>NC_064626.1:690403331-691032581 GCF_023864275.1 Schistocerca cancellata
ACACTAGATACCAATTGAATATACTGGGAAGTTTCCTTTAACCCCAATAAAATTGGATTTATTTTCCTTCTAGGTATCTCAATACACGTTGGTTATCACCAGTGAACGAGTGCCAGCAAATATATTATCAGTCCCCACAATACGGAAACAAGTAATAAAAAAAATCAACCAAAAAATCCTAAATGTCACCGCCACTTTTCAACTAACCTTAAGTTGCAATTTAAAAGCAAATCTTGACCTCTTCAGGCGTTGACCACACGCGACCCGCTAAGTTCCCTAACATTTAAATCGGCCACTCGTCACCTTGATGAATCAAGTTTTGGTTTAGCTACATGTAGCTCGTTAAATGGTTCCTTCAATTTACTATCGCTTGTCTACTCAGTGATACGTGCTCACCATCACCGTATAGTGAAACAGCTCGTCGTTCTATGAGCCAATTCGCTGTCTGTTGCAAGCTAGTGGTCTTGAAAATACAATTACTAACACGTGTTCGAGGCTTTCCCTTCTCGATACACACACACGCACAATACCCAAACCACCTCAATAAAAACTACAAGCAATCCAATTACCTCTGGGCGCGTCGCGACCACTCAACAAACAATGCAGACGGGATATCGGTCACACCGATTCCACAAAACTCAGCACCTAACAAGGCAATCTCTCAATTAAATCAGGCTCACGTGGGACTCACCCCAGCAAATTTTACGAACGAAACTGTTCCCACAACTATAATCAACAAAATTCCGTGCACTCTCCCAAGACTTAGGTGTCAACTGAGTAGCCTCACTACACCACGCAGTAAAACGCTATAAGATCAGGTCTGATATACACCACTACCACCACTTGGTCGGTGAGAGGTCTATCCGGGAACTAACTAACCCTTTTCGTTGTACAATAGGAACCATTTAAAACGAACAAACACGCAACGCCACGCCAACTTTTAATAATTAATGTGATAATCATCGATGTTGTCGATTCTTCGCAATAGCGGCCGGCTGCTGCGCGTCGCTCAGGCAGCATCTCTGGGCGCAGCGAGGGTGATTTGTTATATCGCTGCAGTCGCGCATGCTCGCCACCTGCTATTCCGTAGACGCTCTCATATCATCTAGAACACAATTTGATTTTGGTTTTACCACATCATACACGTATATTATCGTGACCACCAGGTGTTATCAATGATTTGTCACGCAGGGCGCTCAGCACCAGAAAGGGCGAACGTATCCCGTGCGTTTTGACACAGCACAACGCTCACCTGCGCGGTTATCAGCGCCCATACACATTCCCAGCCTTTGTTCAGCCGAATCCCCCCACTTTCATGAATCATGGTGAAATGATGAGGACAACATAAACAACCAGTCATCTCGAGGCAGGTGAAAATCCCTGACCCCTCCGGGAATCGAACCCGGACCCCCGTGCTCGGGATGCGAGAACACGATCCAGGGCTAGACGTGATATCATACGGTAATAGCGCAGTATCTCCTGAAGGTGACTAACTTTATGTCCGTCGAAATTAGTCAGTTGAGTGGAAGTGTATCCGTTGCGGGAACCTGGCGCCACGCGATGCGGCGTCTGCCCAGCCGTCGGAGGAGCACCTGTTGCTTGTCAGCGCCAGGGTCGGCGAACCGGGTAGCGCCACGCCCCTTCCCTCCCCTTGCCGTGCCTTTCCAGTTGGCGCAACGGTGGCCGCCGCGGCCGCTATTACTGGCCGTGTGACGCGACGGGATTCGGGATGAGGGTGCTGACGTCACGCGCCGGGCCATCAGGAGCTCACGCGTATACAAGAACGGGATCGTACAGGTGGCGCACACCCGCCCACCGATGGCGTCAGCAGGAACACATGTCGCAACCGTAACATTCCATCTGCTCCGCAGCGGTAAATGCTGTACTCAGCCTTCCTATTGGGTACGCTGCATTACGGAAAACTGATCATACTATTTTATCGTTAACTCATGTTCGAGAGGTTTTTTCCAGATACAGTGAAAAATACTTACACGAAAAATCGTTAAATAATGATACTGTTCTGACAAAATACTGTGTAATCAACCACATTTTTTCCTTACTACTAAGACGCACCAGAATAGCTGTATACAGGGTGCTCCATTGATAGTGACCGGGCCAAATGTCTCACGAAATAAGCATCAAACGAAAAAACTACAAAGAACGAAACTCATCTAGCTTGAAGGAGGAAACCAGATGGCGCTGTGGTTGGCCCGCTGATGGCACTGCTATAGGTCAAACGGATATCAACTGCGTTTTTTTAAAATAGGAACCCCCATTTTTATTACATATTCGTGTAGTACGTAAAGAAATACGAATGTCTTAGTTGGACCACTTTTTTCGCTTTGTGATAGATGGCGCTGTAATAGTCACAAACATATGGCTCACAATTTTAGACGAACAGTTGTTAACAGGTAGGTTTTTAAATTAAAATACAGAACGTAGGTACGTTTGAACACTTTATTTCGGTTGTTCGAATGTGATACATATACTTTTGTGAACTTATCATTTCTGAGAACGCATGCTGTTACAGCGTGATTACCTGTAAATACCACATTAATGCATAAATGCTCAAAATGATGTCTTTCAACCTCAATCCATTTGGAAATACGTGTAACGACATTCCTCTCAACAGCGAGTAGTTCGCCTTCCGTAACGTTCGCATGTTTTCAGGCGTTGTCGGTGGATCACAATAGCAAATATCTTTCAACTTTCCCCACCGAAAGGAATCCGGGAACGTCAGATCCGGTGAACGTGTGGGCCATGGTATGGTGCTTCGACGAACAATCCACCTGTCATGAAATATGCTAGTCAATACCGCTTCGACCGCATGCGAGCTACGTGCCGGACATCCATCATGTTGGAAGTACATCGCCTTATGTCATGCAGTGAAACATCTTGTAGTAACATCGGTAGAACATTACGTAGGAAATCAGCATACATTGCACCATTTAGATTGCCATCGATAAAATGGGGGCCAATTATCCTTCCTCCCATAATGTCGCACCATACTTTAACCCGCCAAGGTCGCTGATTTTCCACTTGTCGCACCCATCGTGGAATTTCCGTTGCCCAATAGTGCATATTATGTCGGTTTACGTTACCGCTGTTTGTGAATGACGCTGCGTCGCTAAATAGAACGCGTGCAAAAAATCTGTCATCATCCCGTAATTTCTCTTGTGCCCAGTGGCAGAACTGTACACGACGTTCAAAGTCGTCGCCATGCAACTCCTGTTGCATAGAAATATCGTACGGGTGCAGTCGATGTTGATGTAGCATTCTCAACACAGACGTTTTTGAGATGTGCGGATTAGCCGCGACAGCAGTTAAAACACCCACTTGGGCATCATCATTTGTTGCAGGACGTGGTTGACTTTTCACAAGTGGCTGAACACTTCTTGGTTCCTTAAATAACGTAGCTATCCGGCGAACGGTCCGGACACTTGGATGAAGTCGTCCAGGATACCGAGCAGCATACATAGCACACGCCCGTTGGGCATTTGATCACAATAGCCATACATCAACTCGGTATCCACCTTTTTGGTAGTTGGTAAACGGTCCATTTTAACATGGGTAATGTATCACGAAGCAAATACCGTCCGAACTGGCGGAATGTTACGTGATACCACGTACTTATACGTTTGTGACTATTACAGCGCCATCTATCACAAAGCGAAAAAAGTGGTCCAACTAAAACATTCATATTTCTTTACGTACTACACGAATATGTAATAAAAAATTTGGGTTCCTACTTTAAAAAAGGCAGTTGATATCCGTTTGACCTATGGCAGCGCCATCTAGCGGGCCAACCATAGCGCCATCTGGTCTCCCCCTTCAAGTTAGACGAGTTTCGTTCTTTGTGGTTTTTTCTTTTGATGCTTATTTCGTGAGATATTTGGCCCGGTCACTATCAATGGACCACCCTGTATGATAATGAATCTTAATAAAGATAAACTGCTTCGGTGTTTGTCGCCATTGTAAAGTACGTCTAGAGTGATGTTATGGCCATATCAGGTCGTTAGTAAACTGTCTTGAAACTAGAATGAGATTTTCACTCTGCAGCGGAGTGTGCGCTGATATGAAACTTCCTGGCAGATTAAAACTGTGTGCCCGACCGAGACTCGAACTCGAGACCTTTGCCTTTCGCGGGCAAGTGCTCTACCAACTGAGCTACCGAAGCACGACTCACGCCCGGTACTCACAGCTTTACTTCTGCCAGTAGAGCGCTTGCCCGCGAAAGGCAAAGGTCCCGAGTTCGAGTCTCGGTCGGGCACACAGTTTTAATCTGCCAGGAAGTTTCATTGTCTTGAAACTCTTTTGATTAGACGTAAATATATTGAAAATAATACGAGAATTACGTTTTGACAGTAGTCTGGCATATCTACTCTTCCGACGTAACTGTTCGCGTGCAACCGCGTTTAAAGGGGCGCAGCCCCGAATCCTCCCGCGACCAGAAAAATGGTACCGAATCCTCCCGAGCCAGCAAGGGTCTGAAAAACGATGGCACCGAATCCTTCCGTTTGAAGCAGGTAGCAGTTCTAAACGTTATGAATGCTCCGAGCAGGCAAAGGAAAACATATGAAGTTACAGTAGAAGATGTAAAAATTTTTCGCGTGTATTGTATGTTTAAAACTTTTATCTTTTATCTTGTTGAGTGAATCAATACTTATTGTTTAAAACGTGGGTGCGTTAGGGGAAGGAGATAAGGAATATGGAAGAGATAATTATATTATTGTCTACAACACAACATACAATGTGTCAGTTTGGGAGGATTCGGTGGGCATGGATGTGTGTGATGTCCTTAGGGTAGTTAGGTTTAAGTAAAGTTCTAGGAGACTGATGACCTCAGAAGTAAAGTTCCATAGTGCTCACAGCAATTTTTTTGTGATGATGCGTTCCTGTTACCTGCTTACCTACATGGTTTCGGGAGGATTCGGGGCTGCGCCCGTTTAAAGTATACTGTGTATGGCAAAAGCGGCTATCCAAAACTGGCTCCGAGACAGGTGGGATGCACCACGGGCGATAGATGGCCTTAGTGAACGACGGCTGCGGAGGTGTGTACGGGCTAACAGACGTGCAACTATTGAGCAACTGACAGCCCAGAGGAATCAAGGCGCTACCAACAGCGTCTCCTCAACGGCCGTTCAGCGATTTTTACTGGACCTCTGCAGCAGGCACCTGGTTCATGCAGCCATCATCACTGCTGCTCGTTGGCGACGAAGGCCAGAATTCCCACTTCGATACCGCAACTAGACTTTCACTGAGTCGTGACACGTGGCCTTTTCAGATGAATCACATCTTATGCTCCACCGAACAGATGGCCGTTGGCGTGTACGACGTGAAACATCTGAAAGCAAACGCCTTGCCTCCAGGAGGAAGCGTTATGGTCTGGGAAAGTTTTCATTGCATTCCCTGCTGATCTGGTTGTACTGGAAGGCTCAATGGATCAACACAAGTATGCTTCTATGGTTAGGTACCATGTCCACGTCTACATGCAGATTGTTTTTCCTTGGCACCATGGCATCTACCAGTGGGACAACGCAACGTGTCACACAACTCACTTGCCGTACTGCCCTGGCCATTAAATTCCCCGGATTTAAAACCAATCGAGAATCTGTGCGGCCATCTTGATCGGGCTGTTCGTGCCGTGTATCTTCAACCAAGAAACATAGCACAGCTCGTCACCGCACTGGAGTGGACATTGGACCACATCTCTGTCGGTACTTTACAGAAATAAACGTCTTACAGCGGTTTATGCATCAAAAGTCGGTTTTTCAGATTTTTGATGTGACTGGGAAATGTGTATTGAAGCCTTATTCCACCAGAACCTGAAATTTGTGTAATGGTGAAGAAAAATCAAGATCATGCTCCACCACAGAACAATTTTCAGTTTTCCTACAAAACCCCCTAGCAAATGGCGACAAGTACAAATTCCAACAAGATAATGAATCAAACCAGTCTTCGTGGTCTTATACTCACTCCATAAACTTCTATTAGTTGACGATAAACTCTTATAGAAGACGTTTTCTTTAAACGCAGAAACCTTACTGCACTTCGCCCTTCAATCGCCGACGATCTTGAAACTACTTTCAACCGTACACTGGCTCAGTTGTTCCCTTTATTAGCCCTTTACCTGGATGCGTGTGCGTGTCACATATATCGCAGACACGTGCGCGCACACACACACACACACACACACACACACTTATTCTGTTTTTCACCGTATGACTCCAGAGACGTTAAATTTATCTGTGCTGTTCATTAGTGTAGGATGGTCTTTGGTTTCGAAACTGACAAAAATATTACATTCTCACAACCTATCGATATTTCATCTCTGTTGGTCTCGTGAGTATGGAGAAAGGCCAGCCAAATATTTACCAAGGAAAATCGCCAAACAGCCGTATATTTTGAGAATTTTTTTATTTAGACAACCATTTTTGGCATTTCAGTAATGCCATCTCCAAGCCCCTATATGTAGCGCATAGGGACCTGAAGACGTCGTTATTGAGATGTATCTGAAGATGTCATTATTGAGATACCAAAACTGGTTGTCTAAATAAAACAACCTCTCCATTCATACTTCTGTTTTTCCTTTGTAAATACCCCTATTCCACCTGACTCCAAACGCAGCTTCCCACTTTCACGTGCCTCCTCAACACATTGTCTCTAATCCATCTCACAAGCTTGAGAGGTGGCATGAGCCCCCTCTCATATTTCTACCTTACTCTGATTAATTCGATTTTCCTCTCTAATTGCATGCGGTGAAAAGTCGCTATTCCTTCCCACGCGGACTTCCCATGCAGCGTCTCTCGTCACCTGGGTGGTCCGGTGACAGGCGGGTTCTGCTGAACTTGAAAGGGTTAAGCTGACGGGTGTGAGGGAGTCGAGTGGTTGCTTGCCAGACGCCGACAGTGTCATAAGAGTGGGAGCGACATGCCCACAGGGGTCTGACGGAGCGGTTGGGCTAGAGATTCCGTTACTTTGAAGAAACTTACTGAAAACGCTTTCTGGCGGGATACCAGCGAGGCGTGAGATTGACTTGTGTTCCCAGGCAGACTTGGCGGGCAAATTCCCGCGTTTTCTGCAAAATCATAACTGTGGTTCGCTGGCTCAGGGGATAGCTCTGTGACGTAGCAAAATCGGCGCAGAAATTGGCGACAAGTATCTCCATTGGTGGAATAGTAGTGCATCGGAAATAGAGTGGAATTTTCCGCCGGTTTTCGAGTTGCTGATTGGAGCGTTTAACCACTGCCACTGTCGTGGGGGCGGGAATGTTCTGTCTTTGGCTTGTACAGGTGCTCTTGAGAGGGTCGGCTCTCGCCTTTCGGTCGGGGTATGTTACAAGACTGAGCCCCCGCTGCTCTGGTCAGCCTGCCTTCCGTTGGCTTTCTAATATACTTTCATTTAATTGTAACTGTTTGACGAAGTTGCTGAAGTTTCAACTTCAACGTAACTTTCCGAGTACAGTTGGCAATTGGGCGTTCTGCGTACAAGCGGCCTATGTTGTCCGTCTTGAGCAATTTTGGCTAAAGTTGACTGTATCGGAGTTACTGTGTGACTTCGCTTGTTACAGTCAATCACTGTACCGTCAGTGATTGTGTGGCGAGCCTTCTTCGTCTCCCTCAAAGGCGCATTTGTATTGATAGGAAGTCTTTAGTCTGGAACAACCAGACCAGGATAATTTGTTTCGGGCTACACTCGCGACATTATCATCGCCACGACGGGACGTCGAAGCAACCAGCCATCGCTTCTGGTACGCCAGATCGTGTCCTTGCAGTTAAGAAGACAGCTTGGTAATGTATGTCCGCAGCACCGGCAGATTAGGGAATTTGCTCTGTGATAATCAGAGCTCAGCAGAGAGCGCCTGTTCCCGTCTTTTCTTACGTGGTTCTGTCTTGGATGTTCATTGCCTGAGTTCTCACTACTGTAGCAGCAATTAATGTTGGGTTGGCTGGGTGTTTCTCTTAAGATTTGAGTTGCAAAGAATTGGCTCCACATACCACTTGGTCATAAATGTCACAATCTAGTTCATGCTCAACCTCACCTTCACAGCATTTATTTGAGTATCAAATTTTGATGTATTGTAAATGTTTCATGTGTTTTTTTACTATTTTGAGTATAGTCATAATAAATGAAATTGTTATTTTGGACAGAACTTTCATTCTGTTAATCGGTAGAGCAACCCTTTCATTTCTCACTACATTAATGGGACTTTCCTTTATTTAATTAATTTCTACCAAATTAAATTATTGCAGATGCCAAACTCTTTTCTACTCCACTTGCAGGGTCGATTACAGTCAGTTCGCGTTTCTTCTTAATCCATGTGCAACAGCAAAAGTCGGAGTTAGAAAAGGGGGGGGCTTAGATTATCATTTACATATGAAGATTCTAGAAGAATTTAGTGTTGAATACACTTCTAGCCCCAGCACCTCGCAAACTTTCCCTCTTCTACCTGCCTCCTCACACTCTCTTCCTTCCGCCTGCCAGCCTCTCCATTTCCACAGGCTTCTTAAATTTCCACCTCCTCCTCCCCTCTCTCTCTATCCATCTCCTCCAGCCCCTTCACTCTGTCGCTGTCCTCCTACCCTTTTCTCTGTCAATCTGCTCTGCCCCCTCTCTATGTCCACCTCTTCCTGAATCTCTCTGTCACCTCCTCCTCTGCCATTTCTCTGTCCATCGCCTTCTCTCCTCCTCTGTATCCTTCCCACTTCCACCATCTCTCTGTGTCGTTCTTCACCTCTGTCCATTTCCTACCCTCCTCTCTTTCTGCTCATCTCCTCCTTCCCCTTCCTCTGTCGATTTACTGCTGCCTATGACTATTTCCGCTTCACCCTCTCCTGACCATCTCTTCTGTCCATCTCCTCCTCTCCCACCTCGTTATGCGCCTCCTCTACGAGTAGCGCCTGTAACACACTCTGATACTACCCACACAACACATTCGTCCCACAAGGCAGCTGAGATGTTACATGTTACCGACGCTTTTCGCTCCCACGCGCACGGTAGAGATGTGCTTCTTACCACCACATAACTTATTTCCTGACAACAAGTAGAATGTGTACAAAATTTGGTTGAAATCGATCCAGTAGCCTAGGAGGAGGTGTGGAATATGCACACAAACACACACACAAACAAACAAACACACACACACACACACACACACACACACACACTGTTTGTGTGTTTATGTGTGTTTAATTGGAAACAGATTAATCGTAATGCGAACACTGTGAGATGTAACGACCATTAAGAATGCTAGAAGTGTACTGGTATGGAGCGCAGTGTTATCTCTCCTATCATTTAACCTCTGCAATTCGCTGTTGACTTCCCACGCATATTTCTTTGTCAGGATATCCCTCTGACAATTATGGGGCGTCTCAGAAACGCATGACCGTTTGGATAAATTTCGCTTCAGTTTGAAATGAAGTGACAGCTGTCACGAATGAGACGCTTTTGAGATTAATCGTACCTCTAAGAAAGCGAACCAATGACATAATCGACTGTTATGTGGTTCGACCTGGGCTCACATAACAGCCTGGTTCTCTTGCTTTGAACTGTTTCTTCACATCGCACGAGTTAGTTTTTAGAACAAGCTCACTGCCGATTTCCTCGCTTCGAGACAGTGAATTACAATGATCTATGGAAGTACTGGATGTGTTCATGTAATACTGATATATTTATCTGTATGTTTCGCTATATATTTTTATTACCGACGTACAAGGGGAACATTTAATTCATTTCTGACTATGTCGTATCCCTCTTACAGTAGACTGTTTTGGAGACATACAAAGTATAGTGTAATCAGTTCATGGAACAAGCAGAGACGGTGATAAAATGGCGTTGTTAAAGATGAATCCGCAATTTTTTGTTTTTCGATGTCGAACACATCGTTCCTTTTGCAAGTACCTAGCCAAGTGCCAAATGCACAGCTCCAACTTTCCTAAGACGAAGTGGTCTGCCGGCTCGTAAGATTGACTATGTTCTCCTATGCTGATAAGTGTTGCGATATTGACTTTGTTCGGGCTGTAACCAGAATTGCATCAGTGGAAGCAATGCGCTATTACCATTCGGAAGCGACTGTTAGGAAACATAAACTGTGCTCCGAATATAATGGAATAGCATACGACGATGAAAATATGGCTGTCCATTTCTTAAACTGTGTCTAACGGCCAATAGTACAATGAATTGTACTGTTCGATGATTTCAATCACTTATTTGCGTACACTTACACCTGTCAACGTTGTGGAAAACTGACTGCCAGGTTGCCGGCCGATGTGGCTGTGCGGTTCTAGTCACTTCAGTCTGGAACCGCGTGACCGCTACGGTCGGAGGTTCGAATCCTGCCTCGGGCATGGATGTGTGTGATGTCCTTAGGTTAGTTAGGTTTAAGTAGTTCTAAGTTCCGGGGGACTGATGACCACAGCAGTTAAGTTTAAGTCCCATAGTGCTCAGAGCCATTTGAACCATTTTTTTTACTGCCAGGTGTTTTAATTTTTGAACAGATGGTACTGTTATATGAGTATTATGAAGCAACGTGTTTTTAAAATTTTTAATTTTCGATACAGAAAACCTATTTAAATGACTGCGTGGTGTAACACCTACAACGCCTCTCCGTGTTAATAACCCAAAATAGCTCCCAAATTAGCTCCCATGCCCTCGAAATATAAATCCAGAAAATATCCCAAGCCCCTCCACAAGTAGTAATTTACGAAATAGAAATAAGAGACAAATAGAGGGAAATCTATAGTAGAAAAATAATAGAAAAAGAAAAGAATTTTAATCATAAATTTTGGATGCTTGGGAGGGGGGAAAAACGATAGGAATTGTTAAATTACTAGTTATTCTTATATATGAGAAAATCAATATTATAGTCACAGAACGTAGGTCGTGAACACCAAAGATAGTGTTTACTAAAGTATAAATAGACATACAATGCAATTATGAGACTCCAGTCTCTATCCTCTTGTCTGTTCGAAGTCAATTAGGACGTACAGCTTTTTGGAAGCAACAATAGGAGCTTTATTAAACCAGGGCGCAAGAATAAATCGCGACGAGATTGTTTTTTGGGAAGCATTAATTTCAGATCAGAATTAGAACTTTTGTCATATTAGAGGAATGTGGAGGTGATCAATAATCTCTCTGACTTTAACGTCACTTCGTGTGAAGATTTAAATATTTTACGGAATTAACGATTTTTGGACAGATTCGGGCTTTGTATTGTGATAGTGGAAAAGCTTTAGTTCACGCGACTAGTAATCATAGTTCGTGACACTTTATGGATATTAAACGGGAACAATCTATCGAAAGTGACAGAACATTGTTTAGTATGTTTGATATTGACGGGATTCCAGATTAGATACTTATTCAAAGAACCCCTTTGGATGAACTGATTTATTAATAATTATTGTTAAAGAAAATAACGTGTTAATTTGAAACTGACTATTCGTCTTGAACTTTACTTCGATTTAGGTTCATAAATAATTAGGTAACGTGATTTTCACCAAGAATAAACTGCAGAATAGTAACTGAAACAAGTGAACGAGAATCTACTGAAAACATTAGTATTAATTTACTTATGGAAACTGCAAAAAGGTGGGAATTTGAGGAGATGGGACCTGGATAAACTGAAGGAACCAGAGGTTGTAGAGAGTTTCAGGAAGAGCATAAAGAAACAATTGACAAGAATGGGGGAAAGAAATACAGTAGAAGAAGAATGGATAGCTTTGAAGGATGAAGTGGTGAAGGCAGCAGAGGATCAAGTAGGTAAAAAGGCGAGGGCTAGTAGAAATCCTTGGGTGACAGAAGAAATACTGAATTTAATTGATGAAATGAGAAAATATAAAAATGCAGTAAATGAAGCAGGCAAAAAGGAATACAAACGTCTCAAAAATGCGATCGACAGGAAGTGCAAAATGGCTAAGCAGGCATGGCTAGAGGACAAATGTAAGGATGTAGAGGCTTACCTCACTAGGGGTAAGATAGATACTGCCTACAGGAAAATTAAAGAGACCTTTGGAGAAAAGAGAACCATTTGTATGAATATCAAGGGCTCAGATGGAAACCCAGTTCTAAGCAAAGAAGGGAAAGCAGAAAGGTGGAAGGAGTATATAGAGGGTCTATACAAGGGCGATGTACTTGAGTACTATATTATGGAAATGGGAGAGGATGTAGATGAAGATGAAATGGGAGATATGATACTGCGTGAAGAGTCCGATAGAGCACTGAAAGACCTAAGTCGAAACAAGGCCGCAGGAGTAGACAACATTCCATTAGAACTACTGACAGCCTTGGGAGAGCCATTCCTGACAAAACTCCACCATCTGGTGAGCAAAATGTATGGAGTGTAGCCATGTATGGAAGTGAAACGTGGACGATAAATAGTTTGGACAAGAAGAGAATAGAAGCCTTTGAAATGTGGTGCTACAGAAGAATGCTGAAGATTAGATGGGTAGATCACGTAACTAATGAGGAAGTATTGAATAGGATTGGGGAGAAGAGGAGTTTGTGGCACAACTTGACAAAAAGTAGGAATCGGTTGGTAGGACATGTTCTGAGGCATAAAGGGATCACCAATTTAGTATTTGAGGGCAGCGTGGAGGGTAAAAATCGTAGAGGGAGATCAAGAGATGAATACACTAAACAGATTCAGAAGGATGTAGGCTGCAGTACGTATTGGGAGATGAAGAAGCTTGTACAGAATAGAGTAGCATGGAGAGCTGCATCAAACCAGTCTCAGGACTGAAGACCACAACAACAACATGGTTTTTTCCTTCAGAACTGGGAAGACAATACGTGTAGTTACTCACTGGGGTTAATTTAAGAACTAGCCGGGATAAAACAAAACCCCTCAATACCAGTCAATGTATAGATAAGTTAACATTCCTACTTTCTTGCAAGATACGGAAGTCGGAATAGAAAAAAAGGATCCCTACAGTTGCACACGTTTTCACTTATTACCGCTGATCCCGCATGAAGCAGCTGACATTAACATTCCCCTTCTCTTTCCCTTCTCCCCCTCCGCACCGAGCGAGGCGGCGCAGTGGTAGCACACTGGACTCGCATTCGGGAGGACGACGGTTCAATCCCGCGTCCGGCCATCCAGATTTACGTTTTCCTTGATTTCCCTAAATCGCTTCAGGCAAATGCTGGGATGGTTCCTTTGAAAGGGCACGGCCAACTTCCTTCCCTTATCCGATGAGACCGATGACCTCGCTGTTTGGTCTCTTCCCCCAAACAACCCAAACCACCTCCGCCTTCAATGTACGTAATATGAATCCCAGCTGCGGGCTGCGCGTGGTGTCTGTCTGTTCGAACATGCGCGAAACAGCGGACACCACACATTTGTATAAGTGATTTGCCTCGATGGATAATGAATCCACCACCTTCAATGCGGATGTACAACTACGTTCGGTCTCCTGAGGGAATCTCAAAGTAGCGAGATTGGAGAACTTGGACGGGGACTGCGGATAGGTGGTACCAGGGAGGAATGTGGGTCTGCCGAGATGCGCGCCCATATAGTCTTCGCAGTTGCGATAACACTGTGTTCGGGTGGCGGAGGGTTTAATGCAACTGTGTAGTAAGCAGGAGATACCTGGTTCGAATCAATAGTTCCTTTCCTTTCTCTTATCTCTCCACCATCAATTTACATAAAACCATATTTAACTACCAAACAGAACATTAGAAACATAAGTGAATTTTCCAGACTCTTTAACAGAGGATTTATATCATTCCAGAAAAATAAAATGAATTTATTTCATCATTTTCTCTTAAAAATCCTTAAGAAGTGATCTCTTTAGATAAAGAGAAGACGGACAAAATATGGACGTCGGGTTCAACAGTAGTCAGTGGAATGCAGTTGTACTGATTGTATCGACGTGCAATGGGGACGATGAACGATCGTCGTAGCACAATCCTGTTTGAGCAGGCGACCCCGGACCAATCGGACGTCAGATCTCGGCCATGGTTTCCCTGCTGGGTGAAGCTGTCGCGCTAGCAGAACACGACTGTCGCAGTGTGTGATAGTGTGTGTGTGTGTGTGTGTGTGTGTGTGTGTGTGTGTGTGACCTGTGGCTTTGTTCGATGTGTCTTAACTGTCTCGCGGCCTCAATATAGTCTAGACGTCGCGCCAATGCTGCAAATGTATTCTGTCTAGTGTGTTGTTATTACGCAGGTCTTGTTTCAGAATCTGTTATGTTACGCAGGCCGCTGTACGGGTCCAGAACGTGTCTATCTAGGCCGTTGTCAAAAATTCGAAGAGGTTTTTTTGAATTTTTAAACATGTTCTATGCATCTACATCTTGACCTTTCTACAGACCGAAAACTTCCGCTCAAACCCAGCTCGTTCCCATCGCCCATGAGATTCTTAAGGCTGTAGTTAACAGCGCGCAGGTGATGCTATGTTCCCTGACTTCCGGAACTTTTAAGTGCTTGACAGGGCGTTCATCGAACCGCTTTCAGATCATTTCCCTACCGTTCTGATCTCGAATAGAACGTCACGAAAAACGAACACTTAAATCTTTGCGTTAGAGCTCTGATTTATTTCATTAAATAGACATTTTCCCATTTGTAGACTGGAGTCAAGAAATTATTTTCATGTTTTCGTGAAAATAACTCGCCGGAACAAGAAAAGCCCTTGTTTTAATGATTGTCACCCCAACACATTTATCGTATCCGCTACATTCTCTTTCCTTCTTCGCGATAATGCAAAACGAGGTGTCACTCTTTGCACTTTCTCGATATCCGTTAATCGTAACCGGTAAGGATTTCATTGCACACGGCAGTAAAAATGGTTCAAATGGCTCTGAGCACTATGGGACTTAACATCTGTGGTCATCAGTCCCCTAGAACTTAGAACTACTTAAACCTAACTAACCTAAGGACATCACACACATCCATGCCCGAGGCAGGATTCGAACCTGCGACCGTAGCAGTCGCGCGTTTCCGGACTGAGCGCCTAGAACCGCTAGACCACCGCGGCCGGCACACGCAGCAGTACTCCAGAAGAAAACAGACATGCACTTTCCCCACAACATTTTCTATGTGATATTCCAATTCAAGTTTTTAGTAATTGTAATCCCTAGATATTTAGTCGAATTGACACCCTTTGAATTTGTATGATTTATTGTATAACCACAATTTAGCGGATTCCTTTTAATGCTCATATACACCACTTCACACTTTTCATTATTTAGAGTAAATTGCCACTTTTCGTACCATACACATGAACCATGGACCTTGCCGTTGGTGGGGAGGCTTGCGTGCCTCAGCGATACAGATAGCCGTACCGTAGGTGCAACCACAACGGAGGGGTATCTGTTGAGAGGCCAGACAAACGCTTGGTTCCTGGAGAGGGGCAGCAGCCTTTTCAGTAGTTGCAGGGGCAACAGTCTGGATGATTGACTGATCTGGCCTTGTAACACTAACCAAAACAGCCTCGCTGTGCTGGTACTGCGAACGGTTGAAAGCAAGGGGAAACTAAAGCCGTAATTTTTCCCGAGGGCATGCAGCTCTACTGTATGGTTAATGATGATGGCGTCCTCTTGGGTAAAATATTCCGGAGGTAAAATAGTCCCCATTCGGATCTCCGGGCGGGAACTACTCAGGAGGACGTTGTTATCAGGAGAAAGAAAACTGGCGTTCTACGGATCGGAGCGTGGAATGTCAGATCCCTTAATCGGGCAGATAGGTTAGAAAATTTAAAAAGGGAAATGGATAGGTTAAAGCTACTTTTGGTCAGGCGAATACAGGGTTATATATACAAATTCAAATAGGGGTAATGCAGGAGTAGGTTTAATAATGAATAAAAAAAATATGACTGCGGGTAAGCTACTACAAACAGCATAGTAAACGCATTATTGCGGCCAAGATAGACACGAAGCCCAAGCCTACTACGGTAGTACAAGTTTATATGCCAACTAGCTCTGCAGGTGACGAAGAAATTGAAGAAATATATGACGAAATAAAAGAAATTATTCAGATAGTGAAGGGAGACGAAAATTTAATAGTCACGGGTGACTGGAATTCGGTAGTAGGAAAAGGGAGAGAAGGAAACGTAGTAGGTGAATATAGATTGGGGCTAAGAAATGAAAGAGGAAGCCGCCTGGTAGAATTTTGCACAGAGCACAACTTAATCATAGCTAACACTTGGTTGAAGAATCATAAAAGAAGGTTGTATACATGGAAGAAGCCTGGAGATACTGACAGATTTCAGATAGATTATATAATGGTAAGACAGAGATTTAGGAAACAAGTTTTAAATTGTAAGACATTTCCAGGGGCAGATGTGGACTCTGACCATAATCTATTGGTTATGAACTGTAGATTAAAACAGAAGAAACTGCAAAAAGGTGGGAATTTAAGGAGATGGGACCTGGATAAACTGACTAAACCAGAGGTTGTACAGAGTTTCAGGGAGAGCGTAAGGGAACAAACGGGAGGAATGGGGGAAAGAAATACAGTAGAAGAAGAATGGGTAGCTTTGAGGGATGAAGTAGTGAAGGCAGCAGAGGATCAAGTAGGTAAAAAAACAAGGGCTAGTAGAAATCCTTGGGTAACAGAAGAAATATTGAATTTAATTGATGAAAGGAGAAAATATAAAAATGCAGTAAATGAGGCAGGCAAAAAGGAATACAAACGTCTCAAAAATGAGATCGACAGGAAGTGCAAAATGACTAAGCAGGGATGGCTAGAGGACAAATGTAAGGATGTAGAGGCTTATCTCACTAGGGGTAAGATAGATACTGCCTACAGGAAAATTAAAGAGACCTTTGGAGAAAAGAGAACCACTTGTATGAATATTAAGAGCTCAGATGGAAACCCAGTTCTAACCAAAGAAGAGAAAGCAGAAAGGTGGAAGGAGTATGTAGAGGGTCTATACAAGGGCGATGTACTTGAGGACAATATTATGGAAATGAAAGAGGATGTAGATGAAGATGAAATGGGAGATATGATATTGCGTGAGGAGTTTGACAGAGCACTGAAAGACCTGAGTCGAAACAAGGCCCCAGGAGTAGACAACATTCCATTAGAACTACTGACAGCCTTGGGAGATCCAGTCCTGACAACACTCTACCATCTGGTGAGCAAGATGTATGAGACAGGCGAAATACCCTCAGACTTCAAGAAGAATATAATAATTCCAATCCCAAAGAAAGCAGGCGTTGACAGATGTGAAAATTACCGAACTGTCAGTTTAATAAGTCACGGCTGCAAAATACTAATGCGAATTCTTTACAGACGAATGGAAAAACTAGTAGAAGCCGAAATAGGGAAAGATCAGTTTGGATTCCGTAGAAATATTGGAACACGTGAGGCAATACTGAACCTACGACTTATCTTAGAAGCTAGATTAAGGAAAGGCAAACCTACGTTTCTAACATTTGTAGACTTAGAGAAAGCTTTTGACAATGTTGACTGAAATACTCTCTTTCAAATTCTAAAGGTGGCATGGGTAAAATACAGGGAGCGAAAGGCTATTTACAATTTGTATAGAAACCAAATGGCAGTTATAAGAGTCGAGGGACATGAAAGGGAAACAGTGGTTGAGAAGGGAATGAGACAGGGTTGTAGCCTCTCCCCGATGTTATTCAATCTGTATATTGAGCAAGCAGTGAAAGAAACAAAAGAAAAATTCGGAGTAGGTATTAAAATCCATGGAGAAGATATAAGAACTTTGAGGTTCGCCGATGACATTCGAATTCTGTCAGAGACAGCAAAGGACTTGGAAGAGCAGTTGAACGGAATGGATAGTGTCTTGAAAGGAGGATATAAGATGAACATCAACAAAAGCAAAACGAGGATAATGCAATGTAGTCGAATTAAGTCGGTTGATGCTGATTGAATTAGATTAGGAAATGAGGCACTTAAAGTGGTAAAGGAGTTTTGCTATTTGGGGAGCAAAATAACTGATGATGGTCGAAGTAGAGACGATATAAAATGTAGAGTGGCAATGGGAAGGAAAGCGTTTCTGAAGAAGAGAAATTTGTTAACATCAAGTATAGATTTAAGTGTCAGGAACTCGTTTCTGAAAGTATTTGTACGGAGTGTAGCCATGTATGGAAGTGAAACATGGACGATAAATAGTTTGGACAAGAAGAGAACAGAAGCTTTCGAAATGTGGTGCTACAGAAAAATGCTGAAGAGTAGATAGGTAGATCACATAACAATTGAGGAGGTGTTTAGTATTATTGGGGAGAAGAGAAGTTTATGGCACAACTTTACAAGAAGAAGGGATCGGTTGGTAGGACATGTTCTGAGGCATCAAGGAATCTCCAATTTAGTATTGGAGGGCAGCGTAGAGGGTAAAAATCGTAGAGGGAGACCAAGAGATAATACACCAAGCAGATTCAGAAGGATGTAGGTTGCAGTAGGTACTGGGAGATGAAGAAGCTTGCACAGGATAGAGTAGCATGGAGAGCTGCATCAAACCAGTCTCAGGACTGAAGACCACATCAACAACAACACATGTCTTGTCTAAATCATTTTTCAATTTTTTATTTTGATCTTATGGTGACTTTAAAAGACGGTAAACAACACCATCAGCTGCAATCAGTCTAAGAGAGCTGCTCATATAGTCTCCCAAATCGTTTACAAAGATTATCATCAGCCGAGCACCTATAACAGTTCCTTGGGAACGTCAGATATCCCTTTCGTTTTATTCTACAGCTATCCGTCAGTTACTAAGAACTATGACCTTTCCGACAGAAATCTGAGACGATACTCCATAGGCACGCAATATGATTTGAAGTCGCTTGTGAGGAACGGTGTCAAAAGCCTTCTGGATATCTAGAAATATGTAATTAATTTTAGATCGGCTTTCTTGTGAATAAAAAGCCTTATGTCTTTCACAAGGTCGACATTATCTGAATCCGTGCTGACTGTGTCAATATATCGTTTTAATCGAGGTATTTCATAATATTCGAACACCGCACATGTTCCAAAATCGTACTGAAAATCGACATCAGTAATATGGGTCTGTAATTCAGCAGATTACTTCTGTTTCCTTTCTTGTGTACTGGTGTGACCTGTGAAACTTTTGCAGTCCTTAGCTACGGATATTTCGTTGAGCGAGGCGTTGTATAAAATTGCTAAATATGTAGCTATTATCTGGGGCACCCGGCTTCGCTCAGGGAGTTGATATGAGATTGTGTGGTAGCTGGAACAAAAGGACAAACTTGAAAGTACAAGAGGTAAAGAAATTTTATTGAAAACCTACTCTAAATATGTACAATACTTGTTACAGTACAAGAGGTAAAAAGTTTTTATTGAAAACATATTTTGACTATTTACAATACTTGTTCATAATGTCATTTTTTACTTTTTTATCCGTGTATATATATATACAAAGATTTCCAATTTCCTACTCGAGGGAAAGCTACGTACAGTTGACCGTGAGAGGAGCAGGAGTCTTTGAGGTTGATACTGCAGTACATTGAAGTTTGTCCTTGCTTTGACCTTGGATGAAAAAAAACACATAATCGATATAATCTCTATTAATTCTGATCGAAGTGATACTGAAAGAAATCATTTGGAATCAGTCGTTGTACGGTTTTATATTTTGAAAAAAAAAAAAAGTGTTTCGGTTCTGGAATTTCCCCGGTCACGTAATGTAAAAATTACTGCGGAGGTGCTTCAAGTGGTGGTAATCGAATTTTACCATTCATGCAACAGAATCTTGGCTCTTCTATACCGAATTTTGCGTTACAAAACTGGCAGGCACAGTCCATTTTTTCGATTACGACGTATTTGTCTTTGTTGTATTTTTACGGCGGGTCGTACTGGAATGCTTCATTTGTTAGGTTGTAATGTTTACTTGTCCTCGTCCGCACTTCTCGTAGGATGGTATTTTCGTGGCTGGCTGGAGTACACAGTATTTTGTTATACGACTGTGTCGTAACTATTGATTCTCCAGTCAGTTCGTTTTGTTGTTCTCACGGTGCTCATTCTCGTTGGTTGGGAACTTAACATGCTTCGGCTCTCCGTCTGTTTAATCTTTTCGCTGTTCATTATGTTTTCGTTATTTTATTTCAAAATTGCAAAGATCTCCTCCTCTTTTACGTTTGAGCATTGTCTAAAATACAAATCAGATCAACTTTTTATTAACAAGTACACTAAGTACACTTTAGACACTTTACTTTCGATTTATATGCATTCACTATATCATTTTGACTACTCAGACTTCATTGTTCGTTTTCATTCACTAACTGGGCAAATTTGTCGGTTTCTCCCTTCGTCACTGATAAGAAACAGATATTCGGACCCACGAAGGGCCTTGCTTTATATACCCCTACCAATGGGTAGCCCTACCAGCGGCCAATTCCAGAACATAACGAAAAGGCTTCGAATAATCCACAATGTTCCAGACTAGCAGTCGAGAGTATTCTGGAATGTTCCACAATGATCTGGGATGTTCCAGGATGTTCCCAAACATTCTGCAATCTTCCCAAATGTTCCAGACTATTCCCGAACTTTCCAGATCATCCCGGATCATTGTGGAACTTTCCGGAACATTCTGGAGTTTGTGGAATGCTCTCGAGTGTTCTGGAATGTTCTACAACACTCTCGAATGTTGTGGAATGTTCTAGAAACTTATATCTTCAAATATATGCCCTTCAAGTAAAATCAGGAATCTTCTACATCGATGGGAAATAGAGGGCTACCACAAATTATAACTTTCTCGACCGTACTGGGACTCGTTTCTGAGTTTTGGTAGCACGCACATCGTACACTTACTTTCGTAACATAATGTAATATATACTGATTACACGACGATCTTTCATAAGGAACCTAATTGTTGTAGAGTCTCAACTAGCAAACTTGCCTGTGTTAAATGATTTACGTTGCTTTGCTACATTTCTAAGTCACTGGCAGCTGCTCTTGATTCGAATTCTGGAATATTTACTTTATCTTCTATGGCGAAGGAATATCTGGAAACCGCGCTTAGTAACTCCACGTTAGTGGTGTGTCGTCGATAACATTACCATTGCTAGTGCGCAATAAAAATATTGATTGTGTCCTGCCGCTGGTGTACTTTACATACGACCAATTTCTCTTTGTATTTTCTGTCGGATTTTGAGACAGAGTTTCATTGGGAAGCTATTAAAAGTTTTTTTTTTTTTTTTGCGTTGAAGTCCACGCTAAATTTCGAGCTCCTGTAAAACACAATCATGCAATATTTGTGTCCTTTTAAATCTAGTATGCTTACTCCGAACTATCACATAATGAACAAAATATGACCGTATGGGATATTAGATCTGCTCTGTGACTCCACCGAAGAGTTCCCAGGCAACAGAAATCAGTCAGAAGCGAGCTACCTGTGTGGCACACGTAGCACGCAATATAGGGCCCGCGCTGTCAGCGACCCTGCATCGCTTGCCCATTTTTTCAAGGGGAAATTAACAGCTTGTAGGTATGAACTGATTGCAATTTTACTACTCCGGATTACATGCGCGTGAACAAAAGCAGTATACGAGGGCGTTCAATAAGTAATGCAACACATATTGTTTCTCGGTCAGTCTCGGTTGAAAAAATGCGGAAGCGTGGGACATCGTGGAATACTCCCGTTTCAGCCCTTATAGTTCCACGAAGTTTCGATAGGTGGCGGCGGCGCTAAACGTAACCTTCAAAAAGTGTCAGTAACGGAGGTGCATTAAAAGATGCAAGCTGAGTCGTTGGATGAGGTGTCTGTCATCATGGCAACAAGGTCGCGCAAAATCGTCCAATCTCCCGCGTTCCGGTCGACCACACACAGCTGTGCCTTCTGCAGTGTTGGGACTTGCGGTCGCACTCATTTTAAGTGGCCGACGGGTAACAACCAAACACCTCGGAAGCGTAACACTGGTAAGTGTTTCTCCAGCTGTGCTGTACAATTGATCTCGCACCTGCATCTTTTAATCGTTGTGTACACCTGAAAGGAAGGAAACATTACTGAAACGGCTAAATTTGTAAACTGTTCACGTGGCAGCGTGGTTAAAACACACCGTGCACGGCAGAAGGGCGCCATTGAAAATCGGCGCGGAGGCAACTAGTGCACCACGGGCCATAAATGACACCGGTGAATGACGGCTGCGGAGACGTGTACAGGAGAACAGATGTGCAACTGTTGAGCAGCTGAATGTCGAAGTGGGCCAAGGGGCTACCAACAGTGTCTCCTCAACGGCCTTTCTTGCTTCTTATGAAGCCCCGCAGCAGGCGCCTGACTACTGTGTGGCCGAGCGGTTCTAGGTGCTTCAGTATGGAACCGCGCGACCGCTACGCTCGCAGGTTCGAATCCTGCCTCGGGCATGGATGTGTATGATGTCCTTAGGTTAGTTAGGTTTAAGTAGTTCTAAGTTCTAGGGGACTGATGACCTCAGATGTTAAGTCCCATAGTGTTCAGAGCCATTTGAGCCATTTTTTGAACTACTGTTCATCGGCGGCGAAAGTTGGGATTCGCACACCAGTACTGCAACTGGACGTCCACGGAGGGCGGAAAGTGGTATTTCCAGATGAATCACGTTTATCCTCCTTCGGATAGATATCCGTTGGCGACTACGGCGTGAAACGTCTGAAAGCATACACGTTGCAACAATCGTTGTAAGGGTCCAGGCCAGAAGAATGTTTTCGAGGCATTCCCTGGGTCATTTTGTTACTCTGGAAGGCATAATGGATCAACACAAGTATGTATCTGTTCTTGGAGGTAAGTCCATCGCGAGATGTAGTTTTTCTTCTAGGCACGATGGCATCTACCAGCAGGACAATACGTGACACACAACTCGCCGCGTACGTGCGTGTTTCGAAGATCACCACGATGAGATTACCGCACTTCCCTGGCCACCGAACTACCATGATTTAAACCCAATCGGGATTCTGTGGGACTACCTCGATCTGTCTGTTCTCGCCATGGATCCTCAATCGAGAAACCTTGTGCAGCTGACCACGGCACTGCAGGGTTCCTCATCTCTGTCGGTTTCCTTCCAGAATCTCATTGGCTCTCTTCCTGCATGTGTAGCAGCAGTCCGCGATGCAAAGAGTGGTTAGGCTGTAAGGTGTCAGGCAAATCCAACACCTTCCATGAAAACCCTGACATGATAAGCAAATGCAGTAGTATGTCACATAGCTCCGAATAAATCGTGACATTAAATTAACCAAAGTAATACGAGTAACGAGTGAGCAAATGGAATACCACAGACTAATACAAGAATGCCTAAATGCATGTCATACCTTCCCACCGTGAGACAGACGCAGTTCCGAGGGGAGAAACGAGAACAGAAGACGAGAGCAGAACCGTGTTAAGTTAGAAGGCCCTACGATAAGGGACGGACACCCACGTCTCCAGCTAACCGTTAGGACCACCCCCCAGCCCATGTTAAAAGCTAGAGCCTTACCGTGAGACTTTTTCGCGTCTCTGTTACGTCAGGAACACCCCCCAGCCCATGTTAAAAGATAGAGCCCTCCAGAAGAACAGTATAGATCTTACGATAACACAAAAAGGACCACACCAGCTGCAAGTTTTAGCGTGAGACTTTTTCGCGTCTCTGTGACGTTGCAAACTTTAAAAACATTGCCCCACCACGAAAAGTATAACGTTTCTCATTGGCTAGACAGAATTCTTGGTAGGCGGAGCTTAAGGTTAACATTGAGACCCTGATTGGTCAGATGAAAACACAGCCAGATAGTTTTTTTTTAAACCAACTTCGGTAAATTGTAGTAAGGAGAAGTTAGGAGAGAGTTGCTTCCGAGACGGCGAGGTGAGCGGAGCTGTGCTGCCCGTCGCCCCCTGGCCAACACCGACAAGGTAATGAACGCACGCGATGCCGCGTAACAGCGCATAAAGCTTCACTCAGAACTGCAGAAGTCTCACCTGTTACACCCCCTTTTTGCGTAATACTAGTGTCGATCGTCAATTAAAGCTCATGGTGTTCACATTTGCCACTTGAAGTAAAAATCTGAAACGCGATGTTTTTTCTGTTATATAGTTATTGAGAAGCCACATCAGCCACTGTAATTTACGACAAGTTAGATGAGTAATTAAAGATGATTGAGGGTCACTGTAGACCATTTTGATAGTTTTTCTCTTTTGTGAAACTTAATTTAAACCTGAATTAAACATGTGATATGGCATAGGTCATCCTTCGATCCATTGTAGAACTTGGAAACCCATTCATGGAATATTCGTTCACATTTTTGTTGAACGCAGTTGGTTTTTACCATCCTGTATTAAAACATTTCCTTTTATCAATAGTGCAATTTATAAACGATGTTTTGTGAGTAGAATAAAATTTCCAATGGTAAACTCAACTGCTTTTTCGACGTTATTTTACCAGCTAACTAAAAGTAGGAAAGCCTTGAACCCCTTCCACTAAATTTAGTTAGTATTAAGATTCTTTTACAGGGAGTGCAGTGGAGCTGACGCTGAAATCATTAAGTATTTGGTTATATCATCGCTAGTCTCACTGAACTCTTCTGAATTCTACATGTCATGTGTGGTCTGGCGTCTCCTTACCAGCAACAGGTCCCAGGTTCAAACTAGTCAATTCCCTAAAAAACACGCTCAGAGCGTCGTTGCGCGAAAGTGGTAGGGAGACACGATATAGAACAAACAGACACCACGCAGAATGTTAGAAGGCGGTCACATTAATGTAATTGATCAGTGTTTCTTCACTTTACTTAAGTTTATTCATTTTTATTTTCAGTGTACATAGTGCAAAAAAATTTCAAAACAGTTCGGCAGAAGTGATCGACCTCCCCCTCCTCTTCCATTGCCGTCAATATCTCATAAATAGGAGGGCTCTCGTGATCACTCCTCTAAGAGTACTTCGCACTCGTGCATTTTGTAGTTGCAGAGGTGAATAGCGGTAGTGGGTGAGGGGGGGGGGGGGGTTGGGGATGGGGGCGATGGAGCGTGTGGACGAACAACCAGTACGCGCAAGTTGTACATAAAGAAGGTCGTAATTCTGTACTATCACAATTATGGCCCAAATTTTCGCACGGGATCGATTGCTGGGGATAATGCCTTGTAAGCGAGCCTTTTTCTCCTTAAAATGCGAGGTCGAGTTGCTGACGTTTTGCCTTTTGACATGAACATTCTAAAGGCAAAGACAATAACCGACTGAGTAGGGCGAAGAGGTGGTGCAGGTTAGGCGGGCAGTAGCGGCCGTGGCGGGTTCAGTGACCCACAGGCCGCCCGGCGTCCATTCATAAAGAGGTGGTCCGGGCCACGCAGGCCACGCGGGCGACACGGCCGCTGGCTGGGCGACCCCGCGACCTCCGGCACAGCCCTGGGAAGGGCCCCGCGCTCACACGGCCGACGGCCGCCTGCCTCAACCCGCCGCCGCCGGCCTGACCGCCGTTCACCCACCTCGCCGTCCCCACCGGCGCTTCCTGCTCCGTCGCCTCGTGGCAGGCCCGGAGAAAGCCACGCACCAAGAGACCGAGGTGTTTCGTGACTCCTCGAAAGCAGTGCCGCAAGATCTTATGAGATACACATGGAAATTTGTGAGTGGATTCGGGATTTCTTGGCAGGGAGGACGCAGCATATCTACATCTACATCTACATCCATACTCCGCAATCCACCTGACCGTGTGTGGCGGAGGGTACCTTGAGTACCTCTATCGGTTCTCCCTTTTATTCCTGTCTCGTATTGTTCTGGAAAGAAGGATTGTCGGTATGCCTCTGTGTGGGCTCTAATCTCTCTGATTTTATCCTCATGGTCTCTTCGCGAGATATACGTAGGAGGGAGCAATATACTGCTTGACTCCTCGGTGAAGGTATGTTCTCGAAACTTCAACAAAAGCCCGTACCGAGCTACTGAGCGTCTCTACTACACAGTCTTCCACTGGAGTTTATCTATCATCTCCGTAACGCTTTCGCGATTACTAAATGATCCTATAACGAAACGCGCTGCTCTCCGTTGGATCTTCTGTATCTCTTCTATCAACCCTATCTGGTACGGATCCCACACTCCTGAGCAGTATTCAAGCAGTGGGCGAACAAGCGTACTGTAACCTACTTCCTTTGTTTTCGGATTGCATTTCCTTAGAATTCTTCCAATGAATCTGTCTGGCATCCGCTTTACCGACGATCAACTTCATATGATCATTCCATTTTAAATCACTCCTAATGCGTACTCCCAGATAATTTATGGAATAAACTGCTTCCAGTTGCTGACCTGCTATATTGTAGCTAAATGATAAACGATGTTTTTCTATGTATTCGCAGCACATTACACTTGTCTACATTGAGATTCAATTGCCATTCCCTGCTCCATGCGTCAATTCGCTGCAGATCCTCCTGCATTTCAGTACAATTTTCCATTGTCACAACCTCTCGATATACCACAGCATCATCCGCAAAAAGCCTCAGTGAACTTCCGATGTCATCCACAAGGTCATTTAAGTATATTGTGAATAGCAACGGTCCTACGACACTCCCCTGCGGCACACCGGAAATCACTCTTACTTCGGAAGACTTCTCTCCATTGAGAATGACATGCTGCGTTCTGTTATATAGGAACTCTTCAATCCAATCACACAATTGGTCTGATAGTCCATATGCTCTTACTTTGTTCATTAAACGACTGTGGGGAAATGTATCGAACGCCTTGCGGAAGTTAAGAAACGCGGCATCTACCTGGGAACCCGTGTCTATGGCCCTCTGAGTCTCGTGGACGAATAGCGCGAGCTCGTTTTCACACGATCGTCTTTTTCGAAACCCATGCTGATTCCTACAGAGTAGATTTCTAGTCTCCAGAACATTCATTATACTCGAACATAATACGTGTTCCAAAATTCTACAACTGATAGACGTTAAAGATATAGGTCTATAGTTCTGCACATCTTTTCGACGTCCCTTCTTGAAAACGGGGATGACCTGTGCCCTTTTCCAATCCTTTGGAACGCTACGCTCTTCTAGAGACCCACGGTACACTGCTGCAAGAAGGGGATCAAGTTCCTTCGCGTACTCTGTGTAAAATGTGACTGGTATCCCATCAGGTCCATATCTTGGATAGAGACGGGGTACTGGAAACGAAGCCCCCCAAATGACTGGAAAAAAGCACAGGTCATTCCTGTTCCCAAGAAGGGTCGTCCAACGGACGCACAAAACTATAGGCCTGTATTTGTGACCTCGGTCGTATGTAGAATTTTAGAACCTGTTTTCACTTGTTATGGCATTTCTGGAGACCGAGAATTTCCTCTGTAGGAATCAACACGGATTCCGAAAAGAACGAGCATGTGAAACCCAGATCGATCTGCTTGTCCACAAGCCCGAGAAAGCAGCCGATACTGGCGCCCAGGCTGATGTAGTATTCCGGAAGGCATTCGAGACGGTTCCGCAGTGCCGCCTAATACGAGACCTAATACGAGATTACGGAATATCAGACCAACTGTGTGATTGGCTTGAAGAGTTTCTAGCAAACAGAATACAGCATGTCCATCTCAATGAATAAAAATCGTCGGACGCAAAAGTAAATTCTGGCATATCCCAGGGAAGTATTACAGGACCACTACTTTTCACAATATACTTGGTGCCCTTCTTAAGAGCCGTCAGATGCATTTTCGTTGCAGTTTCATTAGTATTTGCAATTTCCATTTTGCAGTGTGTAGCTGGAGTCAGCGCAAACAAATGCTGCTCATCACGCCTTTCATAGGATGCCCAGCGTCAATGGAAAGCGACGGTTTCTTTCCTGTTACCAACAAAATGCAAAATGGTTTTTAAAGCGGATTTGTACTTGTCGATTCGATAGAATGGTCTCAAGTTAGTGTTGTACGGTATTCGTTTTGTCACTGTGTATTAACAGGGACAGTAAAACGGGAAGAATCCGCTTTAAAAACCGTTTTGATCGTAACAGGAAACTAACCGACGCTTTCTGTTGTCACCGGGCGTCGCATGAAAGACATGATGAGAAGTATTTGTTTGCGCTAATTCAGTACACACTGCGAAAACAAAATTTCAAAGGTCTTCTAAAACACCAGAGAGAATGCACCTGACCACTCTTAGGAGAGAATAATAATGACCAACTACATAACGTCGGTAGTTCCATTAGACTTCTCGCCGATAATGTTGTCGTATGCAGAGGGGTCGCAACACTAAAAAACTGAAGCGAAATGCAACAGGACCTGCAGTGAATCGACGCTTGTTGCAGGGACTGGCAGTTGCTCCCCAACGTAAACAAATGTAATGTATTGCGCATAAACAGTTAGACACACCCATTGTTGTGTGGTTACACGATTATAGAACGCCCACTGGAAGCAGTCACATCCATAAAATACCTAACAGCTTCCGTACTGAGCGATTAACAGGAAAGCGATCACATAAATCTAATCGCAGGTAAGGCAGATTTCATATGACAGTCATTGCAAAAAATGAAGTGTTGGCCACCCACAAAGGAGATACCTTACAAAACCCTCGTAAGACAAATATTTGAATATTGTTCGTCAGTCTGGGATTCATACCAAACACGACTGACGGAAAATACAAAGAAGAACAGATCTTTTTGTTACAGCTACATTTTTTTTTAGTCATCAGTGTTTTGACTCGTTTTATGTGGCCCGCCACGAATTTCTCTCGTGTGCCAACCTCTTCATCTCAGTGTAGCACTTGCAACCTACATCTTCAACTATCTGTCTAACTCTACAGGTTTTGCTCTCTACAGCTCCCCTAGTACCATGGAAGTCAGTTCCTGATGTCTTAACAGATATCCTATCACCCTGTCCCTTCTCCTTGTCAGTGTTTTCCACATATTCCTTTCCTCACCGATTCTGCGCAGAACCTCCACAGTCCTTACCTTATCAGTCCACCTAATTTTCAACATTCGTCTGTAGCACCGCATCTCAAGTGTTTCGATTCTCTTCTGTTCCAGTTTTCCCACAGTCCATGTTTCACTACCATATCATGCAGCGCTCGAAACGTATATTCTCAGAAATATTTTCCTCAAATGAAGGTCTATGTTTCATACTAGTAGACTTCTCGTGGTCAGGAATGCCCTTTTTTGCCATTGCTAGTCTCCTTTTGATGTCCTCCTTGCTCCGTCCGTCATTGGTTGTTTTGCTGCCTAGGTAGTAGAATTCCTTGACTTCTTCTACTTCGTGACCATAAACCCTGATGTTAAGTTTCTCGCTATTCTCAGTTCTGCTATTTCTCGTTACTTTCGTCTTTCTCCGATTTACTCTCAATTCGCATTATGTACTCGTTAGATTGTCCATTCCATTCAGCAGATCGTGTAATTCTTCTTTAGTTTCAATCAGGTCAGCAATGTCATCAGCGAAACGTATTATTAACATCCTTGCACCTTGAATTTTAATTCCACTCCTGAACCTTTCTTTTATTTCCATCACTGCTTTTTCGATGTACAGATTGAACAGTAGGGACGAAAGACTACATCCCTGTCTTACACCCTTTATATTCCGAGCATTTAGTTCTTGGTCGTCCACTCTTATTATTCCCTCTTGGTTCTGTAAGTATTGTATATTAGCCGTCTCTTCCGATAGCTTACCACTATTTTCCTCAGATTTTCGAACATCTTGCACCAGTTTACATTGTCGAAAGCTTTTTCTGGGCCGACAAATCCTATGAACGTGTCTTGATTTTTCTTTAGTATTGATTCCATTATCAATCTCAATGTCAGAATTGCCTCTCTGGTATATTTACCTTTCCAAAACCAAACTGATAGTCATCTAGCACATCCTCAAGTATCTTTTCAACTCCTCTGTGTATTATTCTTGTCAGCAACTTAGATGCATAAGCTGTTAAGCTGACTGTGCAATACATCTACATCTACATTTATACTCCGCAAGCCACCCAACGGTGTGTGGCGGAGGGCACTTTACGTGCCACTGTCATTATCTCCCTTTCCTGTTCCAGTCGCGTATGGTTCGCGGGAAGAACGACTGTCTGAAAGCCTCTGTGCGCGCTCTAATCTCTCTAATTTTACATTCGTGATCTCCTCGGGAGGTATAAGTAGGGGGAAGCAATATATTCGATACCTCATCCAGAAACGCACCCTCTCGAAACCTGGCGAGCAAGCTACACCGCGATGCAGAGCGCCTCTCTTGCAGAGTCTGCCACTTGAGTTTGTTAAACATCTCCGTAACGCTATCACGGTTACCAAATAACCCTGTGACGAAACGCGCCGCTCTTCTTTGGATCTTCTCTATCTCCTCCGTCAACCCGATCTGGTACGGATCCCACACTGATGAGCAATACTCAAGTATAGGTCGAACGAGTGTTTTGTAAGCCACCTCCTTTGTTGATGGACTACATTTTCTAAGGACTCTCCCAATGAATCTCAACCTGGTACCCGCCTTACCAACAATTAATTTTATATGATCATTCCACTTCAAATCGTTCCGCACGCATACTCCCAGATATTTTACAGAAGTAACTGCTACCAGTGTTTGTTCCGCTATCATATAATCATACAATAAAGGATCCTTCTTTCTATGTATTCGCAATACATTACATTTGTCTATGTTAAGGGTCAGTTGCCACTCCCTGCACCAAGTGCCTATCCGCTGCAGATCTTCCTGCATTTTGCTACAATTTTCTAATGCTGCAACTTCTCTGTATACTACAGCATCATCCGCGAAAAGCCGCATGGAACTTCCGACACTATCTACTAGGTCATTTATATATATTGTGAAAAGCAATGGTCCCATAACACTCCCCTGTGGCACGCCAGAGGTTACTTTAACGTCTGTAGATGTCTCTCCATTGAGAACAACATGCTGTGTTCTGTTTGCTAAAAACTCTTCAATCCAGCCACACAGCTGGTCTGATACTCCGTAGGCTCTTACTTTGTTTATCAGGCGACAGTGCGGAACTGTATCGAACGCCTTCCGGAAGTCAAGGAAAATGGCATCTACCTGGGAGCCTGTATCTAATATTTTCTGGGTCTCATGAACAAATAAAGCGAGTTGGGTTTCACACGATCGCTGTTTCCGGAATCCATGTTGATTCCTACATAGTAGGTTCTGAGTTTCCAAAAACGACATGATACTCGAGCAAAAGACATGTTCTAAAATTCTACAACAGATCGACGTCAGAGAGATAGGTCTATAGTTTTGCGCATCTGCTCGACGACCCTTCTTGAAGACTGTGCTCTTTTCCAATCATTTGGAACCTTCTGTTCCTCTAGAGACTTGCGGTACACGGCTGTTAGAAGGGGGGCAAGTTCTTTCGCGTACTCTGTGTAGAATCGAATTGGTATCCCGTCAGGTCCAGTGGACTTTCCTCTGTTGAGTGATTCCAGTTGCTTTTCTATTCCATGGACACTTATTTCAATGTCAGCCATTTTTTCGTTGGTGCGAGGATTTAGAGAAGGAACTGCAGTGCGGTCTTCCTCTGTGAAACAGCTTTGGAAAAAGGTGTTTAGTATTTCAGCTTTACGCTTGTCATCCTCTGTTTCAATGCCATCATCATCCCGGAGTGTCTGGACATGATGTTTCGAGCCACTTACTGATTTAACGTAAGACCAGAACTTCCTGGGATTTTCTGTCAAGTCGGTACCTAGTATTTTACTTTCGAATTCACTGAACGCTTCACGCATAGCCCTCCTTACGCTAACTTTGACATCGTTTAGCTTCTGTTTGTCTGAGAGGTTTTGGCTGCGTTTAAACTTGGAGTGAAGCTCTCTTTGCTTTCGCAGTAGTTTCCTAACTTTGTTGTTGTACCACGGTGGGTTTTTCCCGTCCCTCACAGTTTTGCTCGGCACGTACCTGTCTAAAACGCATTTTACGATTGCCTTGAACTTTTTCCATAAACACTCAACATTGTAATAATTGCAATAATTCTCGCACTTGTCAGCTCTTTGCAGTCTTTGGAATTGTGTGGGTGATATTTTTCCGAAAGTTAGACGGTGTATTGCCAGACTCATACATTCTACACACCAACGTGAATAATCGTTTTTTTGCCACTTCCCCTAATTATTTTAGAAATTCTGATGGAATGTTATCTACCCCTTCTGCCTTATTGGATCTTAAGTCCGAGCTCTCTTAAATTCTGACTCTAATAATGGATCCCCTATCTATTCTAAATCTACACCTGTTTCTTTTTTATCACATAACACAAATCTACCCCCTCGTAGAGGCTTTCAATGTATTCTCTCCACCTACCCGCTCTCTCCTCTGCATTTAACCGTGGAATTCCCGTTCCACTCTTAATGTTACCACTCTTGCTTTTAATGTGACCGGAGGTTGTTATGACTTTCCCGTATGGTGAGTCAGGCCTTCCGACTATCATTTCTGTTTTGATTTCTTCGTATTTTTCGTGCAGCCATTTCGTCTTAGCTTCCCTGCATTTCCTACGTATTTCATTTTTCAGCGACTTCTATGTTTGTATTCCGGAATTTCCCCGAACATTTTTGTACTTTATTCTTTCATTGATCAGCTGAAGTACTTGTTCTGTTACCCATGATTTCTTTGTAGTTACCTTCTTTGTACCTACGTTTCTCTTTCCAGCTTCTGTGACAGCCCTTTTAGAGATGTCCATTCCTCTTCAACTGTACTGCCTACTGGACTTTTCTGTATTGCTGTTATCTACAGCCTTAGAGAACTTCAAGTGTATATCGTCATTTCTTAGTACTTCCGTATCCCACTTCTTTGTATATTGATCGTCCTTAACTAATCTCTTAAACTTCAGGCTACTCTTCATCAGTACTGTATTGTGATCTGAGTCTATATCTGCTTCTGGGTACACCTCACAATCTTGTATCTGATTTCGGAATCTTTGTGTGACCATGATGTAATCTAACTGAAATCTTCCCGTATTACCCGACCTTTTGCAAGTATACCTTCTCCTCTCGTGATTCTTGAACAGAGTATTCGCTATTACTAGCTGTAATTTATTACAGAACTCAATTAGTCTTTCTCCTCTCTCATTCCTTGTCCCAAACAGATATTATCCTGTAACCTTTCCTTCTATCCCTTCCCCTACAACTGCATTCCAGTCTCACAGGAGTATTAGATATTCATCTCCTTTTACGTATTGTATTGCCCTTTCAATAGCCTCATACTTTCTCTATCTCTTCATCTCCAGCTTGCGACGTCGGCATATATACCTGAACTATCGTTGTCAGTGTTGGTTTTCTGTCGATTCTGATAAGAATAACCCTATCACAGTAACCCTACCGCAATAACACTCTCTCTGCCTTACCTTCCTATCCGTAACGAATCCTACTCCTTTTATGCCACTTTCTGCTGCTTTTGATATTATGCTATACTCATCTGACAAGAAATCCTTGTCTTCTTTCCATTTCAATTCACTGACCCCAACTATATCTAGATTGAGCCTTTGAGTTTCCCTTTTCAGAATTTCTAGTTTCCCTACCACATTCGAGCTTCTGACATTCGACGCCCCCACTCGTAGGACGTAATCCTTTCGTTGCTTATTCAACCTTTCCCACATGGTCAACTCCCCCTTGGCAATTTCCTTTCGGAGATCCGAATGGGGGACTATTCCGGAATCTTTTGCCGATGCATAGATCATCAAGACACTTTTTCAATTACAGACCACATTTTCTATGGATACACGTTATGTGTCTTTAATGCAGTGGTTTCCATTGCCTTCTGCATCCTCATGCCGTTGATCATTGCTGATTCTCCCCCCTTTAGGGGAAGTTTCCCGCCCCAAGGACAAGAGAATGCCATGAACCTTCGTCCGTTCCTCCGCCCTTTTCGACAAGGCCGTTGGCATAAAGAGGCTGACTTCTTATGCCGGAAGTCTTCGGCCGCCAATACTGATTATTAATCAAAACTCAAGCGGTGGCGGCTTTAGAACGCGGGACCGAGGACGTTTTTGATTATGAATCAAAGACGCTACCCCTAGTGCACGCGTTCCACTTAGTATGCGCGAAAGCGTCACTGAGATACTCAAGGAATTGCGGTGGCAGGTGGCAGAGGCTACGAAATAGGCGTTCTGCATCACGGTGTGCTTTATTGTTGAAACCGCAAGAATGAATGTTCCTAGAAGAGTCAACCAATATATTGCTCCCTGCTATGCGAAATGGCAATGAAGGCGAAGTTAGAGAGATTCCAGCTCTCACGGAGGCTTTACTATGATTTCAAGAACGTACGAAAAGGAAAAAAGGGGCAGTTGCAGTAGTACACAAACTACCCTACACCACCCACCGTAAGGTGGCTTATATGTATAGATACAGGTTGCAGAGTGTCATCGACAAATGTAGAAATAACTTACGCTGTGCTCGAGAGAACCGTGCTGGCAGCCTTGGTGGTTGTGTATTGCTGACGTGAGACAAAATATTAACAGTAACGTCAAATTTTCAAATTTTCGCAGCGTAGTTATCTATCATAAAATTCTGAGTATAGTCTTAAAAAATAACAATAATAGCTTGATAACATCTCAGAGTCTGACGAACTGCTTTGAATTTTTAGACATGTAAAATTTTGCACTCAGTGGTACTATAAAAACGAACAATCCTATGACTATAATATCAGTGACTTACGATTACAATGAATCAACTCACACAAATAGCTGGAAATAATCATTTGTTTGGGTGTCAAATTGAATGATCACAAACGCTCAGTTGTAGGTGCGGCGCAGACTTGAAATAGATGCTAGGATACTGGGAATATGCAATCAGCCCACGAAGGAGATTGCTCACAAAAATCTCATACAACCCATCCTAGAGTATTTCTGAAGTGCATGGGATCCATAACAAATGAAACAACTGATATGGCACGCAAAATGTAGATTTATGCAAAAGAAGGGCAGCACGAATCGTCACTGGCTTATTGAATCCATGGGAGATTATCACTGACATACTGAACAATCTCAACTGGTAGGTGCTTCAAGACAGACGCCAACTATCACCCGATATGATTCTTCAGCTTCTCCCGGCGTACTTCATGTTGAAATAGTTCACTGGTGAACTGCCGGGTGTCGGTGTCCAACAGACAGTATTTCGGCGAACGACCGCGTTGACATCATCAGGTACGCTGATAAACCGACTGATGGGGTGCCGGCGCCGCTCTTTTATCTCCTTCACCTCTCCCTCTGATCGGCAGCTCCATCGGCCGTCCACGCACATGATCCCTATCCTCACTGATACTGCCGAATCAGTGTTCCGTCCTAGGATCGCGCTCAGATGCGCGCGCTGGTGGCAACTTTGCTGTTACTCCTCCTGCACTGGAAGTCAGTTGTCTAGTATCTCAATCCTATTCTTGGCCATTCTAATGGGAGGAGGGAGGGGGGGGGTCCCTTGCCTTGCTAAGTATGTACCCGCTATCACGATTTATCAGCGGTTCCCATACTCGAATCTCAATAGATTCCTTAATGACACTACCAGAATTTGGAATTTTATTCAAAATTTAAGCAGTGTTAGAACTCGGGGGGCGAGGACGCTAGCCCTAGATCACTAGTGGTTGGTCTAATATAAACACAACTTTCACAGTGTTTTAACTGAAAAGATTCCGATTAGAGTTTCTTCCATCTTCCCGCATATAATATTGACTAATTTCACAAGATACGTTGCTTCAGTTCTGCATCTAGGTCCCAGCTGACAGCCTCGTTATATGGTGATTCAGACTTTGCTGCGTTATGTCCGTCTTGCTCAGTAAGTCGTTAATGGAAATTAGCTTTCATTTTATCCCCTTTATATGTATTCTACCATTATGCACGTGATACAGGGTGCAACAGAATGAGGCCGGCCGGAGTGGCTGTGCGGTTCTAGGCGCTGCAGTCTGGAGCCGAGCGACCGCTACGGTCGCAGGTTCGAATCCTGTCTCGGGCATGGATGTGTGTGTTGCCCTTAGGTTAGTTAGGTTTCATTAGTTCTAAGTTCTAGGTGACTGATGACCTCAGAAGTTAAGTCGCATAGTGCTCAGAGCCATTTTGCAACAGAATGAGGTTTGAAAATTTGGGAGATTATAGAGGAAAAATTTTTGAACGTTTTGATATGAGGTTCAAATGGTTCAAATGGCTCTGAGTACTATGGGACTTACCATCTGAGGTCATCAGTCCCCTAGAACATAGAACTACATAAACCTAACTAACCTAAAGACATCACACGCATCCATGCCCGAAGCAGGATTCGAATCTGCGACCGTAGCAGTCGCGCGGTTCCGGACTGAAGCACCCAGAACTGCTCGGCCACAGCGGCCGGCTTGATATGAGGAACCTATTGCCGGAAAAATGATATAAAGTTTTACAGCCGCCACTGGTCTGTTGAAAAAGCATGCACTACCTATACGAGAAGTTACCAGATGAGTGTCTTAGTGAACATCTGAGCTGGAATTCTTGGAAATTACCTTACTGGACCGCACATCTTACCAGATCGTTTGAATGATGCATGGTATTTGAACTCTCTGCACAATACCTCGCCTGAACTTTGGAAGAGGTTCACTTGCAGCTGCACACTTGGTCGAAGTTTAAGAACGATTCTGCTCCAGCGCGCTCTGATCGTCGAGCTAGGTCATAATTCTGTGATTATTTCAGGCAAAGAGTAATTGAAAGGGGATGTCCAGTCCCTTGACTCGTGCAATCCGCTCTTGATTTTTTCCTTTGTGGTTACCTGAAGTCCCTTGTGTACCTAACACCAGTAGTAGCAGTACCTGAGCTTACTGAGCACATCTTTACAGCGCTTTATACCATTAGAGGGGAGCGCGGAATGTTAAGAGAATCAGAGAAAACATGGTCGTCGTTGGGCATTACGTAAGTTGACGGTCGTCGTATTGAAATTTACTCTAGAGTAGTGGAGCTTCAGTTTCGGTTGAAAGTATTTGGTTGTACTACCGTCAATAAATGTTTTCAGGCCACAGTATTCAGCATTTCATTTAGCCTACCGAATACATAGTAAATGCACATTGCTGCAGAAACTATATCTCACATTTCCGGCTGTAGGTTCCTTATGTGAAAACGTTTAAAATTTCGTTCTCTACAGTCTTTCAAATTTTGTAAAACGTCATTCTGTCGCACCCTGTACATTCTACCATTATGTGCTAATTGTCCAAATGCGGTATCGAATGCATATGTTGTTTGTTTGTCACAGATGTATTGAGATATGATCTCAGAGATAAAAAGAGACCACTAATATAGACTCTTTGGCCTGCCCATCATTTCCGTGTTTTTGTTCAGTGACAGTGGTGTCTGGTGTGGACGGAAAGTGTGGCCATTTGATGTTTGACAGTTGCGGCGTGTACTCACGACGACCTGTACACTGCGAGGAGGCACAGATGTTGGTAATTTCCAAAAATGATTGCGTATATCGAAGTCGTGGTGTCCAAACGATACATATCGAACGTGCGATCGTAATCGATCATGTGTCTCCGGCGGCGGATGTTGTGATAAATTATTTGTGATAGTCATTTTTCTCTGTTTTCCGTCGTTCCCTTAGTTGCTCTAAATTACATACCACCGCGAATAGTTTAAGAGTTGTTAGAGAAACGCTGACTATTCATGCCGTTAGTGGGTGGGTTGTGTGGTGTTCTTGACGTTTCTTCGGCAGATTCTCTCACATGGAAAAATCCATGCTTATTCGGCGTAGAAAATTGATCGGCTTTTTGTCGGAAATATAGAGTAATACCGGACAAGGAAAGAAGGTACTGGGTAGACTGCAGTGGTGTGAAGTGTGTAGAACTACGCAAGAACAGTTTCAATACTGAAATACCGTTACAATTTCATTGCGGACAGTGCGGAAAACGAACGAGTATCAGGAAGAGGACATGGTTCGACTCTTCCAAATTATCCATCCAGACCACCGTAATGGACTTCCACGTGACAATACCGACGACGAGTGAGATAAGTTGTCTCCTTTGCAATTACAAGTATTTTCGTAACGCTCTTCTTTTGTCGTTGCTGCAGTCACCACTATAAACACACAACACCCGCCACCGGAGTCGCATAATCGTTTTACGATCGAACGTTCGATATGTATCGTTTGGACCCCGCGACTTCGATAGGCAATCATTCTTGGAAATTATAAAACAATAAACTGGTAGCCGAGATCGCAGGAATTCATCTGCGATCTTGGCTACCAGTTTATTGTTTTACAACCATCTAGATGGCTCCCAGATGAACACAATGTGCTCCCTAAAAAATTCTTGGGAATTACTCAGATGTTGGGTTCTATCGTGGTCACATATACGTGAATATATCAGATATTAAATCTCAGTGGGGTTCTATGTCTGTAGATACACTTTTATTTGACATCATAGGGATTTCTCAACTGACACGTACGTCATTTGATATGGATGTCAACAATACTTAAGTAACGAGTGATTCTACTGTCACGTATGAAAATGTTATTATGTCGTAGATATCGGCTGTACAGTCAGTCAGCGTAACGTTGTACCACTTCTTGCGATTTTTTGAAAATACTGGCCACAAAACAAATTACACCTCACAACACACATTGTAATATTTTACACCTATAGTTACTGAGTGCTTGGAAAAGTGAAAATGTACACTAATTGTGCACTATTAGAGAAAAATTTCAGTTTTAATGCTGGTACAAAGTTACACTGTCATTCAAGGTAAATTTAGACCAGTCTTAAAACGACTCTTTCGCATGCGTAATGCTTCAGATAAATTTACATTATGCGAGAAGGAAATCAGCTGTTAGTAAGAAGTAAAAAAAAAAAAAAACAGTGTTATTACAGCACTGCATGTTTACTTTAAAATATCAAGATATGCCGGCCGGTGTGGCCGAGCGGTTCTAGGCGCTTCAGTCTGGAACCGCGCGACCGCTACCGTCGCAGGTTCGAATCCTGCCTCGGGCATGGATGTGTGTGATGTCCTTAGGTTAGTTAGGTTTAAGTAATTCTGAGTTCTAGGGGGCTGATGACCTCAGATGTTAAGTCCCATAGTGCTCAGAGCCATTTGAACCATTTATCAAGATATTTGTATTGATCTGGCATTCTTTAACTTAAATCACTGTCGGCAGTAGCTCTCTTCACAGCCAATACGGTTAAAGGATAATCGCGAGTCGAAGAGATTGTAGGAAGTTGGAAAGACAACTAGAAACCACAGATGTAATAAGACTGTTACTTATAGTGTAAGCAGGTAGAGCAAGCAATATGAAACAAAAGAGGTAAGTGGTACAAACATACCCTGACCGCTAAAAAGTTACCCTGACTGTATTCATTTGCTTGTTTGTTCTCTGAATCAGTTGCAACTTGCAACGGACACCCTGCTCAAATACCGGTTTGGCAATTAAGCATTTTTACATACGGCACGTGGAGTAAAGCAAAATGTCTTTTAACGGAAACAAAATGTTAATTTTGAAAGAAAAACTTAGGTTCGAATGTCCTTGTTATAATATAAACTGCTATTGGAATATATGTGCTTATTGACCTAAATTTATGTTTTATTTAAATCACTTTTCTCTTTATTGTAACTGAAATATCGTTCGTATTTTGAAGAAATAGTGCTTTATTATTTTTGAATAATCAATGTATCACGCTTGTTCATTTTATGTTGATAGTACGACCAAACCAGATAGCCATTTTTGACTTATTGTACTATGTAAGTACCTTTTATTGTTTAACTTGGAAAAATAACACTTATTTTTTGCGCCAGTCGTATTTACTGTTAGGCACATGGGGACGTATTAACAAACGTCTGGGTAATTTGATACTAGTTAGCTATGTGTCACTAATAACAGCTTTGCTAAGTCTTGTAACCAGATAGTTGCGATACATCAGGAAATTTCGCTCTAAACTAATGCACTTCGCTTTTAAAATCTTTGTCGCAGGGGGTGGATACTAAAAAGGTTGTTTTGCGTTTCTGATTTCCTTTATTCGTTGAAACTACTACTTCAGCTGTAAAGGTTGTATCGCTGTGTTTGCGTTTATAATTTCTTATATTCTTTGAAACCATTTCTTCAGTAGCAAAAAATGGTGCGAATCACTGGTAAAAATGTGTCTTTCTAAATTTATAAAGGGCCATCAGAGAGTTTCCGTTTTCGGACTTGCTGCAACGTGTATACAACCCAGCGCGACTCCGATGCTGATATATAGGCACCACCATGCAGGCAAGCGGTTAATGAGACATTCGAATGGAAAATTTTTTATTGGCCCTTGTAGTTACTGGCTCTGCAAGCCTCCCATTCTCATAAAGCTCGCTAAAGCGCTCCTTTGGTGCCTTTATTCATTCGATATAGAATTTACACACCATGACACAGCTCTCACGAATGGTGCGGCAATTTGTTGAATAATAATTTGTTGTTTGCTATTTCGTAAGAGGCCTTATACAGCTGCAGATGTTATATTAATTCCTTATAGCAGGCTACTTTGCATTGAATTATTAAGTATTACAATGCTATAGAAATCCATTTTAAGACCTATTGTTACATTTCATTACATTCCTTACTCGTAAAAATTATGCTTGTGACAGTCGTGAGAACTGCATTAAATTGAAAAAAGTAATCTTTTGGTTAGAGAAGTTTGATTTAGCCCAGGTCGCTTGAAATACATTTGTGGACCACTAGTTTCGGCAAACTTTAATTGCCATCTACAAATCCTTAACACTCGTCAATTTTGTGCCATTTGATAAGGAGGAAGAACTTTTACGTACGTCTGCATCATTTCTTTTCTCTCCCTGTTCTCGTATCACTTAGACATGTTCTTTTCACACTCGTGACTTAAACGACTAGCTGTATTAAAATTTAGTAGTGGGAATTTTCTTTATCAGTATAATATATTAACTTTGGCAAATGCTTATATTTGTGGTGGTGCACTAGCAGAAATCAAGCTCGAATTGTTTACCAGGCAGCTGTCTGTGAGCTATTGGTGAAGTCTGAACGGGCCGAAATCAATGTGGTTGGCATTTAATTAGTTGTAGACCATAGCTGTTAACCACATCTATGCTATGGACGATTATGAACATGCATAGGCGCATTTCGTGTTTACTATATTTCCATTTCCCTTTCCACTTCCATTTTTCCTTATTTTGCTACCTTTCTTTTGACCGCCAGGGGCCGCTTGATTTTCTGGAGTTCCGAGATAACGCACCATTTGCCCCAGCCTAGTTATGCCCCTGCAGCAACCAACCCCAAGAACAACTGTTCAGGCATACATGCTGGCGTCACAAGCGGACAATGAAAAGAACAGAAGGAATATTTGAGTCCATTACAAGGGTAATAGGATTGTGTAATGGGAGATACAAATGTAATAGACATGGGAGAGAGGATGGGGGGAAACAGAAGAAAGAGTATTTAAGGGAGGATACGGTTTGTAGTAGAAGTGAGAGGGAAGAAAGAGTCCTTAATTTGAACAAAATATTTCAGCTAGTAGTAGTAAAAGCTCTGTTCGAGTATCACAAGAGCAGGAGGTGTACTCGGAAAAGTATCGAGAGACATGGGAACGTGCCCAGGAGTAAATATAGACCAGACCACAATTTAGTAGTGCTGAAGAGTAGGCAGTAGTTTAAGAGAATCAGCAAGAAGAATTGATGTGGAGAACAGCGGGATGTTGATTGGCGAATGATGTTTTGCATTTGGAGTTCTCTGGGGCTGAAGAGACAGTGACAATGAATACCACAGCAGATAGTTCAGTTGATGACGAATAGATATCTCCAAAAAGATCTATCACGGAAGCTGGACAAAAATATGCAGGTAAGTGTAAATAAACGTTGTGTGGCAATGGATATACAGTACTGGCCATTAAAATTGCTACACCACGAAGATGACGTGCTACAGACGCGAAATTTAACAGACAGGAAGAAGATGCTGTGATATGCAAATGATTAGCTTTTCAGAGCATTCACACAAGGTTGGCGCCGGTGGCGACACCTACAACGTGCTGACATGAGGAAAGTTTCGAACCGATTTCTCATACACAAACAGCAATTGACCGGCGTTGCCTAGTGAAACGTTGTTGTGATGCCTCGTGTAAGGAGAAATGCGTACCGTCACGTTTCCCACTTTGATAAAGGTCGGATTGTAGCCTATCGCGATTGCGGTTTATCGTATCGCGACATTGCTGCTCGCGTTAGTCGAGATCCAATGACTGTTAGCAGAATATGGAATCGGTGGGTTCAAGAGTGTAATACGGAACGCCGTGCTGGATCCCAACGGCCTCGTATCACTGGCAGTCGAGATGACAGGCATCTTATCCGTATGGCTGTATCGGATCGTGCAGCCACGTCTCGATCCCTGAGTGAACAGATGGGGACGTTTGCAAGACAAGAACCATCTGCACGAACAGTTCGGAGACGTTTGCAGCAGCATGGACTATCAGCTCGGAGACCATGGCTGCGGTTACCCTCGACGCTGCATCACAGACAAGAGCGCCTGCAATGGTGTACTCAACGACGAACCTCGGTGCACAAATGGCAAAACGTCATTTTTCGGATGAATCCAGGTTCTGTTTACAGCATCATGATGGTCACATCCGTGTTTGGCGACATCGCGGTGAACGCACATTGGAAGCGTGTATTCGTCATCGCCTTACTGGCGTATCATCCGGCGTGATGGTATTGGGTGCCATTGGTTACACGTCTCAGTCCCCTCTAGTTCGCATTGACGGCACTTTGAGCAGTGGACGTTACATTTCAGATGTGTTACGACCCGTGGCTCCCCCCTTCATTCGATCCCTGCGAAACCCTACATTTCAGCAGGATAAGGCACGACCGCATGTTGCAGGTCCTGTACGGGCCTTTCTGGATACAGAAAATGTTCGACTACTGTCCTAGCCAGCACATTCTCCAGATCTCTCACCAATTCAAAACGTCTGGCCAATGGTGGCCGAGCAATTGGCTCGTCACAATACGCCAGTCACTACTCTTGATGAACTGCGGTATCGTGTAGAAGCTGCATGGGCAGCTGTACCTGTACACGCCATCCAAGCTCTGTTTGACTCAATGCCCAGGCGTATCAAGTCCGTTATTACAGCCAGAGGTGGTTGTTCTGGGTACTGATTTCTCAGGATTTATGAACCCAAATTGCAAGAAAATGTAATCACATGTCAGTTCTAGTGTAATATATTTGTCCAATGAATACCCGTTTATCATCTGCATTTCTACTTGGTGCCGCAATTTTAATGGCCAGTAGTGTACTACAGTTGGTCGACAAAAGATGGAAATACAAAAATGTTCAGGAAAAAAAAGGTACGGAAAATGTAAAGACATAAAGAACAGAATGGTCCATGGAAACACAGATTTTATTTATAGAAAAATAAAAATAGTTTTCTGTGAAATTAGAATTTAGGGTATCATGATTAAAAATGGAAAAGGAATTCCACTGTTAAACGTAGAGGAGATAATGGGCAGGTGGAAAGAGTATTTTGAACACCTGCTAACGTGCTAGAATAAGAAATAGGTGTTGATTTATGACGTAAGGGATTCAGTATTTGAGGTTGAAAGTGCTTGGCGGGGGAAGAGGGGATGGTCGAGTACGCCAAAAGAACTAGTGATGGATGAAGGACGAAACAAGAATGTTGTAAATAGCGCACTAGCGCTGAAACAGGTGTCGTTCCTCGCTAAAAAAAAAAGTCTCCTAGTGTCAAAATATGAGCCTGCATTCGAGGAGGAAATTTCTGGGGATGTACATGTGTAGCACAGCGTTGTATGAAAGTCCATCATAAATTCTAGGAAAGCCCGAAAAGAAGTGAATCGAAACATTTGAGACGTGATGTTAGAGAAGGATATTGAAAATTACGTGGATAGATAAGATAGAAAGTGAAATCCTCCAGTGAAAAAGGAAACTAAACAACAAAAGAAAAAGAAGAAAAACTCACCACGAAGAAATTATCCTAATGGGACCGTAATCTATATGTACAAACAAACAATGATTACAGTTTCAGAAAGAAATGGATAATTTATTCCAGACGAAGAGCTTCACGTATTGAGCAAGTCAATAACACGTCGGTTCACCTCTGGCATTTATACAAGCAGTGATTGACAGATTCTTTGGATGTCTACCTGAGGGATATCGTGTGAAATTCTGTCCAATTGGCGCGTTACGTCGTCATAATCCCTAACCGGTTTGAGAGCCCTACCCATAATACACCAAACGTTCCAGTTGGGCGAATCAGCGACCTTGCTGGTCAATATGGGTTTGGTAAGCATGAAGACAAGCAATAAAATCTCTCGCCGTGTGGGGACGGGCATTATCTTGCTGAAATATAAGCCAGAATGGCTTTCGATGAAGGCCAACAAAACGGAGCGCAGTATATCGTCGACCAAAGAAGAAAATACTAAAATGTTCAGGAGAATAAACGTACGGAAAATGTAAAGACATAAAGACCAGAATGGTAGATGGATAAACAGTATTTATAGAAGAATAAAAATAACTTTCCGTGAGATAAGGGTGCCGCTAATGACAACCGAAGGGGTCCTGTTACGAAAAGAAATAGCACCCCAGACGATCAATCATGGTTGACGGACCGTATTGCGGACGACAGTGCGATTGGTATCCCAACGCTGTCTAGGGCGTTTCCAGACATGTCACCGGGGCTCTGTTCTAAGCGGAACTCATTGCTAAAGACAATTATATTCCAGTTAACGAGATTCCAGGCCGAGTACGTGTCTGGAGATGCGCCGCACAGAAGCGGGATACCATGCTGGATGTCGGCTCTCATACGGCCCGATAACCAGGAGTGATGATCTGGAGTGCCATTTCTTTTCAGAGCAGGACTCATTAGATTGTCATCCGCGGCCCCCTTTAGGGCAGGAACCTCGAACCAGCTCCGGATATTGACGACATAACGTGCCAGTTGACAGAGTTTGGCACGATATCCCTCAAGGACGAATCCAACATTTCTGTCAACCAACGACAAGCCAAAAAACTGCTTGTATAAGGGACAGGGGTGGACCAAAGTGTTATGAACTCAACGTTACATCGTCACTATAATGTCTGAATTTAACTGAGTGCTGCCCAGGAGATTGCGTCCACCTCAGCTCCGTCGCTGCACATTCTCTCGGGTATGATACAGGTGCACTTATGACAGTAGTGGCTCAAACGATCGGTGAGATATCTGAAGATACTGATACATGCAGAGAAGAGAGAGCGGATAGGTGCAAGGCATTTGTGAGGGGGATGACATCAGTCTGATGACGTGATGGAAGAAGAAACAGGAGTCGAAAGAGTAGAGACAGCGGATACAGTATCAGATCATAATTTGAAAGCGCTGTGAACGATGAAATAAGGCAGAAGGAATAGGTAACATTCCATTGGAATTGCTAAAATAATTAGGGGTGCGGGGAGGGGGGGGAGGGGAGTGGCAACAAAACAACCATTCACCTTGGTATGTATCATGTATGAGACTGGCGATATGCCATCAGACTTCCGTGAAAGCATCATCCACACAATTCCGAAGATAGCAAGAACCGAAAAGCGCGAGAATTGTCGCACAATCAGCTTAACAGCTCATGCACCCAAGTTATTGACAAGAAAAACATGCAGAAGAATGAAAAAGAATACTGAGGATCTGTTATGGAAGCAAGATTGAAGAAAAAACAAGACACGGGCACGATTATAGGATTTATCGACCTGGAAAAACGTAAAACCGTACAAGATGTTCGAAATTCGTAGGAAAATAGAGAAAGACGGGTAATATACAACATGTAGAAGAACCGAGAGGAGAAAATAAGAGTAGAAGACCAAGAACGAAGAGCTCGGATTAAAACTTTTGTAAGACAGGGACGTAGTCCTTCGCCCCTACTGTCCAATCTATACATTGAGGAAGCAATGACGGAAATAAAAGAAAGACTGGGATTAAAACTCAAGGTGAAAGAACATCAGTGATAAGATTCGGTGATGACATTGCTATGCTCAGTGAAAGTGAAGGAGAATTACCGGATGTGTTGAATGGAACGAATAGTCTAGTGAGCAGAGAATTTATATTGAGAGTAAATAGAAGAAAGTTATGAGAAGCAGCAGGAATGAGAACAGCGGGAAACTTCACATCAGAATTGGTTAAGAAATTTTGCTACGTAGGCAGGAAGATAACCCCATTATGGACGGAGCAACGACATAAAATGCAGGCTAGTACCCGCAAAGAGAGCATTCCTAGCCAAGAGAATTCTGCTAGTACCATATATAGTCCGTAATTTGAGGAAGAAATTTCTGAAAAAGTGTAGCTGGAGCACAGTACTGCTTGGAAGTAGACCATGGAATGGGGGAAGCAAAAAATGAAGAGAATAGAAGCATTTGAGACTTGGTGCCACAACAGATTGCTGAAAATTAGTTGGACTGATAAGGCAAAGAAAGAGGATGATATCAACAGAATCGGCGAAGAAAGGAGCATAGGGAAACCACTGGAAAGCAGAAGGGACAGGATGATTGTGTTAAGACATCAGGGAATAACTTCTATGGTACTAAAGGGAGCTGTAGAGTGTAAAACTTGTAGAAGAGCTTAGAATACTTTCTGGAAATAATTGAGGAGGTAGCCTACTCTGAGATGGAAATTCACGGCGGGCTGCATGAAACCAGTCAGAAGACTGATGACAAAATGGCTCATTCAGAAACCAGTTATTCTGAGCAGTTTTAATAGTCAGCTTGAACTGGAGAGAAAGAAGAGCGATTTAGCCGTAAACTTGTTGTTTTGGCGATAACCGCCTTCTTTACTGGGAAGAGGCTTGGCGTGGTTTACGCATACGTGAGACAGTGCTGGGCCTCCAGGTGCCGTCGCAGGCGGCCCTGTCCAGCACTGACTCTGGATCGACAGCGCCATATTTGTGTACTCGCGCACACCACCCGCACAAAATACTGGAAAGCACAGCACCGTTCAAATGAAAGCAACACTCTGAACGATTTGGTGCCCAGATTGTATCACTGCATAGTATATTAAAATATGTAATTGATCTAAAAGGCACAGAGTAACGGACGAATCTAAGAAAATTACTAACCTTTAAATACCGAGAGACAGAAGGATCGCGAAGGGACCCTTCTGATGAACCAATTTTGTTAGAAAGGTCATGCTTCAACGACGAAAAGTAATTAGATGCAAAATGAGGTAAAACGAGCTTAATTAATCGGACAATACAATACACCTGTTAGCCGTAGCGTATGAGCTACAACACGAACAGTCTCATCACATACCTGTTTTAGGTAATGTGATTTACTGTTTTCCGTGTCGTGATTAATATTTTAGCTCGAAGACTTCATGATTAAAATTGACGATAATTTGCGAAAGTTTAGAGAAGACACGGCAAAACGATTCTGACGCTACCAAAGTACATCTCACATAAGGACCACGAAAAGAAGAGAGGTTAAGGCTGTACGGAGACAGACAGACAGACAGTCGTTTTTCACTCGCTTCATATGCGAGTTGAATGGGAAAGACAATGACTAGTAATGGTATAAGATATCCTCCGTTAAGTACCGTATAATGGCTTCCGTTGTATATAAGTATCTTTACATGTAGATGAACAGGCATTTTTTTGCTGTAATGATTACTCCGAGCAGCGGGACCAGCGTAAATTTCGTACAGTATCATGGCAGACGGAGAGAGAGATAGAGAGAGAGATAGAGAGAGAGAGAGAGAGAGAGAGAGAGAGTGTCTGAAAGAACGCCGTTATTTTCCTTTCAAAGATTCTCACTGAGCTTCCCTTAGCATTTGTGTTACACTTTCGCATGGGCTACATCGCTCTGTTGTGGTTCTGGCAGGGCGTCTCTGAATTCATTCGACGTCTGCTGTCACGCCTACTTGATGAAGACTCCAGACGCTCACACAGTATTGTAGAATTGGTTGTACCAGCGACTTGTGTGCGGCTCACTTTGCAGATGCACTGCACTTTCTCGCAAACCTTTCGAATGTGCCAAGTCTTTAGTTTGCCTTCTCGTCCTTGGACCTTCCGTGGTGCGCCGCGAAGACCCAGTCGCGGTCGCGGCAAGAATTCACGGACTCTAAGCGGTACGAGCGGGAGACAAATGACTTGTCGTACTGCTCCGCTGTTGTACTCTGATACGTTCGCTAACGGACACTGGTTAATACTTTGCACTACTACTTTATTAGATTAGTGCATATAACAATCAACAGCCTCGCTTTGATCCGCGAGATGGAGTTAAAATTATTAATGTTGCTCCTATATCACTAATAAATGCTCTATAACATTTCAATTCTTTCATAAATGCTCCGAGATCCCACCACCACACTGGAAAACTTACACCGCTAACAGTGCATACACCACCCTCAACTGGGCTCCTCCAAAATGGAAATGAGCGTATGGCATCGTCGGCCGGGAGGCCCCTATTCGGGCAGGTTCGGCCGCGAAGTACAAGTCTTATTTCATTCGACGCCACATTGGGCGATTTGCGCGCCGGAGATTAGAATGAAATGATGATGAGGACAACACCCAGTCTCCGAGCTGAGAAAATCTCCAACCCGGCCGGGAATCGAACCCGGGCCCGCTTGCTTGGGAGGCGAGCACGTTACCACCGGGAAAAGCCAAAAACGCAGCCAGGTATGGTACGTTACACGACTACTGATGTTATGTATTTATTAGCGAACCCAGCAACATTTCGCATTTGCCTTCTCCCTCCTCTCTACCCCTCTCTCTTCCTCCCCGTCCCTCTGCCACCACCTTCCTCCCCGCTCCCTGTACATCTCTCATCCCACACTCACTCTATCCATCTCCTCCTCCCTCCTGTATGTGTTCAAATCCACGTTCCCCTTTTTATATGCGTTTTCTTTCCCTGTCTCTGTCCATCTCCTACTCCCTCTTTCTCTGACCTTATTTACTGTTACTGCAAACAGAACCTTGATTGAGAATAAAAGACAAAATGCAATTAGCCATAGATACAACTTTCTTATATTCTGTTAACAATGACTGCGGAAAGGAAAAGACAGCCGCACATTTTTACAGCACAGCTTAGCATGTTCTTCCTCGGAGCCAGTTTAACAGAAAGTCTTTATTGCATAACGTGCCTATATCTCGAGCAGTTTAGGCTTTGCATTGTTTGTCAGTCAGTCAGTTGTCTAGAAGGGATTCATCCAACCGAATCTTTACTTGAATTTGTGTGAATTGGAACAAAACAGTTTCAGTAATATCACGAAATTATTGAAATGAAATAAATCGGAATTCATCGTTTTGACACTAATTTGTTGGGTTTTATAATGCGTTCATCGCAACGCTTGGTGATGAAAGATATTTTTTGTCTTTCCGTCCGGAGAGAGAACGAATAGTGGCGATGGTTTACAGACTCACGAGCACGCCACTTACAACTACCCATGGGGAAAACGCGGCGATTCAAAATTTATTCCACACACTTCCAACGACTGGTCTTGCGATGCAAAGCGAATCAGAAGCTGGACGCGCTTAAATTGAAATGGAAAGTCGGCTGCAGTCAGTGGTATTCTTAGAATCAGAACTTTCCTATGATTATCGTTACTTCAATCACTACGTTCAACAGCTTCATAACTGCGAGTCTTGTTCCAGTGCATAGTCTCGGCTGGTTCAGATTGCGCAACATTACCACCGAGCCGACCTTGAGCTGCAAATTGTGCGGTGGCATTCCTGGAAAATCCAATCAGTTCAGGAATTCGACGGATAATTGACGACTTCATCTGGTTCGGTAACAGAATCGATCGATTTAAATGAATGCAATTGGCCAGCGACTTGACTTTGAATATTTTATATTGAAACCTCTACGTCCTTATTTTTCTCTGCCAAAATGGCTCGTTTACTCAACCAAACATGGTTTTTGTAATTTGAAGCAGTATTCGGAAACACTTTCGTGATCAGTTCTTCTTTCGACATTGTGAATTGACAGAAATTAGGTATAAACGAAATGAGGCCAGTGGAAGCGGCAACCGGAACATTTCCATTGCCAGTGTCTAATAATTGCTTGGAAAACAAATGTATCTCCATAGAGTCGATGACTTCAAAGAAGCGTTTATTTCATCAGCAGCTATTGATCTTTGCAACACAGAAAAGATATAAGCTCCATCGATAACATACTGAAATATCACTTTCAATTGTATTCTTTTTTTTCACGTATGAATATTCAATGCGGAATTTGTTGTTATTATGAAAACATGCAACAGCAGAACCGTCACACGGAACGTGACTTCTTTTTTTGTTATCAATGCATGTGACCATCACATTTCTTTCAGCCAGATTTTCATATAAAAATGCCATCTAAATTTCCAACTTTTCCTGTAGATTTTCCAAAAATTCTGCTTCCTCATGCCTCTGTTCATTGCTGATTCTTCCGCCTTTAGGGATAGTTACCTACACCAAGGGCAACAGAGTGCCCTGAGCCTCTGTCCGTCCCTCCTCCCTCTTAGACGAGACCATTGGCTGAGAGACGGTGATCTCTTATGGCCGAAGTTTCGGCCGCATTGCTGATGACTTTTTTCTCAAAAGTTAAGCAATGGCAGGGTTCTAACTTGGAATCGAGGACGTTTTTATTACTAATCAAAGACGCTACCTCCTTTCATCCTGTTTTTCTTTTTTCATTTTTTTCGTCTTTGTGCTCGTCATTTGGCCTGGGCGGACGTGACATGACACCCTTTCAAGTTCATCATTGAATAGTTCGCTCAGTTCTTTATTATTTATTTATTTATTTCTATTACAGGGAGGCAGCGTGTCCTCTGGCTGAACACGCTGACCTATCATGGCGCCTGTCCTAGACCACAGTCTTTGTGATAGTTGGGCTCCTAGTAGCACTGAACTACGTGATTTCCCACAACTATCCTGTGCAATATGAGGTAGTCCCTGTCCGTCTGTACATACATCTGCTAGTTCTTCGTAAAGCTGTGTATGTCACTTAGGGTTTCCACTTCACAATGACATCGCCAACAGTCTACTAGGGAAGCTTTAGAAAGGTTTAAACGTCGTTGGTGGATTTATTACGTGACATTCAATGACTAGTTGACTAGTCCTCATTCGGAATCACTGTAATCTCCTGGCCGATTCATTCTTCTGTTATTGCCTCTCTATTGACAATAAAATACTTCTCACCTCTTTTTATACAAGCGGAAACGCCTCTTCTCACATGTTACTCATTACGCAAGGATGTCCGGATACTTGTTATGTCTATAATAGCGGTAATATAACGCTTTCTTTGGGTACATCAAATATTACTTTCGCTTCTGTTCGTTATAACGTACTCAGTTACAGAAAAACTTCTTCGAGTAAAACACGTATCTAGGAAGACACTCATAGCTTGAAATTTCCGGGCAGATGAAAACTGCGTGCCTGACCGAGACTCGAACTCGGGACTTTTGCCTTTCGTGAGCAAGTGTTTCACCGACTGAGATACCCAACCGCCCCTCGCAGACCCATCCTCGCAGCTTCACTTTTGCAATACGTCATCTCCTGTCTTGCAAAACTTCACTGAAGCTCTCCTGCGAAACTTGCAGAACTGGCACTCTTGGAAGAAAGGATATTGCGGAGACATGGCTTAGCCACAGCCTGGGGAATGTTTCCAGAATGAAACTTTCACTTTGCAGCGGAGTGTGCGCTGTGATATGAAACTTCCTGACAGGTTCAAACTCTGTACCGGACCGAGACTCGAACTCGGGACCTTTGCCTTTTGTAGGCAAGTGCTCTACCGTAGCTCAATCGGTAGAACACTGGCTTGCGAAAGGCAAAGGTCCCGAGTTCGAGTCTCGGTCCGGTACAGAGTTTAAGCTGCCAGGACGTTCCATGTCAGCACACACTCCGCTGTAGAATGAAAATTTCATTCTGGAACTTCAGAGATTGCTGTCTTGGTTATCAGTCGACAGTGTGACGCAAGACGGCCTTTCGGAAATATAGGTAGATGAAATCTATCTCTTCACTCACATATACAGTTCGGAAGGAGCTGTCTGTGTTTCCCACCAATTGTTTTGTCTGATTCGACGATTGCTTGTGAAAAGCTTTTTTCATGTTGGAATGCCGTAATGCTGAAGGTTAAAACACCCTCTAGGGTACTTCAACAGGCAGATTTTAGCGTCATGTGTCCCTAATTTTTTGTGTCCGTTCGTTGGTTCTTTTTATATACAGGAGTGAGTTGCGCTCTTGCCTATCTACGCGAGACTATCCGTTGCGTGAGAGATTTACTATATAAAATTTTCCAGAATGAGCACTACACTTGACTTGGTTCAACTTACCGACCAAGGTGGTTTTCGCACAGGACTTAGTACAGATCGTAACCTCAGTCCTCACTCCAGGCGAAACAGTAGAAGAAATGAGTACCAAATACCTCTTTGTCTTACGGTATATTAATAATTTTTATTTATGGACCGTCTGACAGCAACTGAATAAAACACAATTTCAGTGCCATACGCGTTTCGCCTTTATTTTCTGCAAGACATCATCAGTGGCAGGTTGCGTGGACAATTTCCTACATATTACGCTCCTGTTGCATTTTTGGCTTTAAAACAAGCGTTCTGTGCATAGTGTTGTGGAATGGCGAAAAAAACCGCAAATTGGCGTTCATAAGAAGAAGAACAACACCAAAAATGCAACAGGAGCGTAATATGTAGGAAATTGTCCACGCAACCTGCCACTGATGATGTCTTGCAGAAAATAAAGGCGAAACGCGTATGGCACTAAAATTGTGTTTTATTCAGTTGCTGTCAGACGGTCCATAAATAAAAATTATTAATATACCGTAATATTGCGCCCAACTGAGGAGGACAGGACTATAAAAGTTGAAGATGTCAATACCTCTTTGTCTTGCCTTCATGGATTTAGAAAAGGCTTCAGATTGCTCTGTTATCCAGCTGGTTTTGAGCCTCCAACAGAACAAGCAGTAGAGCGGGGCTACACTAAATCTTATATAACATTATACAAAACTTCCATAGCGTTTGTGAGTGTCATTGAAGAACCCAGTGAATTCCCAACTGAAAAGGATGAAAAACGAGGTGAATCTATATCTCCAAAAACTATTTTCGGCAGGCCTAGAGAAAGCAATGTCCAAATAGAACTGGAAAACAAATGTAGGCAAAGTTCTGGAAGGAACATTAACCTGAGAGTTGCTGATGATACTGCTCTGTTTGCAAGTAGTGTAGAAGAACTTCAAATTATATTTAGCGTACTTGCATTAATCTGCTGTGAATTTGGTCTAAAATTTGTTGGAAGTACACATCTGCAAAGGGTCACTGGATCAACTTGTAAATATATGAGGAGTCTTAAAACCAGAAGTTAATAAATTGGGGCGGCAGGTTTACCGAGGGTACCCTGAAGTTTTGAAGTCTAGGATTTCGGGTGAGGATAACGAACAATTTTCGGTCAATATGTACTACCAGTAATAACGTATGGCTGTGTCTCAAAGCGTAATGGCAAGATCAGTGTTGACCTACACCGGGGTGTCCAACTATTTGGCCTCTGAGCCACACTGGAAAAGCACGAGTATTTTTGGGTCGCACACAATGTACTTAACACTAACAATAATCGCTAAAAAAAAAAAAAGAAGTGTGGACCAATGACAGAATGTGATCGTTTGGCGGAGGTTTCAAAATGGAAAATTCGATTTATCATACATTTACACAAACCGATTTTTTTTCACGATCGTGTGATAGTTGCTCACTTCTTGGGTGGCATTGATACTTTATTTGGGCCGCATGCGGTTCGCTACCCAGGGGTTGGACACCCCTGGCCTACACAAAGAAAGAAAGAGAGCAATAGATATCAGACGTACAATAGTTAGTGACATAATGGAAAGAGCAAATACTTAGAAATGGCAGTGGAGTGGTCCTGTCACTCGAATAAAGAAAGAAGATGGTCAAAACAAATGCTAGACTGGAGCCCAAAATAAATGAGAAAAGACAGAAGGGAAGACCGTCGGACAGATGGGTCAGAGACTTCTGAAAGACAGCTGGATTCAGTTGTGGAATTCAAGATGGGGAGAAATGGAATAATCAACTGGGATCTTATGTTGCACTCCGAATCAAAGAAACCACATCACTAATTAGTTGAATTATAGCTATGGAAGGAGCTGCCACTGCTGCGTGTTCACTGTAAAATGAAATACAAATTCCTTCAGGTGGTACTCATACTGATATCTCTGATATTAACTGGTATGGTAGTATCCACATGCGAGTCATTTTTAAATGCGAAGTAACAGTTGGACCTCCTGCCTGCTGTCTCCTTTCCAGCACCACATTGATCTAGGAGAGGCAGGATCAGCTCTACAGGTAACCAGGGCTTCCTATGATAATCTGAAAGATCTTCCGTCACGGTCTGACTGGAAATTATTGTTTTCTTCATACAGAGTTCTTCTTGTGGAAGAACTAGTTCTCATTTTCTCCACCACTACGTTTTCTTTCTAGCGAGAATGTAACAGTCTGTTTCCGTAAGATTGTACAAATATCAGTAAACCACGATATTTGTCTTTTATTACTTCACTTGATACACATTTATCTAAAGAGCGATTTGTGAAGTGTTTGTGTTTTATCTGCAGTTTTTCTGCGTTTTCCAGATTTCATCTACGTGTTTACCGTTCGTCTTTTAAATAAGTACCTCTTTAATGTCCATAAGTTCGAGCAAATAGAAATTCATCTTACCTTCCCTCATGTAATAACGTCATGCCCACTAATTCTGTATTTGGTGATTCTCGTTTATTATTATTATTGTTGTTGTTGTTGTTGCTTCTGTAGGATGCTCAACATGGCGGTCGTTAGCGTCAGTACAATGACTGTAAGAGACGAAGTGATACTCGAGTGTTCTCGTCCACTTGTATTCGAGAGGTCAAAATTTTTTATTTTTCCTTTAGACTGTCGGATTATTTTTTGAGGAAGTTAGCTGCAAATGCGTTCAGCGTCATTTTACAAGCCTCTTTGTTCTTACAACCGATGACGTATGGATATTTATCCCAGTCGACACTAGCAGCCAAATTACAATTCCCCCTCCCCCCTCCCCCCATTACTAACGTATTGTAGGTGTATTCCAGTACTCTAGAGTTTTGGTTATTATTTAGTGACCGTACTGCGGATGTTTCGAAGCCTGGTGGCTACAAGAAATATCCCGTTATTTAACTGACACCAGCAACACTAATTTCTTCCATCTGAATTCGCAGTTAGAGTTTGTTTTGAACCTTGCTAGACTAACGTTTCTGCCGTTTGTAAGAAACGATCTATAGAGTGCCGCAAAATACTTGTTACGAAGTGCTTGTCTACGTGGTTTAATTGTGTGCTGTAAATGGTTCTACTTGAGATATTATTGTATTGCAGCTCTGGAAATTCTATGGCTCACTGACTAATGTTTCAGTTCACATTTCAGAATGGCGGCACTAACATTGAAACAACGGTACTATGAATCCAGACGTTCAAGATGCTGCTCCACTTCATAAAAAAAATTACTGCTTGGTGCAGAATCAGTGTACAATGCAAGTTTTATTGAGGAACCTTCACAGAAGACGAAGACAAATCCTAGGACATAAATTTGTACCGCCTCCACGACGCTGACGGATGCTCAGAAACTGCTTGTTCTTGCAGGATGGAGCATGTTTACACCGTACTGCGGACGTCTTCCATTTGCTTGAGGCAACATCCAGATATCGGATTGTCGCCCTGGACATCTTAGCATTCACTGGATGTCTGGAGGAATGGTGCCCCTATAGTCACGATCTCCACCTGTGTGATTATTTCTTATGTGGTTCTCTAAAGGACAGTCTTAAAAGATGTTGCTACAACACTCCAAGGTCTTCGGACTATAGTTTGACAGATTCTTGCAGCCAAAAATGAAGTTCTTGAGAAAGTCATCACGGAATTCAGTTCACGGCTCTACACATCACTGGTGTAGAAGAAAACAACTTTGAAAACTTTCTGTATTAAATTTCAAGTTGTCTCTTGTAACATATGTATAACAATAAGAATATGTCGGTCCCTACTACGTCGTAGTAGACAAAAACGTACTAACACCTATTTTGCGCCACACTGTTCATACCGAATAGCCTAAACTACCTATCCCACTTACTACTTCAGCTTTCAACCAACTGTCATTCATAATATGATTTGGAAAAATAAAGAAATAAAGTACCGGATGCTCGTTTCCGATGAAAGATGCACATTTTAGCTATCGGGGATTTTACAAGTCTCCATCCTCCAGCTCATGTCGACCCTATACAGCCGGGTTCATCGCATAAGCGACGGCGAGGGGGTCTAGTATAGAGCATCATCTCCAGACCAGAAAAATGCGATCAGTTCTGGAAACGGTGGTGCAAATCGAATGAGGCTAGCTGTCTTCACTACTCGAGCTAGTCTGCGAACAGAACTGGAGTGTTACCGAAGATTGACAGAATCTTTTATAAGATTTTCGACCCTTAATTTTATGTAAGTACTTTCGTGGGTTGTGTTTAGAATAATCTGAGTGCCCGACAGCAAGATGATTATTATTTTGTATTACAGTGCCCAAAATCGTTTATTTGTCGTTATTACAGGGGTAGTGAAGAAGGCTGCGTTGCAAACCACCGCCACCCATGGCTAAGATGACAAAAAATCAGTGGTTGTCGGGGACTTGTGAGTACAGTACAGGGAATGAACTAGGAATATACCTAGATTTTAGCTACTACTACCTGTTCCAGTGACTGTGTTACGAAACAGGAAGTTAAGATCTTTACAAATGATAATTTAATTAACCATTACACGGGCTACAACCGCATCAAGGCGTGGGATGCCGTGCTAGACTCACAAAGACTGCAGAAGACGGCACAGCAGGAGGTGTGTGAAGCCACTGCTTTCTGCCCTCAGGTTTGACAGTGAACCGACAGTCTGCTGTCACTGTTTTACTACAGAGTATGCTTTTCCCGGAGTGTCGCAGCTACAGATCTTCGGTTCGCTCATGTGCACTGGTGCTGAATCGCAACAATAGACGCTGTGTTGAGGTCGACATCATAGTGTACAGATAATGGACTAGGAGTTTTCGTCACAATAGGCCAGAATATTAGCGTCGCCATACATGAGGAACCTCATACGCTGCGAGAGGAGCTGCTACAAGGAAACCGGCAATCCGTGGTAAGCTGTTACGAGCGGCGCTGCCCGGAGTGGCGCAGGCGCGCGCGGGCTTCGAACCCGGCTGCCGGACAGGCAGGCAGCGAGCGCCGCGGCGAGACGGGCGCCGCTGGCTGGGGAGCCAGTTGACCCGCCCGCCTGGACAATCTCGGCCTCAATTACTTCGACCTGCGTCATCGGTTAAGGAAGGTCAACAAGTGCGGCGGCCGGACCCCCACCCTGCGCCCCCCCCCCCCCACTTCCCCCTCCAAGCGGCGGTGGAGCCGGCCCGCTTTTCGGCAGTCGGGGTTCTGCGGGGTCAAACGAAAGTTTCCACTCTCTCTGTTTCTGCGAAAAGTGAATCACGTACGCCGTGAATCAGCCGCAGTTATTACGCCACTACTCTGAGACATGGATGTAATGAAGTTTATTATATTTTATGTTATTCACGTGTCTGCATCAAGGCCTCCTTCAGCTAGCCGTGTTAGTTTCATAACATTAAGTAACACCATAAGTCACTGAAACCAAAGTACAACTGTTCTCAGCCCACTCGTTGATTTGAATACCACGGTGCTGTACCAGGCATGGTTGTACTGGAGGTGGCAAACTGTTGCCTTCTCCAGACCGGTGGACTGATTTCCCTAGCCTTATATACACTCCTGGAAATTGAAATAAGAACACCGTGAATTCATTGTTCCAAGAAGGGGAAACTTTATTGACACATTCCTGGGGTTAGATACATCACATGATCACACTGACAGAACCACAGGCACATAGACACAGGCAACAGAGCATGCACAATGTCGGCACTAGTACAGTGTATATCCACCTTTCGCAGCAATGCAGGCTGCTATTCTCCCATGGAGACGATCGTAGAGATGCTGGATGTAGTCCTGTGGAACGGCTTGCCATGCCATTTCCACCTGGCGCCTCAGTTGGACCAGCGTTCGTGCTGGACGTGCAGACCGCGTGAGACGACGCTTCATCCAGTCCCAAACATGCTCAATGGGGGACAGATCCGGAGATCTTGCTGGCCAGGGTAGTTGACTTACACCTTCTAGAGCACGTTGGGTGGCACGGGATACATGCGGACGTGCATTGTCCTGTTGGAACAGCAAGTTCCCTTGCCGGTCTAGGAGTGGTAGAACGATGGGTTCGATGACGGTTTGGATGTACCGTGCACTATTCAGTGTCCCCTTGACGATCACCAGTGGTGTGCGGCCAGTGTAGGAGATCGCTCCTCACACCATGATGCCGGGTGTTGGCCCTGTGTGCCTCGGTCGTATGCAGTCCTGATTGTGGCGCTCACCTGCACGGCGCCAAACACGCATACGACCATCATTGGCACCAAGGCAGAAGCGACTCTCATCGCTGAAGACGACACGTCTCCATTCGTCCCTCCATTCACGCCTGTCGCGACACCAGTGGAGGCGGGCTGCACGATGTTGGGGCGTGAGCGGAAGACGGCCTAACGGTGTGCGGGACCGTAGCCCAGCTTCATGGAGACGGTTGCGAATGGTCCTCGCCGATACCCCAGGAGCAACAGTGTCCCTAATTTGCTGGGAAGTGGCGGTGCGGTCCCCTACGGCACTGCGTAGGATCCTACGGTATTGGCGTGCATCCGTGCGTCGCTGCGGTCCGGTCCCAGGTCGACGGGCAGGTGCACCTTCCGCCGACCACTGGCGACAAAATCGATGTACTGTGGAGACCTCACGCCCCACGTGTTGAGCAATTCGGCGGTACGTCCATCCGGCCTCCCGCATGCCCACTATACGCCCTCGCTCAAAGTCCGTCAACTGCACATACGGTTCACGTCCACGCTGTCGCGGCATGCTACCAGTGTTAAAGACTGCGATGGAGCTCCGTATGCCAAGGCAAACTGGCTGACACTGACGGCGGCGGTGCACAAATGCTGCGCAGCTAGTGCCATTCGACGGCCAACACCGCAGTTCCTGGTGTGTCCGCTGTGCCGTGCGTGTGATCATTGCTTGTACAGCCCTCTCGCAGTGTCCGGAGCAAGTATGGTGGGTCTGACACACCGGTGTCAATGTGTTCTTTTTTCCATTTCCAGGAGTGTAGATAGACATACTAGGAGATTCGGATATTGTGGAAGATGGTTCACGTTTCTGAGCTGAATTTACTACCCGAATGGTTAAAATGTCTGACATCAAAAGTAACTAACTTATTTGTGATAAGTTGTATGTTGTGAGAAAGCAATTTGTAAAAATTATTCTTATTAAAGAGAAATTAAAAAAGTGTCAAGTTCAGGGCAGTATGAGATTGTCAGGTACTGTGGAATAGAGGGCACAAATACAGAAAACTACATTTGGCAGAAATGTGTATGGTATCCGTAAAATTAAAACACGGATGTTCTGTAATGGTGGTAATTAAGTTCAGTGTAAAACTGCCCTGATTAAAGACACCCTCTTTACGTAGTGAATATTATCATCGAACTAACAATTGAGTTGAAGACACGATATCATTTTTCTTATTGTTCCTCTATGGTTCAAATGGCTCTGAGCACTATGGGACATAACATCTGAGGTCATCAGTCCCCTAGAACTTAGAACTACTTAAACCTAACTAACCTAAGGATGACACACACATCCATGCCCGCGGCAGGATTCGAACCTGCGACCGTAGCGGTCGCGCGGTTACAGACTGAAGCACCTAGAACCGCTCGTCCACTACGGCCGGCCTGTTCCTATATGGCAGTGGTTCCCAACAGGTGGTCCGCGGACCCCCAGGGTCCGCGAGCTACGCCAGAGGGGTCCGCAAGATGCTATTAGAATAAAAAATATATTAAATATATTTCGTATGATAACAGATTTTTTTGTTTTGGACGCTTCTTGCATGAGCAGAGCTTTAGCGAACGCTAACTTCTGCGTCTAGCAATAATAAAAAATTTAACAATAACGGTGATGGCTAAATTGAATAAGTTTTAAGCTCAATATTTTTTCAATTATGAATATGTCAATGTTTTTTCTAAGTACCAAAATAGAAAACGTATAAAAAGACTCTTAATTTGTGTTTTTTAGGCACTTGATACTGTGATATGACAAGGTACCAATCATGCACGATGAGGGGTCGTCGAGAAAATATTCTTGGGAATCCCTGCTACATGGCATTAGTGTAAGATCTCGTGGTTACTCAGTAACAGGATTATGATTTCATTAAACAGATCAAAGGAACGAAACATAAAGAAAGATATGCGCTTTCTTTTGATTTGTGATTATTGGTTCCCAGTGAATACGAAAGTTTTTACGTAGTACGATAAAATTAACATTACATTAATCAGCCGGCCGGAGTGGCCGAGGGGTTCTAGGCGCTACAGTCTGGAACCGCGCGACCGCTACGGTCGCAGGTTCGAATCCTGCCTCGGGCATGGATGTGTGTGATGTCCTTAGGTTGGTTAGATTTAAGTAGTTCTAAGTTCTAGGGGACTTATGACCTCAGCAGTTGAGTCCCATAGTGCTCAGAGCCATTTGAAACATTTTTTACATTAATAAAGTGGTGCCCACGTGACTATCATACAAATACCTACTCTTCTAGGTAGTCGTGAAATACACAAAATGCAGAAAAACCTTTGGTGAATGAAATACCGGCTAGCTACACTCATTTACTTACAAAATACTGCATGTGAATAGAACGGAAGCAGTTCGACGTTATCATAACCATGAATATCTCTCTGCTATTTACTCTGCATTAGTTACCATGAATATTAATTTTCCATTATGGCTCACCAAGTTGCAAATAAGGAATCACATTACGTTGTATTCCAGAGTAGATATGGAGAAATATTGTCTGCTAATCTAGATTACTTTTTTCGAACAACTTTACTGGACACTTCAGAGTAGATCCCTTCGGCAGCTATACACTGGCGGAGTTGTTACCATTCTTGGTAGCAGCGGTGAACGGCTTCAACTGGTAAAGCCTTTAAAGTGTCGATCACATTCTTTTGAATGTTCTCCACAGTACCAAAAGATATTTTTCAATTTCAGGAAAATAAAAAGTCGCAAGGACTCAGATGAATGGAGGGGATGTGGAACAACAGGAATGCCTTTTGAGGTCAAAAATGGAAGTGGCCGTCTGACGTGGGGCATTGGCACGATGCAGCATCCACTCTTCTGCAGTGTCCGTTCTCACTCGATTCGCCCTTTTCCTGAGCCTTTCGAGGACATCTTTGTAAAACACTTGGTTGACAGTTTGTCCTGGAGGATGTAATCTCACAGGAGTAGGCAGAAATTCGATGTTTTCGTTGGTTTTCGATGTTAAAGATCTCCCTGAGCGAGGTTTATGTTCACTCTGCTCTCGGCCTTCCAAAAGTGCTTTGCGCCAGCGAAAAACTTGTGCTCTTGATAAGGAATGTTTCCCATAGGCGTGATTCAACTTTTCAAAGGTCGCTCTCGCGGATTACTCGAGTTCAATACAAAACTTGATGGCATAACATTGCCTTAAATTCCACTGTTTTCGTAACACATAACAAAAACACAACTTCACTGATAGCGCCGTCAAAAATCACGTGATTGCTGTACGGAGCTGAAACTCGGACTGAGCGTCTGGAAAGAATGAACACACCGGTCAATGCAAGTAGAACAACACAGGGTTGGCAGATCCCTGGCGGTGTTGTCGGTCTCTTAACTTTTCTCACCATCCTCGTGTAATCCCCGAACTGCTTTCAGATATGGCTCTTCGCCTTTTTCAGTTTATTCAACCTCGCTCAAAAACGCACTGTACCAAACACAAGCAAAAGCGTACCTACACTCCAGAACAACTCAAACAGGATCGGACAAGAAGGAAACTTTGTTCTCCTTTAACATTGCAAACCAGTGTAGCACATGCAGCAGTGAATATTTGGAATATCGATTAGTGGGTCATGATAAGACAGAAAAGATTTCTCACGGTTAACAGACACGTAAGAACATAACATATGCAAGATTTCAAATTATGAAATGGGGTCAAATGGCTCTGAGCATTATGGGACTCAACTGCTGTGGTCATAAGTCCCCTAGAACTTAGAACTACTTAAACCTAACTAACCCAAAGACATCACACACATCCATGCCCGAGGCAGGACTCGAACCTGCGACCGTAGCGGTCACGCGGTTCCAGACTGTAGCGCCCAGAACCGCTCGGCCACTCCGGCCGGCTTTCAAATTATGACAACTTTTGATTGAGCACATCTTGTAACAGAGCATTATTAAATAATTAAAATCACTAGATCACTTGTTAAAATTCATGTATCTGAGGCTTTACGGCGTAATCCGTCATCAGAACATGAAATAGAACGATTTAATATGTAGTAAGTATCGTGTAACTACACTATTGATATTTGTGCTTCACAATGTGCGGACTGACCACTAATGTCAAGAATGTAATTATGTGAAGCAATGCTATGTATTTTACATCATGTTTTGATGACGGACTATACCTGAAATACGTCAGAAATATAAATGATTTGTTGACTTTAGGAAAATATTAAAGCACTGAAAATCACAAATATTATCTTCCTTCTCTGTACCAGCACAATCGACGTGGATCCACATAGAGCAAGCGTAACATTGCAGCCAAATCAACGTCACAGAAGGGACACTGACCAGCTCTTCTCCCTGTATAATAGATGGTACGAAGTTTATTTCAGATAATACATCATTACGGAAAGATACAATTACATAATCGCAAATTGAGTCATCCTAACCAGTTACAATTTCTTGAAGAGTTTCTGTTTCTTGCAATTCATCCCCTCATCGTTAGAAATTCTGTTGCCTTTAGACCAATGCTTAGCTCCTACTTAGACTTCTAATGTACTTTTACATGGAGAATACGTTAGTACGGATGAACTCCAACATTTGCTACCTGTATTAGGTGCCTTCATTTTCGAACGTGGTATCTGAGCGAGAAAAATATCTTTCCTACACCTGTATAAAAGCTGCCAACTAAAAAAGGGGCCAGTGCGTAATAAACTAATACCCTTTGAATGTACATTACACTAAACCACAGTGTCAGAGACAAACATCCAATAATTGACACAAAAGGTTTAAAATTTACCTGCAGGAATTTCACAAAACTAACAGAAACTTTACTGACCAATAAAGAAAGCAATAATGAAAAACGGTCGATACTTATTATTACAGATCATTATGGCAACCTTCAGAAATAGTCTGCGACGTTCCCGCGAGGCAGCAGCGCATAAAAGGGGAGAAACATCGGTATTCCGCATTGCCCGACTATTCCACAACACTCGAATCTTCTCTATAATTTATAGTGGAGAATAAACTGTTGCAAATTAGAGTTTCACGTATCTAAATTACGTGAAAACGTTCAACAGAAAGTACATTGAACGTTTAGTCTTGTAGTCTGGCTTTTTATCTAATAAACCACTAGGTGAGAAACAAAAATCGACGATAATGTAAAAGTGCAAGCCTTGAGAGAAGGTCGCCTGGTGACTGATCTGGCTGTTGGTTGTATAACTAGAAATGATCCCTATCCCGTGTACCTACCCGGACTAGATTGTCAAAGATCAAACAATGAATGTGGTTGTGATGGAACGGAACGGACGCCCGAAAACGTGCGTGTGTGTTCATCCTTTGCCCGAGAACAGAGGCGTACACTGAAAACCATAGACATTGATAGTTGCTTATTGAATGGGCACTTTCCATTTTTCAGTAATTTGGTTTCAGTAAATCGCAAACTTGTCTTTGCAGAAATTTTGCAATTTTGATCTGTAAGCATTACCGCTACATACCCTGTAGATTCTTTAAGATGTCTCTCTGAGATGTTGTGCAGGATGTATGGTCACCTTCAACCGCTTCCGGGAGCTTTCAGAAAATCGTCTCACTGACGGTTGGAAATGCATCCTTGCAGACAGATTTGAAACACACGTGTTCCGTGAGGCATGCTATGGATCGTTGGAGGTCAGATGCGGTGTGGTATGTTTGCAGTAGTTGGTGAGAAAAAATGGTTCAAATGGCTCTGAGCATCAGTCCCCTACCCCCATCCCACCCCCCTCAGATTTAATTCTAACTTGGCACAGTGGATAGACCTTGAAAAACTGAAGACAGATCAATCGAGAAAGCAGGAAGAAGTTGTGTGGAACTATGAAAAAATAAGCAAAATATACAAACTGAGTAGTCCATGTGGAATATAAGCAATATCAAGGGCAAAGTTAGCTTACGAGCGCTGTGGTCATGTGGCTAGTCTCCCCTCGAGCGGAAATTTTAATTTTTTGTTTTCAGTTTATGTCGCAAACTCTTATGTTTTCGTCACTTTTTTAGGAGTGATTATCACATCCACAACAAAACCTAAATCGGGAAAGGTAGGAGAATCTTTTTACCCATTCGCCAAGTGTACAAGTTAGGTGGGTCGACAACATATTCCTGTCATGTGACGCACATGCCGTCACCAGTGTCGTATAGAATATATCAGACGTGTTTTCCTGTGGAAGAATCGATTGACCTATGACCTTGCGATCAAATCTTTTCGGTTCCCATTGAAGAGGCACGTCCTTTCGTCGACTAATCGCACGGTTTTGCGGTGCGGTCGCAAAACAAAGACGCTAAACTTATTACAGTGAACAGAGACGTCAGTGAACGAACGGACAGATCATAATTTTACGAAAATAAAGATAGTAAACTTATCACTCAAGGGAAGACTTGAACCTAGGACCTCTCGTTTCGCAGCTGCTCATGCTAACCACGAGACCACGGCGCAGATATGCTTACATTATCCTTGATGTTGCATATCTTGCGCATGGACTACTCAGTTTGTATATTTTGCTTATTTTTTCATAGTTCCACACAACTTCTTCCTGTTTTCTCGATTGATCTGTGTTCAGTTATTCAAGGCCTATCCACTGAGCCAACTTATAACTAAATCTGAGAGGGGTGCGATGGGGAGGTTCCCTTGTTAGAACTACTTGAACCTAACTAACCTAAGGACATCACACACATCCATGCCCGAGGCAGGACTCGAACCTGCGACCGTAACAGTCGCGCGGTTCCGCACTGAAGCGCCTAGAACCGCTCGGCCACCGCGGCCGGCTTATTGGTGAGAACGTTACATTTTTTCAGAGAAGTTGCTCATAGACAAGGCTTTGCAGTCAGTTCAGTCATGTAGTGTTCGTACACCATGGCTTATTTTTCACAATCTTCGAATGTTAAACTTGTTATGAATTGTGAAGGTGAGTTGATATTCAGGCACGTGGTATTAAAAATTTCTGATTTATACCTCCAGTAAGCTTGAAGCTGGTTACAGGGTCGTGTTTTAACTCCCCCTCCCTAATCGGCCTACTTGATTGCGATATAACTGACCGTGATCACATAAGCTTAACGAAATTTTACAGTGAGTGAGGGTATCATTGCCGAAGGAAAATAACATCAGTTAGTTGGAGGAAAGTGTAGAACAGATGCTTCTGAAGGAAGAATCTATTCTAAACTTAAGCTGAACACTCATGATAATGAGAATGTTAAGAAACGTAATGGCAAAAAATGGTTCAAATGGCTCTGAGCACTATGGGACTTAACTGATGAGGTCATCAGTCCCCGACAACTTAGAACCATTTAAACCTAACTAACCTAAGGACATCACACACATCCATGCCCAAGGCAGGATTCGAACCTGCGGCCGTAGCGGTCGCGCGGTTCCAAACTGTAGCGTCTAGAACCGTAATGGCAAATAAATTTAAGTAAGAATCATTGGCGTGGCAACAGAAGGGTGTCACGCTTTCCCACAGCACAACAGTTTACGAGAAAATAAATGAATCAGAAACCACTGAGTTTGCAGTTACTTATTCTGAAATACTAAATTTTAAAAGTAAAATTGAGTGGAGTTACTGGTTAAATAAATGATTGGCTTAACGTAAACTTCGTTATGTAAAAAAATGACCTCAGTGTAACGTAATGCAAAATTTAGGAAAATGCAAGCGATTTGCTTTTGATTATTGAAAGATTGAATTGAATTTACTCCAAGTAAACGAGCAACTGATTTTACTTTTTAAATAACAATGAAATACATACCAAGCCAGCAGAAGTCTCTCGCTAAACTAAATACAGAATAAATGAAATTTCGTACTCTGTGCTGTATCTTGTGTTATTAGTTTTGGCAGTGAAGTTACTTTAAGTGAATGAACTTAATACTCAAAATTACAAATTACTCAAGCCTCTATATTGCAGTACAAGAATGAATGGTTACTCAGGAAGAAAATTTAGACTGTAACACTGTTGCTGCTATTTGAATTCCCCGAGTCGTCTCCAGAGACGAGGATAATTATGGGACATGCAATAGCTGGAACTGCAGCTTCCTCCCCTGTCCACTCCTACCGCGCTCTCAATACTCGCGGGATGACGTATCAGGCGCGCCTACACTGGCGTGATCATAGCTGCACACCACATCTGGGGGAGCGCCCAACAAACACTTCCGCACTCTTTCCTCACTCAAGCTGCCCTGCTTCGTGTTTACTCGCAACGCGACAGATACTTTCCATACGCAAAGATAAATAACGGCACAGCTACTGCCATTTCGTCGTTGCTATCGATACATTTAAATAAAGTTCCCTTGGCTATTACCCAGCAATTTTCAATATTTTCATCATAATTACAATCAATTATATACAGTCAGAAATAAGTACCCTATTACATCGATTACATATTAACTAAAACCATAAGAGTGCAGTAAATGAAACAGGCAAAAAGGAATACAAACGTCGCAAAAATGAGATCGACAGGAAGTGCAAAATGGTAAGCAGGGATGGCAAGATGACAAATGTAAGGATGTAGAGGTATATCTCACTAAGGGTAAGACAGATACCGCCTACAGGAAAATTAGAGACACCTTTGAAGAAAAGAGAACCACTTGTGTGAATATCAAGAGCTGAGATGGAACCCAGTTCTAAGCAAAAAGGGGAAAGCAGATAGGTGGAATGAGTATGTAGAGGGTCTATACAAGGGCGATGTACATGAGGGCAGTATTATGGAAATGGAAGAGGATTTAGATGAAGATGAAATGGGAGATATGATACTACGTGAAGACTTTGACAGAGCACTGAAAGATTTAAGTCGAAACAAGGCCCCGGGAGTAGACAACATTCCATTAGAACTACTGACAGCCTTGGGAGAACCAGCCCTGACAAAACTCTATCATCTGGTGAGCAAGATATGAGACAGGCGAAACACCCTCAGACTCAGAATATAAAAATTCCAATCCCAAAGGAAGCAGGTCAAAATTAGAGGTGAAAATTACCGAACTATCAGTTTAATAAGTCACGGCTGCTAAATACCAACGCCAATTCTTTACAGACGAATGGAAAAACTGGTAGAAGCCGACGTCGGGGAAGATCAGTTTGGATTCCGTAGAAGTGTTGGACACGTGATGCAATACTGACCTTACGACTTATCTTACAAGATAGGTTAAGAAAAGACAAACCTATGTTTCTAGCATCAGTAGACTTAGAGAAAGCTTTTGACAATGTTGACTGGAATACTCTCTTTCAAATTCAGAAGGTGGCAGGGATAAAATACAGGGAGCGAAAGGCTATTTAAAATTTGTACCTGGAAAAAGTGTTCGACAATATAAAATGGTGCAAGCTGTTCGAGATTCTGAAAAAAGTAGGGGTAAGCTATAGGGAGAGGCGGGTCATATACAATGTGTACAACAACCAAGAGGGAATAATAAGAGTGGACGATCATGAACGAAGTGCTCGTATTAAGAAGGGTGTAAGACAAGTCTGTAGCCTTTCTCCCCTACTCTTCAATCTGTACATCGAGGAAGCAATGATGGGAATAAAAGAAAGGTTCAGGAGTGGAATTAAAATACAAGGTGAAAGGATATCAATGATACGATTCGTTGATGACATTGCTATCCTGAGTGAAAGTGAAGAAGAATTAAATGATCTGCTGAACGGAATGATCAGTCTAATGAGTACACAGTATGGTTTGAGAGTAAATCGGAGAAAGACGAAGGTAATGAGAAGTAGTAACCGGCCGCGGTGGTCTAGCGGTTCTGGCGCTGCAGTCCGGAACCGCGGGACTGCTACGGTCGCAGGTTCGAATCCTGCCTCGCGCATGGGTGTGTGTGATGTCCTTAGGTTAGTTAGGTTTAAGTAGTTCTAAGTTCTAGGGGACTTATGACCTAAGATGTTGAGTCCCATGGTGCTCAGAGCCATTTGAACCATTTTTGAGAAGTAGTAGAAATGAGAACAGCGAGAAACTTAACATCAGGATTGATGGTCACGAAGTCAATGAAGTTAAGGGATTCTGGTACCTAGGCAGTAAAATAACCAATGACGGACGGAGCAAGGAGAATATCAAAAGCAGACTCGCTATGGCAAAAAAGGCACTTCTGGCCAAGAGAAGCCTACTAATATCAAATACCGGCATTAATTTGAGGAAGAAATTTCTGAGGATGTTCATCTGGAGTACAGCATTGTATGGTAGTGAAATATGGACTGTGGGAAAACCGGAACAGAAGAGAATCGAAGCATTTGAGATGTGGTGCTATAGACGAATGTTGAAAATTATGTGGACTGATAAGGTAAGGAATGAGGAGGTTCTACGCAGAATCGGAGAGGAAAGGAATATGTGGAAAACACTGATAAGGAGAAGGGACAGGATGATAGGACATCTGCTAAGACATGAGGGAATGACTTCCATGGTACTAGAGGGAGCTGTAGAGGGCAAAAACTGTAGAGGAAGACAGAGATTGGAATACGTCAAGCAAATAATTGAGGACGTAGGTTGCAAGTGCTACTCTGAGATGAAGAGGTTAGCACAGGAAAGGAATTCGTGGCGGGCCGCATCAAACCAGTCAGTAGACTGATGACCAAAAAAAACAGAAACCAGATGGCAGTTATTTCGAACTTAGCTCCCATCGGCCGGCGTTCTAAAAATCCAACTGATTTTGTCTTCGTAATGGAGATGCTCCGACTGAATTCTCTGGGTATTTTACTGAAATTAAAAACAGCATCTTGTAGATCACTTTCATACTAAAAGTTACTTGTTCGTCAGCAAAAAGCATATGCTAAGGTCCACACTGTTAATTTTAAAATGTTTTATGGCCTTTAGCATGTTTTGGTTACATCATAAGAAAAGTGGGTGAAAGGGGTACCCTTTTTGTAACTCCGTATTTCAGTTATATTACGTCTGCTACCGGCTATTGTTATTTATATTTTGTTACTGGTATATAAACCCTGTAAAACTCATAAAAGATGAAATAGGATCCCTGCGTTAAAATGACTCGCAATTTGTTCCGGCTTACTTTAGCAAAAGCTTTTTCGTAGTCAATGAAGTTCGAGCTATTTGCAATAGTCGAGTTGTTAAAATTCTAACATACTACATATAACACACACATACAAAAGACTAACACGTCTGTAGTTTCTACATTCATGTCTGTTTCCTTTGTTATAAATGGGCATATCTGTGCTATATTCCATTCTGCAGGTATATAACCACTTTGCCAGCACTTACTCGTATTCATAAAATATTCTTATTTTTGAAATATCTGGTGCAAATTTCATCAGTTCTATTCTGAATTTGTCACATCCTGGAATATCCCTGTTCTTGCTAGAAATTGTTGCATCCCGTAGTTCTTCCAGCGTTATATTGAGAGTGGTAGTGATGTTCAGTCCCAATGGGGCACTGTTAAGTGGGGCGTTCCCCAAGGGTCGGTGCTGGGGCCACTGCTGTTTCTTATTTATATAAATGATATGCCTTCTAGTATTACAGGTGATTCAAAATATTTCTGTTTGCTGATGACACCAGCTTGATAGTGAAGGATCTTGTGTGTAATATTGAAACAGTAACTGATAATGTAGTTCATGAAATAAGTTCGTGGCTTGTGGAAAATAATTTGATGCTAAATCACAGTAAGACTCAGTTTTTACAGTTTCTAACTCACAATTCAATAAGAACCGATATTTTGATCAGACAGAATAGGCATATTATAAGCGAGACGGAACAGTTCAAGTTCCTAGGCGTTCGGATAGATAGTAAGCTGTTGTGGAAAGCCCATTTCCAGGATCTCGTTCAGAAACTAAATGCTGCTTTATTTACCATTAGAACAGTATCTGAAATAAGTGACACTTCAACACGAAAAGTAGTCTACTTCACATATTTTCATACGCTTATGTCGTATGGTATTATTTTTTGGGGTAATTCTTCGGATTCAAAAAGGGTATTTTTGGTTCAAAAACGGGCTGTTCGAGCTATATGTGGTGTAAGTTCGAGAACCTCTTGTCGACCCCTATTCAAAAATCTGGGAATTCTGACATTGCCCTCTCAGTATATATTTTCTTTAATGTCGTTTGTTGTTAGAAATATTAGCCTATTCCCAAGAGTTAGCAGCTTTCACTCAGTTAATACTAGGCAGAAATCAAATCTGCATGTAGAATGCACTTCCTTGACTCTTGTGCAGAAAGGAGTGCAGTATTCTGCTGCATCCATTTTCAATAAGCTACCACAAGAACTCAAAAATCTTAGCAGTAGCCCAAACTCTTTTAAGTCTAAACTGAAGAGTTTCCTCATGGCTCACTCCTTCTATTCTGTCGAGGATCTCCTGGAAGAGCTAAGAAAAGTAAGCAAATTCCAGTGTTACATTGTTGATTTTCTTCATTTAAACTTACGACTTGTCATCTGAATATGTTTTTTTATATTTCATTTTATCTGTTTCTAATATCGTGTTACAATTTCATGTATTGACTCGTTCCATGACCATGGAGACTTCTCCTTAATTTGGTCCCACGGAACAATAAATAAATAAATAAAATAAAAATAAATTAAGTCTGCATTCCTGTTTGCTTCAGTAAGAAGCATCTGAGTATCTTGCACATCTGTTCGCAGTGTTTAGCAGTAATGTAGCCAACTAGTACCAGATATTGGGTTAATTTTTAGATTGGCCTTATCTCCTTTGTTTAAATGCTTCAGTATTTTGTGTGTTTTGTCTCGTCTTCCTCTTGCATCATGTTCAGTCTCTGTAATACATTTTTCCCAATTATGTTTTTAACTTTCCTGACTTCTCTTTTCACTTGAGTAGATTTTCTTTTGTAGCCTAGTCTCTTATCCTGATCACCTAGGAAATTTAAAACTTTAAAGTGGTCATGTTTCTTATCTTCAATTGCGCTACATACTTCATCACTGCATACCTCTTTTGAAAATACCATTGTTTCTTGTGCCACGTGCTTCTGATACTACTTTAATTAGTATTAGCTTTATATAATTCCGTTCCTGGTTGAGTTTTAAATTTAAGCTTAGCTATTCTTCAGACCTTTTGTGATACAATAATCGGATGCTCTCTTCCTGAAAGAAATAATACTTTAAATAATATATTAACGTTATTTTGTTTCTGTGTAGAATTTATTTTCCCTCTTTTAAGTAATTTTGTTTTTGACACTAACAAGAAATGATGAAGAGACGTCTGGACCTCTGAATACTTTTATGTCTTTTCCTATTACGTAGTTCATAATTGTGGCAGAGCCTCTAGGTGACCAGGTGTGTGTCACTGAAGAAAGTGTTTTTCACCGTTAACTTTTATTTAATCAGAATTCCTTTAGCCTATATCCATTATTAACTATTGCATTTTCTCCTTCGAACCAATAACATTTGACACCGGAGTGTTACCCACCATAGTGCGTTTAAATCTCCTGCTGTTATCAGAAAATAGTTTCTATCTTATGTGACGTTCTTTGCAAAATGTTGTTGAATTTTCAGAATTACTATCCGTTCCATCTTCTAAGGCGTGTACTCAAATTACCAGTAGATACCCTCTTGGCATCTTTATTCTGACAACAATTATCCTTTCATTTTGGAAGGTGTAAGAGCGTATTTTATTCCACAGAACACCAATTCCAGCACAGTCTCTTTGGTTTTGAGTGACTCTGCTGTAGATAATGTTATATCTTTTTATTGTTGTAGAATATCTTGCTACCTTTATGGTTTCTGTTATTATGGGCAGTTCAATATTGTATGAATTTCCTTTTCCAGTTCTGCTTCTTTAACGCAGAAATTACGGACATTCCACGTAACTAGTTTCAGTACGCTGTCTACTCCAGGTCGTTCACTCACGTTGTATCCCAAGGTCGGCTTCAACTTATCTGTGCAATTTGCTTTTTCTCTAGAGCTTCTGGCTAATATTATAATTCCGTCGTTACAGGATACCTACCTGTAACTACCGGTAGCTAAGTGGTGAGGGGCGGGCTGCCGGTTTTAGGTACTGCAGCACACCTGTTTTTCTTTTGGGTTTGTCCCCCTTACATGATCGCCTTCACTACGGCTGTGGCTCCATCTCTCCAGGTTTTGTTGGGTGTCCTACCCTGTTTTTATCAAAGTGGTCTCCTCTAAGCGGATCGGTTTCCTCTTACTTAAGAGACCTGTCCGACTTTTTGGCGGCTTAAGCTCCAGCCAGCATAGCTCTCTGGGTCGCAGCAGAGTGCAGAAAACGCCTCACCACGGTGGCGGTTGTCCACGTGGAGGAGAATCCTTAATGCTGATTGGAAAAATTGTATTTTCGTGCTCATAATTATGAATTAATACGGAAGTTTAGTTCTTACACTGATGCAGTCAGTCTGCTCTGTGACACAATTTGTGCACTTTTACTTAGCCAGTGTAGTACAAAACAGTCTTAACGAAGATTCGTAGTTGTATGCCACTTGGACTCGAGTGTACGTCATTTCAAGTTCAAATAGTCTGTCCTACTTTGGATTAAGTCCTTGTAGTTACTCAAGTGTGTTGCGTTTCAGCCACTGGTTATAAAAAATGGATATGGCTGGACTGTGTGAACCGCTTCCCGCTGCACCGAACCAAAAGAACACATCACATTTTCCTTGACTTCCGGAAGGCGTTCGATACAGTTCCGCACTGTCGCCTGATAAACAAAGTAAGAGCCTACGGAATATCAGACCAGCTGTGTGGCTGGATTGAAGAGTTTTTAGCAAACAGAACACAGCATGTTGTTCTCAATGGAGAGACGTCTACAGACATTAAAGTAACCTCTGGCGTGCCACAGGGGAGTGTTATGGGACCATTGCTTTTCACAATATATGTATAAATGACCTAGTAGATAGTGTCGGAAGTTCCATGCGGCTTTTCGCGGATGATGCTGTAGTATACACAGAAGTTGCAGCATTAGAAAATTGTAGCGAAATGCAGGAAGATCTGCAGTGGATAGGCTCTTGGTGCAGGTAGTGGCAACTGACCCTTAACATAGACAACTGTAATGTATTGCGAATACAAAGAAAGAAGGATCTTTTATTGTATGATTATATGATAGCGGAACAAACACTGGTAGCAGTTACTTCTGTAAAATATCGGGGAGTATGCGTACGGAATGATTTGAAGTGGAATGATCACGTAAAATTAATTGTTGGTAAGGCGGGTACCAGGTTGAGATTCATTGGGAGAGTCCTTAGAAACTGTAGTCCATCAACAAAGGAGGTGGCTTACAAAACACTCGTTCGACTTATACTAGAGTATTCCTCATCAGTGTGGGATCCGTACCAGGTCGGGTTGACAGAGGAGATGGGGAAGAGCCAAAGAAGAGCGGCGCGTTTCGTCACAGGGTTATTTGGTAAGCGTGATAGCGTTACGGAGATACTTAGTAAACTCAAGTGGCAGACTCCGCAAGAGAGGCGCTCTGCATCGCGGTGTAGCTTGCTGTCCAGGTTTCGAGAGGGTGCGTTTCTGGATGAGGTATCGAATATATTGCTTCCCCGTACTTATACCTCCCGAGGAGATCACGGATGTAAAATTAGAGTGATTAGAGCGCGCATGGAGGCTTTCCGGCAGTCGTTCTTCCCGCGAACCAGGAAAGGGAGGTAATGACAGTGGCACGTAAAGTGCCCTCCGCCACACACCGTTGGGTGGCTTGCGGAGTATAAATGTAGATGTATTCTTATTTTTGAAATATCTGGTGCAAATTTCATCAGTTCTATTCTGAATTTGTCACATCCTGGAATATCCCTGTTCTTGCTAGAAATTGTTGCATCCCGTAGTTCTTCCAGCGTTATATTGAGAGTGGTAGTGATGTTCAGTCCCAATGGGGCACTGTTAAGTGGGGCGTTCCCCAAGGGTCGGTGCTGGGGCCACTGCTGTTTCTTATTTATATAAATGATATGCCTTCTAGTATTACAGGTGATTCAAAATATTTCTGTTTGCTGATGACACCAGCTTGATAGTGAAGGATCTTGTGTGTAATATTGAAACAGTAACTGATAATGTAGTTCATGAAATAAGTTCGTGGCTTGTGGAAAATAATTTGATGCTAAATCACAGTAAGACTCAGTTTTTACAGTTTCTAACTCACAATTCAATAAGAACCGATATTTTGATCAGACAGAATAGGCATATTATAAGCGAGACGGAACAGTTCAAGTTCCTAGGCGTTCGGATAGATAGTAAGCTGTTGTGGAAAGCCCATTTCCAGGATCTCGTTCAGAAACTAAATGCTGCTTTATTTACCATTAGAACAGTATCTGAAATAAGTGACACTTCAACACGAAAAGTAGTCTACTTCACATATTTTCATACGCTTATGTCGTATGGTATTATTTTTTGGGGTAATTCTTCGGATTCAAAAAGGGTATTTTTGGTTCAAAAACGGGCTGTTCGAGCTATATGTGGTGTAAGTTCGAGAACCTCTTGTCGACCCCTATTCAAAAATCTGGGAATTCTGACATTGCCCTCTCAGTATATATTTTCTTTAATGTCGTTTGTTGTTAGAAATATTAGCCTATTCCCAAGAGTTAGCAGCTTTCACTCAGTTAATACTAGGCAGAAATCAAATCTGCATGTAGAATGCACTTCCTTGACTCTTGTGCAGAAAGGAGTGCAGTATTCTGCTGCATCCATTTTCAATAAGCTACCACAAGAACTCAAAAATCTTAGCAGTAGCCCAAACTCTTTTAAGTCTAAACTGAAGAGTTTCCTCATGGCTCACTCCTTCTATTCTGTCGAGGATCTCCTGGAAGAGCTAAGAAAAGTAAGCAAATTCCAGTGTTACATTGTTGATTTTCTTCATTTAAACTTACGACTTGTCATCTGAATATGTTTTTTTATATTTCATTTTATCTGTTTCTAATATCGTGTTACAATTTCATGTATTGACTCGTTCCATGACCATGGAGACTTCTCCTTAATTTGGTCCCACGGAACAATAAATAAATAAATAAAATAAAAATAAATTAAGTCTGCATTCCTGTTTGCTTCAGTAAGAAGCATCTGAGTATCTTGCACATCTGTTCGCAGTGTTTAGCAGTAATGTAGCCAACTAGTACCAGATATTGGGTTAATTTTTAGATTGGCCTTATCTCCTTTGTTTAAATGCTTCAGTATTTTGTGTGTTTTGTCTCGTCTTCCTCTTGCATCATGTTCAGTCTCTGTAATACATTTTTCCCAATTATGTTTTTAACTTTCCTGACTTCTCTTTTCACTTGAGTAGATTTTCTTTTGTAGCCTAGTCTCTTATCCTGATCACCTAGGAAATTTAAAACTTTAAAGTGGTCATGTTTCTTATCTTCAATTGCGCTACATACTTCATCACTGCATACCTCTTTTGAAAATACCATTGTTTCTTGTGCCACGTGCTTCTGATACTACTTTAATTAGTATTAGCTTTATATAATTCCGTTCCTGGTTGAGTTTTAAATTTAAGCTTAGCTATTCTTCAGACCTTTTGTGATACAATAATCGGATGCTCTCTTCCTGAAAGAAATAATACTTTAAATAATATATTAACGTTATTTTGTTTCTGTGTAGAATTTATTTTCCCTCTTTTAAGTAATTTTGTTTTTGACACTAACAAGAAATGATGAAGAGACGTCTGGACCTCTGAATACTTTTATGTCTTTTCCTATTACGTAGTTCATAATTGTGGCAGAGCCTCTAGGTGACCAGGTGTGTGTCACTGAAGAAAGTGTTTTTCACCGTTAACTTTTATTTAATCAGAATTCCTTTAGCCTATATCCATTATTAACTATTGCATTTTCTCCTTCGAACCAATAACATTTGACACCGGAGTGTTACCCACCATAGTGCGTTTAAATCTCCTGCTGTTATCAGAAAATAGTTTCTATCTTATGTGACGTTCTTTGCAAAATGTTGTTGAATTTTCAGAATTACTATCCGTTCCATCTTCTAAGGCGTGTACTCAAATTACCAGTAGATACCCTCTTGGCATCTTTATTCTGACAACAATTATCCTTTCATTTTGGAAGGTGTAAGAGCGTATTTTATTCCACAGAACACCAATTCCAGCACAGTCTCTTTGGTTTTGAGTGACTCTGCTGTAGATAATGTTATATCTTTTTATTGTTGTAGAATATCTTGCTACCTTTATGGTTTCTGTTATTATGGGCAGTTCAATATTGTATGAATTTCCTTTTCCAGTTCTGCTTCTTTAACGCAGAAATTACGGACATTCCACGTAACTAGTTTCAGTACGCTGTCTACTCCAGGTCGTTCACTCACGTTGTATCCCAAGGTCGGCTTCAACTTATCTGTGCAATTTGCTTTTTCTCTAGAGCTTCTGGCTAATATTATAATTCCGTCGTTACAGGATACCTACCTGTAACTACCGGTAGCTAAGTGGTGAGGGGCGGGCTGCCGGTTTTAGGTACTGCAGCACACCTGTTTTTCTTTTGGGTTTGTCCCCCTTACATGATCGCCTTCACTACGGCTGTGGCTCCATCTCTCCAGGTTTTGTTGGGTGTCCTACCCTGTTTTTATCAAAGTGGTCTCCTCTAAGCGGATCGGTTTCCTCTTACTTAAGAGACCTGTCCGACTTTTTGGCGGCTTAAGCTCCAGCCAGCATAGCTCTCTGGGTCGCAGCAGAGTGCAGAAAACGCCTCACCACGGTGGCGGTTGTCCACGTGGAGGAGAATCCTTAATGCTGATTGGAAAAATTGTATTTTCGTGCTCATAATTATGAATTAATACGGAAGTTTAGTTCTTACACTGATGCAGTCAGTCTGCTCTGTGACACAATTTGTGCACTTTTACTTAGCCAGTGTAGTACAAAACAGTCTTAACGAAGATTCGTAGTTGTATGCCACTTGGACTCGAGTGTACGTCATTTCAAGTTCAAATAGTCTGTCCTACTTTGGATTAAGTCCTTGTAGTTACTCAAGTGTGTTGCGTTTCAGCCACTGGTTATAAAAAATGGATATGGCTGGACTGTGTGAACCGCTTCCCGCTGCACCGAACCAAAAGAACACATCACATTTTCCTTGACTTCCGGAAGGCGTTCGATACAGTTCCGCACTGTCGCCTGATAAACAAAGTAAGAGCCTACGGAATATCAGACCAGCTGTGTGGCTGGATTGAAGAGTTTTTAGCAAACAGAACACAGCATGTTGTTCTCAATGGAGAGACGTCTACAGACATTAAAGTAACCTCTGGCGTGCCACAGGGGAGTGTTATGGGACCATTGCTTTTCACAATATATGTATAAATGACCTAGTAGATAGTGTCGGAAGTTCCATGCGGCTTTTCGCGGATGATGCTGTAGTATACACAGAAGTTGCAGCATTAGAAAATTGTAGCGAAATGCAGGAAGATCTGCAGTGGATAGGCTCTTGGTGCAGGTAGTGGCAACTGACCCTTAACATAGACAACTGTAATGTATTGCGAATACAAAGAAAGAAGGATCTTTTATTGTATGATTATATGATAGCGGAACAAACACTGGTAGCAGTTACTTCTGTAAAATATCGGGGAGTATGCGTACGGAATGATTTGAAGTGGAATGATCACGTAAAATTAATTGTTGGTAAGGCGGGTACCAGGTTGAGATTCATTGGGAGAGTCCTTAGAAACTGTAGTCCATCAACAAAGGAGGTGGCTTACAAAACACTCGTTCGACTTATACTAGAGTATTCCTCATCAGTGTGGGATCCGTACCAGGTCGGGTTGACAGAGGAGATGGGGAAGAGCCAAAGAAGAGCGGCGCGTTTCGTCACAGGGTTATTTGGTAAGCGTGATAGCGTTACGGAGATACTTAGTAAACTCAAGTGGCAGACTCCGCAAGAGAGGCGCTCTGCATCGCGGTGTAGCTTGCTGTCCAGGTTTCGAGAGGGTGCGTTTCTGGATGAGGTATCGAATATATTGCTTCCCCGTACTTATACCTCCCGAGGAGATCACGGATGTAAAATTAGAGTGATTAGAGCGCGCATGGAGGCTTTCCGGCAGTCGTTCTTCCCGCGAACCAGGAAAGGGAGGTAATGACAGTGGCACGTAAAGTGCCCTCCGCCACACACCGTTGGGTGGCTTGCGGAGTATAAATGTAGATGTAGATGTGGAGAGTGTGCCGTGCCGTCTTAACGTCATAAAAATCTTCTAATTGACATCACAACATTCAGTCAAGTAGGAAAATATAGTGTCATTGACACTGAGTAAGCTGTACTGCTTTTCAGTCTCTTCTCGTTATAAGGACAGAAATACAATAAGTACGTTCCAACGTCGTGAGCACCATCCGCCATGGTCGCGGTGCCTCGAGACCTGTCGCTGCAGTGACTGTCATTACTGTGGTACAAAATACAGGCTGTTTCAAGAAAGCTCATCCGATTTCACAAATCTGTTCCTTCTGCGTGAATGAAGATAGAAACATTCATTGAATTTTATCGTGCAGTTGCCGCTTCATGGAGGGGCGGATCCAGAATGAACTCCAGGGAGAAGCGATGAATAAAAAATTTCAGTAATCTGAATCTGTTGCACATTACCACTTAATTAAACCTTTAATGGCACTTACCGTTACCAACAACCAGACTTAGGACATTTAGGGCTGTTGGGAAAAATAGAAAAAATTATGTCATTGAAATAAACTTTCTTCAGAATGTGAATAAAAGAGTGTTGAAGAATCTAGAAATCGGAAAAATCTGGCGCTTAAATTCTAGAAGAACAGCGACCAAAGATTGTCTTACAGGTTAGTGTTGCGTATTCCTTTCTTTTTTTAATTTTAGGCGAACCTCTCTATATCTATGTCGATGTAGAGCAAAGCTAAGCCCGTCAGTCTTAGCCCATATTTGACGATGTGTGTCTTTAGCCTAGGGAAAGAAGAAAACGACCTGTCAAATGAAACACTGCTAACTGACAGCGTCGCTAACAAATGGAGGTCATGTACAGCTGTCAATAGTCATGCACAGCCCGTCAATAGTTGATGACAGAAATTTCTCGCTGGGGTAAGTGTTCACCCAGTCAGTCCATTTCTGTCGCCACGTGGTGGCTTCAGCCTGAAGTACGGTTTCCGAAACGATGTTGTTGTCCGTCGTTACAATGCACATTGTAAAGGTTGATGAGAGGCCCTCAATGGTGTAGCGTAGCTCCCCTTCCGACAATACAACGTTTGTGTCTGGGAGAAGACGGTATCATCCAGCATCATCTAGCAGGACACATATGTATACAGATATTCTGAAATATTCTACACCCTAAGCAGCCACATGGTTAGACCTTTGGGTCTGATGATTTCTGCGACGGAGTGCAGTGGTTACATTTCCGAGATCACAGCTACATGTTTACTTTCAAATCACACCTACGTGACTGGCAGTGGATTCATCGAACCAGTTTCACTCTGTTTCTCTACCGATCCACTGTGGAACAGCGCACAGGAAAAAGGATCACTTAAATCCTTCCATCCAAGCTCTGGCATCTTTTATTTGATTACAATGGTCATGTCTTGTTATCTAGGTGGGTATGGACAAAATTTTCGCATTCGGAGGACAACATTGCAGATTGAAATACCGTGAAAAGATTGCGCTGCAACGACAAACGCATTTGTTTTAATGATAACTATCCCAACTGGCTTATTGTATTCGTGACAATCTCTCCCCTATTCCTGGATAGTACAGAACGAGCTGCCATTCTTTGAACTTTTCCTATGTCGTAATCTGCTCCGACAAGCATACGATTTAGAAGTCAAGTAGTTTGTTCAAACAAGTGACGGATAATGAAAGCAATGGAAATTAAATCCCAAGAAGACACCCTCACGGAATTTTGGCAACTTACCAGCTAATTCTAGTGCAAGACCGTAACCCTCATTCAGCTGAATACTGATAACTATCCATTTCATCACTATCCGCAAGAATCAGGACAGTACTGACGTAATTTCTCAGTGTATTAATAAGTCTGTAGCTTCGCTTCCGAATAGTGCTGTAGTCATTTCTAGAGGCACCTTGGTATGGATTTATTGTGTTTCAATAGCGGATACCAACACTGTATTTCACTGAAGGAAAGAAAGGAGCTAAAATGAGGGTTTAACCTGCCGTTGTTGACGAGCCTATTAAAAATGTGGCACCAACTCGGCTAATTTAACTGTGGGGAAGGAAAAAGGTAGTTTTCTTCTCTAAGAAACCGTTACAACACCCGCCTTTACCTGACTATAGACACAATGGAAATCTTAATGTAGAATGTCCGGACGTGGATTCGAACCCCGTTCCTTCCCATGTGACGCATCCACAGTAAAACTACACTCGGTGTTTCACATGTTGTTCATACTGTAATTGTGCTCTTTCAACAACCTCGACAAAACTTAGTGCTCAGTCTCCTATGAGAGGGGAGAGGAAGTAACACTGACTTTGATTAAAATTCACCATCTGCCTCTTAACTGTGATCAGTTCAGAATTGTCTTTTCGTCGTGTAAGGTCGTAGATCATTATCGTAGTCTTGCGTATAGCAAACAGAATATCTGTAGAGAAAGACGAAGGTGTCTGATTGTTGTTGCCGTCCAATTACACAAAAAGTTAATGGCTAACTGAAACCACACTGGGCATCTAAAAGACAATGAATTAGTCTCTGATCATATTTATTGCCAACTGCGAACTCTGTGATGGCGTAATATGAAGTGTAAAATGTCCTCTCTTACGTAAAGGAAATAACTCAAGGCTTGCAGAATTTTACCAAGTCATGTAACGAGTTTTTCTCAGTTCAATCTCCGTGTCAGTGGCTCTTTTGCAATTAACTGTACCTTTTTTCCTTTTTTTTCAGAGCGAAACCTGACGACAGCGTAGCACGTTTTCGTATTAAAAGAGGAGTTGAGTTACGCAGAAGAGACGAAAGTTAGAACTTAATACGCCGTTTACGTCGAAGTCATGCGACAGAGCACTAACCTGGAATGGATGAGGATGAGAAAGAAAATAGACAACATACTCGTCCAAGGAACTAACCCTGCAATCGCCTGGCGTGATTTAGGGAAATCACAGAAAATTTTATTGACCCTTCTACTCCTGAAAAGAGTCGACTGGTTTTAACATTGCGCCACCGCACTCTAGTGAAAACATTAGTTGGTTTGCCACTGGTTTTGACACATTTTTTACATGTCTCACTGGTATCTAGGCCACGAACATTACAGAAACATAAGTATATAACCGGGATTTTGCTGCCTATGCTGAGAGATTTATTATTATTATTATTATTATTATTATTATTATTATTTTGTCAGTGTTGTGACTGGTTTGAGGAGATCCACTAAGATATCTGTGATTAGATGGAGGATTAATCAAAAGTTTACACTTCAGATACTTCTGTGCTAACTAGAACAACATTTCATACTGAAGTAAATGCGGCTCTTAATGTCAAAATTGCATTTATCTCGGAAGGGGCTCATTTGGCATACATGTTTACATGTTTACGTGAAGATTTCTCTTCTGTTATCGTATAGTTTCACCCGTGTCAGCTTTCACTGTTTATTGTGATGCACCCTGTAGATATAACAACAAAGTTATAATAATAATGTCTCCAAATACACTATGTGATCAAAAGTATCCGGGCACCCCAAAAAGATACGTTTTTCATATTACGTGCATTGTGCTGCCACCTACTGCCAGGCACCCCATATCAGCGACCTCAGTAGTCATTAGACATCGTGAGAGAGCAGAATGAGGCGATCCGCGGAACTCACGGACTTCGATTGTGGTTAGGTGACTGGGTGTCACATGTGTCATACGTGTGTACGCGAGATTTCCACACTCATAAACATCCCTAGGTCCACTGTTTCCGATGTGATAATGAAGTGGAAACGTGAAAGGACACGTACAACACAAAAGCGTGCAGGCCGACCTCGTCTGTTGACTGACAGAGACCGCCGGCAGTTGAACAGGGTCGTAATGTATAATAGGCGGACATCTACCCAGACCATCACACAGGAATTCCAAACTGCATCAGGATCCACTGCTAGTACTATGACTGTTAGGCGGGAGGTGATAAAACTTGGATTTCACGGTCGAGCGGTAGCTCATAAGCCACACATCACGCCGGTAAATGCCAAACGACGCCTCGCTTGGTGTAAGGAGTGTAAACATTGGACGATTGAACAGTGGAAAAACGTAATGTGGAGTAACGAATCACGATACACAATGTGGCAATCAGATGGCACGGTGTGGGTATGGCGAATGCTCGGTGAACGTCATCTGCCAGCGTTTGTAGTGCCAACAGTAAAATTCTGAGGCGGTGGTGTTATGGTGTGGTTGTGTTTTTCATGGAGGGGCCTTGCACCCCTTGTTGCTTTGCGTGGCACTACCACAGCACAGGCCTACATTGATTTTTTAAGCACCTTCTTGCTTCCCACTGTTGAAGAGCAATTCGGGGATGGCGACTGCACCTTTCAACACGATCGAGCACCTGTTCATAATGCACGGCCTGTAATGTACTGGCTTGCATGGAATCCTGACCTGAATCCTAAAGAACACCTTTGGGATGTTTTGGAACGTCGACTTCGTGCCAGGTCTCACCGACCGACATCGATATCTCTCCTTAGTGCAGCACTCCGTGAAGAAAGGGCTGCCATTCCCCAAGAAACCTTCCAGCACCTGATTGCCCGTATACCTGCGAGAGTGAAAGCTGTCATCAAGCCTAAGGGTGAACCAACACCATACTGAACTTATGAGTAATTTTCAGTCATATGTCCGGATACTTTTAATCATTTAGTGTAAATAATAAAGCTCATCTGGTTCGCAGGTTGGTGAAAATATTTCCATTTGATGCCATTCAGTGATGGTCATGTTATTTAAGTTGGTGCTACGACCAGATATCGAATGTAGGTCTGCCTGTTGAGAAGCGTGAACGCTACATTAAGCGATAGAGGGGATTATTTACGACATGACTAAAATCTTCCGATTGCGTATTTTTAGCATCAAGGCATTTTGACTTATAGATTGGAACTGCTCTTCACAGCAAAATAGCAAGAGCTTCGCTAGTGCTCAGTGATGAGGAATGAACTGTTTACAGATGCAGAATCGCGCGCCCCAGATGGCTGAGGCGTCTTGCTTCTTCCCTTCTCCACCATACACGATAAACATCAATGATACAGGCAAACTGCAGGGCGGGAGAAAGGTCCTTCGAACAAGTGTCCGGGAATGGACGGTGTGCTTGCAGCACAGTACAGAGCTGCATCCCATCCCGGTCACACGTTCGCCTCGTGGCAGATGACAGGCATAGCAGCGGTTGTTATGCAGGATACATATAATCGTACTTTGGCTTAAACCATGTTGGCGGGCCACTTGCCTGCAGCTTGTCCCGTAGAACCCGGTCCCCAAAATCTGATGTACACACAGTCCGCCGCCTCCGTCCACTCTCATCTGTCTGCGAGGATCCATGATCCATGACCACACAGACGCCCAAAAAGGGCTTGAAATGTTGTGTGATGTGGTTGGTGTATGTGAGGCTACTTTTTGATGTAGCTGTGCCGTCTCTCGACCATTTTCATCCGCTTGCCGAACACAAACACCATCTCGGCTTGCTCCCGTCATGAATACCGGGCAATTCTGCTGCTGCGTCAGTCACAAAGTCTGCAACACACAAGGTACACAAGGCACGTGGTCAGAGGAACTTCCTCTCGTCAGCGCCATCTATCATGCCAATGATGCATTTCCGTATACACGATCATGGTACTTTTTTTCCTTCATTTCCAGTCAGGAATCCGTTTCTAGAGTTTGTCGGTTTTATTAATCTTCACCCTGTATAACCGACAATGACTTTCAAACAATGCAATAGCAGCACTTGGTTCCAGACTGCAGTATTCAACGCATATAAAGTGCTCTTGCCCAGTGCTCTTCCTTCCCTCGTCCAGAACGTTTGCGAATTTACGCTGCATTTTCGTAACCACGAACCAACTGGCGAAAATATGACTGAAAGAGGAAATAAATTATCTGGAAATATTATCTAGACAGAGAGACAAAAGAAACAAATGAAAATGAAGAGAAGCTAAGGTTATGAAACTTTTATTCATTTATTTATGTACGTCCTCGCCTTGTACAAGTAGCGAAATTCTTGTAGAGGTGATTACCTCCCTACAGTTCCACCTGTCTCTTCATAGGCTGAGTGGTGCAGCAAGAGCATTTTTTATTTCCTTTTTGCCAAATTAAGTTTCTTCTGTTTAAAAGCTTACAAATTTTATATGAAAAAAATGGTTTTTACGTGTAATTTTTAATTATAATAGTCAGCAACTAGGTTTGTAATCAAACACGCATTATGACGTATACAATATAATTTAGATTATCTCGTTCGCAACTATTTAACCCTCCGTGCTACGCAACCATCACAAAATCGCATCTTTCTGAAAGCAGCAAGCGGGCGATTTTGTCTCGATCCCCTAAGCACCGTGTAAAAACTATGTTGCATCATGAAAAGCATGGATTTCCTTCTGTACCACGTAGATCATTTCACCTGCCGCGTAATGAAGTTAAACATTATAACATTTATCTTAAAAGTATACAATATTTTTATTCTTGGATGTAGTTTTCTGTATGTGTTTATAAAACGTACAATTCAGTTCGTAAAAATACCAGACTGAATTAGTAGGCCAGAAAATGTGAAACCCCAGCAGGTTCGTTTTTTGGCAGAATTGTTGTTGTCGACAGTATGGGTTCCATCCGCCATTTTTCCAACATGTGTGGTCCATGTCTTCTAAGCTATTGCTCTTCACACCTCTGATAGTGCCGTAAGTTTTAGTACCATGTTATACTTCTCATACTTTCGACAATCCTGACCATGGATGTCAACGAAACGTCAGAAAACTATCGACTGTTGCCTGTTTTAAGAAACGAACCTGCAGGCGATCACGAAAACCTTTTACGTGAATAAGACGTGATTTTAATTACACAAGAGACCAGTTATAGACATTCATCCTTCACCAACCTTATTGTTATTCAACCTGCTTTCTCACGACCTCATGCCAAGTCGTCCGGAGCTCACTATATGCTGACGGAAGATTCCACAGCGCCTTGGCTCCCCAGTAACGCATTATCCGTTTTACGTGATCCCTTCCTTCTTCTTGTTCAACACTTCGTCCCATCATTAATTACAGCTCATGTACGTAATAAAAATGTTGGTTGTAGAGCACGCTGTATCATTTATCATCACGTTATGAACTATTCTCATTATACACACAGTTTCATGATACAAAGATCATCATCATCATCATCATCATCATTTAAGACTGATTATGCCTTTCAGCGTTCAGTCTGGAGCATAGCCCCCCTTATACAGTTCCTCCATGATCCCCTATTCAGTGCTAACATTGGTGCCTCTTCTGATGTTAAACCTATTACTTCAAAATCATTCTTAACCGAATCCAGGTACCTTCTCCTCGGTCTGCCCCGACTCCTCCTACCCTCTACTGCTGAATCCATGAGTCTCTTGGGTAATCTTGCTTCTCCCATGCGTGTAACATGACCCCACCATCTAAGCCTGTTCGCCCTGACTGCTACATCTATAGAGTTCATTCCCAGTTTTTCTTTGATTTCCTCATTGTGGACACCCTCCTGCCATTGTTCCCATCTACTACTACCTGCAATCATCCTAGCTACTTTCATATCCGTAACCTCAGCCTTGTTGATAAGGTAACCTGAATCCACCCAGCTTTCGCTCCCATACAACAAAGTTGGTCGAAAGATTGAACGGTACACAGATAACTTAGTCTTGGTACTGACTTCCTTCTTGCAGAAGAGAGTAGATCGTAGCTGAGCGCTCACTGCATTAGCTATGCTACACCTCGCTTCCAGTTCTTTCACTATGTTGCCATCCTGTGAGATTATGCATCCTAAGTACTTGAAACCGTCAACCTGTTCTAACTTTGTTCCTCCTATTTGGCACTCAATCCGTTTATATTTCTTTCCCACTGACATTACTTTCGTTTTGGAGATGCTAATCTTCATACCATAGTCCTTACATTTCTGATCTAGCTCTGAAATATTACTTTGCAAACTTTCAATCGAATCTGCCATCACAACTAAGTCATCCGCATATGCAAGACTGCTTATTTTGTGTTCACATATCTTAATCTCACCCAGCCAGTCTATTGTTTTCAACATATGATCCATAAATAAAATGAACAACAGTGGAGACAGGTTGCAGCCTTGTCTTACCCCTGAAACTACTCTGAACCATGAACTCAATTTACCGTCAACTCTAACTGCTGCCTGACTATGCATGTAAAGACCTTTAATTGCTTGCAAAAGTTTGCCTCCTATTCCATAATCTTGTAGAACAGACAATAACTTCCTCCTAGGAACCCGGTCATATGCCTTTTCTAGTTCTATAAAGCATAGATACAATTCCCTGTTCCACTCATAACACTTCTCCATTATTTGCCGTAAGCTAAAGATCTGGTCCTGACAATCTCTAAGAGGCCTAAACCCACACTGATTTTCATCCAATTGGTCCTCAACTAATAATCGCACTCTCCTTTCAACAATACCTGAGAAGATTTTACCCACAACGCTGATTAAAGAGATACCTCTGTAGTTGTTACAATCTTTTCTGTTTCCATGTTTAAAGACTGGTGTGATTACTGCTTTTGTCCAGTCTGATGGAACCTGTCCCGACTCTCAGGCCATTTCAATTATCCTGTGTAGCCATTTAAGACCTGACATTCCACTGTATTTGATGAGTTCCGACTTAATTTCATCCACCCCAGCCGCTTTATTGCACTGCAATCTATTGACCATTTTTTCCACTTCCTCAAATGTGATCCTATTTCCATCATCATTCCTATCCCATTCTACCTCGAAATCTGAAACATTACTGATCGCATTTTCACCTACATTGTGCAACTCTTCAAAATATTCCCTCCATCTGCCCAAAGCATCCACAGGATTCACCAGCAGTTTTCCTGACCTGTCCAAAATACTTGTCATTTCCTTCTTACCTCCCTTTCGAAGACTGCTAATTACACTCCAGAATGGTTTTCCAGCAGCTTGACCCATAGTCTCCAACCTGTTTCCAAAGTCTTCCCACGATTTCTTCTTGGATGCTGCAATTATGTGTTTGGCTTTGTTTCTTTCTTCAGCATAACTTTCTCTGTCTACCTGGGTTCTGGTATGTAGCCATTTTTGATACACCTTCTTTTTCCTTTTACAGGCTGCCTTGACTGTATCATTCCACCAAGCTGTTTGCTTCATCCTACTTTTACACACTACTGTTCCAAGACATTCTTTAGCCACTTCTAGTACTGTGTCCCTGTACCTTGTCCATTCCTTTTCCAATGACTGTAATTGGCTTCATTCAACTAACTGGTACCTTTCTGAGATCGCTGTTATGTACTTGTGCCTGATTTCCTTATCCTGAAGTTTCTCCACTCTTATCCTCCTACATATGGACCTGACCTCCTGCACTTTCGGCCTCACAATCCCAATTTCACTGCAGATTAAATAATGATCAGTGTCATCAAAGAATCCCCTGAATACACGTGTGTCCCTCACAGCCTTCCTGAATTCCTGATCATCTAACTGATACAATGATAGTTGACAATAAACAAGTTTTGTTGCAGTAATTGCTCGGCGATCTGCCGTCAGATATCGTGTTTAGAACAACGCATCTGGCATTTCCATGGAAGTGTCTCACTCAGCGGTGTACAGCCGTACGGACCGGCTCTGTTGCATTTCGGGAGCCACGCGATGAGCGCAGATAGTGTTTAAGAAGGAAGTCTGAGAGAAATAATTTAACCTTTTTTTGGTTCTGAAAGTCAGAGTCTCAGTATGGTTAGCTGAGCTGAGAGATGGTAACCACATTGCTCGAAGAAACAGATCAGACTTTCTAGAGTGAAATTACTAGGCTGTTGCCCATACAGCGCTCTGGTGACTCGATTATGGCGAGGCAACACAACACGGCACCCTATTATCGGTTTCCTGTTTGAAGTTTGAATGTCTAGTCCATTTCGAAAAATCCACAAATTAAGTGCATACCAGTCATGGCGAGAATTAACTTGCGTCTGCGTCTACGTAAAGTGCTTGATGAGGAGAATCAGAGACTTATGCAGATATACTCCCTTTCAAATTCTGAAGGTGGCAGGGGTAAAATACAGGGAGCGAAAGGCTATTTACAGTTTGTACAGAAACCAGATGGCAGTTATAAGAGTCGAGGGGCATGAAAGGGAAGCAGTGGTTGGGAAAGGAGTAAGACAGGGTTGTAGCCTCTCCCCGATGTTATTCAATCTGTATATTGAGCAAGCAGTAAAGGAAACAAAAGAAAAATTCGGAGTAGGTATTAAAATTCATGGAGAAGAAATAAAAACTTTGAGGTTCGCCGATGACATTGTAATTCTGTCAGAGACAGCAAAGGACTTGGAAGAGCAGTTGAACGGAATGGACAGTGTCTTGAAAGGAGGATATAAGATGAACATCAACAAAAGCAAAACGAGGATAATGGAATGTAGTCAAATTAAGTCGGGTGATGCTGAGGGAATTAGATTAGGAAATGAGACACTTAAAGTAGTAAAGGAGTTTGCTATTTGGGGAGTAAAATAACCGATGATGGTCGAAGTAGAGAGGATATAAAATGTAGACTGGCAATGGCAAGGAAAGCGTTTCTCAAGAAGAGGAAATTGTTAACATCGAGTATAGATTTAAGTGTCAGGAAGTCATTTCTGAAAGTATTTGTATGGAGTGTAGCCATGTATGGAAGTGAAACATGGACGATAACTAGTTTGGACAAGAAGAGAATAGAAGCTTTCGAAATGTGGTGCTACAGAAGAATGCTGAAGATAAAGTGGGTAGATCACTTAACTAATGAGGAAGTATTGAATAGGATTGGGGAGAAGAGAAGTTTGTGGCACAACTTGACTAGAAGAAGGGATCGGTTGGTAAGACATGTTTTGAGGCATCAAGGGATCACAAATTTAGCATTGGAGGGCAGTGTGGAGGGTAAAAATCGTAGAGGGAGACCAAGAGATGAATACACTAAGCAGATTCAGAAGTATGTAGGTTGCAGTAGATACTGGGAGATGAAGAAGCTTGCACAGGATAGAGTAGCATGGAGAGCTGCATCAAACCAGTCTCAGGACTGAAGACCACAACAACAATGCAGACTGAGACTGAACATTCCTATGAAGTATTAGAAATGTTGACAAGCGTAACGTAGGTCCTGGGGACACTAGAGCTACCATTTCTGGAACAATACGTACTCTCTTTAATGCAAGTATCGGGAATTACTTGAAACTAATACAACACATCGCCACGTTTGACATTGTGTCGAAAGAGCGTTTGTGAAGAGTAATTTCTCGTAAAATCATTGTTCACTATCTCGGTAAACTAATGGAAAATGAGGAGGGAGGAGATTAGTTTTTAACGTCCCATCGACAACGAGGTCATTAGAGACGGAGCGCAAGCTCGGGTGAGGGAAGGATGGGAAAGGAAATCGGCCGTGCCCTTTCAAAGGAACCATCCCGGCATTTGCCTGAAGCGATTTAGGGAAATCACTGGAAAATGAATTCATAGCTTTGTCATCAACGCGTACTCAAGATTATATTTTAAACGAACTTCAAAAAGCGACATAATACTCAGTATCAGTTATTTTGGACTGTACGCCTGACGTGAGTCACATTGGACAAAGGTCAATGGTCGTCGATTTTGTTCTGATGAAAGAATTATCAAAGAACATTTCCTACGCTTTATTCCAGTTACAGACACCATTGGTGAATATCTACTCGGTGTTCTCTTAAGCTAGTTGGTAAGAAGGCAGATAACTGTGAAAAATACGCCAGGTCAAGAATATGATAGCGGTTTCAATATGAAAAAGGAAAATATAAGAGTTCAAAGAAGAATTAAAGATCTTAGCCCTCGAACATATTTTTGTTCCATGTGAGGCTCATTCGTAAGGCCTTGCCCAGGATAATGAGGAACTATCGTGTCTTTGCCGCTGTGGGCTTTTCCAGTACAGTTGCCGGCCGGGGTGGCCGAGCGGTTCTAGGCGCTACAGTCTGGAACCGCGCGACCGCTACGGTCGCAGGTTCGAATCCTGCCTCGGGCATGGATGTGTGTGATGTCCTTAGGCTACTTAGGTTTAAATAGTTCTAAGATCTAGGGGACTGATGACCTTAGATGTTAAGTCCCATAGTGCTCAGAGCCATTTGAACCATTTGAACCAGTACAGTTCAAGAAGTTGTCGGTTTCTTTTCTGCATCTGTCGATGTGGTGGTTTGAAGAAGAAGCGTACATATGTTGATTGTAAAAAAATCTCAGAGGTACCCGGTGGGAAAGCCTTGGAGCCACTTAGATATCATGTTGGACAACTACATACAGTACTGCATCAACACATATGATAGATTTACTGAAGCTAGAAGACTACTGTAGGTCTAGTTCTTTTTGCTATCACTAAAAGCTTTTAAAAACCTCGGCATTACCTTAAATGGAAATGAAATGTTTCTATTTCTAATATTTAGCACTGAAATAATATTGGGAAATTTGTTTATGTTTCTGAGAATTGCATGTGTAGCATTTATTTTGAAAGAAAATGCAACCCATTTCCGATCGTTAGGTTTATTTTTAACCAAGAGCGCAAATGATATGTCGCTGGTGTGGAAAAGTATTCCAGAACAGGTCCGGATTGTTTGTATTCAGTTTCTGCTTCCACAAGAGTCTTTGGCATTTACGGCTCACTCTAGTACCACGGCAGCGAATTCCCTGAAATTGTAAAACGTCCTATCGTACTATTCCTTCTTCTGGTTAGTGTTTTACAATTATTTCTCGCCGATTCAGCTGATAATCATATCATTTTTTACTTTCTCAATAAACTTTTCAGCGTTCTTCTGTAACACTACATCTCAAACGTTTTGATTCTCTTCGTTTCTAGTTTTCTGACAGTCCATGATTCACGATCATACGACATTGTCCTCCAGAATGACATTTCCGGAAATTATAACTGAAATTAAGGCCATTGTGCTTGATTGCTTCTTATAATCACCTTGCTTTGTCCGTCAGTTTTTTTTTTAATTTCCAAGCTATCAATATTCCGACTTCTCATCTACAACGTAGTTCTTAATTTTTATGTTAAGTTTATCGATAATCTCTGCACGTTAATACCTCCATCCTTCTTTGCTTTACTGTCAATCCGTATTTGGTTGTCAGCAGACTATTCATTTCATTTCGCTCAAGAATCGAGTAATTTTTCCTTACTTTTGCAAATGGCATAAGACTGACTTCCTTTTGCACTGTATGTTAATCCTGTTGCTTAATGTTTCTTTTAATGCCTTCATTGATTACTCGACACACAGGTTGAATGTTAGAGGAGAAACACGGCATCCCGTCTATATCTTTTTAAATACAAACAGTCCTCTCTTCGTTTTTGTTCTAATTTCTCACTCTTAGTTCTTGTAGGTACTTTTTGTATGTCATTTATCTTAAACCATAGATCACGTCTGTTTTGCTGATATTTTCAAACATCTTGCACCACCGTGCGCTGTTGAACGTTTTTTTCTGCAACTGAAAATCCTGCGAACGTAGCTTGGCTTTATTTAAATCTCGCTTCAGTTATCAACTACCTCTCTACAGCCTTTAACTTTCCTGTAGCCAAAATGATCGGCACATAATTTTCTTTCCTGTTCTTCCGTACACATTTATTGTCAGCAACTTTGACGCTGTTAATGTAACGGTGCAATAGTTATTTCGTTTATCTGCTCTTACTATCCTCGGAATTATGAGGATAATATTCTTCCTGAAGTTCTGTAGATTCTGTGCTCTAATACGGGATACATGTCAGAAGGTACGGAATCATATCTAACACCTGAATCTAACAAGATACTAATAACCACAGGAGTTCTTTCTTTGGTCACAAAAAGTCTATTATATTTTGAAAGAATTGTTCTTATGTGTTGAATATTGTTTGCTGAAAATCTAACACAAAAAGCAAGCAAGAGTAAGTGTTTGTATATATTCCTGTTTCTTATTCTTGTCAATAAAATACCTGTCTAAAAGACAACGTCAAAAGAACGGTAAGACACCATTCAACAGTTTCACGAATTAGACTACGAGAAATGTGTATGATGATAAATGAAGCGTTTGCCAAGTATTGCCAGAGCGTAGCCGCTGCAAGTCTACAAGAACGCAAGGGAGAATAATAAATATTAAAGAGCAGGTCAGACATTAATCTCGCTTGACGGCTGCTTCCGGTGACCTCTCGGACTTGCAGAAAGAGTGATCGATATGACCTAGATACTTCCCTGTGCTATTCAAGCTGACCATCTGTGAGGGTCCTTCCTTTCTTCTCTGTGACGGTAAATAATAATTTACTGCCGTGACTCTGTCAAACTTGTTAAGTGTGGACATATACGAAGACCTTTCACTTCAGTGCTGTCACCTCTTCGTTGCCAGCTCGTAGGGCACAGAGCTTTCCAGTTTAAATCTTTGGTCCACGTACTGTTTCTCTCTATATGAACTATTCGTAATGGCAGCTAGTGGATTTCCAGTGCTCTCATATACCATTTCATTTGTTGAAATAATGATTTTATACGCACTTTATCTTTATTTCTTGTAATTTTAGTCCTAGTTGTATATCCTTTCTTAGATCTGAAATTTTTCTTTTTTACTGCTTTACTCGTACCTAAATTAATTGTTATCTTATTGTCAAATATCACTGTATTTGGTTTTCGGGGCACACCCATCCTAACCTATTTTCTCTAATATCTCGTCTTCCGTACAATAACATTTAAAACACTTGTAGTTTTCCCTCCTCCAATTTTCTAGTGTTAACATTTCTATTCTGTACCACACTCCAGACGTATATTTCACAGGTTCGTCAGTTTTAGATTATTCTAATGACAGAAGATTTTTTTGTCCTGGAATGTTTCTTTGATTCTCCGCAGCTTTGTCATAGTTTCCTCGCTTCGTTCATTTTTTGGGAACTTAATTTATATACAGTTCACTGTCTTAATTTGTACTGTGTTTTCCCAAAGTTTGACCTTTAACTGCTACTTGTATTTTCTATTGCTGCTCCTGGCTACTTTTGTTGTGTGCTTTTCAACCTTCGGCTGTAATTTTGGTTTATTTTACATTATTGCGCAGTTTCGCCTATTATGGTATTTATAAGCGGCAGTTGACGTACATGAGCACAAGCCACTAAGCTGTCTAGCCTCCAGCATGTGGAGGGTAAGTTCAATGTTTGTCGACCATATGATGGTGGGTCGATAGCTTGGTGGCTTGTGGTTATTCACGTCAACTACCGTTTGAAACTGGCTAATAGTGGAAAGTCAAGCGCAATTACAGTTTAACACGGAAGACGTTGGCACTTTTGTCACAGATTCTTTGTCAACACACCATTTTCTGCTACACTAATTTTTGGTTCAACTTTGATACTACTTGTAACGATTGTTATTTGTAACGATTATTATTTATACACAAAAATAGCTTTCTGACACACGAGTCAGCGACGCTGTGTCACCTTTCTGATGATCATACATGAGTTGGACAAAACATGGGAACACCACGAGAAGTGCATGCTTGATCATAAGTGCAGATGCTAATAATGCTAGTCAAGCCCGCAGGCTGTGCCGATGTACTTGCCCATGAAAGGTACCTGTCCATTGTCTCCAAGGCGTTGCAAGTGTCAGTTGTGGTTAGAACACTGTTCTGTGTAGTTGTGAATGCATTATGTCTCACCTAAGTGAATTAGTCCACTCCGTCTACAGGCCACAAGTGGCCCATCGGGACCATCCGACCGCCGTGTCATCCTCATTGGGAGGATGCGGATAGGAGGGGCGCGGGGTCAGCACACCGCTCTCCCGGTCGTCATGACGGTATTCTTGGCCGAAGCCGCCACTATTCGGTCGAGTAGCTCCTCAATTGGCATCACGAGGCTGAGTGAACCCCGAAAAATGGCAACAGCGCATGGCGGCCCGGATTGTCACCCATCCAAGTGCCGACCACGCCCGACAGCGCTTAACTTCGGTGATCTCACGGGAACCGGTTTAACCACTGCGGCAAGGCCGTTGCCTAAGTGAATTAGAGCGTGGGAAAATTGTTGGTGCCCGTATGGTGCATGCTTTCATAAACAAGATAGCCGAAGTGCTAGATCTTGCAACAGGCACCGTATCGAAGATTTATATGGCAGTCAGGAGAAGCATCGTCCGATAAGTGACCACCCGGAAGAAAGTGTGTGTTTGTGTGTTGTGTGTGTGTGTGTTTGTGTATGTGTGTGAGAGAGAGAGAGAAAGAGAGAGAAAGAGAGAGAGAGAGAGAGAGACGGTAATTGAAAACTCTGATTTTGACTGGTCAGGTCCATCCCACTGTACAATGTTTGTTCCGGAACGGAGATGCTGTGTTCCAAGAAAATAAGGCCCTTGTTCACAGAGCTCGCATCGTCCAGGACTACTTTTGTGAGCACAAGGATGAACTGTTGCATCTCCTCTGTCCATCAGTGTTACTATATCTTAACTTTACTGAACCTCTGTACTCTACTTTGGAGAGGAGGGTGCCTGATCGCTCTCTACCTCCATCATCGTCACCAAAATGTACCAATCGCACAGGATTCTCTCGAATACCATACAGGGCTGTATTTATCCATTGCGGGAGGATTTGAAGCTGTTTTAAATGCTAGCGTTTTTCCAACATCCATGTCGTAAATACGATGGGAAACGACAATTTGGTTGACTGAGCCTTCAGACTTCAGAACAGATAACGCGTGTAAGGTGCTGGATACAACGGCGCAACCTGCAGGCGTAGCTAGCATCTGAATTTCTTGCATGTTTCCAAATTTAATAGACTAGAAACCTGAGAGGGTTCGAAATGATTCGCCACCAACTTTAAAGCAATAAACAGGATATTCGTGGAAGAGTTATTTTTGTCTTGGCTTCATTAAAATATTGTGATAGTTAACGAAGGGAAGTCAGATACCTGTGGCAATTTCTATACTGCTGTTTTTAATTTGAACCATTACATCACCTTGAAATTTTCCTTTACAGGCATAAGATTTCCATACATACTTTTCGACAAGCGCATTTCGTGCCAGATGTGGCAGCAAATGAATCCTACTTGTCACCTGCCGTAGACTCTTGAAGTAAGAGCTTGGTTTTCTTTAATTCTACTTTTGTAACGTCTGGTGGATCAGTTGTTGACCATTGACTTCGTAAGAGGATAGTCATTTTTATTGCCTAACTGAATTAGTACTCAGTGATCTCTTTATTGGCGATGGGCATTAAAGTCAAACATTAGTTGTATTGTGTGTACTGAGTTAGTCGTTGTTACTTATCAATTGGAGACATAATCTTTTCTGGGAGTTCGTTTTGAAACTGCTCTAGGACACCTGACTGCAGTGCCATTTTGTCATCTGATAGTTGCCGTTATTCAAGCGTCCCAAATTTTTAGCTCAGCCTTTCCTTTACATGCACTCCCTCATAGGAGGATTATGATAATTTAAAAAAAAAACTGAAGGATGGGTTACATTCAATCAATAAACACTCAGTGGAAATACAACAGAAATACGACTTTTGCTTGAGTAATATTCCTTTGATCATGTTTGATGAGAACAATTCTACAAGCTCCATTTTAATAGGATTGCAGGAGAACTGAAAAACTACGAATGTTAAACCACAGCTATTCATATCTACATTTAAAGGATATTTTTTGTGAATCATGTAGTCTATGTAGTGACTCGTTTCATGAGCGAGTAACTATTGGACAGAGCTTGAGGACAAGTAAATGAACAGTATCCAGAATGAGATTTTCACTCTGCAGCGGAGTGTGCGCTGATGTGAAACTTCTTGGAAGATTAAAACTGTGTGCCGGAACGAGACTCGAACTCGGGACCTTTGCCTTTCGCAGGCAAGTGCTCTACCACGCACACTCCGCTGCAGAGTGAAAATCTCATTCTGAAAACATCCCCCAGGCTCTGGCTAAGCCATGTCTCCGCAATATCCTTTCTTTCAGGAGTGCTAGTTCTGCAAGGTTCGCAGGAGAGATTCTGTAAAGTTTAGAAGGTAGGAGACGAGGTACTGGCAGAAGTAAAGTTGTGAGGACGGGGCGTGCGTCGTGGTTGGGTAGCTCAGATGGTGTCTGCTTTCGGCTGCGGTGGGGCGAGGACGTCCGCTGCGTCCCGCCGTGCGCGACCGTGAGCGCTTGCTTGTGTTTACCTTCTCGCGGAGCGAGTTGTATTTGTTCCAAGTCCAGTGCGGCTATGGCACACACATGGCGCCACGATACGATCAAAATTACTTTCCAACCAGATCACGCGCGTCCTCGAGCCTATGAAATAGAACAGTTCATACGCGATGATCTACGTTTAGATCCGGCGATTGTCGTCGGAATACATTTTTCTATAACGACGAGCGTGGTTTATGTTAAAATGACCAGTGCAGAGGTCTGCGCGACAATGTTGTCTAAATACTCGAACTCACTCAGATTCAAACATTCTGACGGGCATATCGGTGCAGTGACGGTGGATCATGCAGGCATGGGCCTAAGGACTGTAAGGGTTTTTGAGCTCCCCTTCGGGGTCCCAGAGGAAGTTGTCAAGGACGCCTTCCGACCATATGGCAATGTCATCAGTCACGTTGCTGAAAAGTGGCAAACTCTCTCGACGTATAAGGTGTACAATGGTGTGCGACAAATTAAAGTTGAGCTCAAGAAACACGTGCCGACCTATTTGAACATCGGTGGCTGTCGTGCAATCATAATGTACGACGGTCAACAACGTACCTGTTCCGGATGTGGGCAGGAAGGCCATGTTCGATCGAGTTGCTTACAACGTAGAATCACGCAGACAGCAGTGGGAGACTCCGTTTCCCCAACGGGGACGACAATCCTGCCCCTCACGTACGCTCAGACGACGATGCGCGCCATAGATGAGGACGAAACGGGCGATCGGGCACATCCATCGACGTCAGAAGGACCAAGGGAGGAAGAGGAAGGACCCATATGTCGCCTCCTCCGCAGCAACAACAGCAGCAACAGTCCCATGGAATCCAGACCCAACAAAACAATCAGAAGGTTTTTTTTTGTGGTTTTAGGGCGCAAAACTTCTATGGTCATTAGCGCCCAACAATCAGAAGGAGATGGTCGTGGACGCGAACACTGTCCCGAGCGCGGCTTTCCTAGCGGAAGGTGATACGACGCTGGATTGCCTCTCACATTCGGATACGGATGTCTACGTTCGAAAGCAACGTTCGCCTCGATGACGCAAGCGACATCGGCGGACACCTGCTGACGATTGCCTCCTACACACGGCCGGTCAAGAAGGTGACATCTCGTCAGACGGCATGGATGCTGCGCCTGCTGTGGATCTAAGTGGTGTAGACGGTTCACTTGCCCATACTACGAGTGCCCAGTTACTTCTTGCACCACAGACGCAGAAGGTCGCGTCGATGGATGGCGCTCCGTCTACCTCTACCAAAGACGACGTACGTGAGAGAGATTTAGGTGCCGATCAGCTACACAGCATCGTGTTGCACCCACTGTGGTCGGACGATGTTGAGGAACTTCCTGAAGATGGCACGGGTGACAGGGGAGGGGGTGGCGTTGGGGATGCCATTCCTAGCGTGAAAGACTCATAATTTGTAACGGGTTTGGTGGGTCCGGCATCTCTTGTCGTTAGCTTTGATTGCCATGGCGTCTACCCTAAGTGAAGAGGATAGGCAGCACACCTTTCGCCTTGCCACAATCAATATCAACGCGATAAGGGCACCACACAAACTGACAATGCTACAACGCATGCTCGATGCGGCGGACATCGACGTGGCCCTCTTGCCGGAAGTATGTGTCGCTAATTTCCCTGACTTCTACGGATATACCGCCCACATCTCCCACGCCTCTTCTACCGATTGTGGTGTGGTTGTCCTGCTACGGGACGGCTTGGCGGCTACGGACGTACTATACTTACCGAGTGCAAGAGCAATGGCAGGAACTGTCAACGGTGTACGACTCATCAATGTATATGCCCCTTCAGGATCAGGGAGACGGAGAGATTGGGCCCGCTTTTTTTCGGAAGATATTACGTCTCTATTTATGGGCCGCATGGACGATATGGTGATCGGAGGAAATTTTAACTGTACATTATCTCCGTCTGATCAGCAGCCACATCACATCCAGTGTGCGGAATTGGAAATGCTAGTGCGTGATCTCCACCTGATCGACACGTGGCGCCACGTCCATTGCCCAGCTCCTGGTTACACCCATTATACAAGTCATTCATCAAGTCGGTTAGACAGGATTTATGTCACAAGCACCCTTTCGACGGCGACGAGAGGAGCAGAGCTCTGGCCCACTGCATTCACCGACCACACAGCCTATATTTGCACCATTGCCCTCCAACCTGCACATGTGTGGCGCAGTAGGCCCCGCTGGAAACTGAACGTCGCCCATCTGGACGAGACGGCATGTAAAGGTGCTATCGAAGAGTCGTGGAACGCGTCCTTACAGCGTCGTGGTCGTTATCGATCGACCCTCAGTTGGTGGATTGAATGTGCGAAGCCTGCTCTTAGGCGCACCTTCATGGCTTACGGCCGGGAAGCGGCGGCATGGAGGAGGAGCACGGAAAACTTTTATTACACCGTCCTACGGGAATGTCTTGCTATGGAGCCCTCACCTGACCGGCAGATCATAGTCAATCGCGCGAAAGCGCAGCTCGTCTCCTTAGCACGCCGTCATTTACAGGGCGCTGTTATACGGTCGCGTGCTCCAGACATGACACAATCAGAAAGGCCATCTATGCACCACGTGCTCCTAGAACGCTGCCGGCCGCGGTGGTCTAGTGGTTCTGGCGCTGCAGTCCGGAACCGCGGGACTGCTACGGTCGCAGGTTCGAATCCTGCCTCGGGCATGGGTGTGTGTGATGTCCTTAGGTTAGTTAGGTTTAAGTAGTTCTAAGTTCTAGGGGACTTATGACCTAAGATGTTGAGTCCCATAGTGCTCAGAGCCATTTGAACTATTTTGAACCTAGAACGCTGGAGGCGCCGTAGGGCACTGGTAACCGACATGATAACGGACGACGGTCGACACGTGGTAGAACAAGCAGATATATCAGAAGCCTTCTATGGGCATTACGCTCAACTTTATTCAGCAGTGCTCCCTGATATGGCGACGGTAGACACCGTTTCAGCACATGTCCACGTTACAGTTCCACCAGACATGGTACCGACTTTACTGGGAGAAGTGACAGAAGAGGATGTGCTCGACGCGTTGGTAAAGGTACTCCCCATAAATCACCAGGAATCGATGGATTACCATTAGAGTTCTATCGAGCCTTTAAACAACTGTTGGTACCGTGTTTGATTGAAATTTGTCAGGAATTGATGTCCCCGGGTATAACATTGCCTGCACCGTTCTTGGAAGGTCTGATTGTCCCCATCCACAGGCCGAAGGGACGGAATCATGTCCGCGATTATCGCCCCTTAACGTTATTGAACAGCGACTTAAAGATCTTTTCGAGGCTGTTATCAGAACGTATTCGCGACACAGTATTGCACGTCCTGTCCAGCGATCAGACGTCCTTGGGGGCACCCAACAACATCAGAACTGCGTTATGTCGTTACAGAGATCTCATCTCCCTTGCACGGGTGAGACGTTTACCGGCAGCCCTTGCGTCTATCGACTTTAGTCAGGCTTTTGACCGTGTGGGCTACACTTTCCTCACGGCCGTTCTACGGCGCATGGAATACCCCGACCCCTTTATCACAGTGTTGACACGCCTTCTGCATGGTGCTACTTCTCAAGTTCTTGTTAATGGAAGACTGACGGCACCCATGCCGATCCGTCGATCAGTACGACAGAGATGTCCATTATCAACATTGTTATTTGCATTGGCCTTAGAACCTTTGTTGTGTGGTCTCAGAGACAGGCTCACTGGGATACAGTTCGGCGGCTCCATCTATCGCTGCACCGCATATGCGAATGATTTGATGATCGTCATAGGTGGAGCTGACGACATCGCTACGGCTTTGGACTGTATTGCAACCTACGGTACAGCTTCTGGTAGCCAAATCAACGTTGACAAGTCCGTCGCCTTGAGCATCGGGATTGGGCTACCGCAGAACACATTGCCCCCTTACGCTTCAGTGATACTGTACGCTGCTTGGGCTTGGATTTCATGAACGACATGCGACGCGCGACGACGCTCAATTATCGACGCCTTCTTAACCAAATTAGGGCCGGAATTGCAAGTCAGCGCTTGCGATCCCTCAACATCGTTCAGCGGACGTATTATGCCAATGTATACCTTGCGTCCCGCATACCGAATGTCGCCCAAACGCTACCCATTCCGAAACCCTTGGCTCGTAGCATTATGGAAGCGCTGGGATACTTCGTCACCGCTGGTATGTTGCTGAAGATCAGATACGTATCTCTTACCCTCCCCAAGGAAAAAGGTGGTCTCGGCCTAGTTAACGTCCATGATAGGGCCATTGCCCTCTATGTTAGCTCACATTTATGCCTGCTGCGCCGTTGTCCTACGAGCCTCACGAGTCTGCTACTGACGGCGCTACGACCTTCTTCACTAAGAGCGCCCGTGCCATTACAGGAAATCCCAGCGCCCCTCTTTTATATAGGACGTTTCTATTTAGAACAAAGTTATTGCAGTGTAGCGCTCACGACACCGCGAATGGCCACAACTCGACGCCTATATCACGACATGCTGCAACGCCGCCCCCTAAATGTGGTCGACCTAAAATATCCTGACGTGCGGTGGCGCGTGGTGTGGAAGGCTGTACATGATTCCATGCTTGATTCCGATGTTGCTTCCCAATGGTACGTAGTCGTTAATGGAAAACTGGTGACGCAAGAACGTCTCTACAATATCCACATGGCAGGATCTCCCAATTGTGTGGGTTGTAATACAGTAGATTCTGACGAGCACCGCCTCAGCTGTGGAGAGGCGGAACCGGTTTGGCACCTTGTGCGGCAGATGCTGGCTTATCTCTTGTGAGTTAGGCCGGAACATATATCTACACGCACGTTATTGTTTCCGGATGAGACATTTTACCCCACGACTCGAACCAACTCTGTCACCTGGATACGTGGACATGCGGTCCATTACCTCTGTCGTGACGCACACAAGAATTTACTTGACTTCTGGCTCTATTTGCAAGAAAGACATCATGCTATTTCCGGGCATACCAGATATCGACAGTGCTTCGCAAACTACCTCTGGAGTGCCTTTCACAGCCCGCCGTGTAGCTGGAATGTTCCAGGCAGTGGTAGATGAGGTCAGAACGAACTGCAAACGATCATATATTGAACAATCTTTATCAGTGGGCGCAGTCGCCGCGAAGCCTAACTAGCAAGCGGTGACTTTATTTTCATGTTATTTATGTTTACTATCTTCGATGGTGTCTTCATTCTGTTTTAGTTTTCCAGGCTTGATTAACTATGACTGTTCGCACATTGATATCTATATAAAAGAAAAAGAGAGAGAAACAAAGAAAAGATGGTAGAGCACTTGCCCGCGAAAGGCAAAGGTCCCGAGTTCTAGTCTCGGTCCGGCACACAGTTTTAATCTGCCAGGAAGTTTTCAAATGAACAGTAGTTTAATGAATTAACATTGTGACTGTCGTCGCGCTATGTGAAGCGTAGCCATAAACGTTTAATTATTATCTCCAAAAATAAAGTCACGTAATTAGTATGGGGCAAAGTACCACCAGGGTTGTATCTTGAGAATGTTTTTATTCTACCGCAAGACTAGTTTCAGCGGCTTATTACCGCCATCCTCAGGGCCCACCACTGCCGAAAGAGTATTTGGTTTCCACGGCGCATTTATTCTGTGGGATCCTTGTTACTACCACACGTGCACTGCCTGTCATGAGGAGTCTACACTGTGTCGACACGGTGTCGATTGTAAACACCTGATGAAAGGTAGCCTGCGTGTGTTAGTAACAAGGATCCCACAGAATAAATGCGCCGTGGAAATCAGATACTCTTTCGGCAGTGGTGGGCCCTGAGGATGACTATAATGTTCCACCGAAACCAGTCGTGTGATATAATGAAAATGTTCTGAAGGTACAGCTGTGGTAATATTTTTCCTCATATATATCATCAGCTGAAGTCTCTCGTCAATGCAATAAGATAACTTTTAACTTAGTTGCGGGTACATGTCTATAGTCCTGACACATGTTGAGATCCAATTGCTACGGTATCGCAGCTCGACGCTAGAGGAGACCAAACAAAATGCATCAGGACATCGTGAGTAGGTGGAGATGTACGGCAGCAATGCGCTGTCGCATGACATAGGGTGAGGAGGCGCAGACACTTCCAGATTGTCCGAATGACGGGGAAAAACCCTGCAGAAGGGCGAATCGCAATTTCTGATACACAAAGATTGGTGTGTCACGAAGTCGACGCGATAGTGGAAAAAGTCAAATCCGGTCATGGACCACTTTTCAACTCTTTTATGACAGCTTGAGCATGACATAAGCCGCTGCCTGCTGGGATACGCGACTGCTCACACTCAGACAAACAGCGTAATCGTAGGCAGCAGCGGAACTGTCGCAGCTGTGTCAGGACAGTCGAGATATCTTTAGCCGCCTAATCGCCCAGCACGAGGAATAGGTGAATCATTGGGAGTCCGAGACAAGGAAGGCATTGGAAAAGGTGGATCCATCACCGCCGAAAGAGGCGAACACCCACCCATCGTCAGACAAAGGGGCGCTGAAAAATTATGCTCGTATGGAGCAAGACGAAGCACCAGGGCAAGCTGTGCCCTGGAGTCCTACGGCTCCACAACAGCGCCTTTGCTCAATCTGTCCAGGGCGCACCCACACATGCTCATCTGGGTTGTCAAATTCCGCTCCGCCCCCACTTTCTCGGATGCAGAACCGTGCGTGACGAGCGTTTTTATAATGACAACTCTACAACTCTCACTTAAGCGCCTGACAGACGGTTTCTCGAACCACTTTCACACTATTTCTCTTCCGCTGCACTCTCGAACAGTGCGCTGAAAAAAAGAGCGCGTATATCTTTGCGTGTGAGTTCTAATTTTTTTTATTATATTAAGAGGATCATTTCTCCCTATGTAGGTGGACATTAACGAAACATTTTCGCATTCGAAGGACAAAGTCAAACTTTCGTGAAAAAATGAAACACGCCTTTGTTTTAATGACTGCTACCCCAACTCGCCTATCACGTCTATGGCACTCTTTTTCCCTACTACGCGATAATACAAAAAGAGATGCCCTTCCCTGAACTTCTTCGACGTCAATCCATCTGGAAAGAATCCCCTACTGCACAACAATGCATTAGCAGAGGACGGGCTAGCGTAGGGTACGCAGTCGCTTTAGTGGATCCGTTGTATCCTCTGAGTGTTATGCTAACGAAACGCAGTCTTTTTGATGTGGAACATTTCCTAAACAGACTTCTACAACCAAAGTCCCTGCCAAATCACCCATCATTGGAAAAAATGTTCGAACTAATGGGTTAATGTGTAGAGGAAGAGCATGAGCAAGTTTTGCTGTCGCAACTTGATTTTTCGAGATTACAGTTAAAACTTTATGATTAACTGTCGTAGGGACGCTGCACATCTGTACTGTCCTTAACTGCCACCGACCTCATCTTCTTCAGCAGTTCAATCCTTTATTGTATGATTATATGATAGCGGAATAAACGCTGGCAGCAGTTACTTCTGTAAAATATCTGGGAGTATGCGTACGGAACGATTTGAAGTGGAATGATCATATAAAGTTAATTGTTGGTAAAGCGGGTGCTAGATTGAGATACATTGGGAGAGTCCTTAGAAAATGTAGTCCATCAACAAAGGAGGTGGCTTACAAAACACTCATTCGACCTATACTTGAGTATTGCTCATCACTGTGGGATCCGTGCCAGGTCGGGTTGACGGAGGAGATAGAGAAGATCCAAAGAAGAGCGGCGCGTTTCGTCACAGGGTTATTTGGTAAGCGTGATAGCGTTACGGAGATGTTTAGCAAACTCAAGTGGCAGACTCTGCAAGAGAGGCGCTCTGGATCGCGGTGTAGCTTGCTGTCCAGGTTTCGAGAGGGTGCGTTTCTGGATGAAGTATCGAATATATTGCTTCCCCCTACTTATACCTCCCGGGGAGATCACGAATGTAAAATTAGAGAGATTCGAGCGCGCACAGAGGCTTTCAGACAGTCGTTCTTCCCGCGAACCATACGCGACTGGAACAGGAAAGGGAGGAAATGACAGTGGCACGTAAAGTGTCCTCCGCCACACGCCGTTGGGTGGCTTGCGGAGTATGAATGTAGATGTAGATTATTTTCCAAAATCAGTCGAGGCAAACGCAGGGAGTCATTCAGTAAGGTACCTTTCCCGTACCTTTTCCCTTTTAAGCGCAGATGAGTTTGAGCTGCGCCCCTGGTGACAATGCAGTCTGGGGGACATTAAAGTATAGCATCCACTCCTTTTCGTTCCAGTGAGGAATGCAGACGATATTTGTTATGAGTGTTTAGGGTAGAATAAAAGATCGTGTTAAGAGCTATTACTCGAGAGCCCTGGAGATGAGGGGGGGGGGGAGGTAGGCGGCCAGCTAGCTGCTGCACGTGGTGTGCACCGCCGGGGCCGGGAGACCTGCGCTCTGGCGCAGCCGGGACGCCCACGTGGCGGCGGGAGCCGACATCGACCGCCGCCCACGCGCCGCGCGCCACGGGACACCTGCCGGCTCCCAGGCCGCCAGCTCATCTCCGGCACGCCCACGTGTCCGGGGCGCCTCCATTCTCCTGCAGCCTGTGCGCTCTGGGATGAGTCTCTCAGGCACTGCACTGTTACCTGTCTTCCTGCACTGAAAAGGAACTTTCCAATGCTGGAGGCGTGCTGTTCACGTGCAGCGTTATTCATTAGTATACAGTCGTACATTTATTTTTCTTGGCAAGATCAGGGTCTTCGACCTGCTGTTTCGTCTAACCAGAGATCCATAACTAACATTACAATACGCATACTTTGTGAAAAGTACATATTACTACACAAAGGTGATAAAAGTCATGACATAGCTATACGGACATGTACAGAGGTGGTAGCATCGCGTAAACAACGTAAAAAGGGCAGTGCATTGGCGGAGCTGTCATTTGTACTCAGGTGATCCATGTGAAAAGGTTTCCGATATTTTATGGCCATATGACTGGAATTGACACACTCTGAATGCGGAATTGTAGCTTCAGCTTGACACATGGGACATTCCATTCCGGAAATTGTTAGGGTATTCAGTATTCTCAGATTCACGGTATCAAGATTGTGCTGAGAATATCAAATTTCAGGCATTACCTCTCACCACGGACGTCGCAGCGCCGACAACCTTAACAACCGAGAGCACCGGCGTTTGCGTAGAGTTGTCAGTGCTAACAGTCAAGCAACTGTATCAAATACCGGCGGAAATCATTGTGGGATGTACGACTAACGTATCCATTAGGACAGTGCGACTAAATGGTCTACGGCAGCAGACTACCGTGTGCGAGTGCCTTTGCTGAGAGCACGACATTGCCGGCAGCGCCCTTCCAGGGCGCTTGACCACATCTCTTGGACCTTAGATGACTGGAAAACAGTGGGCTGGTCAGATTAGACCCGATTTCAGTTGGTAACACCTGAGTGTTGCGCAGTCCCCACGAAGCCACAGGACCCAAGTTGTCAACAACGCACTGTTACAGCTGCTGGTGACTCAACCACAGTGTGCGCTGTGTTTACATGGCATGGACTGTATCCTCTGGATGTTCTGATACTTGATGACGATTTCCAGCCATTCATCGACGTCATTTTTCCAAACAGCGATTAACTTTTATGGGTGACAATACGCAATGTCTTCCGGCCACAGCTGTTCGCGATTTGTTTGAAGAACATTCTGGAGAATTCGAGCGAGTGATTTGGCCACTCAGACCGCCCGACAAGAATCCCATGGAACAGTTAAGGGACATAACCGAGACGTCAGTTAGTGCGTAATACAATACAAAATTGTGGACTGCTATAGAGACATAATGTCTCAATATTTCTGCAGGGGACTACCAACGACTTGTGTAGCCCATGCAACGTCGAGAGTTTGCTCTTCGATGTGTAAAAGGAGGTCCGACACGATATTAGGAGTTACTCCATGACTTGTTACTAGTAGTAATAATGGTAATGGTTTCAAATGGCTCAGAGCACTATGGGACTTAACATCTTTGGTCATCAGTCCCCTAGAACTTAGAACTACTTAAACCTAACTAACCTAAGGACAGCACACAACACCCAGCCATCACGAGGCAGAGAAAATCCCTGACCCCGCCGGGAATCGAACCCGGTAACCCGGGCGTGGGAAGCGAGAACGCTACCGCACGACCACGAGATGCGGGCTAATGGTAATAGTAATACTACTAGTACTACTACTACTAATAATAATAATAACAATAATAATAATAGTACTTAGAAAAACAGTCTAGACAGCAAAAATCACATTTATTGGCGACCGGTTTCAGTCCAAAGGCGGACAATTTTCAGGCCGTACTCGAAAGTTGATGCGTGGAGACGCATCCAAGGAGCAGGTACTGCAGAAGCCTCCAGATGCTGTCAACAGCTCGAACTACTTGACAACATCTGGAAGCTTCTGCAGTTCTTACTCCGTGGATCCGTCTCCACCCATTAACTTTAGAGTACAGTCTGAAAATGGTCGTCCTTTGGACAGAAACCAATCGTCAATAAATATGATTTGTGCGGTCTAGACTTTTTCTAAGTGCAATTGTGAAATTAGGTCGCTGTTTTCCCCAAAATGTTTTCGAAAATAAATAATAATAATATTTATGGAGTCTTCACTTCTTAGTAGAACAACCTGAGTAACAATAAACTGCTTTTGTTCTACTGATTTTTGATCACTAGTTTTAGGCTGACTGGGCCATCTTCAGAAACAACTTACTAGCGTCCGCAAAGGACACTGCTGTATTTCTTAGTCAGACAGACATTATAAGCAAAAATAAAATTCACTTGCACAGAATACTGAGCACCAAACTTGTTTATAACACTGTATGTTAAACTTTACGCATCTGCATAAAAACATGTTTGGTGCACAACATTCTGCACAAGTGGATTGTAAGTTTCGTTACAATGTTTGTTTAACTAAGTGACAATGTTCTTTGCGGACGATACTCGATTGTTTACTGAAGATGCCACAATAAGCCGAAAACTAGTAAGAAACAAACAAAAATCAGTGCAAGAAAAACAGTTCACTTGTTATTCAAACTTAAACAATAATAAGGCAGAGTGATGTGGCGCTTTGATCCGCTGCAACTTATGCCAAAATTTCCGTCTGCCGTTGACAACAAACAAGCGCGACCACAAGCTGGAAAAATTTATTCAAAACGAACACGCAAAATTACTTTGGGACTTACAACTTTAGAGAGACGTGCTGGAATGCAATAGACCAGACTTCACAGCTGTAGGGAAAAACAGTGTATTCTTGACATTTCCATCCCAGGTGGCAGCAGAACCGACAAGAAACACTGAAAAGTTTGCCAAATGCATGGGCTAGAAAATCTAACTTCAGCGGTGAAAGTGACCCCAGTGTTTCTCCCTACACTGGGAGAAGTGCCAGAATATCTCGCGGGCACCTGAACACCAACGGAATTGATGAAATATTCATTTGCCAGCAACACGAAGCCACTTTACTAGTATCTGCACGAATCATTCGCAGATAGATTACGCAGTCCTACCATGCTTAGCATGTGTCCAACAAGTGATAAGACACGAAATTTAAAAATGGTTCAAATGGCTCTCAGCCATGAATGTGAAAAGATGCGAAGAGGTTCGTAAAATCTTGCTGCCATGTGCAGTAACTGGAGATTTGGCAGGTATCGTCCTGATGATAATGAGACGGTGATCGACGAAGGTTGCATGTGATTTCGTATAACTAAGACTGTAATATGTTCTTCAAGTTTTCCATATGACCTTTAGTACATTACGATTTGTAGCCCATTTTGCTATAGGATCTGTTGCAGCAGACCTGTGAGATGACAGTGCGAACCATCAGAGAATGTTCTCGTAAGAACTGTCAATGAATGGCGCTGTCTCGAATTATTGTAATTTGGGAACACTCAAAGATTGTTATAGTACAGATAAACAATAGATGACGTCGTTTGTTGTACAATATATTATGACCTTAAACCGTCTCTACTTCTATTGTTGATAGCAAAGCATTGTGTGCTCTGTCCATGCATAAACTTCACTGCACATTTCTCAAAACACTGAGGCATATTATTTAAATGATGCACCGATATTGTGTGACTATAGGTTGCACCGCTGTATGCTGTCTTCGCTCTTACCTCGCTTGGACATGTTTTATGGATTTCATAGACAAATAGGATGTTGAAAAAAGAAGAACTCAGTATACAGTACATGAAAAGCCATTGTGGAGGTCAGTCGAGGGACGGAGGTTCCTGGAGACTGTAAACCTATTGGCCATGCATAGCACTTTATTTATTTAACATGATCTGCTTAGGGACATCAGACTCTCTCTTACATCGGACTAGAGTTTCACACATACAGATCTCTTTTACGTCATAGTTTCCTTAGAAATAACAATTAAAAAAAAAGTTCAAATGTGTGTGAAATCTTATGGGACTTAATTGCTAAGGTCTTCAGTTCCTAAGCTTACACTACTTAAAGTAAAATATCCTAAGGACAAACACACACACCTATGCCCGACGGAGGACTCGAACCTCCGCCGGGACCAGCCGCACAGTCCATGACTGCAGCGACTTAGACCGCTCGACTAATCCCGCGCGGCAATAAAAATTCAATGAGAGAAATATTATTACAATGATTTCAGTATCTGAAGTGACAATGTGAGTAAACAGTACTACTGACTATGAACTACCGAAGTCGGTACAGGCAGTACTTTTACTACTGCTGCTGCTCCTGCTGCCACCAGCGACTTCGTTATGTTTGCAATTATGATATTATGATCACTTCCACTTTGAAACATTTATTATAGAGTTAGTTTATTCTGAAGAAGTTCAATTAATTTTTCTATGCCGAATGATGGTTAGTAAAAATCAATTAAAACATGCTGCAGTTGGCATAGAAAGTGGGATCCCAGAGGGTGTTCTTCTACCTTGCTCTTCTTTGTTTCACGGTTTACTTTCGTTGGTTTCTCCGTGGTATTTCTATAACCAATGGGTTTGGCGTTTAAAGTCATGGCTTGCACTGGATCATCTTGGTAGCACTTCGTTCATCAACAAACATATTACGATCATAGTTATTATGTTTGGATGCCCTGTGCTTTATTCAGGTTATTCCTTATTATAATAGCAAATGAGTTCACTCTGCTGGATTTCGTGTCTGCCGAGCGGTTCTAGGCACTTCAGTCTGGAACCGCGCGACCGCTAAAGTCTCAGGTTCGAATCCTACCTCGGGCATGGATGTGTGTGATGTCCTTAGGTTAGTTAGGTTTAAGTAGTTCTAAGTTCTAGGGGACTGATGACCTCAGAAGTTAAGTCCCATAGTGCTGAGTGCCATTTGAACCATTTTTGAATTTCGTGTCTTATCACTTGTTGGACACATGCTAAGCATGGTAGGACTGCGTAATCTATCTGCGAATGATTCGTGCAGATACTAGTAAAGTGGCTTCGTGTTGTTGGCAAATGAATATTTCATCAATTTCGTTGGTGTTCAGGTGCCCGCGGGATATTCTGGCACTTCTCCCAGTGTAGCGAGGAATACTGGGGTCACTTTCACCGCTGAAGTTAGATTTTCTAGCCCATGCATTTGGCAAACTTTTCAATGTGTTTCTTGTCGGTTCTGCTGTCACCTGGGATGGAAATGGCAAGAATACATTGTTTTTCCCTACAGCTGTGAAGTCTGGTCTATTGCATTCCAGCACGTCTCTCTAAAGTTGTACGTCCCAAAGTAATTTTGCGTGTTCGTTTTGAACAAATTCTTCCAGCTTGTGGTCTTAAAAAAAATCTTTTACAGGGCACATGATGTAGAGGCATACGAGGGGACGAAATTCTGACTCGAGACTTAGCCTCCAGACAGAAAATTTTGACTTCGCAACTCACTCATTTGCAGACATTAAGAACAGTCACACGGATAGGACTGCACAGTCAACCTCCAGAAGCTTCACAAGTTCACGTATTTTGTGATGCCTTGGAATGAGCTTACGGAACTATGCTGTCCATCAGAATTCCCGGGGCTAACACATTATTTCGTCTGGTGGTCAGTAAAAACAGAATAACTGCTATCAAAAGAGTGAGGATTCCGCGACGTCAGTTATTAGCTGTCTTATTGGGCTCGCAAGATATTTTTGCCAGTCGTCTGGATTTAACGTTGTAAGGGCAATAGCGCGGAGCGATGCTGTGGTGACACAGGGCCGGATACGAAGCGATCCAAATCGGTGGAACACGTTTGTTTGTAAGAGATTGTAGTTCGACGCCATCGCAGTGGCGGCACTGGCCCAGTATATTTGGTATCAAGTCGGACGCCATGACTGAGGCGGATAAAGAAACACATCTTCGAAATGTGAAAGGATTCGAAAGACTGAGAGAACACTAGTAACACGGTTCAGTACGGCAACTGATGAAGGAGATAGATGCGAAGATACAGATTATGGTACTTTCGGACGAGATCGTAAGAGACGTTAGATCACTTGATAGTGCTTGACGATGCAATTGAGGATCTACTTTCGGAGGCGGACTATGTTGCTGACTTCGTGTAGTTCGAAGAATCTGTCATTATCGTCAGAAAGGTAACAAAAAAGACTGCAGGTAGTTTCTCTTCATCTGCTGCAAACTTGAGACTTAACGCCAGCTTCAGTTGCGACAGCACCTCCTGTACCTGAGACACATAGCGTCAAATATTCAGCACGCGCCAAAAAACTTTCTGAATGCTACATATATCGAATGGAAAATGGGAATGCCGTGTGGCTAGGGCCTCCTGTCGGGTAGAGCGTTCGCCTGGTGCAAGTCTTTCGAGTTGACGCCACTTCGGCGACTTGCGTGTCGATGGGGATGAAACGATGATGATAAGGACAAAACAACACCCAGTCCCTGAGCGGAGAAAATCTCCGACCCAGCCGGGAATCGAAAACGGGCCGTTAGGTATGAGACTCCGTTGCACTGACCACTCATCTCCCAGGGGCGGACATACACTCCTGGAAATGGAAAAAAGAACACATTGACACCGGTGTGTCAGACCCACCATACTTGCTCCGGACACTGCGAGAGGGCTGTACAAGCAATGATCACACGCACGGCACAGCGGACACACCAGGAACCGCGGTGTTGGCCGTCGAATGGCGCTAGCTGCGCAGCATTTGTGCACCGCCGCCGTCAGAGTCAGCCAGTTTGCCGTGGCATACGGAGCTCCATCGCAGTCTTTAACACTGGTAGCATGCCGCGACAGCGTGGACGTGAACCGTATGTGCAGTTGACGGACTTTGAGCGAGGGCGTATAGTGGGCATGCGGGAGGCCGGGTGGACGTACCGCCGAATTGCTCAACACGTGGGGCGTGAGGTCTCCACAGTACATCGATGTTGTCGCCAGTGGTCGGCGGAAGGTGCACGTGCCCGTCGACCTGGGACCGGACCGCAGTGACGCACGGATGCACGCCAAGACCGTAGGATCCTACGCAGTGCCGTAGGGGACCGCACCGCCACTTCCCAGCAAATTAGGGACACTGTTGCTCCTGGGGTATCGGCGAGGACCATTCGCAACCGTCTCCATGAAGCTGGGCTACGGTCCCGCACACCGTTAGGCCGTCTTCCGCTCACGCCCCAACATCGTGCAGCCCGCCTCCAGTGGTGTAGCGACAGGCGTGAATGGAGGGACGAATGGAGACGTGTCGTCTTCAGCGATGAGAGTCGCTTCTGCCTTGGTGCCAATGATGGTCGTATGCGTGTTTGGCGCGTGCAGGTGAGCGCCACAATCAGGACTGCATACGACCGAGGCACACAGGGCCAACACCCGGCAGCATGGTGTGGGGAGCGATCTCCTACACTGGCCGTACACCACTGGTGATCGTCGAGGGGACACTGAATAGTGCACGGTACATCCAAACCGTCATCGAACCCATCGTTCTACCATTCCTAGACCGGCAAGGGAACTTGCTGTTCCAACAGGACAATGCACGTCCGCATGTATCCCGTGCCACCCAACGTGCTCTAGAAGGTGTAAGTCAACTACCCTGGCCAGCAAGATCTCCGGATCTGTCCCCCATTGAGCATGTTTGGGACTGGATGAAGCGTCGTCTCACGCGGTCTGCACGTCCAGCACGAACGCTGGTCCAACTGAGGCGCCAGGTGGAAATGGCATGGCAAGCCGTTCCACAGGACTACATCCAGCATCTCTACGATCGTCTCCATGGGAGAATAGCAGCCTGCATTGCTGCGAAAGGTGGATATACACTGTACTAGTGCCGACATTGTGCATGCTCTGTTGCCTGTGTCTATGTGCCTGTGGTTCTGTAAGTGTGATCATGTGATGTATCTGACCCCAGGAATGTGTCAATAAAGTTTCCCCTTCCTGGGACAATGAATTCACGGTGTTCTTATTTCAATTTCCAGGAGTGTATATCGAATGTAACAAACACTGAGTATTACAGTATTTCACGAGTTAAAAATGGCTCTGAGCACTATGGGACTCAACTGCTGTGGTCATCAGTCCCCTAGAACCTAGAACTACTTAAACCTAACTAACCTAAGGACATCACACACATCCATGCCCGAGGCAGGATTCGAACCTGCGACCGTAGCGGTCAGGCGGTTCCATACTGAAGCGCTTAGAACCGCACGGCCACACTGGCCGGCCTACGAGTTAAAGAACTGTACTTATTTGTGGGTTGACGAAAAATCGGGATTTGTTTACAGCTGGTGTTTCTGTCTAGCCTATTAAGTTTTGTATTAGCTGTTGTTGGGACTTGTGTTTATGTTATGGAGCAGCTAAGAGTCGGGTTTGGCAATTATTCTTCGTTTACCGAACATTGATTTTCTTATAAGCTGTATATATATAAAAAAAAGTCCTTATATACTGGGTGTCAAAAAAAAAAAATAAATAAAAGTATGGCCAAACTCTCGGGCAACATTCCTCACACATAGAGAAATAAAATGGCTTTTATACACATGTGCCAGAGAACACTTTATTTTCATGTAAGAGATCATTTGCTGCTTTTTTTTTTTTTTTTTTTTCAAAATCGAGTTAGTCAGAAACAGAAACAGAATGTAGCAGCATTACCGGTAAATGAAATCTTTTCTTATATGAAATGACCAGAATACCTTACGTTTAGCTAGAATGAACAGTAAGTTGTAATTCTTATGTTCACCGCGAGTGTTTGTTATTCCAAATCGAACGAAAGTTATGTCGACATGTGACTCACTTCATTGCTTGTGTTGACGTACCACTAACAAGATTGCTCTACTAGCATCAAAGACGTAGCATCAACTGTTTAGCGTCCATCTCGGTCTTGGTTTCCGGTTAAATGCAGTGGACTCAAATAAGGAGTTGGATTTGTTTAGTGGCTTAACAGGTGCTAATGGCCGTGGCGCTCAGCGTCGGCATCGGGAGAGATTTCCAGAATGGCAGTGTCCCGTCAGGAGCACGTCTGAAGCAACTGATCGTTGTCCTAGGTAACATAGACCGTTTAAGCCTACTATTCGTGACTGGGGGAGGCAACAATGGAGTGTCAATTATGGCGTTACGAAACGTAAGCACAGCACAACACCCACTCTGCGAGCGGAGAAAATTTCCCTCCCTGCCAGGAGTCGAGCTCGGTCACCTTCAGGTACCCTTTCGCTGCCCCGACCGCGCAGCTTCCGAGACAGGGAATTTCCGTTCCTTCCAGAAACGAACGCTAATAGAATAGCAGACTGGACAGAGATAAATTTGACTTCACGCCCGCACGTTTTGTTTGTCTCGCACGATACGCAGAAGCAAATACAAGTTCATGGGAACAGTACGTCATGCAATCGTGTTGACAAACAGCTATTGACAACGTGGACGCGGCATTCGCAACCTCCGAGCCTGCAGTGAAACGATTTATGTGTGACGGATGCAGGCGGGCCACCTCGCGCCAGAGCGCCGCGTCCACTGTTGACCCGGCTGTGTGGCGCAACGCGGCGCGGCGTGGCGTGGCGTAGGGGTGGGGGCGACGTGGGAGGTGAGCCGCGCCGAAGGCCGGCCATCTCGCAGCCTCCCCTTCAGATTCCTCACGTCTGTTTCAGGTATTAGTCGACCACGCTATTATTGCGCCTGGAGTGAAAGGGGGGGGGGTCTTCGGTCGCCTTATCGCGAGTTTTTATTATGGTACATTCGACGGTATATGCGCAGCTGTCTTGAAATCACAGTGCGATGCGTTTTCCTTAGCCACCATTGTACTCGTTTGCTATAGTGCCACTGCGTGTTCCCGATAAGGGTCACGGGAGGTAAAATGCAATAATATCATGGTCGGATAGTAAACAACTAGAATACAACAGAAACATCCGTGAATGGTGTACTTAATTTGGGTCAATTACGCTGTCTGCTGGCGTTACTCCTGCTGTACCTACGTAACACATCTATTTCCTGCATATCCAACGAAAATTTGTTGTCTGGAACTTTTTCTTTCTTAGAACCACACAAAAGAACTATTTCCATCGGATTATAAAACATGATTTTGAATTGTTCTTCTTTTTATGATTTTCTGTGATCTATTCAAATCAAAATATTAAACGTAAAGTAAAAGGCCGATAAAAGCAAAAAGTAACGAAAGAACGACATTGCCAGCTAGTAAAAATCAAAATTGAGGTAGGTGTCATAAAATATTCCATTTAAGGTTTCTCCGTTGCGGATAGTATGCACATTTCTTTTAAATTTTTTTTTTTGGGGGGGGGGGGGGGAGGTCATCAGTCTCTGACTGGTTGGATGCGGCCCGCCATGAATTCCTCTCGTGTGCTAACCTCTTGCGCGGCCCCTCCCCCCGGAGGTTCAAGTCCTCCCTCGGGCATGGATGTGTGTGTTGTTCTTAGCATAAGTTAGTTTAAGTACTGTCTAGGGACCGATGACCTCAACAGTTAGGTACCTTAGGAATTCACACACATTTGAACATTTTTTTGCTAACCTCTTCATCTCAGAGTAGCTCTTGCAAACTACCTCCTCTATTATTTACTGGATGTATTCCAATAACCTGTCTTCCTCTACAGTTTTTGCCTTACCATGGAAGTCATTCCCTGATGTCTTTACAGATGTCTCATCATCCCGTCCCTTCTCCTTATCAGTGTTTTCCACATATTCCTTTCCTCTCCGATTCTGCAAAGAACCTCCTCATTCCTTACCTTATCAGTCCACCCAATTTTCAACATTCGTCTGTAGCGCCACATCTCAAATCCTTCGATTCTCTTCTGTTCCGGTTTTCTCACAGTCCATGTTTCACTACCATACAATGCTGTACACCATACGTACATTTTCAGAAATTTGTTCCTCAAATTAAGGCCGGTATTTGATATTAATAGACTTCTCTTGGCCAGGAATGCCCTTTTGCCACTGCTATCCTGCTTTTTGATGTTCTCCTTGCTCCGTCCGTCTTTGGTTATTTTGCTGCCTAGGTAGCGGAATTCTTTAACTTCGTCTACTTCGTGACCATCGATCCTGATATTAAGTTCTTCGTGTTCTCACTTCTACCACTTCTCATTACCTCCGTCTTTCTTCGATTTACTCTCAGTCCATCCTCTGTACTAATTAGACTTGTGAAGGAATTATATAACTTTTTTTATGAATATATACACACTAGTTTAACAACTAGAGACTAATGCGTAAAGCATTTGCTGAACAAAAGAAGCTTTACGCTCTTCGTATTACTGCACGCAGTGGACTGCAATATGGCGATAAGGAGGTCTCTATAATATTCCATGCAAGCATCCTTCTTATCGCCTGGCCGCTGCCTTCCTTTGCGACCACGGTATGGAATAAGTGTTTTTGCAGAATGTGTCGTGGGGCCGGACATCCATGCGATATTGATTCGTTCTAATAACTCCAGGTTTCTTGTCGAACAGGCGTACATAACGTAACAATACACTTCTGAGGTCGCCCTTTTGTTGCTGAGAGATTCCTGTGCATTCTGATATTTTATCCTCAAATTCATGCTGCTCTACTTGCTGACACCACATTTTGTTCGAGTCACAGTATTAACGCTTTTTTTTTTGACCACTCATTCGCAAATGTACATGCCCTGTATTCTTTAATAACATTATTTGTAATATTCAGTGGCTTCGATTCCACAATTGATCTTTGCCTGTGTCACAACAGCGCTTCAAGTGAAATATTTATTACGCGACATCCACAATAACTTTTATTTCAAAATTTCGACGACGACTGAATAAAGATTTTTTTAACAATAAAAACAGCACAGACAAATCTTCCCCCTCATAGAGGATTTCAGTGTATTATTTCCACCTATGCGCTTTCTCGTTGCACTCTTAATGTTATCACCCTAGCTTTTAATGCCACCGAAGGTTGTTTTGACTTTCCTGTATGCTGAGTCTGTCCTGACAATCATTTCCATTTCGATGTCTTCACATTTTTCCTGCAGCCATTTCGTCTTAGCTTCACTGCACTTCCTATTTATTTCACTGCTCAGCGACTTGAATTTCTGTACTCCTGAGTTTCCCGGAACATTTTTGTACTTCCTCCTTTCATCGATCAATTGAAGTATTAATTCTGTTATCCCTGGTTTCTTCGCAGTTACCTTCTTTGCACCTATGTTGTCCTTACCAACTTCTGTGATGGCCATTTTTAGAGATGTCCATTCCTCTTCAACTGTACTGCCTACTGAGCTATTCCTTATTGCTGTATCTATAGCCTTAGGGAACTTCAAGCAGGGGACTAAACACTTCCTTCATTTCAATGACTTCGCCTTCAGTGAAACTCAAGAAAGAATCTTCAGCTGCACAATATAGTACCAATTACTTTCATTAAGCCATAACTAGGTGTCATGCTGTAGATATTCTGGAAAATTAAAAGGTTGATTAGTATCATAGGTTGAACATAGATCAATAAAATCAACTCCAGTGATGTCACCTCTTTCAAATCTATCCTCTTTGCAGTAAGTTAAGTTGGCTTCTTGTGCTGTGTAATTCTTTTTTGGTCTGAAGCCTGCCTGTTTAGGAATTAGTAGACCATCAGTCATCGGAAGGCTTTTGAATACACATTTGAATAACTTTTGGGATCAGATGGTTCCCCCCTTAGTTTCAAGATGGCAGCTACTTCGTACTTCGTATCCCACTTCTTTGCGTGTTGCTTTGGCGGAATATATCAATCGGCCCCATAAATTGTGCAAGAGGACAATTGCAGGGCTTAACTACCCTCTCATCCCCCCTCCCCCCCTTTTAGTAGGTGCAACCACAATCCGGTGGCGGCGCGGGGGGAGGGGGGGGGGCACCTGTTGAGAAGCCCGAAGCTCAACAAACGTGTGTTTCCTGAAGAAGGGTAGCAGCCTTTTCGGTCCTTGCAGCAGCAACAGTCTGGATGATTGACTGATCTGGTCTTGTAACATTAACCAAAGCAGGCCTGCTGTGCTGGTACTGCAAACGGCTGAAAGCAAAGGGAAACTACAGCCGTAATTTTTCCAGAGGGCATGCGGTTCTACTGTATGGTTAAATGATGATGGCACCCTCCTGGGTAATTATTTCCGGAGGTAAAATAGACCCCCATTCAGATCTCGGGTGGGGACTACTCAGGATGATGTTATCAGGAGAAGCGTTGAATGTCAGCTCCCTTCATCGGGCAGGTAGGTTAGAAAATTTAAAAGGGAAATGAATAAATTAAAGCTACATATAGTGGGAATTAGTGAAGTTCGGTGGCAGGAGAAACAGGATGTCTGGTCAGATGAATACAGGGTTTTAAATAGAAAGTCAAATAGGGGCAATGAAGGAGTAGCCAAATTAGACACGAAGCCCGCACCAACTACAGTAGTACAAGTTTATATGCCAACTAGCTCAGTAGATGGGGAGGAGATTGTGAAATGTATGATGAGATAAAAGAAATTATTCAGGTAGTTAAGGGAGAACAAAATTTAATTGTCCTGAGGGACTGGAATTCGATGCTAGGAAAAGGGAGGAGAGGGAAAAGTAGTAGGTAAATGTGGACAGGGAGATAGGAACGAAAAGGGAAGCCATCAGGTAGAATTTTTCACAGAGCATAATTTAATCATAGCTAACACTTGGTTTAAGAATCATGAAAGAAGTTGTATACGTGAAAGAAGGTTTTAGATTGATTATATAATAGTAAGACAGAGATTTCGGAACTAGGTTTTAAATTGTAAGACATTTCCAGGGGCAGATTTGGACTCTGACCACAATTTATTGGTTATGAACTGCAGATTAAAACTGAAGAAATTGCAAAAATGCAGTAATTTAGGGAGATGGGATATGGATACACTGAAAGAACAGTAAGTTGTAGAGAGTTTCAGAGGGAGCATTAGGGAACGACTGACAAGAACTGGGAAAAGAAAACGGTAGAATAAGAATAGTTAGCTTTAAGAGATGAAGTAGTGAAGGCAGCAGAGGGTCAAGTAAGCAAAAAGACGAGAGCTAGTAGAAATCATTGGGTGACAGAAGAGATATTGAAATTAATCGATGAAAGGAGAAAATATAAAAAATGCAATAAACGAGGTAGGTGAAAGGGTATAAAACGTCTAAGAAATGAGATGGACAGGAAGTGCAAAATGGCTAAGCAGGAATGACTAGATTACAAATGCATATATCACTAGGGGTAAGATAGATGCTGCCTACAGGAAAATTAAGGAGACTTTTGGAGGAAAGAGAACAACCTGTACGACTATCAAGCACTCAGATGGAAAACCAGTTCTAAGCAAAGAAGAAAAAGTAGAAAGGTGAAAGCAGTATATAGAGGGTCTATACAAGGCAGATGCATTTCAGGGTAATATTATGGACATGGAAGAGGACGTAAATGAAGATGAGAAGGGAGATATGACACTGCGTGAAGAATCTGACAAATCACTGAAAACGTAAGTCGAAATAAGGCCCCGGGAGTAGACAACATTCCGTTAGAGCTACTTATAGCCTTGGGAGAGCCAGCCATGACTGGTGAGTAAGATGTATGAGACAGGTGAAATACCCATCCAAATATTTCTCGTAGACAGCATTTGTAGACTTAGAGAAAGCTTTTGACAATGTTGACTGGAATTCTCTCTTTAAAATTCTGAAAGTGGGTAAGGGTAAAATAGAGAGAGGTAAAGGCTATTTACAACTTGTATAGAAACCAGATGGCAGTTATAAGAGTCGAGTGGCAAGAAAGGGAAACAGTGGTTGAGAAGGGTGTGAGACAGGGTTGTAGCCTATCCCCGATGCCATTCAATCTGTATATTGAGCAAGCAATAAAGGAAACAAAAGAAAATTTTGTAGTAGAATTAAAGCCCAGGGTGAAGAAATAAAAACATTGAGGTTTGCCGATGACACTGTAATTCTGTCAGAGAGAGAGCAAATGACTTGGAAGAGCCGTTGAACGGAATGGACAGGGCCTTGAAAGGAGGATATAAGATGAACGTTAACGAAAGCAAAGCGACGATAATGGAATGTAGTCGAATGAAATTAGTTGATGCTGAGGGAATTAGATTGGGAAATGAGACATTCAAAGTAGTAAATAAGTTTTACTATTTGGGAAGCAAAATAATCGCTGATGGTCGAAATAGGGAGGATATGAAATGTATACTGGCAATGTCAAGTAAAGCGTTTGTAGAGAAGAGATATTTGTTAACGCCGAGTATCGATTTAAGTGTCAAGAAATCCTTTCTGAAAGTATTTGAAAGAAGTATAGCCAAGTAACGAAGTGAAAAATGGACGATGAACAATCTAGACAAGAAGAGAATAGAAGCTTTCGAAATGTGGTGCTACAGAAAAATGCTGATGGGTGGATTAGGTAAATAATGAGGAGGTACTGAATAGAATTGGAGAGAAGAGAAATTTGTGGTACAACCTGACTAAAAGAAGGGTTCAGTTGGTAGGGCACATTCTGAGGCATCAAGGGATCACGAAGTTAGTACTGGAGGGAAGCGTGGATACTAAAAATCGTAGAGGGAGAGCAAGAGATGAATACAGTAAGCAGTTTCAAAAGGACACGGACTGCAGTAGTTACTCGGAGATTAAAAGGCTTGCACAGGATATAGTAGCTTGGAGAGCTGCGTCAAACCATTCTTTGGACTGAAGACCACAACAGCAACAACTAAACTCTATATCAACGACGCCCAAATGCTCACACTGCGCGAAAGTGCGGGACAGGTGCGCATATCTCAGGCAACGGACAAAGCAGAAGAGCTGTGGCTAGACACGTATAGCAAACGAGCGGCGACGTTCCGCTTTCTTGTTTACGCGGTACCAGGACGACCGAAGCACACTCAGTCTTGCTTCTCTTTGGCGACTGTAGCCTTTCGTGAGACGTACTGAGAAATGGGGGGTATTGCAGGAAAGCAGAGAACGGGAGATCCGTGTTCTCAGTCATTTAAACACGACTGGGAACTGCATTTCCTCTTTGCAGCAGTAGGTGAAAACTCCGGGTGTTTGCTGTGCCGCCGAACAATAGGCGGCCACAGTGAGTTCATTTTTCACGGGACACCACAACTCATTTCAGAAAGACGAGTGTAGTGTACTGAACAATGGATAAAAAATGGTTCAAATGGCTCTGAGTACTATGGGACTCAACGACTTAGGTCATAAGTCCCCTAGAACTTAGAACTACTTAAACCTAACTAACCTAAGGACATCACACACACCCATGCCCGAGGCAGGATTCGAACCTGCGACCGTAGCAGTCCCGCGGTTCCGGACTGCAGCGCCTGAACCGCTAGACCACCGCGACCGGCAACAGTGGATAACGGCAAGCCAAATTAAGTGCGCTTAAGAAAATGGATGAGGCACATCAACAGGTTTTTAATCTAAGTCATAATAATCGACGCCTCTTGAACTTTTCGTTTCGTGTGTTATATTCAAATCCATTTTATTGTACAACTAACTGTTTTTAGTTTTCGAGAATGACAATTGCAATATATCAGCACTACGAGCAAGTTTCATAATTGCATTAAGAATAGCAAGGACCGGGAAGCCATCTTCCGAAGGGGAGTTTATAAAAGACTGTCTCAATGATGCTGAAGAACTTTTGTGTCACATGAGCTTTAGCCTGCTTCAAGAAATGGCCTTTCCAAACAAACAGCGACAAGACGAGTAAGTGTTATGGCCGGCGATGTGAATAGGCAATTAGTAAATAATGCTAAGGACTTCGTTGTTTTCTTTATTGCGTTGAACAAAGCAACAAATTTTACAGATACAGCTCAGGTAGCGATATACATGCGAGGTGTCGATAACATTCTGCATATAACAGGTGACGTTTTGGACTTAGTACCTTTGAAAGCGACTGCGGAAGATGTAGACTTACTTCGAGCTGTCGAGCAAGCGACTCATTCTGACCATATCAGTGATCATGGATGGAGCACCGGCAATGCTAGCAGAGGTAACTCATAGCACTGATGCGCAAAGACCTAGGACGCACAGAAGAGACGTTGCTTAGAACTCACTGCATTCTACGAATACGTCGGGCGGCGATTTGTGCAAAACGTTAGAAAACGTCATTCAAATTGTTGTGCGGACTGTAAACTATCTGAAAACGCATGGGCTTACGCATAATCAGTTTCGGCAGCTCTTGGAGGAAGTAGGAGTAAGGCGACATACCTTACTACACCGAAGAGATTTTTTGATTTACGTTTGCCCACAGAACATTTCTTCCATGAAAAGGGAAAGAGTAAACCGAAATTAGAAGATCCTTGCTGGATATCAGACCTTGCATTTGTCGTAGACATTACGTCTCACGTGAACAGCCTGGACGTCAGTTTGCAAGGCGAAAATAATTTAATTGCTGACATGTTGTAAAAAAATTGCTTTTGAAAAGAAGCTCGCTCTTTGGGAGAGCTAACTATTGTCTGAAAACACTGCACATTTCCCTGCCCTTGGTTTGGTCCACGAGGGTGCTAAATTTCAACAATCCGTGTTAATAATTGTAAATATTAAGGAGTAATTTCGAGCACGATTTGTAGATGTTATGAGTGAGTCTCCTATCATTCTTCTCTGTGCACGACCGTTTTCAGCATCAGTTGTAGATGCTCCAAATCATCTACAGATGGAACGGATCGTCCTGCAGTGCAATTTGTAGCTGTAGGACAAGTTATTTGAGTACAAAGAACAGAAGAATTCCACGAAAACTTTCGACAGCAAGAATTTCCACGTCTGCATCACGAAGTTGCGAGTGTGATGTTCATGTTCGGATCTACTGATGCGTGTGAAAGATATTTCTCCATAATTAAAATGAATAAATCAAGGTTTCGACCGAGTATTAGTGACGAACATTTTAGCAACTTCTTACTGTTATCAACGTGCCTTGCCTTTCTGCCCGACATTAACATTATCGTTTCTCATAACCAATCATAGCCATTCTCGGATTTCTTTCTTTATCCAATTTAAAATTGTTATTTACTAACTGTGCTTCGTCCTGCTACATGTTACAAAGGCGAACATTGTTATGTGAAAATTTTTGTATTAAACCGGATGTTCAAGGTATACTTACATGCTTAAAATTATCCTTTAATTATTGAGCGACATGTTTCATACTCTTATACTCTTGGCATTGAGGATATTTAGGTGCCTACCGTAGGCGTCCCCCCCCCCCCCCCCATGAACCATGGACCTTGCTGTTGGTGGGGAGGCTTGCGTGCCTCAGCGTTACAGATAGCCGTACCGTAGGTGCAACCACAACGGAGGGGTATCTGTTGAGAGGCCAGACAAACGCTTGGTTCCTGAAGAGCGGCAGCAGCCTTTTCAGTAGTTGCAGGGGCAACAGTCTGGATGATTGATTGATCTGGCCTTGTAACACTAACCAAAACAGCCTCGCTGTGCTGGTACTGCGAACGGTTGAAAGCAAGGGGAAACTACAGCCGTAATTTTTCCCGAGGGCATGCAGCTTTACTGTATGGTTAATGATGATGGAGTCCTCTTGGGTAAAATATTCCGGAGGTAAAATAGTCACCCATTCGGATCTCCGGGCGAGGACTACTCAGGACGACGTCGTTATCAGGAGAAAGAAAACTGGCGTTCTACGGATCGGAGCGTGGAATGTCAGATCCCTTAATCGGGCAGGTAGGTTAGAAAATTTAAAACGGGAAATGGATAGTTTAAAGTTAGATATAGTGGGAATTAGTGAAGTTTGGTGGCAGGAGGAACACTACTTTTGGTCAGGCGAATACAGGGTTATATATACAAAGTCAAATAGGGGTAATGCAGGAGTAGGTTTAATAATGAATAAAAAAATAGGAATGCGGGTAAGCTACTACAAACAGCATAGTAAACGCATTATTGCGGCCAAGATAACGAAGCCCACGCCTACTACAGTAGTACAAGTTTATATGCCAACTAGCTCTGCAGATGACGAAGAAATTGAAGAAATGGATGACGAAATAAAAGAAATTATTCAGATACTGAAGGGAGACGAAAATTTAATAGTCATGGGTGACTGGAATTCGATAGTAGGAAAAGGGAGAGAAGGAAACGTAGTAGGTGAACATGGATTGGGGCTAAGTAATGAAAGAGGAAGCCGCCTGGTAGAATTTTGCACAGAGCACAACTTAATTATAGCTAACACTTGGTTTAAGAATCATGATAGAAGGTTGTATACATGGAAGAAGCCTGGAGATACTGACAGATTTCAGATAGATTATATAATGATAAGACAGAGATTTAGGAACCAGGTTTTAAATTGTAAGACATTTCCAGGGGCAGATGTGGACTCTGACCACAATCTATTGGTTATGAACTGTAGATTAAAACTGAAGACTCTGCAAAAAGGTGGGAATTTAAGAAGATGGGACCTGGATAAACTGACTAAACCAGAGGTTGCACAGAGTTTCAGGGAGTGCGTAAGGGAAAAAATGGCAGGAATGGAGGAAAGAAATACAGTAGAAGAAGAATGGGTAGCTTTGAGGGATGAAGTAGTGAAGGCAGCAGAGGATCAAGTAGGTAAAAAGACGAGGGCTAGTAGAACAGATAAAATATTGAATTTAATTCATGAAAGGAGAAAATACAAAAATGCAGTAAATGAAGCAGGCAAAAAGGAATACAAACGTCTCAAAAATGAGATCGACAGGAAGTGCAAAATGGCTAAGCAGGGATGGCTGGAGGATAGATGTAAGATGTAGAGGCTTATCTGACTAGGGGTAAGATAGATACTGCCTACAGGAAAATTAAAGAGACCTTTGGAGGAAAGAGAACCACTTGTATGAATATTAAGAGCTCAGATGAAAACCTAGTTCTAAGCAAAGAAGGGAAAGCAGAAAGGTGGAAGGAGTATATAGAGGGTCTATACAAGGGCGATGTACTTGAGGGCAATATGATGGAAATGGAAGAGGATGTAGATGAAGATGAAATGGGATATACGATACTGCGTGATGAGTTTGACAGAGCACTGAAAGACCTGAGTCGAAACAAGGCCCTGGGAGTAGACTACATTCCATTAGAACTACTGACAGCTTTGGGAGAGCAAGTCCTGACAAAACTCTACCATCTGGTGAGCAAGATGTATGAGACAGGCGAAATACCCTCAGACTTCAAGAAGAATATAATAATTCCAATCCCAAAGATAGCAGGTGTTGACAGGTGTGAAAATTACCGAACTATCGGTTTAATAAGTCACGGCTGTGAAATACTAACGCGAATTCTTTATAGACGAATGGAAAAACTAGTAGAAGCCGACCTAGGGGAAGATCAGTTTGGATTCCGTAGAAATATTGGAACACGTGAGGCAATACTGACCTTACGACTTATCTTAGAAGCTAGATTAAGGAAAGGCAAACCTCCGTTTCTTGCACTTGTAGACTTAGAGAAAGCTTTTGATAATGTTGACTTGAATACTCTCTTTCAAATTCTGCAGGTGGCAGGGAGCGAAAGGCTATTTACAATTTGTATAGAAACCAAATGGCAGTTATAAAAGTTGAGGGACATGAAAGGGAAGCAGTGGTTGGGAAGGGAGTGAGACAGGGTTGTAGCCTCTCCCCGATGTTATTCAATCTGTATATTGAGCAAGCAGTGAAGGAAACAAAAGAAAAATTCGGAGTAGGTATTAAAATCCATGGAGAAGAAATAAAATCTTTGAGGTTCTCCGATGACATTGTAATTCTGTCAGAGACAGCAATGGACTTGGAAGAGTAGTTGAACGGAATGGATAGTGTCTTGAAAGGAGGATATAAGATGAACATCAACAAAAGCAAAACGAGGATAATGGAATGTAGTCGAATTAAGTCTGCTGATGCGGAGGGTATTTGATTAGGAAATGAGACACTTAAAGTAGTAAAGGAGTTTTGCTATTTGGGGAGTAAAATAACCGATGATGGTCGAAGTAGAGAGGATATAAAATGTAGACTGGCAATGCGAAGGAAAGCGTTTCTGAAGAAGAGAAATTTGTTAACATCGAGTATAGATTTAAGTGTCAGGAAGTCGTTTCTGAAAGTAGCCATGTATGGAAGTGAAACATGGACGATAAATAGTTTAGATAAGAGGAGAATAGAAGCTTTCGAAATGTGATGCTACAGAAGAATGCTGAAGATTAGATGGGTAGATCGCATAACTAATGAGCAGGTGTTGAATAGGATTGGGGAGAAGAGAAGTTTGTATCATAACTTGACTAGAAGAAGGGATCGGTTGGTAGGACATGTTCTGAGGCATCAAGGAATCATCAATTTAGTATTGGAGGGCAGCGTAGAGGGTAAAAATCGTAGAGGGAGTCCAAGAGATGAATACACCAAGCAGATTCAGAAGGATGTAGATTGCAGTAGGTACTTGGAGATGAAGAAGCTTGCACAGGATAGAGTAGCATGGAGAGCTGCATCAAACCAGTCTCAGGACTGAAGACCAAACAACAACTACTGTAGGCGTAAAACCAATCCGGCATATTGATGCAACATTTGTTCTTATATTTTGTTTTAGGACCATTGTTGATAGGCTGATGGAATAACAGAAGGCCTTCCCATAACTACATTGCTTACAGTGAAAAGAGCATGAGAGTGCCCCAGGTACAGTGTATCCCAGCTAGTGGGTGAAGCGAAGTAGCGACATTCGTGCTTAGAGACATACACTAAGTGAGCGGTGACGGTTCCGTTTCGCTGTTTACGCGTCTGGTATGTGTACACACTGTATCCAAGAAGTTGCGCAGAATTTCTGGCTTACCCTGCTGTATATGGACTCGGTAGGTGAACAGAAACAAAATGAAAAAAAAGGTGAAAACTGATCCTACTGAAGGATTATTGCCTTCTGCCGCCGAGCGGTGTGTCAACAATGCGCAAGTAGCAGCAAGTGGCTTATTTAGCGTTCACATAAGTGTTGTAGTCAAGTTGAAAATTTGTTTGAGTGTTCGTAGCGCACTTGTTTAGTTAAATCCGCCTATTATTGTGTAGTTTCGTATTTAGCAGGGGCAGATTTGCATTTTAATGTCTGTAACATGTAAAGTCGCGCAGTCGTCTGTCATTTGTGTATTTCTTTCAAATAGTATTTGTACGTTACTGACAGTACAGTTAGCCTTCTGCCGCCGAACAGTGTGTCAGCAATGCGCAAGTAGCAGCATTACTGCATTTACTAGGCAGTCTTGTATTTTAATAACCGTTTAAATTTTGTTTCGAACTGTTTGTTCTCTCTGTAGATTAGTTCAGACATTCTTTGCACAACAGTATTTAGCACTGCTGTGTTCGGATGCGGGCTGAGTTGGCATCCCTTCACTCCCAGCTTCAGGCAGTGTTGGCTTCGGTCACACAGCTTGAGGCTGTTGCCAATGGGCATCGCTGTGGGGGTCCGGACGGGGGTTTGTCGGGGATGGCCAGCTCGTTCCAAGCATCCCCCGTTCGGATTACGGCTGAGGCTGTCCGGGACTGCCTACATTGAGGCTGACCCCTCACCTGCGGTAGAGTGGGAGGTCGTCTCGAGGTGTGGCAGGGGGCGAAAGACATTCCGGAGCGCTGAACGGAAGGCCTCTCCAATTTGTCTGATGAACCAGTTTCAGGCTCTGTCCCCGGCTGATACTGATCTTCGGCCGGACATGGCTGCTTGTCCTGTTCCAGAGGTTGCCCCTCAGTTTGCAAGATACGGGCAGTCGCAGAGGGTGGGCTTACTGGTACTTGGGAGCTCCAATGTCAGGCGCCTAATGGGGCCTCTTAGGGACATGGCAGCAAGAGAGGGGAAGAAAACCAATGTGCACTCCGTTTGCATACCGGGGGGAGTGATTCCAGATGTGGAAAGGGTCCTTCCGGATGCCATGAAGGGTACAGGGTGCACACATCTGCAGGTGGTCGCTCATGTCGGCACCAATGATGTGTGTCGCTATGGATCGGAGAAAATCCTCTCTGGCTTCCGGCGGCTATCTGATTTGGTGAAGACTGCCAGTCTCGCTAGCGGGATGAAAGCAGAGTTCACCATCTGCAGCATCGTCGACAGGACTGACTGCAGACCTTTGGTACAGAGCCGAGTGAAGGGTCTGAATCACAGGCTGAGACGGTTCTGCGACCGTGTGGGCTGCAGATTCCTCGACTTGCGCCATAGGGTCGTGGGGTTTCGGGTTTCGCTGGATAGGTCAGGAGTCCACTACACGCAGCAGGCGGCTACACGGGTAGCAGGGGTTGTGTGGCGTGGGCTGGGCGGTTTTTTAGGTTAGGTGGCCTCGGTCAAGTACAGAAAGGGCAACAGCCTCAAAGGGCGCTGGGCAAAGTCAGGACATGCGGGAACCAAGCAGCAATCGATATTGTAATTGTAAACTGTCGAAGCTGCGTTGGTAAAGTACCGGAACTTCAAGCGCTGATAGAAAGCACCGAAGCTGAAATCGTTATAGGTACGGAAAGCTGGCTGAAGCCAGAGATAAGTTCTGCCGAAATTTTTACAAAGGCACACCCAGTGTTTAGAAAGGATAGATTGCATGCAATCGGTGGTGGCGTGTTTGTCGCTGTTAGTAATAGTTTATCCTGTAGTGAAATAGCAGTGGATAGTTCCTGTGAATTATTATGGGTGGAGGTTATACTCAATAACCGAGCTAGGTTAATAATTGGCTCCTTTTACCGACCTCCCGACTCAGCAGCATTAGTGGCAGAACAACTGAGAGAAAATCTGGAATACATTTCACATAAATTTCCTCAGCATGTTACGGTCTTATATGGAGATTTCAATTTACCAGATATAGACTGGGACACTCAGATGTTTAGGACGGGTCGTAGGGACAGAGCATCGAGTGAAATTATACTGAGAGCGCTATCCGAAAATTACCTCGAGCAATTAAACAGAGAACCGACTTGTGGAGATAACATCTTAGACCTACTAATAACAAACAGACCCGAACTTTTCGACTCTGTAAGTGCAGAACAGGGAAGGCCGTAGCAGCATCCCTGAATATGGAAGTAAATAGGAATATAAAAAAGGGAGGAAGGTTTATTTGTTTAGCAAGAGTAATAGGAGGCAGATTTCAGATTACCTAACAGATCAAAACGAAAATTTCTGTTCTGACACTGACAATGTTGAGTGTTTATGGAAATAGTTCAGGGCAATCGTAAAATGCGTTTTGGACAGGTACGTGCCGAGTAAAACTGTGAGGGACGGGAAAAACCCACCGTGGTACAACAACAAAGTTAGGAAACTACTGCGAAAGCAAAGAGAGCTTCACTCCAAGTTTAAACGCAGCCAAAACCTCTCAGACAAACAGAAGCTAAACGATGTCACAGTTAGCGTAAGGAGGGCTGTGCGTGAAGCGTTCAGTGGATTCGAAAGTAAAATTCTATGTACCGACTTCACAGAAAATCCTAGGAAGTTCTGGTTTTACGTTAAATCAGTAAGTGGCTCGAAACAGCATATCCAGACTCTCTGGGATGATAATGGCATTGCAACAGAGGATGACACGCGTAAAGCTGAAATACTAGACACCTTTTTCCAAAGCTGTTTCACAGAGGAAGACCGCACTGCAGTTCCTTCTCTAAATCGTCGCACGAACGAAAAAATGCCTGACATAGAAATAAGTGTCCAAGGAATAGAAAAGCAACTGAAATAACTCAACAGAGGAAAGTCCACTGGACCTGACGGGATACCGATTCGATTCTAAACAGAGTATGCGAAAGAACTTGCCCCCCTTCTAACAGCCGTGTACCGCAAGTCTCTAGAGGAACGGAAGGTTCCAAATGATTGGAAAAGAGCACAGGTAGTTCCAGTTTTCAAGAAGGGTCGTCGAGAAGATGCGCAAAACTATATGCCTATATCTCTGACATCGATCTGTTGTTGAATTTTAGAACATGTTTTTTGCTCGCGTATCATGACATCATGACATTTCTGGAATTCCAGAATCTACTCTGTAGGAATCAACATGGAGGTTCTCCAACAGGAAAAGGTTCCTACTCAGTGGTCTGAAGATGACCACAGTAGTGGTCGAAACCGGTCACCTTGATAAATAAATCGTGATCAAGACTGTTTTTATTAGTAAATATCTAAAAATTAATGTTATTGATTTGAAGATTAAAATAATTATGAAGTGGCGTGCATTCAATTTGTACACCTTGTGTACCTTTTCACATGCTTATTACTGTCACACCCAAGAGCATTTTCATACTAATTACTGATTAATCAATATTTAATCTGCAGATTTATTGTATACTCACACCATTACAGAAAGTCGACATGGGACACAACTTTTCTTGAGTGGTTACAAGCTTCTAGGAACGGTTTTTCTTGAACGCCACATCCTGTTAATTTGAGGCTTAGTTTTTATTTTAAAGAGTCTATATTTTGCTAATGATATGATAAGTTGTCGCTTATAATATTAAAAGCGGAACTAACACTAGCAAACTGGCGTGCAAAACTACATGACATGTTTGTAATACACTTACAGATGGATATCATTAGTGTATGTTGTGTGTTGTGTGTTATACGGTTGTGTGTATTATTTTGAATACTGTTTTAGATTGCATTTTATCTGCCTTTGCCATTTGTGTCATTCATGTTTTTCCTTCGTTTTCTGCTTGAATTCATTGTCGTCTTGTTTTGGTATAAGGGAAATGTACTATTATGCAGAAACAAAAGTGGGTTAGCATAGATAATAAACGGACCTTATGAAAAGACACAACCATTGGAGAAAGCGCTGGAGAAGATTAAACAAACGAAGATGAACTGTGGAAGAGTAGGCATTGAGAGATTAAGGATTTGAATAGCTATCAGAAAAATGATTAAAGGGGTATCACATAAATATCGCGTGAATTATACTACACCGAATCTGCCGTAGCATACTGCGACTACGAAGTGTAGAGAAGCCACAAGAGAGGCAACACAGATAGTGGCTCCGCGTCACACATTTAAACATACTAAAAATAATGCATAAAAAGATTTCATTTGTGCGTGTTGTCGAATACAAACAGTTACGTAATTCTTGTGATCTACTGTCTAGTTTTATTTTTATTTTGCCCTTTCGTTCAAAGATGTGTGCCAACCGCTGTGGCCGAGCGGTTCTAGGCGCTTCAGTACGGAACCGCGCTGCTGCAACGGTCGCAGGTTCGAATGCTGCCTCGGGCGTGGACGTGTGTGATGTCCTTAGGTTATTTAGGTTTAAGTAGTTCTAAGTCGAGGGGACTGATGACCTCAGATGTTAAGTCCCAGAGTGCTTTGAGCCATTTGAACCATTGATGTATCTTCTATTAGGATATGTAGTTTCTATGGCGAAAATGTAGTCTAACGAATAATCATGATGATGCGTAGAATGAACATTTACTCGTTAAGTCTTTTATATTTAACTCACATAATTAAGAAGTAAATGTTCAGTTTCGCTGAGCATCATGCTCGTTGTGTTTGGGCACAACTACGTATCTCTGTGCAATACTCTTTCATGTGAGAACGGTCGATTCCGCTATATATTGACAACTTCCACTTTGCATTTAGTATAGCGTTACGAAGAGTTCAAAATTTACTGCCAGAAGCTTTATGTTGCATCAATAAAAGGAAAAAAGAAAGTCGACGGATCGAAGTTCCAGAACTTCAAAACGAACATCCCTCTGTGTTCTATTAATGTTGCGTAATGAATAATTGGGAAAGACATTTATTATTGAATGTACTGAAACAGCATCAAGTAAATTGTTAGTGACATTTATCTATTAAATAAATGATTTGAGTAAGTAGTAGGCTCCGTACGTAAGCAAAACCTTTGGCAGCTTCTTCATGGATGATTTCCTCTTCCATTGCTCCGTCTCTTAGTTATTTGTTTTTTAGTAAATAAATAAATGAATAAGAAAAAATATTATTATTTTGGTTCGTTATTAAAAAAGAAAGGGATCACAAGCATTTCGTTGAGGGGTGAAATGGTAGTTTCCTCTGTGATGAAGTACTTCTAATTTCATTATATACTCATAGGGAATCGATTAGTAAGTTGGCCACTTACACAGTTTCAACTTTATTCAGTAGATGTTGTGAAATTATTGCGTGGGATATTGTAAATTCGAATGACATCAGTATCTTACTGTGAAATTCAAGTGTTGCATATGTCCATACCCTTTCAAGCGCACTCAGCTTGAAAAGTGTGAGGACAGAGAAGGCGTCACGGACGCTGTGTTTGACAGGTAAAGATAAACTATCGTTAACCAATGCAAACGTGGGATGTTTTCTGAGGCTATCGGTGGTGGAACTTACATCCTGTGGAACACGCATTCCCCTGTGATTACTCGGTATCTCATTCATTTAGATAGCTCTCCTACTTAGAAGTTCTAACGAACGGCAATGCGCATCACTCCTTTGATTTTTCTCTGAGTCATCATACCTTAGTTTCAGGACAAATCATCTTTAAGTATGCAATTAGAGCGTTTGAAAATAAGGCCCTACAGAGCTAATTGGCTGGTTGTTTCTGTACCATAAATAGCATATCAGGTTCTCAGAAATATCACTTGGTCCATTAGTGTGCTATTTATTCACATAACTGTAACAAAAAGATGAATATAATTCGATATGCGATATGTACCGCCATTAATGAACTTCAGCTTAATATAAGAGCAGAAACTGACCTTATAACAACGTCTGCAAGTCGTAGTGCTTACTTTATTTGAAAGACACATAGTAAATGATGTTTTTGGGTATATAGTGAGACAAAGACGTTTCGGACATATGACGAGGAGAAAGTAATACTGCGAAGAGTCCTGGTGGGGACAGAAATTAGGGGTATTAAAAATATCTATGAGAATGTTGCTGAAGGTGAAATTATGGGCACGTTGAAAGTGTATGCTGGTTGGCTATTAGAATCACGATTTTTTCATTTAATGGGTGACACTCTGTTATCTATATCAGTGCTCCGTAAGCCATCTGACAGTATCAGATGGAATGTACTTCTGGTACCAGCGACTGATTGTCCCTTCCCTGTACCACTCGCAAATGGCACGTGTGAAGAAAAATTGTTGGTAGCTAGTTTTTCGAATTTTCTCGTCGTGGTCACTTTGCGGGATGTGTGTGGGAGGAAGTAATATGTTGTCCGAGTATTCCCTGACAGAGCTCTCGAAATTTCAATAGTAAACCTGTCCCTGATGCATAACTCCACTCTTGTAGCTTCTGCCACTGGAGTTTGCTGAGCATCTCTGTATCGCTCACGCGTGGACCGAACGATCCCGTGACGAAAGACGTTGCCAGTCTGACATGCTAAGAATCCCATTTTGATGAACAGTACTCAAGAATAGGTCGAACAAGCATCTTACAAGCCACTTCCTTCGACAATGAGTTACATTTTCTTAAGATTCTTCCAATGAATCTCGGTCTGACATCTGCTTTCCTACTATTTGTTTAAGGTGGTCATTCCACATGAGGGCTACCTGGATAGTTACTTCTAGATGTTTTGCTGTAGATACTGTTACCAACAATTTGCCATCTACAGCGTAGCTGGACAGCTGTGGGTTTCTTTCCCTGTGTATGCTCAATATGTTACATTTCTTTAGGTTCAAGGTCAACTGCCAGAGTCAGTACCATTCAAGAGTCCCATGTAGGCATTCTGCAAATCGATAATGTCATCGGGTGTTGCAACTTTGTTACAGACAGCTGTATCATCTGCGAACAAAGAGCTTACCACTCTTTCTGCTAGCTCATTTACTGACACTGTAAACAGTAACGGTATAGTAACGCTCCTTTGGGGTACACCGGAAATTAGTTTACATCTATTTGAGCCATCAGAACCATCCGCACTTGATGAGCTTCGATGTATCAGAGCCGATTTCTCTTAGAACATGTTCATATCCTGGTTTTACGAGTGTCTACTTTCGAGAAATTCACAAAGCCCTGCTTAGTGAACGTTTCACTGTGTGTGCCGATGACATTAATGTAAAGAGATACTAAGAGGAGGACAATTGCACGTACAAAGGACTCTTCAGAACAATGTTTCCATGTAAAGAAACGAGGAAACACAGAAAATGAATGCTGCGTTCACATTACCATCTCATTCTGAGAAATAGGACTTAATTCTCACATTTTTATGAGGGCGAATAATTTCATGTTATGATGATCATTCTGAATTATACCATTCTTCCTCATACAGTTGTTAAGTGATGTATCTATATTCACCATGTAACTTTGGATACCGAACAATGGCAGCTTTAACACTGACTTGTCTTCATAAGCTGCACAACTGGGTTCAGAGCAACATCAGTTGAGTGAATTACGAGTGAAATGCTGTCGATTACCTTGTTTTACTTCATTACAAGAAGATATGATATTTTTAAAACACTTATCTAACTCTAGGCGAGGATTCTGAGACGATGATGCTTTGAGTGCGATTGTCGAGAAGCAAAGTGCAATAAGATACAGAGTATGTTAATAACAAAACTGGAGTGGAAAATTCAGAATGAAAATGATGTTTGATAAAATTTTTGTACTTAGCTATTTTTTCTTATTCATGATCTTCGTATAAGTTTTTTAATCACTACCTTTAAAAGAAAAAGCATCTTGGATTTGTGAATGATGCTGATTTGTTTGCTAGCACTGCAGAGGAACTTCGGAAAACATTATATCTGCAGAAAACATGTACAGGATGAAGTGTGGATGTTAATTATAGTCAGGTTAAAATTACAATTAATCACTGCGCTGAACGGAAGACTGCAAAAATTAACAGTTACGTTATTAATCTGGATGACCGATTAATGGCTAGTAAAATGAAAAGAAAGGTCAGATGTACGCTGAGTAAATGAACAGAAAAATAAAAAACGCGTAGAGTCCACAATGGACGTAAATGCTCCATTCAAATGTAGGTAATCAGTAAAGATGAAACGTGATTCGTAGCCAGCCTTCACTGCCAGTATTTTAATCAATGACATAAATAAGTTTGTTGCAGAAGGTATCTAGAAACTTAATGTTATGCAACAGACAATGCAATTTAACTCGCTTAGAATAATAAGCTTACATGTAAGGAGAAATAAATGAGTAAAACAAATGGCAGATACTGAGGATATCATAGTAACTGTTATGACATTGAAATGATGGAGAGGAGGTGGTAGATGAACTAATGGGGATAGACTAATCAGATCACTGTTGGATTAATTAAATTAAGAAACGTTATAGACAACAACAGGATAAAGAATGGATAAAGGTCAGAAAACGAACAGGATAATTTTGCATATCTAAAGATGAAGCTCATAATATGTGAATAAGTCTGGCAGACAAGCTATTCCCGGTCCCAAACAAAAGTTAATTTCCTTCTGTCTTAACGATTCGCATAATTTTTTTGCTCTTCATTCGTTCTTTCAATCTCTTCGTTACGTACGGAACTAGTAGGCATATACATTGGTGCTGCTGTGATGGGAATTGGCTTTTGATCGTCTTGGCTACGATCAAGCGTTCACTGTGGGAGGTTCACTGTAGTTCACTCGCATTCCCATTTTCTTATTCATCATTGGTTCTTTACTACATTACCGGTTTTTGATTACGTGTAGATAGTACTGACTGTACTCACCGGATCTGCCCGATCCCTTCCCCTACGTTTTATGGTAGAATGTTTCATCGCTGTGAGCTCTCGACAATTACATTTTTACAACTTTTCTATTCCTTCTTTTTCTCTTGATTTATGGTCTTAGAGACTTTTGAAAAATTATTGGAATAGTTTTTCAGAAACTGGACTAGGAGGTATAGAGACAAATACGACTACTTTTCATTAGGAAGCTCCATACTAGGACGAGTCCGTAATGGAGAGCAGACCAGAAGAATTGAGGAACGACGCTAGATTATACCGACTGTATTTAACCACTTACTCTTATGTTCACTTCTGTATCTGTTTTCTTTTTTTTGTATGTCAAAGAATATTTTACTTATTTATCACAATGCTCTAAAAGTTTAAACGTTTTGCAACTCTAATCGAATTACGTATCAATGAATGATAGAAATAAATGTACTGTAAAATTCAAGATCATTGTGACGCAGCACATGTCTGAATGCACGTGTTTTAGGGCGAGGTGTTGTCCTGTTATTATTTATTTAGAAATATTCTACACATTTACTAGTCATGTACGTTCCCCGTCAGACATTTTGGGAGGGTTGGTAGTGACCATGCTACCACTCTTTAGCAGTGATCAAAAACGACTAAAAGGTAACGTGATAAAACGCATAGTCTGATCCTGGCGCCGTGAGTTCTTTTCGTTCAACGATGATAATTTTGGTCAGGCTTGGGTAACGATAAGATATTGGAGAAGGTATTATGGGAATAATTTTGGATGTGTTTAGAGGAAAAAGACTAATGGACGGGCTGTTGGCGTTGAGAGACAGGTAGGAAGAGGGTGATGAGATGGGAGATATGCTGGAGACATTCTTGGAAAGTTAAGAGATGTTGGACGCGTTGATAAAGGGATGTCAGTCTGCCAGTGTTCTCGTTAACGGAAAATACAATAGTGGGTTAGGACTTGAGTTTATGTGAAGTGATAGGAAGGAGATGTTTTAAGTTTATTATGAAAATTGCGAACATTATGAATTGGTACAGGTAAAGGATGGGAGAATGTGGTTGGATGCAGAAAGTGATTTACTTTAAGATTGTGTGGGTGGGGAAACACTGAAGAGGAGCGGACGCATATGCAATGTGTGAATGGTGAAGACAGGATTGAGTGTCGATGATCAGACAGTAGTTTTAAGTACTCTTGTGAGCTCTGTTCTGCATGATTATTAGATGTGGGTTCCAAGGTACCATTTTACTGACTGCTTGTCCCAGGTATTTAAAAGTATTAGTGAGATGGTTTGGTTCAAAAAATGGTTCAAATGGCTCTGAGCACTATGGGACTCAACATCTTAGGTCATAAGTCCCCTAGAACTTAGAACTACTTAAACCTAACTAACCTAAGGACATCACACACACCCATGCCCGAGGCAGGATTCGAACCTGCGACCGTAGCAGTCCCGCGGTTCCGGACTGCAGCGCCAGAACCGCTAGACCACCGCGGCCGGCAGATGGTTTGGATAGCTGTGGATTTTGAGGTAGAGATTTTGGGGACAGAAAATTTATGTGGTTATTGCTACAAGTGTATCAGGTTTGACTTATAGTTACAACTGGTTTCACCAAGAGATCGAATTGTTCCACATCTGGAGGGAGCTTTGATATGAATGAATGGTAGTGTTGTCGTTAGCATATCATAATAAGTATACCTGAGAGGGCGGGGTTATTTTGGAACATTTTATGTGTATAGCAGATAAAGGAGTGATGATGAAATGGACAATTAGAAAATACAGGAGCGGATGGACTACTGATCAGGAGACAGGAATGCGATATAAGGTTGTTGGCTTTTTTAATAAGTGTGAAGGGTAAGAGTAAGGGACGAGGCTTGCTGTTTTGTTGCATGGGAGGTGCACTGTGTGAAGGCGTTGATCATTCGCAGAGAAATTGGGAGGGGAACCACACTTAATGACTAGAAGCGGAAGGTTTAGCTCAAGGTGTTAGTGGATGCGTTTGGAGTAGATAGATCCAAAGCCCTTTAAACATGACCGAGAGATGTATATTGGAATCATATACACACCAACTACGAGACTTGTTCGAAAACCAGTGTGCCACGTTGCTCGATGGGAGCTTCATAATCATGGATTGTACACAAAGATCACAGAAAGTTGATTCTAAAAACAGATGGATATGCTGCCGACCGTATTCAATCCAAAGCTAGATGAGGATACTGGCAGCGGGATATTAAGTTGTTGTGCTCCTTGGTACTATGGAAGATGCCGAAGTTAAAACAAATTATTTAGAAATATTCAAATTAATACAGCTAATGCATACAGAAGACATCATATATCAATAAACGAATATCCTTCCTGACATTCACCTGTATCGACAGATGTGGGGTTTCATCCTGCAGGAGGAAATATTTCTCTCGTGAAAAGTAAATAAAGACACCTACAGCCGTCCTTATGGCCGGCCGCGGTGGCCGAGCGGTTCTAGGCGCTTCAGTCCGGAACCACGCGGCTGCTAGGGTCGCAAGATCGAATCCTGCCTCGGGCATGGATGTGTGTGATGTCCTTAGGTTGGTTAGGTTTAAGTAGTTCTACGTTTAGGGGACTGATGACCCCAGATGTTAAATCCATAGTACTTAGAGCCAACTCAACCATCCTTCCTTATGATTTTATTTATTTTGTCCCTACCAGTTTCAACGCTTTAGTGCGTCATCTTCAGGCTGTTTTTGATGCGATACGGGTTGATATGATCCCCATGCATACCACATCTGTTTCCAGCATTACTGGATACTCCGATAACGTGTCAACACTCCAATGATAAACTGCCAAACGTTACTGTACCTCTACCACATTACTAAGCACTTTTGCTCTAACGCCAGTTTTGACTTACTTTGCATTGCTCTGTGTTACGTTTCAGTTTATACATTTGATTTTTTTTTTTGTAGTTAAAAAGTCACCCTCTACCAACATATTCCCTCTCTCTTACATCCTCCTCCCTCCTTCTAATCTTTCCAAATGTTGCACTTTGAGGTCAACGACATTGATAAATCTCTGTGCTATCTCCAATTCTGATTACATAAAGGTCGTTTTATGAGGCATATTTTGGAGAACGTAATACGTTGGTGCACTGTTCATTTGCAACGTGCACTCTTGGAAGCAGCGCTATGGCTCCGCTGTTGCGTTTCCCTCTGAAGATGGTTAAGCATTTCCGTCATCCCCTTACTCTGACCGAACAAGTGTACTTCACTGGTATTAAACTAAGACGTGAAGGACAATATGGCAACGAGCACACAGGACAGAAAGTCTGTCACATGCAAAATACGTCATGTTAATACCATGTAACACCTCCGCTACCATTAATAATGGCCACAATTCTGTGAGGAAGAGAATCTACGTTCCTTCAGGTATGCAACAGTCACCTGATGCCCCGTTGAGGTACGACACCGCACATATGTTGATAGCAACATTTTACTCTTTGTCCCGAACAGACTAAAAAATTTTATGTGGGATTAAGAACGGACGATTTAGCAGGCCAGTCTGCCGCTGTGGCCGAGCTGTTCTAGGCGCTTCAGTCCGGAACCGCACTGCTGCTGCGGTCACAGTTTCGAATCCTGCCTCGGGCATGGATGTGTGTGATGTCCTTACGTTAGTTAGGTTTAAGTAGTTCTAAGTTCTAGGGGACTGATGACCACAGATGTTAAGTCCTATAGTGCTCAGAGCCATTTGAACCATTTTTAGCGGGCCAGTCGAGACGTGACAGAGTGTTGTTAATCAAACCAGAAACTTACCAGTACAGTCCTGTCAACCCGAATTTGGAAATTTGTGTTAAGATCTTGTGGGACCGAACTGTTGAGGTCATCGGTCCCCAAGCTTACACGCTACTTAATCTAACTTAAACTGACTTACACCAAGGACAGCACACACACACAGCCATGCCCGAGGGAGGACTCGAACCTCCGACGGGGGCAGCCGCGCGAACTTTGACAAGACGCCCTTAGACCCCACGGCTACGCCGCGCGGCTGTCAGCCCAGATGCTGCCATCAGGTGTTCACAGCGAACTCATCTTGAAGATGTAAGGGCAACGCTTGGTAACTGGGGATATTTAAACACGTTTCAATTCACGGTAATCTGAATTAGTGGATTCACGTCACAGCACGAAAGACAAGCCCAAAACATCACAGAAGCCGGCCCGGTGTGACCGAGCGGTTCTAGGCGCTTTAGTCCGGAACCGCGCGACTGCTACAGTCGCAGGTTCGAATCCTGCCTCGGGCCTGGATGTGTGTGATGTCCTTAGGTTAGTTAGATTTAAGTAGTACTAAGTTCTAGGGGTCTGATGACGTCAGATGTTAAGTCCCCTAGAGCTCAGAGACATTTGAACCATTTGAACATCACAGGAACCTCTTCTGGTCTGAACTGTGTTTCACGCACTGGCTCAGTGAGCCGTCAGTGCAGACGATGCCTTGTATCATTTCAAAAAGATGTGACTCTAGGGACAACACTGCATACTTCCGGTCAGAAAGTGTCCGGATGCTGCGTCGTGTAGCTCACGGAAGTCTGAAGTCGATGGCTCCTTTCTGCAATCCTGTCACGTCTCGAAGTCCACTCATGTTAATGCACCAGATGGAGACTGAAAGAAACCGAGAGCAGAATAAGCTGACGCGGCAGACAGCCAGTATCAGGTCCAGAGAGGGACGCCAGCTGCACTGGGTGGCGGCGGGACGGCGGGGCAGCCAGCGGGCAGCGGGAAGCGGCGCGCGCCCCGAGGCAGCCGTGGCCTCAGCTGCGGCCGCAGCCGTGGCCGCCGGGACGAGTCATTGCTCCAGGAAGCGCTCCGCGTACCTGTCTGCCTCTGGCTGCAGCGCGCCTGCTGCACGCCGTACACACCACTCACCGTGATTATTGTTTCCTGGGTTCAGCGCCCGTATCCGACATCCCCTAACAGTGCTCCCTTTTCGTCCGTATCGGTACAGGTTTCGTAATGCACACTTAAGGCCCGTATAACCTCTCATTTTGCCAGTCAGTATTTTCAAGATCAAATTATTTTGCTGCGGGAGAGCTTCACAGTTGCGTCAAAAATTAACTACGCTAACTGAAATGGAAAGTGTTATACCATGAAGCACCAAATAGGTATTTATTTTTTTTATTAAAAAAAAAGGTGTGTAAAATCTTATGGGACTTAACTGCTCAGGTCATCAGTCCCTAAGCTTACACAATACTTAACGCAAATTTTACTAAGGTGAAAAACACACACACCCATGCCAGAGGGAGGACTCGAACCTCCGCCGGGGATAGCCGCACAGCCCAAGACTGCAGCGCCCTAGACCGCTCGGCTAATCCCGAGCGGCTTTTATTTTAACTTTGTGGAAATGTTCATCACTTAACGGCTATTAAATGAATAAACTTTCATTCCATTCGAAATTCATTGCCGTCCTCAATCTCAGTTGATGGCCATGAATACACTCTTGTATTTGTTGTGGCATGGAAGCAAAGAGCTTCGAATGTCATCTTGAGGACTTTATTGCGATGCTTGAAAAACAAATGTCAGTCCGTGATGAGTCTGGCTGCTGGCTGGTATTAAAGTGTACTCATTCGATAACACTGGACGTGGTACACCAGTCAAGGAACCTGTACATTGTGACTTCGTAGGCTTTTCCGCAATAATACACTACTGGCCATTAAAATTGCTACACCATGAAGAAATACAGGTGATAAACGGGTATTCATTGGACAAATATATTATACTAGAGATGACATGTGATTGCATTTTCACGCAATTTGGGTGCATAGATCCTGAGAAATCAGTACCCAGAACAACCTTAATAACAACCTTGTTACGCCTGGGCATTGAGTCAAACAGAGCTTGGATGGCGTGCACAGGTACAACTGCCCATGCAGCTTCAACTCGATACCACTGGCGTATTGTGATGAGCCAGTTGCTCGGCTACCATTGACCAGACGTTTTCAATTGGTGAGAGGTCTGGAGAATGTGCTGGCCAGGGCAGCAGTCGAAATTTTCTGTATCGAGAAAGGCCCGTACAAGTCCTGCAACATGCGGTCGTGCATTATCCTGCTGAAATGGAGGGTTTCGCAGGGATCGAATGAAGGGTAGAGCCACGGGTCGTAACAAATCTGAAATGTAACGTCGACTGTTCCAAGTGCCGTCAGTGTGAACAACAGGTGACCGAGACGTGTAACCAAACGCACCCCACACCATGCTGTAAACAGAACCTGGATTCATCCGAAAAAAATGACGTTTTGCCATTCGTGCACCCAGGTTCGTCGTTGAGTACACCATTGCGGGCGCTCTTGTCTGTGATGCAGCGTCAAGGGTAACCGCATCCATGGTCTCCGAGCTGATAGTCCATGCTGCTGCAAACGCCATTGAACTGTTCGTGCAGATGGTTGTTATCTTTCAAACGTCCCCGTCTGTTGACTCAGGGATCGAGACGTGGCTGCACGATCCGTTACAGCCATGCGGATAAGATGCCTGTCATCTCGACTGCTAGTGATACGAGGGCGTTTGGATCCAGCACGGCGTTCCGTATTACCCTCTTGAACCCACCGATTCCATATTATGCTAACAGTCATTGGGTCTCGACCAACGCGAGCAGCAGTGTCACGATACGATAAACCGCAATCGCGATAGGCTACAATCCGACTTTTATCAAAGTCGGAAACGTGATGATTCGCATTTCTCCTCCTTACACGAGGCATCACAACAACGTTTCACCAGGCAACGCCGGTTACCTGCTGATTGTGTATGAGAAATCGGTTGGAAACTTTCCTCATGTCAGCACGTTGTAGGTGTCGCCACCGGCGCCAAACTTGTGTGAATGCTCTGAAAAGTTAGTCATTTTCATATCACAACATCTTCTTCCTGTCGGTTAAATTTCGCGTCTGTAGCACGTCATCTTCGTGGTGTAGTAATTTTAATGGCCAGTAGTGTAAGTTTTGAAAGTCTCTTTGGGTATGCTGCCAGATCCAAAATCAACTCAATTCAATGTATTGGCGATCCAACTGTTCGCCATCTTTAGGAGAACGCTACTTCTACTGATGAGTACCGCCGAGCGGAACCCTTTAGCAGAGCAGCGTTCTCCTGAAGACGGCGAACAGTTGGATGTCCTAAATATTGAACTGAGTTGTATTTTGGGATCCGGCAGCAAACCCGAAGAGACTTTCAAAACCTATAGATTCCTCGACTGTTTATGTTCTGAAGAGCTGTGCGGGGATTTGCATTATCCTGCAGCAATACACCTTTCGGTACGATGGTCATGAATTCTATGACAATGAGGTTTACCATTCTTGCCACATACTAAGGTGTGTAATATGACGCACACGTAGGCGAGCAATTTGTCTGCCTGTAGTTAGTATGAGGAGAGATGAATTTGGTTGTGCGACTCAGCACTAGTTTTCCGGCTGCAGGGCCGAGGGCCCTTCACGTCCGGTAACGGCCAGCCAGGTGCAGGGAGAAGCAGCGTGGCCGGATGCGGGTAATTGCCAAGGTGGAAATTTCGACGATGGTTGCCTCACTTGGGTGAATGTGGAATGGCCAGCAATGGTGGGCATTGAGACACACTGAAAGATGGTTTCTTACAGTTCTTTGAGAATCTATAATAATTTACATTTACGTATTGAAGCAAATATGAGTACATCTGCACTCTCAAAAAAATGGGGCACAGCCAATGACACAAAAATATTTTCAATAGAAAATTTTCAGTAGAAGTTAATATTTCATAGGAAATAAACTATTTTGTGATGAAACTCTCAGTTAAAACTTCTAAACACTTCACGCGATTTTAACATACAATATCTCAGATGCTAACGTTGCATTGTAACTACCATCCCTGAAAGCTACATATCTGTATTTATTGTATTTATTTTATTATGCTTTTCATATCTTTTCATTATGCAAATATTTGTCGGAATATACTATACTCCACAGCAAATCAATAAGCACGAATACTTAGAATTTGTCATACTTACGCATTTCTTTAATGAAAAGTTTATTATATAGCCAGCAATTTTATTTAAAAAGTAATTACAATTGATAATACAAAACCATGATAAGTCAGTGATTAGTCGCATGTGTTAGCTGACACCACATTTGTGAAAGAGTGCTTAGAGATGTTTCTGACAAGCAGCTTAAATAATTGTTGCAACAATATCCAACAAAAATCTGTTGTCATTTATCATGTATGCACTTGTGCAAAAATACTGGCTTATTTACTAGTACGACAAAGTGCTGAGGAATCTCATCAGACAAGCTAAAATAGTGCGTTACACCGAGCTAATAGAAAGTTCAGAGACTAAAATTAAAAGTATGTGGTAAATTCTGAACGAGGTATCGGAGTGTAGGTATCCAACATATAATACCTCTCTTGTTTGACGAAGAAACTGATTGTGATCCGTCAGAGTTGTGCAAAATATTCAATAAATACTCTGCAAGTCAAGTCAAAACTGTATTGCCACAAGTAAATATGCAGAACTCCTGAAACCTGGTGTTTCGAAAAAACCCACATATCAATGATCTTCCACTAAACACGAAAGCTCACTCAAAAAGTTTTCCTTCTTTCAGATGACACAAGTGTTATCGTGAAAGACGAGGAACGTAAACGAACTATGCAGCTGTAGGAAACAAACAAACTGAAAATGAGTCAAGATGAGAAGATCTATGCACCAAATACTAGTACTGCACTCATTCAACTGTGCACTTTGCCTTTCAAATGCAGGCAGTTTCCTGACAGACTGGAAGACTTATTACCAAATTGGTGAAGGAGATAACGGAGATAATTACCAGCCAATTTCTCTGTCACCAGTTTTTTTGAAAAGCTTTTGAGAAAATAATGTGTTAGAGAGTAGATTGTCTTAACGAAAGGAGTATCCACAAAAAACAACTTATTTTTTTGTGTTTGAATTCTGCAGCCGTCTTTCCCCAAACTCGTTAATCATACCCTGAATTTGCAATTGCATTTAAGTGCATAGACTCGATTGGAGCAGTCGATAGGGTGGCCGACATTTGCCATGAGTACTGTGCACTATGAAGCCCATCGATCAAAGCCTGTTAGTCTCATGTTTACTTTTCCTATCAATTCACCGTTATCTAATTTCTAGTCTATCAGTGACATTTTGCCAGTTGTTGGTAGTCCAGAAACCGTTAATAAAAATTGGGAGGCGGCTAGAAACAATGTCCTGCGAGCACATAGGATCATATGTAGGGTTGAGCGTCCCATCAGTCTGTGCGTTGATAGTTTGGCTCATTTAAAAACAAATGGGAGTAGAGTAAAGGCGCTGACAAGATCACACCTAAAATGATGCCATTTCATTTGGATCCTACGAGGCGACAAAGATCCGCAATCCAGTTAGCTTCAGGGTTCGAGAAACACCCGCTGCTAAGGTTGTAAGGGCGCACACCAACCAGTTAAAATGTATGATAGTCAGAGTGTGGGAGGAGGAACAGTTTGGTAATGATTGCTTCACCTACCCCCTCCCCCCCCCTCCCAACTTAAGAGAGAAGAATTGAGCCGTCCGCTGCTAGCTTGTAGCAAATCGTTTTTGTGCTGGTTTTCCTTAGTTGGTTCGATTGTTCTCTCGAAACTTCCCGTCAGAGGGTTTCTTGTGCGGAGAGTGGGAGGCTATTTTGGCGTGTGCGCGTTGCCATTATGGAGACTTGTATTGCAGCACCTGGGTTGGAATCACGCGGTGTGGGCTGTGGTGTGCTCATTGTGGCTGTCACTTGAGTACAAGCGTGGGCAGCTTTGCAGTTGCCAGAGACATATGTATCTCGAAGGGCTCTGTCACCATCCTCAAGAACAAGTCAAGGTGCTGCGTGGTATTCTGGAATTCTGTTGAGCCCGCGATGTGTTGGTAACATTGATGCGGACTATTACGGGAGTCTCACCAGTTCTTCTATTTCTAGTTGGTCTTCAGAACTAAGCTATGGTGCGGTGGCTGTCTTCTTTCGAGATCTCTGGAAACCAGTGAGAATTATTGTACTTATTACACTGTTCCCGGCCCTGGTTACATCTTGTAACGGAACATATTAAAGGCTTTACTGTACCGAAGTATGCGATACCCTCCAAATTCAACCAGTTTAACGAGTATTTATGATTATAGCAAAGGTATTGTGTATGTTAACAATGATTGCATAACATGTCTCCATAAACAGTCAACCCATTAAATTATACTGAGTAACTGACTCACACAAAAGTTAATATCACTTGATCAATGATACAGCAAATGTCATCATGTAAAAACACTGAGTTCATCGTAAATAATTAATATGAAGTACGAAAAATAGTGGCCAACTTAGGTATTTTGGATCTCCTTAAATAAAAATCACCCAGTGAAACCTATTTGTTCACTAGGAGCGTTTTCACTCAGTATTCACGAAATCAATCCTATTTTAGACAAAAACCAATGTAATTCTTAATAATTCATGTTATTTACTTATTTATGCAAATTAGAGAAGTCAATTGACAAACTTCTAAAAAACGGCCTTTTTGTAACAAAGGATTATTCTGTCAAGTCAACAAATCTGTCTGTCATTTCAATAACCTGTTAAATTATGTCACTCGATGCAAATTAATAACTTTTCTGCACAAATTATGATAACAGATGTACATGTGACTTGTAAACTATATCTCTTTTTAGTAGTTCTTTGACAATGTTATAAATACAAGCAGCAAGGACGGTCGGGAGGCAGTCGGAATGTCACTTTGGTACAGTGTGTTTGTGTGTTATTGTTTGAGGTGGATAAACAATGCAAAGAACATGTAACGGAAGTTCTACTTTGTGTTGTGTCATGGTCTTTGGTGGACAGTGGAATTAAGATGGCCACCAGAGTAATAAATATTTGAAGTTTACATATTTGTTGGTTTCGCTCGTTCTTTATCATCAATAGCATATAAAAAACACGGGACCTCATGTTTTTAACCCTAGACAACCAGATTTAGAGCCAGCATCAGCATCGAGACACAGCAGCGATCCAGCAAGTAGCAGCGATTACCACAACACAATGCATTTTAATGGCGCCAACCTAACATCAAGTGCTAACAAGCTCCGTAAATGGGAGTGAAATAGTGCGATTATAGCAATTAGCTATATCTACGATCAGGCGACCATTACAAAAGTGGGGGCTCGTCCGGGATCTTTAAGTGCATCGATGATAATAGTGCAGCGATAAATTTCGTAAGTGCTTAGCATTCCAATAAAGTTTATTTGTGCAGTGTGGCAGCAGTGAAAATATGTCAAACGGAAAAAAAACGTGTGTATGTGCGACTACGAAAAACAATCATCACAGCGCTCGGAAGATTAACGTCTGGATTATGTCAATGGAATTCATCAATCAAGACTTCAGCTTCGACAAAACCGAATAGAAGTGAAGAAAGCCAACAGGAACACCGATCACGACATCATAGCATAGCTACACATAACAAGGTATTTTGTTGTTGTTGTCATTTAAAATAATTATTAGGTAACATGTCTCTACCTGAGAGTGATGAGATCGTAGGAAATGTAAAAATTGAACCAGGGGATGGTGAACAATTAAACTTAACAGAGTGGCTAGCAGGATTTGCAACTCAAATAAACTTGCAACTTAAACAATCAATTGAACAAGTAAGTTTGAAACTCACAGATAGATTGGATAAGTTAAGTTTGGATTTTGATCTATTAAGTACTCATCTCAATGAGAAGTGTGAGGAAATTAAGACTACCCTCAGTAAGGGCACTAGAGAACAGTTGATACACTTCAGAAAAGAATTTCAAGTTAAAGTTGAAAGTTTAAATGAAAACATACAAGCTAACACAGACAGCATTGCTGTCATCTACAACAGAGTAGATACTGAAGTTGAAAGATTAGATCAGAGAATAGACAAAACTTCAGAAAACCTTAAACAAGAATACAACCTGTGTACCACTAATGTAGATACAAAAGTAGAAAATATACACACTAAATGTACACAATTGGAGGACGCATTGATGTCCAAACAAACGATTTACAATCAAAATACAATGTATGGGCACATCCAAGTGAAATGCTTTCCTGGTGAAAATCTGCACTCTATTGACTTTATTCACCAATGTAAGGATATGTTTGTTGTAGGAATGTCAGATAACATAAAAATTAAGTTAGTAAAACGGCTTCTAGAAGGGGAGGCCCTATCCTAGGCAAATGAGAATAATGATTCTTGGAATACTTTTGAAGAGTTTGAAGCTAAATTTATTTGCAAATTTTGGTCACAATCCATACAAGCCAGATTAAAGTCAGAATTTCTAAATGGACCAGTGTATAGAGGGAAAGTAGGGGGAATGCAAAAATTTTGCAGAGATCAATTGAAAAAACTTGCTCACTTGAATAACTCTTCTGACATTATGACACAAATTGATGTTTTAAAAAGAAGGTTACCAGAGAGACTGCAGTGGGAATTGGTCCATGGACCAGACGATTCAATGGAAGAGTTCCTGAAATTTGTAGATAGATTGGATAGGGCCTTGGAAAGAGAAAATAACTAAAGTTTTGGCTCTGGCAACAACCAGTATGGGGTGTGGAACAGGAATGTAAATAGAGATTATTATGGGAGGAGAGACTTTGAAAATTCTGGAAATAATGCTCCAAATAGGGGAGATAGGAGATATGAAAATGATTTCAGAAACAATACACAGGAGGGAGGATGGAGGAGAGATAACAGGAATGATAGAAGTAGGTATTGGGGAAGAGAACAAGATAGAAGGGGGTTTGCTGAAACTAGTGAACAAAACGACAACTACAAACGGACAGACCGAGAGAACCAGCCGGGAAACGGTGGACAGTCCCACTAGATATACAATATTATAGATAGACAATATTATGACAGGACAACACATAACCGAAACTGGAAAAGGAGAGGATACAATGTAAAGAGTAAGTACCATGAAAATACTGATGTTGTTAGAATGAATAAATTAGAATTTAATAAAAGGTTTTGGGATACTATGAGTAAAAGTGATACAGTTAATAAAAACAGTGTTCAAGCACAGGTAGTTAGTGAAAGTGCAGAAGTTGAAGGTATTGCAGAGTTCCATAGTTGGGCTGAAAAAGATACTGGTGTTAATAACAAGTCAGACACATCACAAATAGAATCTATTTTGGGGGGTTTATTTGATAAGAAGGGGGATGACGAAGTGTTTAATGGAGCCAAAGACTCAATTGCTGAGATTCAGATACATAGGGGGGAAACTGAAGATGGGGTTGTTGTGCAGGAGGAGGAAGAAGTAATAGAGGGACATTTAAATAATGATCCTAAATCAAGTGATGTTATTGATGATAGTGTGGAGGAAGAAATAAAAGCATTTGTAGAGTTGAAAAGTGATTATGTGGTAAAGGTAAGTGATGTGACAAACATGGGTAATAATGAGGTTAATTTAAGTGAAATGCAGACTAGGGAATGTGTATCTGAGGACAAGTTATTGCCGATTGGGAACTATGAAACACTAATCTATGAGAATGGTAATAATAATAATATCAAAGAAAATATAAAGGGATGGAATGTAAATGTGTGTTTTCAAGAAAAAGGGGAAAAGTTTTTAAAAGTTTTGTGGAACAACTATGGACACTGTATAAACAAAGATGCCTTTTGGAAAGAATTAGCAAAGGTAAGTGCAACCTTGTATCCTACATGGTGGACAAGAATCCGTAGTGGACTTTATAAAGAAGGGGGTGAAAACAGTAGTTGGTTAAGTGACAACACAGTGTTAAACAGAACAGATGAAAACAAAGGTTTATGTTTAAATGTCAATGCTTTGCAAACAGAGAGGGATGTGTCTAAGTGTAGGAAAGAGACATTAGACTTAGGAACTAAAGAAATTGAAAATGATCTAGTGTTTGAAAATACTGAAATAGACACAGATGTTGAGTTAGGTTGTCCATATGTAAAAGTAAACATTGACATTTGTCCATTTGAAATAAAAGAAAGCCCACATCCTAATGCGTATAGACTTATCTTTCCCAGATCAAGAAGGTTATTTGGATTAAGAAACATCACTGAATTGAAACCATATAAACATGATTAAGCACATTTCCCTGTTTGAATACAGTTACTTACCCATTTTCCATAAAGCATGTTATCAGCAAAGATTTTACTGGGTGTGTCAAATAGCAACTACCACTCATCCGACAGACCCTGGAAAAGTTCCAGATCTCTGAGAGAATGTTTTTATATTTTTATTGTCACTATTGAATATTAAATTTTGAGACATCTTCTTTACTTACAATGGGCAAGAAGGTGACAAACATTTATTACTTTCTTTTGTATTGTTGAATATGGGACATACTTGCACCAAATAAAAGACAATGAAAAAATTGTTGTGCAAGACCCATCATTCTGTTACTATTGTGTTCTTAGGCATAAGATTTGTGTACAATTTACTACAGCTAATCAGATGTTCACCAAGATTGATGTTTGTGTTATGTTGTGACCAATTTAAGTGTCCAATTTTAGTATTAATATGTTCTTGTACTGTCTTGACTATGTGTCTCAATGGGAGACAAGTTTTTTAAATATTTCCTTTTTTTTCAAATGCATATTATATTCATACATGTGACTTCTCTAGTGCTTGTGTTTATATATCACGTCCATACTTATAATTATGTTCTTTGTTTTCATTTCTTTTATGTGGCTCAAAAAGAGCCGACAGTTGCAATATTTTCCTATGGACATATGACCTGTCCATCTATGTAATATATTTATGTTCCTTCTATTATCTTGATTAATCTGTGACTCAATGAGAACTGACTTTGAAATAATTTACATATATTGTTTATATATCTTAAAATCGCAGGTGATATATTTGTGTCTGTTTTTGATCATTTTCCATGTGGCTCACTGGGAGCAAAGATTAACATTTTTTTTACTTTCATATATTACTAAATATTTTTATTGTGCTGTCATACTGAATGACATAACACAAAGTGCATTTGAAACAACACAACAAAAATATTTGCAGGAAAAAGTCATTTTGAAACGTTGTAACGGTCATTGCATACATACACATTATGCATAGTAAAACAAAAAAATTATTAAAGTAGTACTTTTCCAAATTTTAACCATTTGACACATTTGTCCTAGTCGGCTAATATCATTAACATTCTGTAAATGATATTACTCGAGGGGGGTATTGTAATGGAACATATTAAAGGCTTTACTGTACCGAAGTATGCGATACCCTCCATATTCAACCAGTTTAACGAGTATTTATGATTATAGCAAAGGTATTGTGTATGTTAACAATGATTGCATAACATGTCTCCATAAACAGTCAACCCATTAAATTATACTGAGTAACTGACTCACACAAAAGTTAATATCACTTGATCAATGATACAGCAAATGTCATCATGTAAAAACACTGAGTTCATCGTAAATAATTAATATGAAGTACGAAAAATAGTGGCCAACTTAGGTATTTTGGATCTCCTTAAATAAAAATCACCCAGTGAAACCTATTTGTTCACTAGGAGCGTTTTCACTCAGTATTCACGAAATCAATCCTATTTTAGACAAAAACCAATGTAATTCTTAATAATTCATGTTATTTACTTATTTATGCAAATTAGAGAAGTCAATTGACAAACTTCTAAAAAACGGCCTTTTTGTAACAAAGGATTATTCTGTCAAGTCAACAAATCTGTCTGTCATTTCAATAACCTGTTAAATTATGTCACTCGATGCAAATTAATAACTTTTCTGCACAAATTATGATAACAGATGTACATGTGACTTGTAAACTATATCTCTTTTTAGTAGTTCTTTGACAATGTTATAAATACAAGCAGCAAGGACGGTCGGGAGGCAGTCGGAATGTCACTTTGGTACAGTGTGTTTGTGTGTTATTGTTTGAGGTGGATAAACAATGCAAAGAACATGTAACGGAAGTTCTACTTTGTGTTGTGTCATGGTCTTTGGTGGACAGTGGAATTAAGATGGCCACCAGAGTAATAAATATTTGAAGTTTACATATTTGTTGGTTTCGCTCGTTCTTTATCATCAATAGCATATAAAAAACACGGGACCTCATGTTTTTAACCCTAGACAACCAGATTTAGAGCCAGCATCAGCATCGAGACACAGCAGCGATCCAGCAAGTAGCAGCGATTACCACAACACAATGCATTTTAATGGCGCCAACCTAACATCAAGTGCTAACAAGCTCCGTAAATGGGAGTGAAATAGTGCGATTATAGCAATTAGCTATATCTACGACCAGGCGACCATTACAATCTGAAGTACGAGTAATGTGTTTACTCTCTTGTTAACTTGTGAATAGTGTCGTGACTTCAAATTGATCACGTTTTGTTAAGTTTTAAATCAGTAGCTGTTGTCTGTTAAAGGTACCACTAATTCGGTTGTTTAGCGTGTAAGTGCCTGCCCTTACATTTTATGCATGTGGGTTGCCTGTGATAAAAAATTTATGTTTCAGGAATTTCGGCCCAAATTTTTAGCTCTGTTTAATGCATTGTTTAATGAATTGATGACTAATGTTCTAAAAGACACACGAAGCTACCATTTTACAGTGGAGCTTGCACCTAGTTGTTATTATTTGGAGCCACGCTCTTATGTAGTCTGTTTTTTTAATTTACATCCTGTTGTAAGTCGGTCAATTGTAATTACTACTTCACTATTCAAGTTTTGTGTGCGGTGGGGACTGTTAGGTACAGAAATTTGCTATTTAGTTCCAAGTTGTCATTACTGTTTAGTGGACTGCCTGAATTCAGAGCTTATAATACAATAAATCGGCACCTATAGATATATAACTTTTTGAAAAGGCCCTGTGCCTGTGGTTAATGTTATTTCGTATTTATGTACTTGGGCCTTAAGTTCCAACAGTTGTTCACTAATTTAAGTTATGTAATTGCTGTTGCTTTTAAATTCTGTTCACTGCATTGAACTTTCGCATTGCAGTTGCAAGTTCATATTAGCTTGATCACATTTAAATATTGTAACTGAATTATGTCAAAATTTTGTAGGCACAATTACGTTGCTGAGTTCAGGGTTTGACTTGTATATCAAGTAGATCTGCCATTTCATAGTTATCTAAAGTCTCTGAAAATCATTTGGGCTTTGACACCTTTCCTGAGCATTACAGTCTTCCGCCTCTAAGTTATTCTCTCAGACAGCTCATCTGACGCCCCCATCCCATGTTACTTTCGGGCCTCTTCTTCTGTTAGTTGGAACCCATTCCAGCATTTTCTTAGGCCATCTATCCTCACCCATATGATATAAATGTTCACACCAACTCTATCAGTTGGCTTAGATTGTATCCATTATAGCGATGACCAGGTACGTTCTCTTACGTATTGCTTCATTTTAAATTTTATCCCATAATGTCAACCTCCAAAATCCCAGAATTGACAATAGGTTCCTCTTAATTCTTTCAGTAATTTTTCATTATTCTCCCCCATACGTTTCTATATTTTCTGCAATAGTTTTAATATTATATGCTTTGATTCTGAACTAACACTCCACAGAACTCTATTTAATTGTCTGGTAGCTTGTCTGCCTTGAACAATGCGATTCTGACATTCGCTTTCACTGGTTCCATTTGTTTCAAAATAGCTGCCAAATATTTATAAGAGTCCACAGATCTTACTACCCCAAAATCTAAAGTCATATTTTTATACCTACTGTAAAGCCATAAGATGTTACAAGATGTAAGACCACATTATTAAGCTATAAAAGCTCCATCGTATAAACGACATCTTCTAGTCTCTAATATTTCAATCTATAATTTACGAGGGGGAATGCTGTCATAGGTTTTCTTAAGATCGATGAAAATCATTGGTTTTCTAAATTCCTGACCACTCTTTTTTCAACGAGCTTTTTAGTTAAGACGTTTTGTCTCTGCATGATCTTCTGGTACGGAACCAGTTCTTCTTCACCTGTGATTCATCTGTCATTCAAATCTAGCCCTCACAATTTTCCCATATAATCTAGCAAATAAAATTTTTAAGCTTATGCCTCTATTCTATTTTTTCCTGAATCTCTTATTATATGCGTTGAATACTGTGTGTATGATGTTTTCCATTCCTCTGCTTACTGGCACCACCTTAGAAATCAATTGAAAATATACACCATTAATCTCAGAAGTTTATTTTGTCCACTTTTGAACAATTCGATGAGAATTGTAGGTGAACTTCGAGCTCGTCCATCCCTTATAAACACTTTATTGATTTCTACAGGCACAATTATTTTGTCGTCTATGTTACATGTATCTGGGATAAGAAACTCATTAATTTTTACAAAGAATTCTGAATGGTTTTCAATAAGCAGATTCCCACAATACTTCCTTAATTTTTCCGAAGGAATTAGATAATTTGAATCCTTTCTATTCTGTTACATCACAACTATTTCAGAATTCTCTATTCTTCACCCCTTTGCCCACTTCCAATAAATTGATGTGTCTACAGCGAGGATCTCGCTCTTCATTTTTTGCATTTCTGACAGATTTTGTCACCTCTGTTCTATATATTATATAGTCATTCCTTTTCTTTGCTCTTTGAAATTAACCATGTATTACTTGGAATATTCTCATTTCACCATTCATTTCTCTTTCCAATTCCTGATTTGCCCTGCAGTACTTCTAAAGGTTCGTTAGCTGCTTCCACTGTGCATCTAACAATGAATTGATGTGTATTATTCCCAGAAGAATTTTACGTTAGTCAGTTTTGAATTAAATCCAAGCCTGTACAGGAATGCTGTTGATTTATTCTGCCAACTTTTAAGTTTGTATTTCATTTTGCATACTTCATCGTCACATTGTGCTTTATTTATACACTCCTGGAAATTGAAATAAGAACACCGTGAATTCATTGTCCCAGGAAGGGGAAACTTTATTGACACATTCCTGGGGTCAGATACATCACATGATCACACTGACAGAACCACAGGCACATAGACACAGGCAACAGAGCATGCACAATGTCGGCACTAGTACAGTGTATATCCACCTTTCGCAGCAATGCAGGCTGCTATTCTTCCATGGAGACGATCGTAGATATGCTGGATGTAGTCCTGTGGAACGGCTTGCCATGCCATTTCCACCTGGCGCCTCAGTTGGACCAGCGTTCGTGCTGGACGTGCTGACCGCGTGAGACGACGCTTCATCCAGTCCCAAACATGCTCAATGGGGGACAGATCCGGAGATCTTGCTGGCCAGGGTAGTTGACTTACACCTTCTAGAGCACGTTGGGTGGCACGGGATACATGCGGACGTGCATTGTCCTGTTGGAACAGCAAGTTCCCTTGCCGGTCTAGGAATGGTAGAACGATGGGTTCGATGACGGTTTGGATGTACCGTGCACTATTCAGTGTCCCCTCGACGATCACCAGTGGTGTACGGCCAGTGTAGGAGATCGCTCCCCACACCATGATGCCGGGTGTTGGCCCTGTGTGCCTCGGTCGTATGCAGTCCTGATTGTGGCGCTCACCTGCACGGCGCCAAACACGCATACGACCATCATTGGCACCAAGGCAGAAGCGACTCTCATCGCTGAAGACGACACGTCTCCATTCGTCCCTCCATTCACGCCTGTCGCGACACCACTGGAGGCGGGCTGCACGATGTTGGGGCGTGAGCGGAAGACGGCCTAACGGTGTGCGGGACCGTAGCCCAGCTTCATGGAGACGGTTGCGAATGGTCCTCGCCGATACCCCAGGAGCAACAGTGTCCCTAATTTGCTGGGAAGTGGCGGTGCGGTCCCCTACGGCACTGCGTAGGATCCTACGGTCTTGGCGTGCATCCGTGCGTCGCTGCGGTCCGGTCCCAGGTCGACGGGCACGTGCACATTCCGCCGACCACTGGCGACAACATCGATGTACTGTGGAGACCTCACGCCCCACGTGTTGAGCAATTCGGCGGTACGTCCACCCGGCCTCCCGCATGCCCACTATACGCCCTCGCTCAAAGTCTGTCAACTGCACATACGGTTCACGTCCACGCTGTCGCGGCATGCTACCAGTGTTAAAGACTGCGATGGAGCTCCGTATGCCACGGCAAACTGGCTGACACTGACGGCGGCGGTGCACAAATCCGCGGTTCCTGGTGTGTCCGCTGTGCCGTGCGTGTGATCATTGCTTGTACAGCCCTCTCGCAGTGTCCGGAGCAAGTATGGTGGGTCTGACACACCGGTGTCAATGTGTTCTTTTTTCCATTTCCAGGAGTGTAGAAGATTTCACTTCCCTGAAAATATTTTAGCTTTAAGATGGTAATAGTTAGTATCACATTCTGCACCTCTGTATTCTCTCACATCATGAAATTTTAAAAAGGATTTCCCTCTATTTATAATGCAGTCATTTATAGATTTTATTTGGAGCACAGCCTGTGTCTGTGTAAATTTATGTATATGTTTGTATTTTGTGAATATTCCTGACAATGTCTATAAGTTGTTCATCACTATCATTCACATCATTTGCTCCATATGGAGAGTGGAAATGTAAAATCGTCTATGTGTCAAATTTTACATTAGACAGGAGACGAATAAAAAAAAAACATGTATGTCTTTTTGTACATAATTTATTTGTATCAAACTGAGAAGGTGTTCTGATATCACAGACGTATACTGTAAAAAAATAATGCGGCAATTGGAAAATAAATAATTTATTAAGAACGTTCTTGTTATACTAGGGAATTGACTGGTTCTAAGTGTCAGTATGAAAGCTTAGAACTTAGTTAACAGGTGTTCGTGAACAGATCTTTCTGTTTTGCAGTTGATAAACACGGTTTGCCTTTCAGGTGAAGTATTACATGACGTACATCAGACATTGGCTTTCCACTCTTTACTCAATTGACATTCTTCCATTTGCTGTTTCAGTGTAAAAACTTTAAATAGATATCTCAGGTGGATGAGTATGAGACACTTTGATCATACAACATTTGCAGATCTTACACGTTTGATTGACAACAACGTTTCAACAAAATCTTAACAATCAAAGAAGTTAGTTGCGTGCATTCGAACTACAGTGTATTAAAGAATTCATAATTGCAACTGACGCAACAGTCTTTTGTAATTCTTGAGAAAGAAAGATTCTGAGGCATAGTGCTCAGAACTCCAGAGGAAAGCACTTATTAGAGTTGGAACCATGCACCATCTAGTAGCGAATAATTGAAATATTTTCGTCATGATTTCGCTTTAGGAACAAGATTAGGGACATGCAACAGAATACCGAGAACGCAGCAGATATGGCCTCGCAACTGCATCCATTAGTCTGGAGTCAAAATGGCCATTAAAATACCTAGATAGATTCTCTCTTTCCTGCTGTTGATATAGTCCAATACTTGTTTTAATTTCTCATCTGCTCAACCTAGGCATTAACTCTATCGTCATTTGATGGTGCATACACTGCAATTAGAACCACTTCATACCTTTTTAAAAACTTCTTCTTCTATCTTACTTACCGAGAGGATTGGTTTTCTTATGTACTGAAAATAAGCTCTCCTAAGGTTGATATTTTAATCAACGTACCCCACAGGCGTAAAAAATACTAAAGTATCATTTTGGTAGCTCTCTGACAATGTGTAACACTTCCCATTTCCGTCAGTGTGCTGTTAACGTAACTACCTGGCCTTTGGCAGATAATTTTAATCTTCTCTCCTCTAACAGATGTTGTTTACTTGTTCTGGAAATTCAAACAGCTGTCAGCGGAGATCTGCAACACCAAGACTTACTGTTTTTCTCTCGATGTCTAGCAAGTGTAACATATTCACTTCATGTTCCTGAAAGTGTTATAGAAAGTGTCACTATCATTTTGAGACACTATAAACAATGTAATATATTTGTTCATAATGACTATCGTGAACAAAAAAATCTAAAGTAACGTTATAGAATGATGCCGTCCATGCGTCTTGGAACACCACTGGATTGAACATTATAATGTAAGCATTATCGAATTTGGTCTTCCACAAGGACAATCAGAACACAATTACTGGAATTAATCTCTCTAAAGGAAGATAATCTAAGCAAACAAAAATTTTTGATTACATGCCATTTCAAGGACTCATCCGAAGTGCCTCTTTTTCGTCTCTTAATGGATATTAGAGACATGTAGATATATTTTAGTTTTTTTTATTGGCATCTAGAGCACGTACAATGAGGGCAGCATAATATTACGTAGATGGTATATCTGAAGACAGGAAATAACAGCTGGTAACACATCGTAGTAAATGGCAACCGGCAACAAATACAGTACTTTTAGTTTGTTAATTGTAAAAAGTGCAGAAGAATACAAATACGCTAATTAGTTCTGAATTGAGATTGTTGCATAACGTCTTGATTATACGATAGATTTCAAAAGGTAATGATAACACAATATGGAGACGTGATGCTGCCTCCTGACAAAAGGTCCGTGCGATGCTACGGGAGCTCTCAGTGGTAGCAGATACGCAGTTACATTTCCAGGTTACAATCTCCCATGAAACTATGATTCCATAATTTGGTGTATTTTCTAGTGTGAGGATAGTTTTGATACAATTGGCAATTTTGTGTTTCAAGTTGCTTAGACTCTTGTGCAAAGTGAATTGCATTCCGCGATACAGCTCACAGGCAAATGAGTATATGAGTAAAGTCGTTTGAGATAGCACTGATTGCCATGGCGACACTTAGAAGGGAAGATACCGCTGAAAAATCGCCTTAAACTTTTCCAGAGACACCTTTGTGAACAAGAAACTGCGCTGAAGCTGACTATAACATTTTTCAGGCTGCGAATCTGAGTGCTTAATTAATCTGTGATTAATTAACAACTGAATTCTGCATAATATTGTCAGTTACAAGAGATGGCATTTAAATTCAATAACATGACGCCAGATACTGAATGGAGAAACAAATTCAGAGAATAATAAAAGAGAGAGCCTAAAATTTTGCAAGTGCGTCATCTGTCTGTTGTCTTGTACTCGATATGTATTGAACGAAACGACATCACTCGGCGCAACGTCGTCTGTCTGCTTACTGAAACTAAAGACTATCGAAGTTCATTGGTCTTTCATCACGGGCACTTGAAAACTGAAATAAAGCCCTATATTTGGCTAATATGCAATCGACAATTATTAGAAAACTGTCTAATTTTTATTTCAGTGAAAGGATACAGTCAGTGCCAAATGCCAAGACGAAGTATTAGGACATTCGGGTAACCAGTCAGTCACTGCACTAATTTTTAAGCACTTGTACAAATTTTTGCATCCCAGATTGGATACAGGCTTGACAGAATTACCGTACGCTCTGCTGCATTCTCTTAACAATCCTATCGTTGGTGGAACGCGACAAGTTTAGAACCGAATCCTATCAGTAATTTTCCAGTGTGTGGTAGCCCTTAGGCTAGACTTCTTAAACAAGCTCGCAGGTTTTAAAGTAGAGTCCAACCAAATAAAGTAAACGCGTTGGCCAACAATCAGACCTAATTCATCTTATCCAGTCTTCATGGATAGAGCGATGAGAGGACCATGTAAAAACTGAAACGAAACTTCATCGTACTGAAGCTGCATGCGTCAACGTGTAACTAGAGGAAAATACTTAAAATGCTATAAAATGAATATCTCATTCGTTCGCAGATGTCTTTTTATCTCTTTCGGGAAATATACATGAAGATGGTCGCTGCAATAAGACTAAAACGTTGAGCTGTCTAGTTTCGTACGTCTTTTACATTATGCAGTGACAGTACACCAAGAAATACTTTTGACACGGACTGAATCGTTTCACTTAAATTGTGGAAGAAGACGGGGCTTGTCAAACAATCCTTTGCTACACCCATACACCTTTTCGCTGCAAATCTTTATTGCTACAGCCTCAGAATTGTAGCTTTAGTGATTATAGCATCTCACGCGTAACTATTTGTACTGGAATAGTTAATCCATTAGGGTAAGCACTGTTTGTTTATAATAATGAGTTCTTCTTCTTTCTGTTTCTCAGGGCATTCTAGTCGTAATCATTTTACTACTCAAAAACGTCTGTAACGTCTACGGAAAGTGCCGTGCTTTCGGTGTACCCTACTTGGACATTTGTTAAGTCACTTATTCTGCTTCCGTACTGCTTCCAGTAACTTACGCAAATCATCAGATTCCACGAGGCTGAATTCAGTTTGACTTACCGCACCGTAGTGGTAACTCTTCAAGAACAGACGGAGTATATCGATGCAGCTGAGGTTCCCATTTCAGTGCCGTCTGTAAACGATTTCAGTACACATTACACTCTGTAGCAGTGATCTTCACCATCCCTAAGTCATGTTAGAGGCGTCTCGCTATCTTACTGGTTGTGTGAAAATCCTTATTATTTTTGCTCCTCACTTTGACGTTTCCGGATCGCATTTTCTGACTCTTTTACACGTTGCCTTTGCTCTACCCATTATGTTCCATCATCATCAGAACAGTCTAAATATCATTTTTCATCTACACAGAATTAGTTTTTAATGGATATTATAGACTGCAATGGGTTGGTGAAACTGGGCGTGCTACGTCCATAACTTCATTATCCCGAGACTAGACGTGCTTCCCAGCTCAATTTCCTCTCAGCAAAGTAGCTGCATTTACACGACGCAGGAAAATGTGATATGCAAATAAAGTGACGTATTTCCAGCCACAGACCACGCAAACTTCATAACCACTAAATGTAAGTTGTAACGAGGTACCGACTCGGAGAAAATAGCTGTGGAGTCAGTAACAGCCTAACGAAATGTTTCCTTCTGAGATAATAGTGGAATAAAAATGAATCAAATATCACTTCGGTACACGTTAGAGAGAATAGTATTTTGAATCTACCGTGAATATACATACACTCCTGGAAATGGAAAAAAGAACACATTGACACCGGTGTGTCAGACCCACCATACTTGCTCCGGACACTGCGAGAGGGCTGTACAAGCAATGATCACACGCACGGCACAGCGGACACACCAGGAACCGCGGTGTTGGCCGTCGAATGGCGCTAGCTGCGCAGCATTTGTGCACCGCCGCCGTCAGTGTCAGCCAGTTTGCCGTGGCATACGGAGCTCCATCGCAGTCTTTAACACTGGTAGCATGCCGCGACAGCGTGGACGTGAACCGTATGTGCAGTTGACGGACTTTGAGCGAGGGCGTATAGTGGGCATGCGGGAGGCCGGGTGGACGTACCGCCGAATTGCTCAACACGTGGGGCGTGAGGTCTCCACAGTACATCGATGTTGTCGCCAGTGGTCGGCGGAAGGTGCACGTGCCCGTCGACCTGGGACCGGACAGCAGCGATGCACGGATGCACGCCAAGACCGTAGGATCCTACGCAGTGCCGTAGGGGACCGCACCGCCACTTCCCAGCAAATTAGGGACACTGTTGCTCCTGGGGTATCGGCGAGGACCATTCGCAACCGTCTCCATGAAGCTGGGCTACGGTCCCGCACACCGTTAGGCCGTCTTCCGCTCACGCCCCAACATCGTGCAGCCCGCCTCCAGTGGTGTCGCGACAGGCGTGAATGGAGGGACGAATGGAGACGTGTCGTCTTCAGCGATGAGAGTCGCTTCTGCCTTGGTGCCAATGATGGTCGTATGCGTGTTTGGCGCCGTGCAGGTGAGCGCCACAATCAGGACTGCATACGACCGAGGCACACAGGGCCAGCACCCGGCATCATGGTGTGGGGAGCGATCTCCTACACTGGCCGTACACCACTGGTGATCGTCGAGGGGACACTGAATAGTGCACGGTACATCCAAACCGTCATCGAACCCATCGTTCTACCATTCCTAGACCGGCAAGGGAACTTGCTGTTCCAACAGGACAATGCACGTCCGCATGTATCCCGTGCCACCCAACGTGCTCTAGAAGGTGTAAGTCAACTACCCTGGCCAGCAAGATCTCCGCATCTGTCCCCCATTGAGCATGTTTGGGACTGGATGAAGCGTCGTCTCACGCGGTCTGCACGTCCAGCACGAACGCTGGTCCAACTGAGGCGCCAGGTGGAAATGGCATGGCAAGCCGTTCCACAGGACTACATCCAGCATCTCTACGATCGTCTCCATGGGAGAATAGCAGCCTGCATTGCTGCGAAAGGTGGATATACACTGTACTAGTGCCGACATTGTGCATGCTCTGTTTCTCTGTGTCTATGTGCCTGTGGTTCTGTAAGTGTGATCATGTGATGTATCTGACCCCAGGAATGTGTCAATAAAGTTTCCCCTTCCTGGGACAATGAATTCACGGTGTTCTTATTTCAATTTCCAGGAGTGTAGTTAAGGCACTGATACGTTTGTCCTTTGTCCTCTTACAACCGCAACCAACATTGCTTCTTAGGTTAATATTTTTCTATCGGAAAAATAGCCATAATATTTACAGACGTATTTATACAGTCATTATTGCATTAGATGTTATACACGTTACTGGATTCGGCTGATTATAGGAGTATGTGGCGTATTACACTACCACAAAGTGATTCGGCTAAAAGCAATAAAACAACAGCATATACTACGTAACAAAATTTCAAGTTGTTAGAGAAATGATTGCTAAATTCTTTACTTAAGAAAATGTTATCAATCTTAGCTAAGGCAAATAGTAGCTTAATATTTGAGACAAAGGTTTCATTTTCTGGAGGGGCAAAGTGATTAACACACACAGTTTTCCTCTCTGACATTTTCCCCTTCGTATTTATGGGAAATTGCAGTACCATAAGTAGTAAATAATTATCCGCCTCTGATTTCAAAGAACTATGCACAGCTGTTAGCAATAGTAATTCTTTTAGAAAATTCATATGCTGGAAGCATTGCCAAGTGGAAGTTCGTTTTAGTGGACCTCCCCTTGGGTCACCTGATCACACTCTGCAAAATTTCTAAATCTTCTATCTGTCCCTAAGGAGTTTCGATCGATACTTTTATTTCAGCAGAAAGAGTGATAACCATGTTCAGTGTGGTCTCAATTAGCAGGCCACACAAACGAATTATTATCTACCGATGCAGCTATAGTGTTGACTCCTCATGCAGTTCAAATCAGTCGAAACAGTGAGAAGTACGTGTCTTTGTTTTTGAATCTCTGTTTTTTTTCCTCTGACGTCATTGTATTATTGACATTGTTTCGTCAGTACAGCGCCCCGTCAAGTTTCGAAGCGCAGAAGAAGTGGGAGGCTATGGAAACCATTCCTGTGAACATCGACCATCATTTAGGAACATTTTTCCTTACATAAAAATTAAAAAAAAACTTTTCTGAAAAAGATTACTCATTTTATAGAATGAACCTTTGTTCACTTCAGTATCTGCTGAGCAATATTCAAAAAATTTCAAGGTAACAAATTCTCGCATGAGAATAATAATAGAATAAAAACTGTATATGACGGTAAAGTAAGATTACTAGAAATGTTTCCCAGGAAAACTTTGCCCAAAACTCACTACAGACCATTCGTTATACAAAAGCTCCTTTATTTTAAGTATTACAAACATTTGCCTCTGACGAAGAGGGGTGTTTATTGCACTCCTGAGACTGCTCAGGAAGTAACAAGTAGCGTGATCTCGAATGGTGTCTTGGTGTGCCTTCTTCGAAGTTATTTCGTCTGCCTTAAGCTGCTAAAATCCTTTGTCAATATTTTGTCACAAGATTTTTTCTTACTTTTTTAATGATGCAGTACTTGGCAGTGGCGATGGTTTGTCGACTGAAATTAACAACGATCTCTCAGAATCATATACATCTTGTGACACAGGCAGATTGAAAAGTGAAAATTCTTGAGATAATCCCAAGTGGCTAGCGGATTCTGTTTCCACTGACAAGGAACTATGAATAGGTCTTAGAATTAAGATATCTTTTAATAAATTCATGTGGAGAAACTAAAGCCAAAAGGAATTACGTTTTGATGGACTTTATTCTGGATCACCTAATCTCATTTACCAGAAGTGATTTTTTAAATTTGTTTTCTGTATCTGTCTCTGAAGTGTTTCCGTTTCGATTTCACCGTTTTAACTAAAATAATAATAAATGGATGAAACAAGATGTGACTCTTTAATTCCCTGTTGCTACAGAACTATGAAAGTAGACGGACTATGTATATGTCTATTTTAATAACAAAACTGTGAAAAAACTTTGCATGTATCATTACAACACTTTTAAGTTTTCCCCACCGACTGTGAAATGTGAAGGAGCTTCTCCTTTCTTTAACCCTTCGAGGCATAGGGGCTTCGTTTGAGTCCACCTAGCCTTTTCTTTTTTTCTCAGGACTGACGTAGTGACATCAGCTGAATGCACCTGCTCTCAGCCCTACACAGTTCTGCCAGCTGCGTGGAGTTTTGTAAATAGTATTCGTGTATGTTTCGTTGTCATAAAAATGTTTATAATACTGGTAACCACTTCAGTTATGGTGGCTGGTGTTCAATTTAATGAAGCAAATATTTCTTGTGCTTCTATGAGGTATGTTCCTAGATATTTATGTTTGAAAATGTTGTAGACATGATGTGCAATATTTTAATATACGAAACAAATAGTTAGCACAATATGCTCAATAATATGGGCGCTTCATATGCAGCCACTGCGCATGACCACGTGTGTACAAATCTAATGCGGTGGTCTCGCGGTTCTAGGCGCGCAGTCCGGAACCGTGTGACTGCTACGGTCGCAGGTTCGAATCCTGCCTCGGGCATGGATGTGTGTGATGTCCTTAGGTTAGTTAGGTTTAAGTAGTTCTAAGTTCTAGGGGACTGATGACCACAGCTGTTAAGTCCCATAGTGCTCAGAGCCATTTGAACAAATCTAACCTATATTTTTTCCTCCCTAGAACACAGTGCATAGGAAAACGCTGTCTCAGAAAGAATATTAGAAATTTTGGACCAAGTTATATCTCAAACGGAATTTGAAAGCGATGACAGTTACCTTGACGCCAATCATGATCCGGTTCTGGACGTTATTGCAGATGAAATGACATCAAGAAGCCACTACTCACAATCTCAGGAGGAGTAATCATTTCACAGAGTGAATGTAAGTGGTTATGATTATAGTTTTAGCAGTGATGACGATGTGTCTTAGTCTTTTCTGGCCACTAACCGGTGTAGTAAAATTTATTGTGGTAATATAGTGTTTTAACTTCAACGTGGATGCAGACGGCAATTTGAAAGATGAAGGTAACTACGTGGCACCACATGATTTCTTTTCAGTTATTTTCTGTGATGATTTGATTGAAAATTTACTGTTTCAAACTAACTTATATGCTCTTGTAAAGCCAAACCATTTAAACCTGTCACCAAAGACGAAATGTTAGTTTTTCTAGCAATAAACATTTTCTTGGAAATAAAACGACCTCTCAGTTACCCTGAATGTTGGTCTTGCCATGAAGAGTTGGGGAACAATTATGTAAATTCACTCATGCCCCTAAATAGATCTGGATTCATTTGAATGATAACAACATGACGCCAAGAACTGATTCTTCAAATTAGGATAAGCTTTATAAGATAAAACTTTCAAAGAGACTTATGCTCCCACCAAAAATCAAGCAGCTGATGAATGCTTGGTGGAATTCAAAGGTAGTATTAGTTGTAAACAATACATGCCCAAGAAACCCATCAAAAGAGGATATAAGATATGGATTCGAACCGAAAATTTGTTTGTGGTTTTCAAGTGCACACAGGGTAAAAGGTGCAGCTGAGATTAAATTAGGGCAAAGAGTCGTACTTGATTTGTGCGAGAAGGAAGGAAAAAGTTACCAAATATATTTTTGATAAATACTTCACAAGTTTTCCATTAGTAGAAAAGCTAAAACGAAGTGGGATGCGTAAATGTGGTACTGTCAGGTGTGATCCCAAAGGTCTGCCTCAACTGAAGCATGATAAACAACTTAGTAGAGGGGAATGTGATTGGTCAGTAAGGAATGATGGAATAGTCTGTACAAAATGGATTTGCAAACACACTGTAATGTTTTCATCAATTACCAGTTCTGCACGTGACGTTTCTGTTGTAAACAAAATAGTGCTAGTGCGTAGCATGAAGCAAACTGCTTGTCATAACACTGCTAAACCATGTCATGCGAATATGGGATGCGTTGACAAAGCTGACATGTTACGATCATTCTACACAACTGACAGAAAAGCAAAAAGGTTCTGACTAAGATCTGTTTTGGTATTTTGTTGATGTATCAGTTGTGAATTCATTTATTTTTGCACTCTTTCCAACAATGGTAGGAGTAAACGATTCAAAAAATTTAGAAGGGATGTTGTATGCAGTTTAGTAGATACTGGAAATGTGACAGGTTTACCAGACCCACTCCGTAGTGCATCACCCCATAAGAGACTCAAATCACAAATGCCCATAAAAAGCGAAAGTAAGAAGCAAAACACAAGCCACACCATGGGCCTCCAAAACGTTGTGCGTACTGTGGTACGCAAAGACCCCTCATAAATCCAGATGGAGCCGTAAAACATATGATGATGGAGGATTACGCTTGTAATCTGACAGGAATTGTTTCATTCATTTCCTTAATCAGTTATTTTGAATACATTCAGGGTATCTATTGGGTATGTCGCTAAGGTTTGCTACAGTGGGTTCAAATGAAGCCATCCCCTAACTTGTATGCATATTTACGAAAAAAATTAATACATTTTTATTTTCCTTACTGTACTTTTGATTTTATTTAATCTATTTCCGCTTGAAATTCAATGGTTTTACGTTCTGTACCTCAAAGGGTTAATAAAGTAATTAATTTGTGCAACGACGCTGTTGACAAAACAGACGGGAGACGTCTGCTTCGTTTACTGCAGGAGCTGAAGCGCAGCTGCAGCGGCTCGCTCCTGCCGCCTGCTCTCGCCGGAAATGTTAAACATTCGGAATGTCGCCGGAGCGGCGCAGCCCGACCGATGGTGTGAACGCTGCCAAAGGCAGCCTGAGGACCACTTAATATATAAGGCTTACTAGATCCTTAACATTTAGCATGAACCAGTCAGGAATATGCCATTATGTGTAGTTTATTTATTTCGCAAGAAGTGTAATCCAGGTGATAAATTCTAAACAGGAGAAAATTGTAGTTTGAGGCTAAATGGTTCAAATGGCTCTGAGCACTATGGGACTCAACTTCTGAGGTCATCAGTCCCCTGGAACTACTTAAACCTAACTAACCTCAGGACATCACACACACCCATGCCCGAGGCAGGATTCGAACGTGCGACCGTAGCGGTCTCGCGGTTCCAGACTGTAGCGCCTAGAACCGCTCGGCCACTCTGGCCGGCTGTATTTTGAGGAAAAAGTAACAGCCACCATAGCCCGCCCGACTAGCTGCGCGGTCTAACGCGCTGCTTCCCGAGCAGAATGGCGTGCCGGTTCCCGGCACGAATTCGCCCGGCGGGTTGGAATCGTCGTCCGGTATGCCGGCCAGCCTGTTGGTGGTTTTTAAGGCGGTTTTCCGTCTCCCTCGACGAATGCGGTCTGATTACCCTTATTCCATTTCAGTTATACTATGTCGGCGACTGCTGCGCAAACACTGTCTCCACGTATGCGTACACCATAATTACTCTACCATGCAAACATTTGGAGCTACACTCGTCTGGCAAGAGACGTTTCCGAGGGTCCACTGGGGGTCGAACCGCACAGTAACCCACGGTTCGGTGTGGGGCGGCGGTGGAGTGGGTGGACTGCTGTGGCCTGTTGTGGGGTTGTGAACCACTGAAGGCTACAGCAGGATGAAACCTCTCCGTCGTTTCTAGGTCCCCATTCAATAGACAATACATAACAATCATCAAATCACATTACTTGGAACGTCCTTCCGTTTGCATTACGAATGCATAGTTTTGTTTCACTTGGAGAGCATGTAGACTAAGGCTTGAAAAAGAGTGCAACATTTATACGTTTTATTGTTGCAGTTGCGAGCTAGCATTCCTAAGATGTTCGGGCTAACATGCAGTTTCTCTTCGTCGAAATGTGTCGCATTACACGCACTAAATTAGACACTTGTGACCCTTTGGTTAAATTGTCTGGCTGATGTCAAGTTTGCGAAATTGTATGAAACATACAACGTTAATATAACTTATATCAACATTAATAATAATATCGGGAGCTAAATTAACGACCCACAAATGCCGGACGGTGTGGCCGTGCGGTTAAAGGCGCTTCAGTCTGGAACCGCGTGACCGCTACGGTCGCAGGTTCGAATCCTGCCTCGGGCATGGATGTGTGTGGTGTCCTTAGGTTAGCTAGGTTTAATTAGTTCTAAGTTCTAGGCGACTGATGACCTCAGAAGTTGAGTCGCATAGTGCTCAGAGACATTTGAACCATTTGACCCACAAATCATGTAGGCCACGCAGTTGCGATTTAGTTAGAGTAGTGTTTATTGAGAAAGCAAACTAATAGCGAAAGTGGTCGTATTTAGAGTTACTGTTACACTCGAGCGCATATCCATTTGATACAGTTCTATCATTCACAATCTCATCTCGAAATACAAGTACAATACTCCACCTCGTTACCGACCCGAAAAGTTAGAGTTAACAATAGGCGCGCGGCTGCTCACCGCTCAGAGACAAGTCCCGCGATACCACACAAGTCGTTTCAATTCCTATCTACCTAAAGACCGACCACGCTCTTTCGCGTTTCCACCAGCACTGTCCCTCTGCCCGAACATCCTCGCTCAACTGACTAGTGCTGTTCCCTTTCCTGAAGTCGTCCATCTGATTGGCTACATCTTATTCAACCGTTTTTTTTTTTTTGCATTTTAACATATTTAAATAATCAAAGCTTGAGCACTTTCATGCTCTAAATAAAGTAACAATAATATTCATTACATAATAAATGTTAAATTATTTTATATAAAACCAATACAATTTGCTTCTTAGCTTCGAATGCCACGGGCAGTAGCTTTACACCAATGTGCGTTCTGGTAAATAAATAAAGGACGAAAGTAACTATTATGCGCTAAACTTTACAACAAGTATTCTATTACCTAATGATTCAATAAGGTGTCATGCTGTCATTGTTCAATGTGTTTTGTGTGGAGAAAATGATGACCTGATACTTAACTGGAAATACTGATTATCTAAATTTACTATATCACTTAAACAATAAAGCTATAGAGTTGATATTTACAACATTTGTCATTTTAATGATCCGCTTCTATATGAAATGTCGATCGTTAAGATCGATCAAGGCCTTCAGATTTTAGCCATCAGGTCTACATCTACACCTACATCTACATGACTACTCTGCAATTCACATTTAAGTGCTTGGCAGAGGGTTCGTCGAACCATAATCATACTATCTCTCTACCATTCCACTCCCGAACAGCGCACGGGAAAAACGAACACCTTAACCTTTCTGTTCGAGCTCTGATTTCTCTTATTTTATTTTGATGATCATTCCTACCTATGTAGGGTGGGCTCAACAAAATATTTTCGCATTCGGAAGAGAAAGTTGGTGACTGAAATTTCGTAAATAGATCTCGCCGCGACGGAAAACGTCTTTGCTGTAATGACTTCCATCCCAATTCGCGTATCATATCTGCCACACTCTCTCCCCTACTACGTGATAATACAAAACGAGCTGCCCTTTTTTGCACCCTTTCGATGTCCTCCGTCAATCCCACCTGGTAAGGATCCCACACCGCGCAGCAATATTCTAACAGAGGACGAACAAGTGTAGTGTAAGCTGTCTCTTTAGTGGACTTGTTGCATCTTCTAAGTGTCCTGCCAATGAAACGCAACCTTTGGCTCGCCTTCCCCACAATATTATCTATGTGGTCTTTCCAACTGAAGTTGTTCGTAATTTTAACACCCAGGTATTTAGTTGAACTGACAGCCTTGAGAATTGTACTATTTATCGAGTAATCGAATTCCAACGGATTTCTTTTGGAACTCATGTGGATCACCTCACACTTTTCGTTATTTAGCGTCAACTGCCACCTGCCACACCATACAGCAATCTTTTCTAAATCGCTTTGCAACTGATACTGGTCTTCGGATCACCTTACTAGACGGTAAATTACAGCATCATCTGCGAACAACCTAAGAGAACTGCTCAGATTGTCACCCAGGTCATTTATATAGATCAGGAAACGCAGAGGTCCCAGGACGCTTCCCTGGGGAACACCTGATATCACTTCAGTTTTACTCGATGATTTTGCCGTCTATTACTACGAACTGCGACCTTCCTGACAGGAAATCACGAATCCAGTCGCACAACTTTGTTACAAAACTTTTTAACTGAAATTTAACAGTAATTTCTAAACTATTATAGATATGATCAATATACCAGTTTTATTTGAATCACCAAGAAAGGATGGTAGATCAAAATTACTATGATTTCATTCCCTGAATTACTACAAAAAAACGGTTCAAATGGCTCTGAGCACTATGCGACTTAACTTCTGAGGTCATCACTCGCCTATTACTTAGAACTAATTAAACCTAACTAACCTAAGGACATCACACGCATCCATGCCCGAGGCAGGATTCGAACCTGCGACCGTAGCGGTCGCGCGGTTCCAGACTGTAGCGCCTAGAACCGCTCGGCCACTCCGGCCGGCGAAATACTACAGAATTAAATAGTTTTCATAAATGTTTCTCTTTATAGCTGACGTTAGGTCCGTCATATTTAACACTGCTACGGCTCCCTGGCCACAAACAGCTTCTACGGGGTTTCCCTATGACGTAGTTTCTTGTCTGTCCCAGTCGCACACTACAGCGCTTAGGCCTCATTCAGCACAATAGACGCCTGTGAATTTCCTCATCTTGTGGCGAATCTGTGCTCTTTGTGGCACACGGTCCTGGACGTCCTGAAGGCTGACTCTTTCGGCTATATACTTAAATGAAACCGAAATGGTCGTTAACTCACACACTGATGATTTCGATTCGCTGGATAAGCCTGACGCGATGAAAGTTGAAATTTGTGAAGCACAGAGCGGAGCTGTTTCAGCAGTACATGTATCTGTCTTGAACTGGTTGGTGGCTAACGAAGAAATACCATATATTAAATGTTGGTTTTCGATTCCATTTGCAAACCAAAACAGGGTTTCATGGTGCACATCTCTGCTACAGATTTCATTGTCCTTTTTTCTTCTTCGACCCAAAATATTTATGAACCAAAGCGGCTCGTGAAGCAACCATGACGGCTTCGACACATCAAAGGCCCCAGAATCACACTTCTTCTTCAACATGTTTTCATCAGCAGTAGGAACGAAGGATTTTTGTTTTGTTCTGGTTTGTCTTTCTCGTTTCCAGGTTGTTCTTACTAGTGAAGACTGTAGGCAGTTAATTAACTTCTCTCTGTCTTTATGATCCACGGAATTAACAAGCTGTTAATGCTGTTCCAGTTTAAAAGGAACAACAATGTAGGCGGGGCGTGAATAGGAATTTGGATTCAGGAGAGAGGCATGCTAGATTAGTCCGTGCCGTTCTGCACAGTCAGTGTGCCAGGGTGGTGTAGTGGTTAGTGCGTCTGCCTAGTGAGTAGGAGACCAGGTTCGAATCCCTGGCTTGGTATAAATTTTCATTAGCCGCTTCAGTCAGCACATATACATTAACTAGTCAGAAAATTTCTTGTGTTTCTCGTTAGATTACCAGCTCACATTGCTAACGCAGAGGGAAATCCGAATGCGTGCGTGACATGCCCACGGCTGTTACACCTGTGTCCCCGCCTGGGATAGCGAGACTCCTGCTCCTGCGCACTGTGGCTCATGCATACATATCAGAGGTATGCACAACTTTGGACCAGTGATGGCGCCTCTTGGCTCTTCGTATAACGGTCGGAAGCGCCTAGTGTTCACGGGCGGAAAGTTGCACAGGTGTAAGTGTACCTTAAATATTACTTACAAGGGAACCTCCCCATCACACCCCCCTCGGATTTAGTTATAAGTTGGCACAGTGGATAGGCCTTGAAAAACTGAACACAGATCAATCGAGAAAACAGGAAGAAGTTGTGTGGAATTATGAAAAAAATAAGAAAAATATACAAACTGAGTAGTCCATGAGCAAGATATGCAACATCAAGGATAGGGTGAGCTCAGGAGCGCCGTGGTCCCGTGGTTAGCGTGAGTAGCTACGAAATGAGGTGTCCTTGGTTCAAGTCTTCTCTCGAGTGAAAATTTTATTTTCGCAAAGTTATGACCTGTCCGTTCGTTCATTGACGGCTCTGTTCAGTGTAATAAGTTTAGTGTCTGTGTTTTACGACCGCTCCGCAAAACCGTGCGATTAGTAGACGAAAGGACGTGCCTCTCCAAAGGGAACCGAAAACATTTGATCGCAAAGTCATAGGTCAACCGATTCCTCCACAGGAAAACACGTCTGATATATTCTATACGACACTGGTGACGGCATGTGCGTCACGTGACAGGAATATGTTGTCGACCCACCTAATTTACACACTTGGCGAATGGGTAAAAAGGTTCTTCTACCTTGCCCCATTTAGGTTTTCTTGTGGATGTGGTAATCACTCCCAAAAAAGTGATGAAAACATAAGAGTTTGTCACATAAACTGCAACAAATGAATGCAACAGTTTCACAGTCGCACAGTTTTCCCTGTGCTCTGTCAAAACATGTTTTTAACGTTTTCAAATTTTTCCGTGTGCAGACCGTCAAATCCTGCATATGTCCAAGCAAATCTGAACATGTCCTGGAATTTTGGAGAGAGAAGTTGGTTATGTGTGAGTGCCTGAACTTTGATATTTGTCTGAAAATAAAAAAATTAAACGTTTCAGTCGAAGGAAGGCTTGAGCCGAGGACCTCTCGTTCCGCAGCTGCTTACGCTAACCACGGGACCACGGCGCTCCTGATCTCACACTTCCCTTGATGTTGCCTATCTTGCACATGGACTACTCAGTTTGTATATTTTGCTTATTTTTTTCATAGTTCCCCACAACTTCTTCCTCTTTTCTTGATTGATCTGTGTTCAGTTTTTCAAGGCCTATCCAGTGTGCGAACTTATAACTAAATCTGAGGGGGGTGCGATGGGGAGGTTCCCTTGTTAGTGTCCCACAGACGTTACGTCGTTTAAGTCCTCTTCTAAAGTTCTTTACAAAGAAACAGGAAAAAGCTTATCGTTTAGTTAAAAACCAACTAATGTCACTGTAATAGTTCTGCAGGTATAAACGATAAAAACCCTTCCGCAAATTGCTGCAGATGTCAATGCTGGGCCATCAACAAGTGTCAGGGACACGAAGCATCATCGGCATCGGCTTTCGGAATCGAAGGCCCACTCGTGTACACCTGGTGACTACACGACACAAAGCTTTAAGCCTCGCCTGGATCCTTCGACATCAATATTGGACTGTTGATGACTGGAGACATGTTGCTTGTCGGGCGAGTATCTTTTCAAATTGTGTCGAGTGGATGGACTTGTACAGGTATCGAGACAACCTCATGAATTCATGGACTCTGCATGTTAGCAGGGGACTGTTCAAGCTTGTGGAAGCTCTATAACGGTGTGGAACGTGTGTTGTTGGAGTGATATGGGACCCCAGATACGTCCAGACACGACCCTGACAGGTGACACGTACGTAAGCATCCTCTCTGATCACCTGCATGCATTCATGTCCATTGTGTATTACGACGGACTTAGGCAAGCCCAGCAGGACAATGCGACATCCCACACATCCAGATTTACCACAGACCACTCTTCTGTCTTTAAACACTTCCGACGGTTAGCAGACTCCCCAGATATCACCATATTGGAGCATATCTAGGATGCCTTGCAACATGCTCTTCACCCCCTCGTACTGTTACGGATTTATGGACAGCCCTGCAGGATTAAAGATATAAATTCCCTCCAGCACTACTTCAGACATTAGTCGAGTCCATGCCACGTAGTGTTGCGGCACTTCTGCTCGCTCGCGGGGGCCCTACACGATATTAGGCTTATGTATCAGTTTCTTTGGCTCTTCAATATATATTTGGAGTGGCCTAGTTCACTTCCTTACCCTTGAGTACATTTCAAACCTTGTCAAACCTGAATTTAATTTTCTATTATCTCTGAAATGATAGAAATCGTTAAAAAAGATGATCTCTTATTCCTTTCACAATGTCCACGATGTCGACGTCACGTTCAACTCTGCAGTTTTTAACTTTTCGATGAAAGACGCTATCCGCTTCTTTAGCAGCACAAAAGTGAAACAACTGTAAGTACGTTAAATACCACCTCGGGGAAGAGGTGAAAGTTAGAGGGAAGTCCCATTGAGAAGATCGGCAGTCCACAGCGGGCGGCCTTCGCGGAATGTAAACGCCGGAGGTGTCGTAGTCTGAAGAGCCGCAATTCGTCTGTCGACAAAAACGCTGGGAGTGCCGCACGTCCATTACGGCTGGCATTCGCAGTTTAATTTCGGCGACACCTGACATTTCAACGGAACCCAAAAATGCCGGCTGGTGTGCCTTTGCAAACCGGTTTTAAAAAGAGTCGGCCAGCTGCTTCCAGTGGTCAGTGGGATGCAAACAGGACTCGGGGCTGGACTAACGCCAGCTGAGGAGTAGATGGTGTGTTCCTGCGTAGGTGGCTCATCTAAAGCCACCAGTCGAGCTGTAAACTCATCAACATAAGTAGTAGAATAGTGAGAAAATCAAACAGCTACAGAGCCCCTTCAGATGTCATTTGTTGTGTTATCTCCTGTTTTGGTGCTTCAATGCACCATCTTCAGACATTAGTTAATGTTGAAGTGCTTATCACGATCCATGTATACGATGCATCAGTGGCCAACATAACTGGTTTACACAGGCTACCTGTAATGTGATGTCGTCTCTCCAACCGTCAACTGTCAACTGAGTATGGATCGTGATTACTCCTTTAGCATCAACTAAGCCTGAAGATGATGCATTGAAGCACCGAAACTGGTAGCTACACAATAAATGACGTCTGAGGGAGAGCTATAGGTGTTTCACTTTTTTACAATAGTGAACGGCTGTAGTCCCCCAGGCCTCCAGCCACAAGGATAGACATATATAAATTTGAAATAGTAGATTGTCAAATGCCTGTTTAAATAGATAACCTTCCGATATGATTCTGTGAAATTTTCTGCTCTTTTAGTCAAAGTTCGGTTGAAGGTACTATATATATCTGACCAGTCTTAAGATAAGAGTCTTTTTGTTCACTAAAAGCTTAATTTTCGAGCAATAATAGTTAGTTCCGATGTAAAAAAACTGTAAGCCAAAGAGAAAATTGCTTGACTATACGCATTTCCGTTTCAGTCTTTTTCGTACCATAATTTTATCAGCTTGCTTCCTCTGATTCAAATTGTTTCCTGTTTCGAAATTGTCCTCAGCGTTACTGACATTTACTGGAACACAAAACCACCTCTTATTCACAGTGACATAGTAGATTTTGTGCGGGATGATTTTTAATTTTTAAATTTTTTTAAATTTTATTTATTATAGTCATCAGTCTTCTGACTGATTTGATGCGGCCCGCCACGACTCCCTCTCCTCTGTACTTGGATCGCAACGCCTCAGTTATATGTTGGTGTTATCTAAGCCTCTGTCTTCGCCTGCAAGTTTTACCCTCTATAGCTCCCTCTAGTACCACGGAAGTTGTTATTCTTTGATGTCTTAACAGATAACCTATCATCCTATCTCTTCTTCTTTTGTTTCCTTCCTCGCGATTCTGCCGAGAACTTCCTCATTCTTTATCATCAGTCCACCTAATTTTCATCATTTTCAGCACACCTTAAACGCTTCTCTTCTCTTCTGTTCCAGTTTTCCTACTGTCCATGATTCACTACTACACAGCACTGTGCTCCGAACGTACATTTTCGCAAATTTCTGCCCCAAGTTAAAGCCAATATTTGATACTAGTAGTCTTCTCTTGGCCAGGAATGCCCTCTTTGCCTGTGTTAGTCTGCTTTCTATGTCCTCCTTGATTTGTCCGTCATGGGTACTTTTGTTTCCAAGCTAGCAGAATTCCTTAACTTCGTACGTCTCGCGATCACCAATTATTATTTTAAGTTTCCCGCTATTCTCGTTTCTGCTACATCTCGTAACCTTTCTCTTCTTCTGGTTTACTCCCAACCCACATTCTGTGTTCGTTAGACTGTTCATTCTATTCAACAGATCCTGTAAATCTTCTTCACTTTAACTGAGGACAGCAACGTCATCAGCGAATTTTATCTCTGATATCCTTTCGCCCTAAATTTTAATGCGACTTTTGAACCTTTCCTTCGTATCAGCCATTACGTATTACGTCCGTGTATTGAACGGCAGGAACCAAACACTACATGCCTGCCCTACAGCTTTTTTTAGATCGAGCACTTCGTTCTTGTGTGCGAAATCGCATGATACAAGAGATATGTTCAACTTAGTTTTCAACACTTTCTTGAAAAAAAAATGAGGTGTATCAGCCAACGTACGAAATCAAAATACTTCAAAACTTGTAGCTACTTTCTCTAAAGGAGAGTATTGTATTTAATATTAACTGAGACGTAGATAAAATGACAACGATATAGTTCAAAATACTTTGCCTTGGAATAAAACGACGTGTGGTTTGTAATCCATTAATGAAACGTAATCATTTGGTATAATATCATTTAAAACTTGAAAAATTTTTATTCTGGCTTCTTTGTGCTGAATTTGTCTTTCGTTAATTTTTAGCCGTTCTATCCCCACCTCCGTCCAGATCAGCCAATACACATGAGTTGCATGGGCAAAGAACCGGCAACTACTGCTGCACTAATAACACCTGTGGGGGTATTCGAATTCTATTTTGATCCAGTGAATCATGTTATAATTTGGCCTTCAGTGTCATATCAAATTCTAAATATGATAAGTGGTCCAGAAGACACGCTCTACTTCTGATGTACCTCTTGGTTAACGGTGTAAGTATGACGTCATAAGTCACATTAATGAAAGAAGCTCCTTCGGTTGAAAGTAATCGGTTCTCTGAGAGTTATGGCGGGATCACTGACGCAACATGTAGTGGTTTGACAGAAGTTGGTCATAATGGAGAGAAGCCAATAATATGTTTATATTTTGTGCCCGAAGATTATGCAATAGAGAAACATTACGTATAGCGTCTGTTATTAATCCTTCAGAATAACCTTGTCATCATATGATGCAGCGGACCTGCATCCCCGGACAAAAAGACTGTAAAACGATGAGAATATTCGAGGCAGTTGAGTATTTGAGAAACTACTGTGGGGAGCTGAAATTATACGACTGGAACTACAAATATATCTCTGTTAGGTTACAGAAATAATTAAATATATTTATATTAACATTAATACATATTACTGCGTAGGATACCGAGATGAAAGTGAGTTAACTTAAAAGTTTTCTGTACATGGTGTAGTATCATATTACATATTATCCAGAGATAGTTATTTTACGAAATAAAGCGGGACCATACTCTGAAAAATTTAATGCCAATTTATTACCTCTTGGCTCTTGCACTGTAAATAAAGTGGTCTAATTTGTTTCTAAATGATGTTAATTCACTCAATTGCATGCCTGTTGCAGTTAAGTGAAAGGTTGAGCAGGGGTTTCTGTAGATGACTGCGCGAAAATTACAGGACATAACAGAAAACAGACACTTATCGGTGTAGAGAGCATCTCTCCAAGTTTAGATTCGTAACACTCATCGTAGCTAGTTGTACTAAGGAGCTGGCGAGTGAGAACATGAAGGCAAATCACGCGCTCCTTACTGTTGCGTAGAATCAGTTCGCGCCTGCAGGTAGGCAACCCGACAAACGGACAAACGGGTCAGGTGGACTTGTGTCGTGCGTTCCCGGGCAGTCCGTGCCGGCAGTTTCAATGAATTACAGACACGTATTGCATTCGCCGCATCACTATCGGCTTCTATATTGTGCAACTGTAATATGAGTTAAATACAGTACTTGCAGAGATGTCCTATCCATTGATATGTGTCTGTTTGATGTTATATCTTGTAGTTTTCACGCAGTTGTACTCTGAAACCGAAGAGCTACATGTGAATGTACATCTTTTCACTGATCATTTGTTACCGGTGGATCCCCAACAAGACCACCTTATGCTTCATTGTTGGGTGGTGACTCTAATAAATTCATACTCTCTGTTAACGGAAACAGAGGTACAGTTTTCGTCTAAATGATGACTAAGATTAATAGTTTGATACTTACTATATTACCGCGCGGTCAGCCACGCGGTCGCAGGCGCCTTGTCACGGTTCGTGCGGTTCGCCCCGTCGGAGGTTCGAGTCCTCCCTCGGGCATGGCTGTGTGTGATGTCCATAGCGTAAGATTGATTAAGTAATGTGTAGGCTTAGGGACAGATGATCACAGCAGTTTGGTCCCATAAGACCTTACCACAAATTAAAAAAAAATAGTTTTTAATGAAATCTTCTACCAGGTTCCATAAATGTTTTAATTTTTTCAGTCAAACTTAACCCAAAACTTTCAGTGTTACTAGTAGATGTGACTTTCCACAACGAATGTCATATTCAATATTTTCATGTTCAGGACCCTACTGGCACATCAATATATCTACAAAAATATGTCGTGAGTTAAAGTCAACAGCAACTGGCAATTTTTTTTTCTTTTTAGTGATTAAAGCCTCAACCGCTACGTAATGCACGTTGTTAAAAATTCGTTTCTTTTTAGTAGTAAGCGAGAGTATTACATTCCATAATAGTTTTTCATGATAGCGATAGTTGTGATAAGAAGTATATTATTCATCATTCAGCAAGAAGATGGTTCGATAAGGGTGACATATGTCTAATAATGTAAAAGAAAATTTTATAAAATCCGCAACAGTGCTGGCAACCACCATTGTCGTCGTAGTGATTTTGTTGAAAGATTCAGGTGGATGAAGACGATCATATGAAGTGTGGCCCTGAACATGAACAAAACAAATTTCACGTTTTTGTCAAGCAGTTCCATGTAAAGGGTTCAACAGCAGTTTAAATCAAAACTATGAGGGGTCTGTCCACTGATGAGGAGATATACTGTCCAGCTGCTCATGGGGTTCAATATCGGAATGGTGCTGTGCACCGTCGTGTTGAAACTACATCCTATCAAGGGAAACAAGAGAGACAGTCTCCAAGAATTTTGCCATCATGTTTCGAATAAATGCTAGGTATGTTCATTTCTATAAGGATAGATAACAAGAGGCATCTCCTCATCCTACGAGAAAAACTACCACATTCAGAAAAAATAGTAGAAACAGAACAATAAACATATGATCCCACCTCTACTCAGTCACTCGCCCTCTCTCCATTCATTTTCCATTCCCTGTACACACAAACACACACACACACACACACACACACACACACACACACACACACACACACACACACACACACACATACACGAATGTAAAAGTGCACTTAAAATAATACATTCACAAGGTCAGTGGTACTCACAACCTACACGAAAAACGAATGAACATACAAATACACAGTGCTGAGAACAATACAAGTGAAACCACAGTAATATTCCCATGAAGACTGATCATGTGAAGTTTTAAATATGTGGAGTGCAAAAACGCAAATGCAGCAAAGGAAAAAGTGAGTTCTTAAAAGCTGAAAAATCAAGACGGTAGAAAGTGAGACTACGACTTTTTCGAATCCAATCTCTGCTGCCAGTGAGGCAAGACATATGGATTTCAGAACATGCTAAAAAGAGGTCTTAGCACCATAATAAAATATATGAAACAATTTATGAGGAAAACTGTTTTTAACCCGTAAAATAGCAAAATATAAAACGTATAACATATGCTAGATTTTCAGAATGACCACTGATAACGCTTTCTAAATAAAAGCGAAATTCCCTGGTGTAAAACACTAGTAAATTGAAATACGCTTAAGATTTTTTTCAGTCGGCAGCTTTCTGTTCTGTTTGATGGGCCAGAAATTCTCCTCCTGCGCCAACTTCTTCAATTCAAACTAGCAGTCGAACACTACGTCCTCAGTTATCTGCCGGATGTATTCCTATCTCCGTCTTTCCCTACAGTTTTTACCCTCTACAGCTCCCTCTAGTACAATGGAAGTTATTCCCTGATGCCTTAATACATGACCTATCACCCGGTCTCTTCTTCTTGTGGATGCCGCCACGACCACCACCATAACAACGACCACCACCACCAGCAGCAGCAGCAGCAGCAGCAGCAGCAGTACACACTGAACTAGAAAATCCCACTACTGGTAGTTCCACAGCCTCACAGATATTACTTGCGCCCAAGAAAACCAGCACCAGTTTCACTGCACACAGACATGGAGATATGAATCACCATACAACTTCTGAATCATAGCCAGCAAAAGCCACATTCGCACATTCCAGCAATATGTCAGACTGTCCCAAGTCCTCATACCAGACAATCGGCTTAAGTGCTGGAACACTGAGCACGCAACTAGTACACCCTCCAAACAACGTCCAAGATTTTTCTTGCCACACTCGTCCTTTTCAGGGTGGAAGGATATTGCATCGCATCCTGAAACTTTGAAAACCCAGCGGAGGTCGTGGAACTCTACGTCGGCTGCCACGTGGAACAGTTAACCATGAGTGCTAGAGTCTCGTGCTGCAGAAACACACACACAATTCTGCCAGCCTGTCAGAGGTCATTGCCGCCCTGTAAGTTCTGTCGTGCAGCGACAAGGGACTCAGTGGTGTAATCACTTTGCTGTCGTCTCGTTGTATAATGCAGGGGTTTTTGAGCAGGATGGTTGATGACTTCCCAATCGACAGAATCCATGAGTTGCTTTATGGCATTAGCTGTTTGGGAATGTACATTATTATGCAGCAAGCACATTCCCTTCTTTAACATTTCCCTTCGTTTGTTCTGTATCACCATCCACAATATTTCAGTGTTTCCCTGTACTGTATGCCAATAATTGCTGCTCTATGGGCCAAAAATTCAATGAGACGAATCCGTTAACGGTCCCAACAGATAGAGGCCAAAATTTTTCAGGCCGGAACAACGGTTTTGAACTGTTTCGCTTATGGTGGCAAGGGGCTTCGCCACTGAAATGATTATCTTTTCACGGTAGGAGTGTAGAGGAGGGATTCTGAATAGAGACGCTCATTTCAAAACGACACTACAATAAGAGTTGTCAGCCGACTGCGACAAATGAGAGTGTGTTCGATTGCCAACACTTTGTCCTTGAACGCACTGCTGCCAGCTTCGTAAATAAGAAAAGGAAAAAGCCCTTCGAGACTCAGAGGTTCACTGTACGTCTATCAGATATTTTATGAGCGTGTGTCTAGGACTCACGTACCTGTTTTTCCTTGGTGGTTATTTTCTTGTTGCTCGAGCCACCGATTATGACTGAACTTGATATCATATACACTCAGGTTCAGAAAACAAAAAACGGAACACCTTAAACGACTATCGATAGAACGTTCATATCGACAGGACATGTACATTAGTATGTTCTGCAGAGATGATAAGCATTTCAGTCACCTAAGTTCAGCATGTATCCTGTTGCCTAGTGGACACAGGATCCGCCATTGGCCCCAATAACTTGTTCTATGCATGACAGCATCAACGTGTTTAAGGCGCCAAAGGTGCCGTGTGGTGTAGCCATCCATGCAGCATTCACCTGGTTCCGAAGTTCATCTGTGGTGTTTGGCCATTGGATCACAGTAATTCACTCGTCGTTTCATCATATCCCACATATTTTCGATCGGCGACAAGTCTACTGATCTGGCGGGCCAGGACAAAAGGCTGACTTCCTGTGACACCAAGAAAGCACATGTTCGTGGTTCAAATGGCTCTGAGCACTATGGGACTTAACATCTATGGTCATCAGTCCCCTAGAACTTAGAACTACTTAAACCTAACTAACCTAAGGACACCACACACAGCCATGCCCGAGGCAGGATTCGAACCTGCGACCGTAGCAGTCGCGCGGTTCCGGACTGAGCTCCTAGAACCGCGAGACCACCGCGGCCGGCAGCACATGTTCGTGCAGCAACGTGTGATCTTACGTGTCTTACTGAAAAAAGGCGTCTGGGGCGTTGTGCAGAAAAGGGTATGGCTACGGGTCGTAAGATGTCATTCACTTAGGTCACACTGCTCATATTGCTTGTACCCAATAGCACCCCGCACCATAAGGCCCCGAATTAGCACTGTATGTGCTGTGCGAATGCAATCACTGTGATGCCGTTCCCCCCGTCTGCAGCGAACCAAAATGGGGTCATTATTTTCAAACAAACAGAACCTGGATTCATCCGAGAACACTATCTGATGCCACTCCTGTACCCAGTGACGTGGTTCATACACTATTGCCGTCTAGCACGTTTTTTGCACATTCGTCAAAGGCGGAGAGGTGAACGAGGCCTACGTAGCCCATGCCCTAATAAACGGCGACGGACTGTCACCCCCGATAATGTAGATATGTTACAAAAAAATGGCTCTGAGTACCATGGGACTTAACTGCTGAGGTCATCAGTCCCCTACAACTTAGAAGTACTTAAACCAAACTAACCTAAGGACATCATACAAAGCCATGCCCGAGGCAGGATTCGAAGCTGCGACCGTAGCGGTTGCGCGGTTCCAGACTGAAGCGCCTAGAACCGCTCGGCCACACCGGCCGGCTTCCGAGCGACAGAGTGTTAAGTAGCTACAGGTTGACGGCGCATGAAAACAATGAAGACCACACATGTCTGGCAGAGATCCAGACATGTTCTGCCAATGAAATATAATAATATGGGGTACGCAGTTTACAACTGCATCGATCACACAATAGTTATAAACTGTAATTAATTAGCCAAGCGGTCTGTTTGGCGTACAGACGTACCTATTGTCTGTGTTCATCCTGATTTAAGTTTTTCGTGATTTCCCTGCATCGCTTCAGGCAAATGCCAGGATGGCTCCTTTGAAAGGAAACGGCCGACTTCCTTCCCCACCCTTCGCTAAATTTCACTGGAGGGGTACAAAAAGAAAGCCTGCAAACTGACATTCGCTGCTGGGATCTACATTCTTCTTATAACAAATAAGAACAAATTTAATTTTAACTAACTTTTTAAGTATTTTACTGGAGAAACACAAAGGCCCCCATCACCATTATCCTTAAATTCTTCCTCTGAATGATGCACTTGTTCCACAGCAGAACTGTGATCACTGGCTATTATAAAATCGTCGTATTTTTCGTCTATTTCTTGATTTACATCACTGACACCTTCCTCCACACACAGTCTAACAATTTCGTCAAACTAAGTAAAGCTAAAACTGATATGTTCCTGCGAACATATTTTGTATTATACGGTACCGAACTGAAGAAACAGGTACGTAATTCACGAGACACGGTCTATAAGGCCCTAAAACCTGTCAGCAACACCTATCAACAACAAACAAAGAAAGAGATAACGCAGCCGACAACAAAACACTGTAGCGTGGGCAATTGAAAAGGGTGGGGGGAGTATAGAAGCATTCCGCCAGAATCGAAATTTGTAAAATTTTCGCGCGCTCTGAGAGACTACACCTCTTGAGTTAAGGATGGAAAAGCTTTTAGTTTTAAACACGTCCTTGAGGTTATATAATTAACACGTAACTACAATTCCACAAAACACGCCGTTTGTTAGGCGTACTTTGACAGTAATTTACAACAATGTTTCAAACAGTCCGCCATGTGCGTCAATATGGTCCGCACACCTTCGCATCAGTTCCTGTCCACTTCGGAGAGCTCGACAGCGGTCTGTCGGATTTGGTGGAATACATCAATGATGCGAACTATCAGCTCAGCTCTAACGGCTATTGGAGTAACGGAAGTTATACTGTTGACTTATTGCCAAAGAAAGTAATCAGGGGGTGTCATGTCAGGCGGTCGCACTAGACACGCAACAGGTCCTCCTCGTCCTATCCAGTGTTCTCCAAAATCGACAGTTAGCCTGCTTGTGCCTCAATGTCGAAGCGTTCTGTGGTTCCATAATACTGGAACCACAAATCTCTGCATACCGCAAGAAATTCCGGAATTATGGTTCAAATGGCTCTGAGCACTATGGGACTTAACAGCTGTGGTCATCAGTCCCCTAGAACTTAGAACTACTTACACCTAATTAACCTAAGGACATCACACACATCCATGACCGAGGCCGGATTCGAACCTGGGACCGTAGCAGTCGCGCGGTTCCGGACTGCGCGCCTAGAACCGCGAGACCACCGCGGCCGGCCCGGAATTATGGTCTGCAGGAACTGTGAGTAACATGCTCTAGTTAACCTACCTATCAGCGTTACGGGTCCTAGAAGATGATTATCCACAATTCTAGACCACATATTTATGGAGGACCTTTATTGGTACGATCTAACAGAAACCGCAAGCGTATTCTCATAGTTCCAGATGTGGCTGCTCCTGGTATCGAAATACCCGTCACGTGTAAAGCAGGCCTCATCGGCAAATGAAACGTGTTTTTGGAAGACAACATCTTTCACTCATTGGCTTACGAATCATATGCACAATCTGCGTACGATGTACCTGGTCCTAAAACCCGCACTCTCTGGAGACGCTATGGGAGTGGGTTGCACTCCTGCAATACTCTCCAACCAGACACGTGAACTGTTCCCATAACACGAGGTGTAGTACGTGTGCTGATTAGATTCGTGCTAAATCCACAGATCACGCCACTCTCAAAATCTGGCGTTCTTACGTCACACCTACCACCACCGACATGCTGAGGGCGCAAACTCCCTGTTTCTCGTAAGCATCTATGAACTGTTGTGGATGTCTTCTGTTAGGGAACCGATATTCTAGGTACGAAGAACAGCTCTTCCATTTCCCCTCATCTCGCCATAATGTCAGTGACCTTATCAAATTCGTACTACATGTGGCACTGACCACTAATAGCAAGAAAACCTGAATTCAGGATTATAAGATGTACGACACTGAAATTACAGTATTGCAGCATCAGAAGCTGAGTGACAGGACTGGTACGAATCCACAAACAACCACCTCAGTAGGTGGCGGTTGGCATCATGACCACGCGCGTAACTCGTAAACGGTGGACCAAAACGTATATGTTCCTTCACAAAAAAATGATAATTTTTTGTGTGAACTATCATTCCTCTGAGTTGATCGTCGAAAACATCATGTAGGTCCCTCTAAATTAGAATGATCACTGAATCAGGATCAAGTTCATGTTTATTGGTTCCATAACTGAAGTGACGCCACTGATAGTTACTTCGACGACACGACACAGGTAGTCATAAATTACACTTTTCATAATAATTCACTGTGCTGATACTTTTGAAATTGATGTAAGACATGAATTTTGTGATGAAGGCTTTAATCGTTTTCAATCAAAATGCAATGATTTGCATTTTTTGCCGCCCATCTCTCCGGCACTGCACGTTCACGCACGGATCTCTTTAACAACAACGCCGCACACTGTACTGTCGAGAAAAACTATCGATACTGTGGCCGAGAGGGCAACGGTATTGCAGTACTACCACAGGTGTAGTCGCAATGGTGACCCCAGAAGCTGCTCCTTCTCCCATCAGGCTAGTGAGGGGAGCCTGGAAGACAGTCATCGCACCTTGTTGGCAACAGTGGGTGTCATTATCAAGGACACTAAGGGTAAACAACAATCTTGGAGAGTGTTACTAGACTCCGAGAGTCAACTATTATTTCTATAGACATGATCAAGAAACTGAAGCTGAAACTCAATAAACAGTCATTGCCATTGAATAATATAAACAATGGCATTGCCACTTTTGTGTCACACATTTAGAATGTGGACGTCTCCACCAAGCTTAATGATTCTAACATTAAAACCACTTGTGATACTGTGGACAACGCTACCAACGAGCTTCCGTCTAGGTACCTGGGCACAACAGGTTGGAACAGTTGCTGATCCAGATTTCCACAAGCTGCCAGAATAGATATGATACTGTGGGTAGACGTGTTCTTCGATATCTCAGGCAAGGAAAGACTGGAGAAACTAAATCACCCCACAATGGTTGACAAAAAATTTGGTTCTATTTTGTCGGGTAGTGTTCCTCCATTTCCAGTCAAGGCTGTGTGCCAAGATAAATCGTGTAAAGCACCCATTCAACAGCAAACAGGCCGTGATGGAGATTTGTAGGCTGACGAAAAAGTGGACTGTCTCTGTCCCCCACCAACATTTGCCCAGTGGTGCACAAAGAATGTCAAATTGTTTGTAGCAGTTGATCAGCTTAACATCCTCAGCCTTTATCTTAGGTTTTATGAATAAAAAGTTTATACTTGTGGACAAAACGTTGCTCTGGGAGAAAATAATGCTAAAATACTAAACTTAAACAAGGATGAAAAATGTGCAATACTTAAAAAAGAACTCGGTATTATCATCATCATCATCATTTAAGACTGATTATGCCTTTCAGCGTTCAGTCTGGAGCATAGTCCCCCCTTATAAAATTCCTCCATGATCCCCTATTCAGTGCTAACATTGAGAACTCGGTATCAAACACAATAATTTTGAAAACAAGGACACTGGAATGTGAAAGTATAGGTCGTTGCCAAAGTAGGCCCAGTGCAAAATCGAAAAAAATTACCATTGTAGTGTTGTGCTGAAAAAAACATTCACTTATACTATATGTAGGGCATATTAGCATACGCCAAACTTTATAGTCCAGAATTTAAAAACAAATAGAAAATACCTTTGTTTTTCAAAGCCCTGCTGACACTGTGATAGACAGCTTGTTTGGAACAAGTGTTGCCGGACACTGAAAACTAGGCAGAAGCAAAAACAAGTGACGCACAGAAAGCTGTAGTGTAAAGTACAGGCTTCATTTAAGTAGAGCCTGTTTTGCTTGTTCCCTAAGATAGAAAAAATATATAACCTGGATATAGCGCTATGCTGCATAAGAACTGCCGAGATTATATTGTGGACTTGTAACCTCCCCCTCACTTACCGACCTTAATGACAGTGAAAAATTAAACCGCGTGTACCTAATGGAAATTTGGGAAAAGCAATCGTCACCGAAGTTAATTTGTCGGTAAAGAGGGAGGAAAGGGTTACATCTAAATGAAAGGAAAAGTGCTAATGAAACTGGTGGAAATTAATTTTGAAAAGGGGTAAAGTTAATAAAGAAAGTAAATGTGCAGCCGTTACGTTAACAATTAACTAGCGGTAATTAGGTATTTGAGATTTGGGGGAAATCACGGTCGCCAGTGCTCAGGACAATTACTATAGTAACTGGAAAAGAAAGGTTATTACACATATAATTAGCACTAGAAGCGTGGCAACTGAAGGTTGACACGTGTAGTGTGAAAACTGAAAGTTTGTCAGAAGTAATAAATTTCGCTACACCCTGACTTAATTTAACAAAAGAATTAATAAAAGCGGAAAATCGAAAGTTAATTTAGTGACTGAAGTTAATAGTGAACTTTCTTTCTGAAGCACATCGAAATTCAGTAAAATACGGTTAGTCTTGGACTACCTCAACAATCATTTCAAAAGCTACTTGAATCTACGCAATTTAGAAATAAGAGATTTAACTTTGAACTTGAATTAAATGATTCCGAACAATTAACAATAGTAAAATTTAGTACGTACCAAGCTGAGCTGCAGTCACAGGTAAGCTAAAATATGGTAACAAAACTCGCACTCTTAATTTGTGCTTGTGTAATCTAAATAGTGTAGCCAGCTATAAAAACTTTAACCGAATTTTGAAATTAAAGCAGTGAAAACGAGTTAGCTATATTACTTTAATGCTGGAGTTTGAATTTCAACGACACTCGGGTTCATTTCGGAAAAGGAAGGGACTCTGCTTGGTAATGCAATTGGGACAATGAGCAGCAAACGTTCATGCTAAGTTGCTGTAATTATAGTGAAGAAAATGGAACAGTTTGAAAAGCTGAGGTCTGCCATACAGTTCTAAAACTTTACGTGCGTCCAGTCTTCCTTGTCGGTTGATTGAAGGTTTGAAGCCGTCGGTCGAGGAGGTGGCGACAGTCACTCATTGTCGGCCGTCGCTGTTGCAGAAGCTGGATGTTGGCGCGCCTTCTTCTCGACACGGTCACCAGACGAAACGGGCTCTTGATGTGCGCCAGCTAATGCTTCCCGTCCGCGACACCATGTCAGAAACTATCATCGCAAGTCGAGCGCAATTACATGCTGCCAAACCCCGAAAGCGCGGCAACTCGCGGGAGCTTCACACAACACACCTGCTCCACTCGCTACTCCAGCCAGACTCCCTCTGCTCAGCCCACGCTCCACGCGGCAGAGTTAACACTACCAAAGATCCTACACACTTTGATTCTTCACACGACCTATCGACGTAATCGTTCGATAGCAGTCTTCCCTAGGCAAGACCCAGCGTAAAAATACAAATAATATTTAAGAAACAAACCAATTATACATCGACATAAATGTATAAATTTATATATACAAACAGTAAAACAATTACAATATACAAAGAGACAGAAATGTCATATCTTGAGGTAACAAAGCAAGGGAAAAAAAATAGTACAATAGATGGAAATAGGAGGCTATGCATTTCCGGCGTTACAGACTGACTGTTGTCAGTATGATTTACTCAACTATCGCATTGTGTGTCTTCAATGTTAGCCTGTTCACGTTTCACATGCCTCCATGTAGTTCATAGTAACATTTTTGTTTGTCATTTATGTGTCTTAAAGGTTAGTGTCGGTCACGTTTCTTATGCCTTGATGCTGTATGTAGTTATATTTATTATTGTTTTTTTATGGTTTTCAGTTTACGTTTTCAACTTGTTGCTTTAAATTTGTGCTTAGTTGGTGAAATGATAACACTCATTTTAGAATGGGAGTAAGCTGAGTTCTGACACTCTGCTCCTAGTGGCATCCAGTGCAGTATATTGCATCTGGGCAGATCAGTCAATCCGGCATAATATTTTCCTGTCGGGAGCACCTACTTGGGGCATCCGGTGCCCTATGTTCGGGCCGATGTATGTCTCAGCATGGCAAGCTCAGCAGTGAGTGGTACGCATGGCATCTTGACACTTGGTGTAATGTACTTCTTTACCAAATATCTTTGTTCTGATGTACCATTTGAGTGGAAATAAGGGGAGGGCAGTGAGTCCTCTCCCACTACACAGTGATTACTTAAGTGTGCGTACACATGAGTCAGAGACTTGCAAATGAACAGTTGTGTACACTCGCCGTCTGGAAATACAGGATGAGGCGCGTAGCTTTTCCATCTCAAATTACTTTTGAGCCTTTAAGAGACTTGTAATCTGTTTCCAACTGGACAAGCAGTGACCAGGGTGTCATGAAACAAACAAAAATCTCTTTTCGCTGTTTCATTAATAACAAAGTTGCGTGCATCAGTTTTTTTAATAGTATTTTGTTTCTTTTACACCTGAAAATCTCGATGGGACAATTTCAGTGATATAGCTCTTTTGTAGATCTGACAGGAAGTGACGGAGTATACATGCTTTGAAGATCAGTGTTATCTGTGCTGCTGTTGCTACCACAGTATGGCCCCCACCCGGACGTTCACGCCATTCTCCAAATAAACTTGCGACGCCGAGGCGAAAGGTACGTGATGTTTACGTTGATCTTGAGTGTGTCGTCGAGACAAGAGATACGTAGTCAGTTTTATGTAGTTCTCCGGAGTAGTTACCTGAAGTGCGTTGGAATCACTGTCTACATATGACATATTTGTGACGAGGAATGCTGCAATTCATTTACAATACGTTTCTCGTAACACATCCAAGTAATCGAATCGTTAGTAATGCATAAAGCTTTTTCAGGAATACAATGATATTTGCCAATGAAAAAAGTAGTCGACGCGATCTTAATTCATATCGAATGTCACCAAAATGTGTCAAGAGCAGCATAACTGTATGTTGAACGATTCCCTGGAGACGCTATTCAACTTGCTCCACCTTCGTTAGTAGTATCGAAGAACCTCGAGAGGCTCGAAATTTATGACCAAGAAAACATATACACAGGAAGATTATTACCAACGAAGCTGTAGAAGTAGCATTTTTTACAGCTGCTACACTAAAAGAGCATGCCAGTTCTCGTGAGATACAAAAAGAGGTTGATTTCGGCCAAAGAAGCGATCTGTGTATTCTTATACACATAAATATCACCCATTCCATATTTCATTTCATCCAGAGCTATATGGCACTGAATTTCAACAACGCTCTGAACACTTTGAGTTGAACCTCTAACTAGAGAATCATCTTGTGGAAAAAGTGTTGTTAATTGATAAAGCCACGTTCACAGATGACTAGCGTGAAAATCTGAGGGTCATGTACTAATGGCCAACGGAAAACTACAGTGGCTTCGTGAGGTGTTTAATCAACGACACGGGAGTGTGAACGTGTGTTGTTGCATAATCGGACAGCACGTGTTCGTTATTGTTACTATGAAAAGTGAAAATTACACACATTTTTTATGTATGTGTTACCCTTGTTATAAGACAACCTTGAGAACACGTCAAATGTTGGGGTTCCAACATGATGGATGTCCTGCTCATAATTCTTCAGCTGCAAGTGGCGCACTGAACTGCTTATTTCCAAACCTGCAGAGATATCCAACACGATCCTCTAACCTGACTCCGCTAAACTTCTTTCACTGGGGCCATGTAAAGCATGCGATCTATAAGAAGGTTCTAACAACTTGTGAGTGTAAACACACGGTAAACCTGTCGGTCATCAGAGGACTTCCATCTCATGTGTGATGCAACTTGACACATTCTTCTAAACGAACTTTGGTTTATGCGATGTACTCCATCCCCCCTGTCGCATCTTGGGTGTAAAATCGAGACCTCAGAGTCATAACTAAGTTAGCGATAGGTTCTTGTGAGGTGATGTAATCCCCGTGTACACATTTGCCTGACAGGTGTGTTTTTTACAGAGTTAGTGATGGAATGACTTGTCATTTTTACATGTCGGACGCTGCTGCTATGCGTTTATCTGTTTCCTTGTAGGAGGTATCCCCCGCTACTAACGATCATTTTATGTAGGCCTGATGCAGGCATCGTATAATTTCTGAACCGTGATAGGTTGTGAACAATAGACCCTATACGTCTCCGGAAAGCTGTATTGTGCTCATATTACACAGAGCAAATATTTTACGGAAGTAGTTTTTTTCGTTTTACGGTTCAATAACATAGTTTATCGTAGAGAAACCGGGAAGAAGGATGTATGTCATGCGCTTGAAATATATTTCTGACATTCGAATATTAACAGCGCTACAGTCCATACGATTGATAGGTTGGAAACACAGGGGATCTAACATTATAACCCTTTTTAAGTGCACAACGTTGTAGCCTTAGAAGTGCGTGTGTTTATGTTCTCTCTTACCAATACCTTCCACGTACCGACCCTAGACTCTAGAACAATGCTTTAGAGTTGATAGCTTGGTTGATTCACGTAAAAATGCGTCGAACTCCATCCATCTGGAGCTCCATCGCGCACAAAAATCAGTCGTTTCTTGTTCTTCTTAACTGTCTGCTATTACATTATGGCACTTTGAAATCTGTTACTATACATCGATAAGGAGTACTTAGCTCCTCGACATGGGCGCATCGCGAGAAAACTCGTGCACTTGGGTGGGCGAGGACTTGGAAAGCTCTATTCATTCACAAGACGTGAAGTGTAGCTGTCTATTTCTGATCAGGCAGATTAATTCGGTAACGGTGCTACAGGGCGGGTTGGCCAATGACAGTGTGAGAAGGGTCTTTCTAATTTTACCCTAAGACACAGAGAATGCTCTAAGACTCTGATACGCAGAGAGATAGATCGTAAATTAAGAACTGTGCTCCAGGTGTTAGAAATACAGTATGTAGAGTGCTGTCTGGTATACTCTGATGATTTATGTGTTTGAGAATTAACACTGAATGGACGTACTGCGTAGTCATCTATCTGCATTCGCAATGATGCTCACAATACAGAGAAGGGGCGGTTTAGCTAAGTTACTGAAATTGTGGAAAGATGCTGTCACATCATTGGTCGGAGTTGAAATTAGTGTAAGATTGTTCGCGCTATCAACTGTGACGCTTATTATGAGAGTACATCGATGGTGTCTTTTCCGTCCCATCCATGCACTGGCACACTGTTGGTTACCACATAATGATTGACTGACAGCCCTTGTTTGAGTTGGGGAATGAGTTTTGTGGATAGGTGGCCCCTTCTGGGGGTTGCTAGCACCGAAACAGCGATCGCGTACATGAGTGCAATATGAGGAATTAGTCAAAAGGGAATGCAGAGCCCTCATCTATTCCGTCACTGTGACAGATGAGTTAAAATTTAGAGGTCGTCAATCACTTTCGGACATGTTTGGAAACTCCCCACAACGCAGCCAAACTCTTCTAGTTTGCTTATGTTGTAACTGTCTTTTATTTAAAACCGTCCAGTGTGTGGTATGTTATAGTAGCCGCCATAACAAAATGATTTACAGCATGCGATATCTAGCTTTCTGCGAGAGGCCGTGGATCAGAGCGTCTTAATGTCAGTTTAGAACCTGACACAGACCTCGAAGTCATGGCAGAAAAGCAAAACGTATGGCAGTGTACAAAGCGTGATAGAAAACAATGTTTCAAACAACGACACTAGGTCACAGTGAGCATCTCTTGCGACTTACAGTATAGCCTGCGGGATAATGTCATCATCCAACAGTACGGGTGATGAAACCTTAAACTGCCCTCTGCACTGGATCAAAAGCTGTGTAGTCAATAGGATCGTTCTGCATAGGCAGCTGCAGCAGTTTGACAGGTAAATTCTATGACAGATGGGCTATTCTGGGGAGCATCGCGAAATCTCCCACTCCGCACTGGACCGCACCACAGCTATGCGTCATCACGTGAGCGACGGTGACTAGGTGTGTTCTATATCGGATGAAGTTAGTGGAGCTTCTATAGTTCTTAATTTTTTTCTGTTGGGGGGTAGAGAATAACGATGATGGTATGTTGGGCTGATAGATTTGAATGGACGCGGATCTGCTTCGGATTGTAGTATCAGTATCTAGTTTGGTGATGTACCACATTGCAGGCATTTCCACCGAATGGTCAAGACACGCTCCTGTGGCACTAACTCAGGTCGTTCTGTTTCTTCACGGGTTGCAGAAGGTGGTGGGTATATCTTTCTCTGATGTGTGTTCAGTTCCGACTTAAATTGGGATGGTCCCATGCGGAAATCTGTAGAAATGGGAGCAGTTGCAAGATGCGTAGGGGGTGACTAAAACCACGTTGGAATTTTACTGTAGCAGCCAGGTTCGAAAAAGGTGACTCGTTTCGTGATATGAGAGTGCTAGAAATATGATTCACTTGTTGCTGTGATCCAACGAGGGTATCTGCTTGAATGGAAAGGCTTGATTCCAAATAATGGATATCATTTCTAGTGGACAGTGTAAGACTAGATATCTGAAAAGCAAGTGTACATTATCTTACGACCTCAATCAGCACATCATCTACTATTGCTGTTTGTGATCTTCTCAATCAGTCATCGCCCATAACTCAGTGGATATATCGCAGAACCTGTGACATGGCATCGAGTCAGAATACGTTACAAGTACTATAGAAATATCTAGGTGGGGTGGCGTGAGGGCGTCGCAAATACTGTTTACATATCACGTTCCTTAGCTGAATCATTTTCAAAATTCAGCGATCTTATCACGAGGTTGCATCATGGGCTACGTGTAACCGGAGTACTGGTCTGATTATACACATTCCTACAATCACTGTCTTGGTATTTGTCCGGATAAACCACCTCATTCAGAGGTAATGTCGTACCTCGATTTATAAAGTCAGTATAGCTTTTACCATGGATACTTGTGTGCACCTGTAGAACCATGACCGCTTGTAACAGTAACATACAGTAGTTGTTGGTACCAATTTTTTTTTAACATCTGGTCGATAACGGCTCTCTTTCTAAGACACAATGGTAGAACTCGACAGAAATAGTTATGAGACGTGTCCATCCATGGTTGATTTTCTCTCAGTATTATTTCGTATCGCCAGCGACCAGTTATTGACGAAGTACTAAGTAGTAGGGGCTGTGTGATATGTTCACGTTGAGCATCAGACTCATGAAGTATGTGTTTGTGTTCTGACATATGCAAGGGAAATGGCTACGTCCAGTCCTAAGGGATGTATGGATTTGACGTGGAGTACTGTGATAGCAGGGAAAGAGTATGTCAGGTCATAAGAATGGTACTGATATTTCTATTTCCAGAGCGACAGCCGTCAGTAGGGTGTATTTCCGATACTTTGCTCATTGTCGACTATCAATCAACTGAGACCGTGATTGTAACATTTAGTTGTAAGTACATGGATAAAAATTTATATGTGAGTGAATTCTTAGGATGATTGATTCTACCTGTGCGTGCTTGGCATGCAGCGCCGGTGACCTGTGCAGAGGTGATTCACGTTTCCCATTAACAGAAGGAGCTGTCAGAATGGAGAGGCCTATTGGAGTGTAGGAATGTAGATGAATTAACGTGTTGGCCTCTAGACTACCGAATAGCGAACTAATACTTAGTATGTGTTGGATAGCTTTCGTGGTTGCGTGGAAATTTGAGAAGATTGAATATGGAGGTGCGTTTGCGCTGGATCGTTATTCCCGCCCATGTAAATTGTTCCGTTGACTGCTTCTGCACATTTCGCGCCTTTATTTAGTTGAGGGAAGATCGATTGTGGTGTGAGCAACTAGCATGTGGAAGACACGTTTGCCGGTTCTCTAGTCATGAGAAACTCTTTAGTTGATCTTGTAAATTATAGAGGTGATTTGGAATCTACTACATCACTGACATTGGCTTTCGAGAGTGGATATATCAGTTTCCTCTATTTGTTTCGAGTTTCCGAATAAATGTTTTTGCAGACGTGACAGTGTTCTAGTTGGTCAGTGGTTTACAGCACACCCCACCTAGCTAAAATTTCGGGTTTGTAAAGAAATAATTTCCGGTCTATATCTTCAGAATTATATCGCGTGAGTGGTACTGCTATGCAAGCGATATTGATATGTACTTGATATCGAGAAGTACTGCGAAAATGATATGATATTGTAGCAAACAATTGCTGTACAGATATAAAAGGTAACTGCACTGTTTGTGTAAAATGTGTATATATTGCGAAATTAGATATGTTTTTTGTAATCCCAGAGTCTGGAGATGGGGCAAGCAGGTCCAGACCAGGAACAGTAATGCGGTTGTGCCAAGGGGGGAAACGAGCCCTAATTTGTAGAACAGTTCTGAGATGTACTTCGATCCACTGACGGCTTTCTGATGTAAAAGGGATGATTTTGTATGGCTGAGGATATGAATTGTATGTTTATTACATTGACACGGTACATGGTGATATATTGCTGGGTTGGATATCAGTTACATGCTCTAATATTCAAGCTCCTGTCCTCAGTGGGAGAGCAGTGTAATTGAGTAAGACGCTTTCCGTATTTGACGATATGTATGGTACTTTGCAATGTTTAGTTGTCAGTGCAATATGGCGATCAATTTTTTTGGTTGCTGTACAGATATAAAAGGTAACTGCACTGTTAGTGTAAAATGTGTATATATTGCATTGTAAAGTTACTGTGACCCCAAGCATGTGTTTTGTATCAGTGTGAATAAATTGTTCCAAGATAAATAAATTATACTCCTTCCTTACCCTCTCCAGCAGCCCAGTGCAGGTCGAGTCGTTTTCGTGAGATTTTCCCCCTCCAGACCACCATCTTGGATTATGTCACAGGAGGGATTACAGCACCCTCTGGTGGCAGTACTGTGTACTAGGTCAGTTGGACTCTAGGTCTCGTGGTGGAGACACTGCCTACAAAATAAAAACTCATGTCCAGCACAGCCAGAGTCCTTTTCCCACCATTTTCCCCCACCCCAGACTGCCACCTTGGGTTATGTCATGGAACAGATGACATTGCCCTCTGGTGACAGTACTGTGTACTAGGTCAGTTGGAGTCCTGATCCCTTGGCGACCACTCTGGATGGTGGTAGTGCCTCTAATTGTTTAACTAAAATAGTGCATGCAAAACAATAAAGACTTACATCCAGCACTGGTCAAGTCCTTTTCCCACGAATCCCTATGAAGAAGTGGTGGTCAGGTGACTTGAGGTTAGTGGAGGTAGTCCAAGTGTCCTTTCTTTTGCGCCATTTTCTCAGCTTAGTAGAGATACACGAATCGACCTTTCTTTACCATCAAAATTCAAATTGGCGCCAGTTCCTAGGAAGAGGTGGCAGTCGGGTGATTTAAGTTAGTGGGGATAGCCCATGTGACTTTTCTTCCCACAATTTTCTTACATGTGATGCATTATCCTGTTGGAATTTTGAACTTCCTGCCATTTTTCTGGGGGAGAGGAGGGGGCATGGCACTTTCCCACCAAAAGCCGCCATCTTTGATAATGGTACTTGCGTCATCAGCTGACGTCATGGCTGCCATCTTGGATAACGTCATATGCTGTTGCCAAGTATACATGCCACCATCTTGGATGACGTCATCGCCGCTATCTTGGATATATCTGGCAACAATGCAGAGTGGCTCAGAATCCGCCTTGTACCAGTACTCACATTTTATGGTTTTCTACATCTTCTTTTGGCGATGTATTGTGCATCACGAGTTTAAGCAGATCTCTGTTTGTAAGCGGTCTATCTAGTAGTATTGCTCAGAGATTTCTTCTTAATGAACAGCTCAGAGCCTTTCTTGTGCGATTTTAATTGTATTCTTTTACTGACAGTGATGGCCTCCATTGTTCTGTTATGTCTTTTAGTCTCCTGTATCTACTTCTCTGCGTTTTGTGCACTCTTTACCGCTAGTGTTATGGCGCAGCTGCAGGTGCCAATGAGCCAGTGACTGACAGCCCGACAAATGCAGAAATTAGAATTGGAATTATTCCACCTGATGTCTCAGGTATTGGCCGAGCCCTAGGCCCTTTAACACTTCTTTTCCTTCCTCCTTTCTGCCTCAATGCATCTACGCTGCTGCCAACTCTGATTGGATCCAATTTTTTTTAACGGCTCATAGTTTTTTTTTCTTATTTGGTGGACGACAAGCTGCATTTATACTTTGCCTGACATTCATTCCAGCACTCAACTTAAGTTTGGCACCTACTGCTTTTATCAACAACGAATATAACAATATGTCGTCATATTCGGCCCACAGTGTGGCGATCTTTATTTGTAGTGTATGCAGTATGATGTTCTTTGCGTGTGTCATCTAATATACTAATTCCCTTATCACCAAAAGCTAGACGCTTCTTCAGCTTGGTTTCAGATGCACATTAGTTGTTTCCAGGGATATGAAGCTCAACTGTTAGGTTTTCGAGATTACCACGCCCACCTCTGCTGATGTCTTTCCTAGCACTCACGTCACACTACTGCATTGTTTGAGATTTGTGTGTGCTGTTATACAGCAAACTGAGAGCTTTCACCTAACTGTTGTACTTTTACAGGAAGCTGGGACATTTTATTAATGCCTCGCTCCCTCAGTGCTTTATAACCCACTTTGCGACAAACACATCCAGTTCAGATTTTCTTTACTTCTTGTGTGTAAGAAATCTCTGCAATTTCTTTACCATGAAAGTCCTTCAAGGTTTAAATTCCCAGGTTTGTACACTGCACTTTGGAAATCTTAAATATCTCCATTGACCTGTTCGTCAGACAAGACTTTTTAAATGCAGTTTTGTATTTGGAAATACACACCAAATCACCTACGTTGAACTTCTGCTTGTGTGGATCCACCATCTTAATACGTCGGTATGCTGTATCTGGAAGCCCATTATCACATACATCAATAGGTCTTAAGGTTGATGAGCAGCCTATTACACTCGTCAATATTTTGTGATAGAAAGTGTAGCCATTTTTATCATCCTTGAAGATTAAATTGCATCCATATCCAGTTTATGATCACCCTGTTCAATCGTTCAACAATACTAGTTTTCAAATGGGACACAGCTGAGTAGTGGTTAATTCCATATTGTTCCAGTTCTGCTTTGAAAAGCCGACTGTAAAATTCGCCTCCATGGTCGGTCTGAATGTTATCAGGACATCGATTTGTTTCATTCCGCAGCAACTGTTCGAAGAGTTTGCACCATTTCCTTTCCCTTCAAAGGTAGAGCCCATGTGAATTTTAAATGCATATCTATGACCATTAAAATGACTTGAAACCCTTATTTGATAGTGAATATTCTCGCATACCTACAACATTAGTTTGCTTTAAATCATTCAATCTTCGTATTATGGCATATCTGTGTGAGAATGTTTGGCATGCTGGCATCTGGAGCTCATGAACGACTATCTCCATAATTACTCGATGATATATCTTTCTCGAAGCTCTGAAGGGACAGGTATAATTTCGTTTGCGTGACCTCTTCTCCCTACAAAAGCTGATGCTATAGGTAGTCATAGTCACTGTATGATTTCATTAAGGTCATTGTAGAATATGTGCTCCCGAGACAGATTGTTCGGTCTTTCATGCTGAACTTTAACGCCTTTGCCTGCACTATGTGTAGTTGATAATGTGGATTTAATTATATTCCTGTATTCGTTACTGCTTGAGCCTTTGATTCACCCTTTTGTGTTGCCTTTCCTATGTATGTGTCATACGTAATATTCCACCATACGCCTTTACTTCTCTTAGGAAACAAGTTTTGACGTTCGAAGTTTTCAAAAATATTAGCTCTAATAAATTGGTAATAGCACATCATACTTTTTCTTCTTCTTCCTCTTCCTCTTTTCTGCCTCCATCCGTTGTATGTGGCAGACTTTTCAGACTTTCAGTTATTGATTTAAAAACGGTACTGTCATATCCTTCATGAGCTGATTACCAAATGGCACTTTTTGTCTGTATAATGCAAGATCTCACAACGCGGTTCACTCCACAAATGTCTTGACTGGCCAACCCGGTAGTATGACTTGTCATCGATGGATCATGCATTGGATGCTATGAAGAGAGGTGTTTGCTATCATACCAGTCTCCAATCAGCGGTCTTCAAGAACTGACACAGAATGTGTTTCGGGCATCCCAAGAAATTCCTCAGTATGGTATCCGAAGGCTATTTGCTTTCATACCGCAAAGGAAAGAAAAATATATTATACATCTACATTATACTCTGAAAGCCTATCGGACTTAATATCTGAGGTCATCAGTCCCCTAGAACTTAGAACTACTTAAACTAACCTAATGACATCACACACATCCACGCCCAAGGCAGGATTCGAACCTGCGACCGTAGCTGTCACACGGTTCCAGACTGAAGAGCCTAGAACTGCTCCGCCACAGCGGCCTGCTCTGAAAGCCTCCAAAAGATATGTGGCGGAGGATATTTCCGGTCCGCTAACTTATCCGTCCCTTCCCTGTTCCTTTCGTGAACGGCACGTGCGAAGATTGATTGCCGATAAGTCGCTGTATTACATCTAATTTCTCGATTTTCCTCTTTGTGATCTTTCGCAAGATGTATGTTGGAGGAAGTAATATATTGTTCGAAGTTCCCGGAAAGTGCTCGCTCTAAATTTTAGTAAAATGATGGGCCGGCCGCTGTGACCGAGCGGTTCTAGGTGCTTCAGTCCGAAACCGCGCTGCTGCTACGGTCGCAGGTTCGAATCCTGCCTCGGGCACGGATGTGTGTGCTGTCCTTAGGTTAGTTAGGTTTAAGTAGTTCTAAGTCTAGGGGACTGATTACCTCAGATGTTAAGTCCCGTAGTGCTCAGAGCCATTTGAACCATTTGAAGGATCGTAGAGTGATGAACAGTGCTCTAGAATAGGTTGAACAAGCGCCTTGTAAGCCACTTTCTTCGTGGATGAGTTACGTTTCCTTAAGATTCTTCCAGTGACTCTCAGTCTGGCATCTACTCTTCCTACTATTTCTTTGATCTGGTCATTCCACTCAAGGTCGCTCTAGATAGTTACTCCTAGATATTTTACGGTAGACACTGTTTACAATAATTTATCATCAATAGTGTAGTTGAACAGTTGTGGAATTCTTTTCCAATGTGTGCGCAGTATGTTACTTTTATTTACGTTCAGGGTCAACTGCCAAAGCCTGCATCACTCATCAATCCTCTGGAGTACATTCTGGAAATCGATACTGTTCCTCCAGTCTGGAACCGCGCGACCGCTACGATCGCATGTTCGAATCCCGCCTCGGGCATGGATGTGTGTGATGTCTTTTGGTTAGTTAGGTTTAAGTAGTTCTAAGTTCTAGGGACTGATGACCTCCGCAGTTAAGTCCCATAGTGCTCAGAGCCATTTGAACCATTTTTTTTATACTGTTCCCTGGCGATGCTTCTTTCTTACTGACAACCGCATCGTTTGCGAACAGTCTCAGACCATGCACATACATTACGAACGGCAACGGTCTTTCCTTGGAGTATTCCCGAAATTACCTTACATCTTTCGATTTTGTTCCGTTAAAAACGACGCGTTGAGTTCTATCAGCAGGGAAGTTTTGAATCCATTTGCAAATCTAGTCCAATACTTAGTAAGCTTGTATCTTTCTCATTAAACGGCAATGCGGGACGGGTGTCAATCGCCTCCCTCAAGTCAAGGAACGCGGCATCAAGCAGAGCGCCGATGTCTACGGCGCTATGAATCTTATGGCGGAACAGAACGAGCTGTTTCGCAGGGTCTCTGTTTGCGGAACGCATGTTGACTTTTATAGAGGAAATTTCGTTCTCTAAACAATCATAAATCTTGAGCATAATATATGTTCCATAACTGCACAGCAGCCTGACGTCAGTGATATACTTGCAGGCCTATAATTGTGTGCCTTTGTCCTACGACGCTTCTAGAAAACGGGAACGACCTTTGCTTTTTTCCCGTCGCATTGACCTTTCGTTGCTCCAGCGAGCTGCGGTAAACTGTTGCTACAAGGGGAGCAAATTCTTTCGCATAATCTTTGAAGAATCTTAAAGGTGTCTCTCCACTAATGAGCGATTATAGCTGCTTTTCTGTTCTGCGATCGGTCATCTCAAAATCTGCCATTTCGACGTTCGTCCGCGTTACAATCTTCCTCGATCAAAAAAATTCAATAAGTCGACCTTCTCTCAGTTATCCTCTGTTTCTGTGCCAGCATGGTCACTGAGTGTATGAGCAGGGGATTTATAACCGCTTACAGATTTTATTTATTTATTTATTTATTCATGCATTTATTTTACCTGGCAAGATTAGGGCCTTCAGGCCCTCTCTTACACCTAACCAGGCATACTCAGATTGAACGAATTTAAGTTTGTACAGAACATTATGGACATACCACGTGTTATACAGTATTAATGTTAAAGAAAAAAATAGAAATTATAACAGTAGGTCAAGGATAATTATAACAATCAAAAAAATAATTATAAAATGTTCAAATGCGTCTGAAATCTTATGGGACTTAACTGCTAAGGTCATCAGTCCCCAAGCTTACACACTACTTAACCTAAATTATCCTAAGGACAAACACACACACCCATGCCCGAGGGAGGACTCGAACCTCCGCCGGGACCAGCCGCACAGACTGCAGCGTGTAGACCGCTCGGCTAATCCCGCTCGGCTAAATAATTATAATAATCAATAATAATAATGATAATAGTAATGACTATGTATATGAAAGTAAACATATTTTTCTTTTATGAATGTCAGTCCTATTGCTAGTCGGGAATTTTCTCGTTATGTTCTTGCAGCTTGTGAGTCATTCACATCGAGCAGAGACATAAGACAATAGAATGGGGTGAAAGAGATTTAGAAGAGGTAGCTAGGTTAGAGGAAGAGAAATAGAATGGTAAAATTCGAAGATATGATGGAGAGGAGAAAGAAAGAGATGAGAGGGGCACAACAATGGTGGCTATACCGTCCCTAATGTGTAAGTTTTGAGTTCCCTCTTGATTGTTGAATAGTTCTGGATAAGACGCAGATCACAGGGGAGCGCGTTCCATAGTCGTATGGCTGAGATGGAGAATGACACGCAGAAAGATTTTGTGTTATGTAAAGGGACAGCCAAGATGCTAGACGTATCCGATCTGGTATTGCGGTTGTGGAATGATGATAGGTGTTTAATGTGAGAAGATAAGAATTGGGGGCACCAGTGACTAAGAAATCGATGAAGTAAGCACATCGTGTGGAGATCGCGTACCTTATGTGGGCGTATCCCACATAGCTGGGAGTGTGAAGGACTGATATGATCATACAACCGTATATTACACACGTATCTTACGCAAGCATTCATCACTAGCGAGAGGCATCTCGAATTTTCACTATTTGTGCCGTGCTGAACTATATCAGAGTAGTAAAGATTACCTAAAGTCAAAACCTCTTATGGTTTTTACTCAGATTGGTTCACAAAATTTTCTTTCAGAGTAATTACACGCTTCTCTCATTGTTCTCTCTAGGCTCATTTTAACTTCGTTCAGCTTTTGTTTGACTATTAATTTTTGGCTTCTCTTGAATCTGTGATGGAACTTTCTTTGTTTATGTAGCAGTTTTCTGATACGACAATTAAACCACTGTTGGTCTTTCCTGTCCCTTAAGACCCTCTTGGAAACTTACTTGTATAAGGCATATTGAACGACGCTTTTGAATTTTTTCCATTTGTGCTCCACGTCTTTGTGCTCAACACAGAAAATTAGATGCTGACAACTCAGATACTCTACAATTTGTATTCTCTCACTCTTGCTAAGCAAATAAATTTTCGTAGCTTTCTTAAAATTCCTTGCAAAACCTGTAATCACAGTTACTACAACAGCCTCATATATACTACAACAGTTTTACGATCATTGATACGTGGCCCAGGAGGCCACATCTCATACTGACGATGATGATCCGAATCATTTAATCATTTAATACCCAACAAGTGGTGAGTATGTTCTCAAGGTTTGATAAATGTCAGACTAGTGTTTCAGGGTGTATCGCCTTGCACCTAGTCTGCAGCGAGATATACAGGGTGTTACAAAAAGGTACGGCCAAACTTTCAGGTAGCATTCCTCACACAGAAATAAAGAAAAGATGTTATGTGGACATGTGTACGGAAAAACTTAATTTCCATGTTAGAGTTCATTTTAATTTCGTCAGTATGTACTGTACTTCCTCGATTCACCCCCAGTTCGCCCAATTGAAGGAAGGTAATGTTGACTTCGGTGCTTGTGTTGACATGCGACTCACTGCTCTACAGTACTAGCATCAAGCACATCAGTACGTAGCATCAACAGGTTAGTGTTCATCACGAAAGTGATTTTGCAGTCAGTGTAATGTTTATAAATGCGGAGTTGGCAGATGCCTATTTGATGTATGGATTAGCACGGGGCAATAGCCGTGGCGCGGTACGTTTGTATCGAGACAGATTTCCAGAACGAAGGTGTCCCGACAGGAAGACGTTCGAAGCAATTGATCGGCGTCTTAGGGAGCACGGAACATTCCAGCCTATGACTCGCGAGTGGGGAAGACCTAGAACGACGAGGACACCTGCAATGGACGAGGCAATTCTTCGTGCAGTTGACGATAACCCTATGTCAGCGTCAGAGAAGATTCTGCTGTACAATGTAACGCTGACCACGTCACTGTATGGAGAGTGCTACCGGAGAACCAGTTGTTTCCGTACCATGTACAGCGTGTGCAGGCACTATCAGCAGCTGATTGGCCTCCACGGGTACACTTCTGCGAATGGTTCATCCAACAATGTGTCAATCCTCATTTCAGTGCAAATGTTCTCTTTACGGATGAGGCTTCATTCCACCGTGATCAAATTGTAAATTTTCACAATCAACATGTGTGGGCTGACGAGAATCCGCACGCACTTGTGCAATCACGTCATCAACACAGATTTTCTGTGAACGTTTGGGCATGCATTGTTGGTGATGTCTTGATTGGGCCCCATGTTCTTCCACCTACGCTCAATGGAGCACGTCATCATGATTTCATACGGGATACTCTACCTGTGCTGCTAGAACATGTGCCTTTACAAGTACGACAAAAGATGTGGTTCATGCACGATGGAGCTCCTGCACATTTCAGTCGAAGTGTTCGTACGCTTCTCAACAACAGATTCGGTGACCGATGGATTGGTAGAGGTGGACCAATTCCATGGCCTCCACGCTCTCCTGACCTCAACCCTCTTGACTTTCATTTATGGGGGCATTTGAAAGCTCTTGTCTACGCAACCCCGGTACCAAATGTAGAGACTCTTCGTGGTCGTATTGTGGACGGCTGTGATACAATACGCTATTCTCCAGGGCTGCATCAGCGCATCAGGGATCCCATGCGACGGAGGGTGGATGCATGTATCCTCGCTAGCGGAGGACATTTTGAACATTTCCTGTAACAAAGTGTTTGGAGTCACGTTGGTACGTTTTGTTGCTGTGTGTTTCCATTCCATGATTAATGTGATTTGAAGAGAAGTAATAAAATGAGCTCTAACATGAAAAGTAAGCGTTTCCGGACACATGTCCACATAACATCTTTTCTTTATTTGTGTGTGAGGAATGTTTCCTGAAAGTTTGGCCGTACCTTTTTGTAACACCCTGTATATTCGGTGACTGACTGCTGTGAGGTGAAACCATCCTTTTGACGCTTGAGTTTAATAATATTAGTGCCTAGTACTGTCTCCAATGCACTGTGTTGTGCTTGCTAAGTAATGCTAAATATGAGGTGTGTGAGAAAAGTAATGAGACTGACAACACTGAGAGCGATTTGGTATTGCTTTATTGCGATACTTGTGGAGACAGATCTGTTCCTGCCTTCCCGATGCTTAGTCCGAGGCTCGGCTCCATACAGCTTTCATGTTTTGTGTTAAGCTCGGGGAATCCGCGAGTGTGACCTTTGAAAAGTTGAAAGAGGCCTAAGGAGACTATTCCTTACGAAGAGCGCAAGCGTTTTCGCTGGCACAACTCATATTTGGTAGACTGATAAGACCTTGACGTTGAACCTTGCTCAGGGAGACTTTCATTTTCAAAAACCGACGAAAACAGCGAACTTGTTCTTGCTTTTCAGAGATCAGACCGATGTTTAACAATAAGAATTGTGAGTGATCTGTTAAACAATTGCATCGTATATCAAATTTTGACCGTGCGAAACGTTTGTGCCAAAATGGTGCCACAAAACTTCACAACTGAGCAGAAGGACAATCGCAGAAACGTGTGCGCTGATCTTGTTGAGAGGATTGCCGGTGACTACGAATGGTTCAGTCGTGTGATCACAGGTGATGAGGCCGTGCGGTTCTAGGCGCTTCAATCTGAAACCGCGTGACCGCTACGGTCGCAGGTTCGAATCCTGCCTCGGGCATGGATGTGTGTGATGTCCTTAGGTTAGTTAGGTTTAAGTAGTTCTAAGTTCTAGGGGACTGATGACCACAGATGTTAAGACCGATGGTGCTCAGAGCCATTTGAACCATTTTGAACAGGTGATGAGTCCTGGAATTTTTAGTACGATCCTGAGACAAAGCGGCAAAGTGAGGAGTGGCACACTTAGACATCTCCTCGACTTAAAAAATCTCGACTGAGCACATCAAAAATAAAAAATGATTTGCGTATTCGACAAATGGAGTATGGTGCATAAAGAATTTGTTCTTTTACAAAGCTGTCCTTGACAAGCAGGGGAAAGAGTGTATCGATGCGACCGGACTTTGCAGACAAGTGAATGTTGCATCATGACAACGCTACACGCCACATGGCCACATCTGTCACGGAAATTTTGACCTAAAAAGGCATTCCTGTTGCTCCAAAGCCCCCCCCCCCCTATTCAGACGATCTGTGTCCTTGTCGCATTTTTCTTTTCTCCTTATTTTGAGACTCTTCACAATATTCAAAAGTATGTGACCGGCATGTTAAAGGCCCTTCAGCGATACTACAAAGACTAGAGGAGCAACGACTCCGTCGGTGTATAGCTGGCGAAGGCAACTACCTTGAGGGGACGATATTGTTGTTTGAAAAAAATTGAAAGTTTGACAAATACAAAAATCAGTCTCATCAGTTTTCTCAGACATCTCACAGTAGACGCGACTAATTCGTATATAAAATGGTTAGCCATTACGGAAAGAGATAAAGACTGATTTTGTTATGTCCTGGAGGAAGGACATGACACTGTTATCGATAGGTCCCCCTTCCTCTTGAGAGCAGTGCAGCATTTGGGTCGCCTCGAGCGGGGGCGTCGTTATCTGTCGAGCCGTCCCCGGGGCCCCGTGCTGTTATTCTGGGCGGCAGACGCCTCGCTGCCCGCTGCGCCGGCTGACATTGACATTGACATTGACCCCGTGCGGCTGCGGCTGCGGCTGAGGCCGTAAATACCCGCGGGTCGCCATAGCGACCGCCGGGCACCTCTCACCCCTCCCTTTCCTCCCCGCGCCATCCCCCCCAGGCCTTCAGGCGCACCCGCCCACGCGACGCCGACGCCCGCGGAAAATTTACTCTGAGCGGAACCTCCCCCAGCAGCTGGTCTCACACCGTTAAATGTCACAGCTGCTGAAAAATTCAGTGGCGCTCCGTATCTCTCTTACTGTTTATCCCTATCTTTCTCGCTATCGTAACAGGGAAGCTACTTTCTGTAAACACACTGCCATCAGACAGGAGAACGAAAAATATTTGGAAATGTAGCCAACAAGAAAAACTTTATACAAGATAGCATTTTACAGCTGTAACAAAATGAGCGAGACACTTGTTCACAGACAAGATAACGCATGAATTTCCCCCTAACATCAGACAGAGACCAGGAAGGAGATATCATCACCCTCTGAATAGAGTGGTACCATATAAAAATGATCTGGCGGACAGCGTGGGCGGCAATCTGCGGCTGTTTGCTGATAATATTGTGGTATACGGCAAGGTATCAAAGACGAGTAACCGTATGGTGATACAAATGACTTAGACCAAATTTCTTGTTTGTGTGACGGATGTCATTTGGTTTTAAATGTAGAAAAATGGAATTAATGTGGATGAGTAGGAAAAACAAACCCATAATGTTTGGGTACAGTACTAGTCGTGTCGTGCTTGACATAGTAAAGTCGTTTAAATGTCTGGTCGCAACGTTGCAAACCGATATGAAATGTAACCAGAAAGTGAGGATTGTCTTACGGAAGACGCAAGATTGACTGTGGTTTATTGGGAGAATTATAGGAAAAGATGGTTCATCTGTAAAAGAGGCCGCATATAGGGCCCTGGTGCGACCTATTCTTGAGTAATGCTACAGTGTTTGGAATCCGCACCAGGTCGGATTAAAGGAAGACTCCGAAGTAATTCAGAGGTGGATAGCTAGATTACTTACCGGTAAGTCCGAAAAACACGCGGGTGTCAAGGAGATGCTGCGGAAGATCAAATGGGACTCCCTGGATGGAAGGCGACGTCCTTTTTGAAGAACACTATTGAGAAAATTTAGAGGACTGATATTTGAAGCTGTCTGCAAAACGATCCTATTACCACGCACATACATCTCGCGTAAGGACCACGAAGATACGAGAATTAGGGCATATACACTGAAGCACCAAAGAAACTGGTATAGGTATGCGTGTCCAAATACCAAGATTTGCAAACAGGAAGAATACGGCGCTGCGGTCGCCAACGCCTGTAAAAGACAACCAGTGTCTGATGCAGTTGTCAGATCGGTTACTAGTGCTACAACGGCAGGTTATCAAGATTTAAGTGAGTTTGAACGTGGTATTATAGTCGGCGCACGAGCGATTTGATACAGCATTTCCGAGGTAGCGATTAGGTGGAAATTTTCCCGTGCGACCATTTCGCGAATGTACCGTGAATATCAGGAGTCCGGTAAAACATCAAACTTCCGACATCGCTGAAGCCGGAAAAAGATCCTGCAAGAACGGGTTCAAATGGCTCTGAGCACTATGGGACTTAACTTCTGAGGTCATCAGTCCCCTATAACTTAGAACTAGTTAAAGCTAACTAACCTAAGGACATCACACACATCCATGCCCAAGGCAGGATTCGAACCTGCGACCGTGGCGGTCGCGCGGTTCCAGACTGCAGCACCTAGAACCGCTCGGCCACAGCGGCCGGCTGCAAGAATGGGATCAGCGACGACTGAAGAGAATCATTCAACGTGACAGAAGTGGAACACTTCCGTAGATTTCTGCAGATTTCAGTCCTAAGCCATCAACAAGTGTCAGCGTGCGAACCATTCAACGAACCGACATGGGCTTTCGGAGCCGAAGGCCCACTCGTATACCCTTGATGACTACATGACACAAAGCTTTACGTCTCGCCTGGGCCCGTCAACACCGACATTGAACTGTTGATGACTGCAAACATAATGTCTAGTCTGACGAGTCACGTTTCAAATTGTATCGAGCAGATGGACGTGTACGGCCATGGAGACAACCTCATGAATCCATGGACCCTGCATGTCAGCAGGGGACTGTTCAAGATAGTGGAACTTCTGTAATGGTGTGCGGTGTTTGCAATTGGAATAATATGGGACCCCTGATATGTCTGGATACGACACTAACAGGTGACATGTACGTAAGCATCCTGTCTGATCGCCTGCATCGAATCATGTCTATTGTGCATTCCGAAGGACTTGGGCAATTCCCGCAGGACAATGCGACACCCCACACGTCCAGAATTGCTACAGAGTGGCTTCAGGGCCGGCCGCGGTGGCGAAGCGGTTCTAGGCGCTTCAGTCCGAAACCGCGCGGCCGGTACGGTGGCAGGTTCGAATCCTGCCTCGGGCATGGATGTGTGTGATTTCCTTAGGTTTAAGTAGTTCTAAGTTCTAGGGGACTGATGACCTCAGATGTTAAGTCCCATAGTGCTCAGAGCCATTTTTGAAGTGGCTTCAGGAATACTCTTTCGCTGGCCACCAGACTCCCCAGACATGAACATTATTGAGCTTCTCTGGGATTCCTTTCAACGTGCTGTTCAGAAGATATCTCCACCCCCGCGTACTCTTACGGATTTATTGACAGCCGTGCAGGATTCATGATGTCAATTCCCTCTAGCACTACTTCAGATGTTAGTCGAGTCCGTGCTACGCCGTATTGCGGCACTTCTGCGTACTCGCGAGAGCTCTACAGGATGTTAGGCAGGTTTACCAGTTTCTTTGGCTCTTCAGTGTCGATAGTCGTTTTCCCCTCACTCTATTTGCGAGTGGAACAGTCGCTTGTGGAGTATACAGGGTGAGTCACCTAACATTACCGCTGGATATATTTCGTAAACCACATCAAATACTGACGAATCGATTCCACAGACCGAACGTGAGGAGAGGGGCTAGTGTAATTGGTTAATACAAACCATAAAAAAATGCATGGAAGTATGTTTTTTAACACAAACCTACGTTTTTTATAATTGGAACCCCGTTAGTTTTGTTAACGCATCTGGACATATAAACAAATACGCAATCGGTGCCGTTTGTTGCATTGTAAAATGTTAATTACATCCGGAGATATTGTAACCTAAATTTGACGCTTGAGTACCACTCCTCCGCTGTTCGATCGTGTGTATCGGAGAGCACCGAATTACATAGGGATCCAAAGGGAACGGTGATGGACCTTAGGTACAGAAGAGACTGGAACAGCACATTACGTCCACATGCTAACACCTTTTTATTGGTCTTTTTCACTGACGCACATGTACATTACCGTGAGGGGTGAGGTACACGTACACGCGTGGTTTCCGTTTTCAATTACGGAGTGGAACAGAGTGTGTCCCGACATGTCAGGCCAATAGATGTTCAATGTGGTGGCCATCATTTGCTGCACACAATTGCAATCTCTGGCGTAATGAATGTCGTACACGCCGCAGTACATCTGGTGTAATGTCGCCGCAGGCTGCCACAATACGTTGTTTCATATCCTCTGGGGTTGTAGGCACATCACGGTACACATTCTCCTTTAACGTACCCCACAGAAAGAAGTCCAGAGGTGTAAGATCAGGAGAACGGGCTGGCCAATTTATGCCCGTGTTTGTTACAACACGCAACTGAACGTCTGAGGTTTCAAGCGTCAACTTTAGGTTACAATATCTCCGGATGTATTAACATTTTACAATGCAACAAACGGCACTGATTACGTATTTGTTTATATGTTCAGATGTGCTAACAAAACTAACGTGGTTCCATTTAAAAAACGTAGGTTTGTGTTAAAAAACATACTTCCGTGCATTTTTGTAAGGTTTGTATTAAACAATTACACTAGCCCCTCTCCTAACGTTCGGTCTGTGGAATCGGTTCGTCAGTATTTGATGTGGTTTACGAAATATATCCAGCGGTAACGTTAGGTGACTCACCCTGTACATGTAGATGTATGGTAGTTATCAGTATAAAATCCAAAGACAGATGGATGACAGTTACGCCTCTGGCAGCGTGGTCGCTCCGGAGCACACGTTGTCGGATTGTGTGCTCTATGAAGATGCAGAGCATAATAGTCGTCAGTCATTGAGGCCGACGGATCCCAAAGTAGAACACTGAGAAGCCAGGCGAACTGGCCCATTTTAGACGATACGGCAGCCGCAGTATCCAAGAAGGTCGGGGAGGAGTTCATGGGGCATTCAACCAAACGGCAACACGTTGGCATCCCTACAATTCAACATTCCGAACAGTTGGGGAAAGGGCAACTGATACTGTAAGATACGCTCTTCACGACTTTCAATCGCGTGCGTGCCAATGTCTACGGAAATGTGGATTCTAAGAAGCTGCAGTAAATAGTGGAATCCATTGTCATAGTGGAAACGCTGCTGACGTTCTGCCTTATATCCAAGGAATCTAGGAGACAACGGCCGTTGATCGGGTAGTTTGAGGGCGGATCTAGAAGAGGAAATGACTTTCTATAGTTTAAGTGTATTAGTTTCGCAAGGAAACGACGACCCTAATTCAAGGTTTCCCAAACTGTGTTTCGTAGATCACTGGTGTTCCGTGGGAAGTGAATTAGTGTTCCACGAAAAATTACGAATAATAGGGTTTCTTAAATTTTTACTTATATTTTAAAAATATTTTTGTGTTTCTTTGTGTTATTAGTCATGATTTCAAATTCAATTAATCACTGAATAAGAAGTATTCCACATTACTTAAAATTTTTCCATAAAAGTACCAGTATTATCACAGTGTTCCGTCAGAGGAAGAATTTGCGAACCTGTGCCCTGATTAATGATCAAATTTTAGTGACAGTACCAGTAATGGGATAAGTGGTTCTCAATTGTTTTCTAGTGACAGAAAGTAGCTGGCTTTTTCTCTTTCCTTTTCTGCTTCTTTTTGTTGTATTAAGTTCTTTTCTTAATTGTATTTCTAAGCAGCAAGTTGTAATTGTTAATATTTTGGTTCAATCATAACTTCGCCAACAACATTTCGGAAGTTATACGAGGTGTGAAGCACCTTTCATCTCTGGTGCCTCGTTTACGTTTCGTTTGATTTCTTTCTTTCACCCACTTATTTTTGTATCCGTATTGCAATGAAACATCTGCACAACAGATAAATGGTGAGAGTAAAAGCTCTGTGTCTTGTTTGTAAACAAACTCGTTCTATATGCATACGATGCACACAGGAATGCTCACTTTATTCTTCACCCTCAAGCTTGCAGTGAGCAATGCTCTCTTCTGTCACGTGTTTATTTTACCGGCTGTTAGATGTACGTTAACAGTGATACTCAGCAGTATGGATAGGTTTACAGCTGAAGGCCGATCTGCACCTTCTGTTTGGGTTCACTAAATGAATACCAGAGAAGCACAACGACCAACTACGCTATGTCGAAGTGTTCCCACGGCAATGGGAACCGCTTCGCAGTAGTTTTGCATTACTCTGTAGTTTCTAATATACATTTTTACTGTTGTCAAGGTTGTTTCAGAAGAAAGAAAGGTAATTAGTCGCAAAAAGGAATAAAATATAGTAATTACATCATTACTTTGTAACGAGCCACTGGAGATGACGGGTCTCTTCTGCCAAATTACTCAGAAAACATCTCTGAACTGCCTCCGAAATTTTGTCGATGAAGTTCTGGTTTACCCTGTATGCACTTTTTATTACACAAAATTTGGATTGTACGACCTATCTTAGCATTCCACATAATAGACTGTAATTGCGAAAAATAAATAAATAGTGTGTACATACTTTTCCTATTACTACACCAAGCCTATAATTTGCAGAAAAAACATGGGGACTGGAAGCTAATACACATCTGGGACCGTTGTTGGCACTAGCTTCGTTGTTTATTCATAAAGATTCATAAATATTGCAATCATTACTATAGCAAAAATGCAGCGGTAGTTTACAGAAAGGTGAGCCCTCCTGAAATCTTGTTTGATGTTGAGGATCATCTATAGAATGTCAGCGCTTTCTACAACTGCAAACGGTCTTCCAGCACAAGAAAATACAAAACGATACGTGTGACACATGTTAGAAAAATGAATTCCTTTGTATCATTTGAGTAGTGCGTTCGCAACTAACCGCTAATGTCAGTGATGCCGTAAAAACTGTTTGACGTCATAGTTTTGAGCGGTATGTGATGGCAGACGGCACGAATGTTTCGGTGCCAAGGGGCAACCAATAGGCTATCATTCATTCTTTAGGAAGGAACTGCCTTCTAAGGCCTAGAGCATTCCTCGTACCAGTTCCAGAAAGAAGATATGATTGCATTGTCTAACGCATTCTGAATTGTTGTTTAAGTAATGTGTACTGTAACCACACATGAAGAAAACGTTAGCGTTGTTCGCAAGGTAGCTGAGACCTTGGTAAAGTGACCTTGATACTTTCACACAGACTGATACTGAAGACCTAGAGAACGTTTAAACATTGTTACTAATTATTCCAATTTATTGTTTAAAATTGTTTATATTGCAAATGTTCTGAAGAAATATAATAGATACTGAGTTTTACATTATTGCAATACTTCTATTCGTTGGAATCCGACGCACTGTTTTAACATTGTTTTTTCTTTTCTTTCATCTTCTGGAAAGTAGTGTAATATTTTCCGTCTTAAGTAAAACGTCACATAGTTCGACAAAGATAATTGTGTTTGTGTATGTGTGTGTGTATATCGTTCTGTCCTAGGCAAATGATTTATTCAGCATTTTAAACATACATTCTAAAAAGGGAGTAAAGTTGTCTTCAGTTTTCCTATGGTAAATAATAAGAACGAAATATGTAAAAAATAAGTAGAAAATTGAAAGGAACGTTTGTTGTCGTTAGTTATCGTCTTTAGTACAACATTTTGGTAGAAATTGATGGAGTACAGGCGAAACATAGGAAAAAAATATGAACTAAAGACACCAGTCCGTTGATAAGGACAGTCACATGACCGAGGGTAATCATGTGATGAGATACCAAAATATATTTAGTTTGACCCTGACCGTTGCACGCAGCTCCTGGTGCAGCGGTTGATCTTCGAATTTGGATGATGGACTTTGACACAGGGCACCACTGATTGATTGGATTGTTTTTCTTTCATATTTCAGATGGAGGTCTCTCGTTATTTATGTGATTATTTACATGTCAAATTCTGTGAACTAACTGAATCAGCAGCCGAGAGTCATAGCAGTTATGCAACAGGAAGTTTACCGAGTATCGAGATGATAAGAGCGCGTGAGGAGAACGTAGTTAAATGGCGTCAGTAACTAGATACAAACGTCTAAATCGGAAATCGTGTAAACAGCATAGTTCGAGTTGCATAAGTTTTTATCTTAATATACACTACATGATCAAATCTACTCAGAACCCGCAAAAACATACTTTTTTCGTATTAGGTGCATTGTGCTGCATCCTACTGCCAGGTACTCCATATCAGCGACCTCAGTAGTCATTAGACATCTTGAGAGAGCAGAATGGGGCGCACCGCAGAACTAACAGACTTCGTATGTAGTCAGGTGACTAGGTGTCATTTGTGTCATACGTCTGTACACGAGATTTCCACACTCCTAAACATCACTAGGTCCACTGTTTCCAATGTGATTGTGAAGTGGCAACGTGAATGGACACGTACAGCACAAAAAGCGTACAGGCCGACCTCGTCTGTTGACTGACAGAGACCGCCGACAGTTGAAGAGGTTCGTAATGTGTAATAGGCAGACATCTATCCAGACCATCACACAAGAGTTCCGAACTGCAACAGGATCCACTGCAACTACTACGACAGTTAGGCGGGAGGTGAGAAAACGTGGATTTCACGGTCGAGCTGCTACTCCTAAGCCACACATCATGCCGATAAATGCCAAATGACACCTCGCTTGGTGTAAGGAGCGTAAACGTTGGACGATTGAACAGTGGGAAAACGTTGTGTGGAGTGACGAATTACGGTACACAGTGTGTCGATCCGATGACAGGGTGTGGGGATAGCGAATACCCGGTGCAAGTCATCTGCCAGCGTATGTACTGCCAACAGTAAAATTAGGAGGCGGTGGTGTTATGGTGTGGTCATGTTTTTAGTGGTGGGGGCTTACACCCCTTGTTGTTTCGCGTGGCCCTATCACAGCACAGGCCTACATTGATGTTTTAAGCACTTTCTTGCTTCCCACTGTTGAAGAGCAATTCGGGGATGGCGATTGCATCTTTCAACACGATCGAGCACCTGTTCATAATGCACGGTCTGTGGCGGAGTGGTTACATGACAATAACAGATTAGATTAGATAGTCCATTACATCCCTGTAATGGACTGGCCTGCACGGAGTCCTGACCTGAATTCTATAGAACTCCTTTGGGATGTTTTGGAACGCTGACTTCGTGGCAGGTCTCACCGACCGACATCGATACCTCTCCTCAGTGCAGCACTCCTGCCATTCCCCAAGAAAACTTCCAGCACTTAATTGAACGTATGTCTGCGAGAGTGGAAGCTGTCATTAAGGCTAAGGGTGGGCCAACACCATACTGAGTTCCAGCATTACCGTTGGAGGGCGCCACGAACTTGTAAGTCATTTTCAGCCAGGTGTCCGGATACCTCAGATCCCATAGTGTAAATGATCGAAATGTGACATAGAGTTAACACAACTAAATGGTTGTGGGATACTGCCATGAATAATGAAAACAGTACCAAAATAATATTGTTTATGTATTTTGTGTGAATCACTTTGTTCTTTGACGTAGGATTTTCCAAGGATGTTCTACCTTGAGGTAGCTGAATAAGTTACGCACTGTATAACTATATTAGGTTGGTGCATATGTTCGTAGCGTTTTTCCGTAAGTTTAACTGGCTCTGAGCACTATGCGACTTAAATTCTGAGGTCATCAGTCGCCTAGAACTTAGAACTAATTAAACCTAACTAACCTAAGGACATCACACACATCCATGACCGAGGCAGGATTCGAACCTGCGACCGTAGCGACCGCTCGGTTCCAGAATGCAGCGCCTAGAAACGCACGGCCACTCCTGCCAGCGTAAGTTTAAAAACAGCAGATAAAACGTAACAGACTTTAGTCATCAATAATATATTCTCATTCACCGCTTACAACAGTCTGCCAACGCTGGGGTAAATTTTCGTTTCCGCTACTGTAGAAATCACGTGATTTTAAGGCGAAGAACTCGTTGAGCCATGTTTGGAGAGCATTTTCGTCCGGAAAGAAAGTTCCTTGAATGTTATTCGGTAGAGAGTGGAAGAGGCGAAAATCTGAGGGCTCAACATCTGTTGAATAAGGTGGGTGAGGAATGACTTCCCAAACCAACTTCTGTAAAGCGTTTTTTGTCAGTCTAGGATAATGCCGGCAGGCGTTATCGTTGAGTAGCACTACTTCACGCATTCTTCCTCATAGCTGTTTTTGGATTGCGCCAGCAAGGCGTCTCAGTTGTTGACAAAAAATGTCAGCAGTGATGGTTACACCTCGGGGAAGCAATTCGTAGTACACCACACCGTTGCTTTTGTGGATGCGCGCAGGCCTTTGTCCATGGACTTTCTGCTTTGTTTGGGCTCAACCATTTCTTTGTTTTCCTTATGTTAGCCTGAAGACACCATCTCTCGTCACCAGTAACGATACGGGACAGGAATGGTCGGTGTTATTCAAGAGCCAATTGATGATGAGCAAGCAGGGATGCCCATTTGGCCATCCGTTGATTTTTGCGATTTTGGCTAAGAGTATGCTGTGCTCATAAATATCGTTTTAGACATTCTCCATTGTATGCAAATGTCGCACGATGGCGGAATGATCTCAGATAATCACATTTTCCAGTTTTCAAGTATACTGACGTGGATCATTGTGAATTAATGCGTTTAAACGTCCGCCCCCGGTAGCTGAGTGGTCAGCGCGGGTTCGATTCCCGGCTGGGTCGGAGATTTCATCCGCTCAGGGACTTGGTGTTGTGTTGTCCTAATCATCGTCATTTCAGTCCCATCGGTGCGCAAGTCGCCGAAGTGGCGTCAAATCGAAACACTTGCACCAGGCGAGCGGTCTACCCGACGGGAGGCCCTCGTCACACGGCATGTATATAATGCATTTAAACGATCTTTATCAGTCCCTGAAGGTCTTCCTGAATCTGGAGAGCCATTAATGCCAAAACGATCCACCTGAAAACGAAAAAAAAAATCCTGCCATGCTCTGTCCAATGGGTTAGGCCCACGCACGGTGCAAATGTTTCTGACAGCATCCGCTGCTGTCATTCCTGAACTGAAATCGAACAGAAGAATATGTTGGAAATGTTCCGATTTCTCAACTTGACACTTCATTTTCTGGCGTCCGCAGCTCCATTTACTTTTTAAATGACAAAATGACAGTGATAACTCAAATAGAATAAGTGAACTACAAATAAAAAAGACAAACGTTAAATAAATCCATTGTAACCGGAATACCAACAAGCAAAACAAAAACGCTACGAACTTATGCACCAACCTAATACAGTCCTTATCTTTCTCGAATTTGCTAAATGAGTACAGCAGTTATCTTACGAGGAACGTGTAGTGGTGGTGACAGATCCTAACAGATAGTTGAAGACGAAATAAGTTTTGCAATAACGTTGTCAGAAGGCATAGCGTAAACAGCGACAACCCTCGAAGTGGGGCAGTGGTTAAGACACCTGAACAACTCGTGGTATTCGGGAGCGGCGTAATTCAGATTCACGCCCGTCCAAACAGATTTCCATTTTTTATGGTTCATACACCAACGGAGGCGAAGTGAAAGCGGAGAACACACAAAATCCATTTCGTTCCCCATACTTATCTTGCTTCCTCTTAGTGTCAAATGCTATCGTTATTGACGAGACATTGTATCTTAATCTTCCGTCCTCAATTCACTATAAACAATTACCTACGCTAGGACCCTGAAGTAAAGGAATACTATTTTCAACAAGCTTTCGGGTTAATAGGACCAAATTTGATTTCAAAGGAGTCTAAAGTATGAAGAATCGTGAAAGATAGTAAACGACTTAAAGGGCTTTGAATGCATTCGTACCAAAAGAGAATTTATATTGGGTTCCAGTTTTGTATCAAATGTGAATGTCAGTTGTGTTTTAGGGTAAGCGAAACAACAATTTTAATCAATGGTTACCTGACATGATCGTTCAGTGCAGGACATGACCTATAAATTTGTACTGTAGCCTTATTGTGAAAATGAATTTATATTCCCAAAATCGCTATGTTAATACAGTTACTGGATTAGTAGTTTCGGCAATATGTATTGCCATCTTCAGTTCTGTTAAAAGAAAATATGCCAGGGTTACGGGCTTACAGTCATATAAAATGTAGTAGGGCATACACAACAGTTCAACGAGAAAAATTACGTACCCGTAAAACCGGGTAGTGGTAGTTAAATTACACGGTGTTTAAACCTCTCTGTCACATTAGGGCTATACAATATGCTGTAAAATAATAACTCCCATAACATTCTGCTCTTATGGACGGATACAATCGAAAGTGAAGATACAATAACGACTACCTCTAATGCGTAAAATTTAAATTAAACCTTCCATGTGTCATGCAATGCAGAACGTTATCTGGAAGTACGTCTCAGCGCTAGCTTCCGTTGGACTCTAAAACCAACCGTTAGTTACTTTGTCGCAGCCAACATGGCTTTATGCCACAGAGAGGCAATATGTGGCATTTATCTGTCTTGTTCGTGCCATTCGTACTTCAAGTTCTACATACCACTTACCATAGCACGCCTGGAATGTCATTGTAATGCCTCAAATTTCTTAAGGTACTTTTTTTTTTAAATTTTGCTTGTTAGAGGTACTCATTATTATATATTGACTTTGGAATGTATTCATCCGTATGATCAGAATTTTATCAGTGTTATTATTTTACAACATATTGAATGGTCCTAATGTGACAGAATGGTTTAAGCATTGTGTAACGTAACTGCCACTGCCCTGTTTTATGGGACTGTAATTTTTGTTGCTGAGCTATTATGTATGCCCTATTGCATTTTTTATATGACTGTAAGCCTGTAAACTTGCCATAATTTCTTTTTATTGACGTGAAGATGGCAATACATATTGCCGAAACTTGTAATCCAGTAATTGTGTTAATACAGCGATCTTCGCAAATAAACTGCTTTCAACGAGAAGATTACATTACACCTTTAAGCAAGAATGGTTGCGTTAAGAAGGGGGTGATAACATGTTTTGCAGTTTCTTCTTTCTGCCAAATCAATGTTGTCAATCGTTAATCGTCATAAATGTCTGTCTGCAAACAATAAAGGTGAAATGAATGTTTCCGGCCGCGGTGGTCTAGCGGTTATAGGCGCTCAGTCCGGAACCGCGCGACTGCTACGGTCGCAGGTTCGTATCCTGCCTCGGGCATGAATGTGTGTGATGTCCTTAGGTTAGTTAGGTTTAAGTAGTTCTAAGTTCTAGGGGACTGATGACCACAGATGTTAAGTCCCATAGCGCTCAGAGCCATTTGAATTTTTGAAATGAATGTTGTTCAAAATTATCTCCATTTGCTTCAATACATAAAGTCAATCGTCTGCGAAAGTTGTCCACAGTTTTGGGCAGCACATCCCGTAATGGCTGCACACGCTCTTCGAATGCGTTGCTCTATATCGTTTCGGATTGTGGGCTGTCTTTCATAAATAATATTTTCTATATAACCCCACTAGAAAAAAATCAGGAGACTATCCACCGACCAGGGTACCGTAAATTTAAAACGTTCCGCACATGTTTAGCGTAATGGGGAGCTGCTCCGACCTGTTGGAACCACATTCGTTGCCTAGTTTCTAAATCAACATCTTTCATTAGCTCCAACAAATCATCGTGGAGAAGTTGTAAATAAGATTCCCCAGTAACATTTCGGTCAAAAAAATACGGTCCTATTAAGTAACCGTTTAAAATTCCACACCCGACCATTAACGACCATTTGTGTTGATTGTCAACGGGTCTGTGCTAGTGTGGATTGACAGGGGACCAATAATGACAATTATGACTATTTAATTCGCCATTGTTTTGAATGTGGCTTCATCGGTGAACGTAACGTATCTAAAAAAATCATCGTCACCTCTTACCATTTCCTCAGCCCATTGGCAGAAATGCACGCTTATTTACATCTCTTTCGGCGTTAATGCCTGTGTCAGTGTGATATGATACACACGATATTTATGTGCCTTCAAAATCCTCAAAACAGTTGATTTCGGTATTAAAGTTTGTCTCTGAATCGCACGACTACTGATTTCGGGATCCAGCTGAACACAGGCGAGAACGGTAAGAGTACGAGCGTCATTTTCATTGTAGTCGCGATGACGAGGTGGACGGTGCATGTATCCATTTCGAGCTCGTTGAGTGCAATTTCGAATAACGTTTTCGCTTGGAAGTCGCATTTTTGTGAAACGATCCGCATACAGTTGCGCAGCTGCAGCGTAATTGTTATGGCATTCACCTAAAATTAACATCATATCAACAATCTCTGTACGAGGATAGTGAGCAATGTTTCGCTAAAGAACAATTTACTTTCGTCAGTTGATGTTTACGGTTCACAATCTGAAAGTGAAGTGACGTCTGATCGCATTGCACCGACCTTTATACTGAGCCATAGTTCGCAATTTGGCCACGGTAGCGCCAAGTCGGGTGATTGCTGCAGTTGTGAAGAGTTCTTAACGAGATTTTAATATCATTCCTCCTCCCTACAACAAAACCTGTGGCTGGTAGGATACATTTTGTAACAAAGTAGTTTAATTTGGCGTAATGAAAGAATTGGTGCACATTTTGTATCGATTTGATCCGTCCTTCTCGGATCATTCTAAATAAATCGGAGTTCTTGGCCAATTTTAATGTTTCTCGATTTCAGCACCATCTTTCAATGGTTTAAAAAAATGTTTCAGACAAAAATTGATTACTTTTTTATGGAGAATCCGAATCTGCAACAAAAAATGGGGATTTCCATTTAAGATTTAAAAGTTGCCCCCCGCCCCAACCAAGGGGGCGGGGGCTGGAGGTCACGTGTAGTATCATTTGATGTCCCCCATTGAGCGTACGAACTTGTCTTACCCACTATTTTTACTCGATGCATAGTTTTCCAGATAATCTCATCCGAAACTTCAGATGGACCACCCTGTAGGCCATGTGTATGTTAGAAGTTGCATTGAAATCTATACATACAACACTAACCGTTTTTATTGTCAGTATTATATGAAATATTGATGGTCGTTACATGGAACAGAAATTAAATTATTAGAACATTACATGTTATTATTACGCAAACCAAATTAAGTATCCTGTAAAATCCAAAACAAAAGTAACTTTTCAGTAGTTATACATCAAAATGTCATTTGTCAATGGGTTACATGTTATTATTACGCAAACCAAATTAAGTATCCTGTAAAATCCAAAACAAAAGTAACTTTTCAGTAGTTATACATCAAAATGTCATTTGTCAATGGGTATTGTTGAAGTTAAACAAAAACTGGACTTACAATTAATTAATGTCTCTCTTTTACAGAAGGGCCGTAGGAGAGTTGCATACTTTATACTTCACGCAAAGGTCACGGAAAGTAACATGAGAAAATGGCACCCACACTATATGTTCAAAATGTTCGAATGTGTGTGAAATCTTATGGGACTTAACTGCTAAGGTCATTAGTCACTAAGCTTACACACTACTTAACCTAAATTATCCTAAGGACAAACACACACACCCATGCCCCAGGGAGGACTCGAACCTCAGCCGGGACCAGCCGCACAGTCCATGACTGGAGCGCCTGAGACCGCTCGGCTAATCCCGTGCAGCGCACCCACACTATATCAATCTGTGGTTCATAAATCAGTGATTACGCTCTTTCATAACCATTCCTCACTGCATTAATAACATGAAAAGTCACTGGATCATGAAAAGTCACTGGATCATGAAAAGTCATCCCATGTCAAAACTACTTTACAAACAGCGCGGAACGAAACTTTCCTTGAGAATATTTCCTTGTACATTACCAAGGAATTTTGGAAATACAACATCGGAGGTTTGTTGAACCTGAAAGTGCCATATAAACTAACAATTCTTTGGACAGCTTCTCCTAAATTTTGTATACTAAATGTAAAAATAAATTTGTCGAAATGATGTTTAACAACTGATGTGAGAATGCTTTTACGTGTGTGGTATTCGTATGTTTACATATCTGCTATTTCAAATTGAGCTCCTGAGTATCTGTAGTGCTGGAGGCAGAAGAAGCTTTATAGTTCTCCAGTTTTGTCCTACAGTTTGTGCTGGAATATCTGGAAAGAGCGTAGGGTAATTCATTACGCCTGATTGTGCACTGATAAAATCGAGAAGTCTTCAGATTTTAAGAATAATAAACGACCTCCTCGCACAGGCCGTGAAGGCCGCCGTGTCGTCTTCTGCCTCGCTGCGTCATGCGGATGCGGTATGTAGGGGACGGTGGTCAGCACATCGTTCTCTGTGACGTTCTGCATTCCCGATCCCGGAGCCAATACTACTCGGTCAAGGAGCTCCTCTTTTACCATCAGGAGGCTGAGTGCACCCCATATCAGCCCTTCCATCAAGGAAATACTGTTGGCAGTATCGAGAATCGAACCCTGCAAGGCAGCCATCTAAACTGACTTTTTTTTTTTAGGCTGCTCCCTCTTTTTGTCAAAGGAAGCTTCCTAGTGCCCAAAGGGAGGGGTGGCGGCAAATTGGACCGGGTCACAACCCGAAGCCTGGCCTCCATGACCTGTTCCCTCCTCCAGAATTGTAAGAAATGTGGGATAGAGACGCAAAGCACATAAATTAGACAAGGTTTTCATTTTAATTTTTATTTTTTAAATTTTATTTTGTGTTGTTTTACTTCTTTACTACACCACCGAGCGTAGCAGGAAACCGATGTCGCGAAGAGCTGGGAGTGGCAACGCGCCACACTCGGTGGGACTATCGAGCGCGTAGTTTTTCACAGAAGAACATTCCAATGGCAGAGAATAATCGATACTAAGTGGAAAATGCGTGCATAAACTCCTCATTGCAGGAACACCCCAACTCCGGGCTGGGCTAAGAAACACATCACGAAGAAAATTAGTAAAAAACTGTCTGTATTTGTGACTGACAACTGCACAATGTCGTTCTTTAAGGAAATGGCGAAAATCAAGGACATTTTTCTTGCCGTCAGCAAATAATCCACCAGTCCACTTACGGAGTTCGTTAGTGGGAAGTATGGTTCAAATGGCTCTGAGCACTATGGGTCTCAACTGCTGAGGTCATTAGTCCCCTAGAACTTAGAACTAGTTAAACCTAACTAACCTAAGGACATCACAAACATCCATGCCCGAGGCAGGATTCGAACCTGCGACCGTAGCGGTCTTGCGGTTCCAGACTGCAGCGCCTTTAACCGCACGGCCACTACGGCCGGCGTGGGAAGTATCTCGAGTTCGGAAACAGGAGCATATCGGGAGGTATCTGATTTGGAGTCGTACAGGTAATTAAGGCCAGCATCTTTTGCTCCAAGAACCAGACACCTATCGCCGGTCCGCACACCAGGAAATGCTCGTCTGTCCAGAACATCACAGGGGATACAAAATGGGGTGCCTGCAAGCTGAATGCTGTGAAGGCGTGTCCGACATACTTGCTTCCCACCGGCCGTAACTACCATGCAGACTGGACATCACTGGCAAGATACGGAGGGCACACCGATCGCCGGATGGCAAGCTAGTCGACGTGTGCATGCTTCGCCTCAACAACATTCGGTGACCTTTTCTGCTGCAGTTAGAGGAAAAAGTGGCGGAGGGAAAAGAAGGGTGAGATCTGGATAGGGGCTGACAGAGAGCATTGCGCAAGGGCCTCCAGCAGCTGGCTGGTAAGGCGAGTGGAACAACGGCGCCACAGCACCTTCTGAGAGTAGATGAAAAGGCTGTCGCTCTATGAGGGAAATGGTACAGGCCTAAACAGCCCCTGGACCGCGGGACTAGTGCCTTATTTTGAACGACGATCCGTGGCAAACGTATGAACCCAATGCCGCTAGAATGTGGCGGGCCATGGATGATGGACGGAAAGGGGAGTGTCTGTGTTACGTGGGGGAACGAGATGCCAAATAAACGTTAACATATTGCGCCCGTCGCAGAAGATTGGGAGCTCGTAGACCTTGATCTGGGAGCCTGACTCCTCTAATTGTTGGGTCAGTGGGCACCAGCAGTTGAGGGGAATCGTGCGCCGAAATGGAGTCCTAAGCGTCGGATAATAGAACCTACACGCTGTGGAGCAGCGCTGTCCTCAGCAAGTCTCGCACCTACAGCAATGGAGCTCGATTTGCAAACCTTAGGGCAGCTACCAGAGGCTTCACCGTAGATTATAACCCATACCAATGACTCCCTGACAGCACCCCTACGAAGAACGAGGACGAGATGGTTCGCACGAGCAGTGCAGCAAAATACCAGGTCACCGGGAGGCATTGCAGACAGGAGTTGACGGGGCCCGCAGAACAGTGGTTCCAACAGAACAATGCATCAAAATGGGAGGTCGCAGACGGCCATTACAGAGTACATAGGACGTCGCATTACGACGTCAACGGTAGTGTCAGAGTATCCCATATTGCGGGGCACCCCTTCTACATAGCCGTTATAGATCAGATCAAACTCATGACTGAAGTGAGGCGGGGCCAAAAGTCCAGCCACATGATTTGAGCAAGTGCGATTATGTCTCGATAGTGGCAAAGGGTAGTGCGGATGTTATTGGTGTATTCCAAAGAGGTACAGGGGAAACTACGTACTGGACCATCTGTTTAAGCCACGCAACCAACAGACAGGTAAAGAATTCGTCTCGCTGCTGAGCAACGTCAAAGGACGGTAATCGCATATCCGTGATGTACTCTAAGGCTTGTGGTGAGAATGAGGAGTCTGTCAAGCAAACCATCTAGGATCGGCACGATAGCTTACATGAGGTCCCAACAAATTTCCGTCCACCCCGTTACCAGTAGGAGACGGATAAAACTGCAGTGGGAGGCCGCCAGGGTCGGGCGGGTTGGTCATAGAACTTCCGTGACGTCGGGAAGTAGCTCCATCGTTGCATCCCCTGGAATCGAGTCAACGGGGAACCGGGGCATTGCCGTAATCTTGACAGCACGTGGAGGCTGCGCTGGGTACAGTGTAAAATAATATGCATTAAGGACAGACCCCATGTCGCCTTGCGTATCTAAGCGCCACCTATCATCCCTCTTAAGAACAATAATCAAAGTCTTCTGACGGTGGCACCATTCTGCTATCACATGATATACAAACGGACGCTCCTGCACCAACTCGTCGTGTGTGCCCGCCCTGACTGTAGCTCCTTGAAGGTGACGTCGACAGAGGGCAGCGAGCTGTGCCTTGCCTCGATTCATCATCGCTTGATTCTCTGGCGAATACGGTATCATGGCACACCCCCGAAGAATGGTGAAGTTGAAATGCTTCCGTAACCAATCAGGGACTTGCGGAAGGCAGTGGAGATTGCTGAGCATCGCGGCGTCGATGACAGGCTGTCCATGTGGTATTTATGAGCGTCCGACAGTCAGGCGAAGTAAGATGGATCGTGTTCAGTTCCCATGATCCCCGGCAGCGCCGCATCCTTTGGCGGCAAGATTGACGGCAGAGATGTAGGTGTCATGGTCGGAGAATGCAATGGATCAGACTTCAGCAGCCTTCAACCTAGTAACCATGCCATAGGAGATATAAATCCGATCGAGGCGACGGGAAGAATGGCTAGCGAATCGCGTAAATCTCGGACAATTGCAGCAAGTGCAGCGCACGGAGAGTGATGTGGTAGTAGGTCTTTGGACCCCTGGGTGGAGTTAAACTAATCTCCCATGATCAAGGCATCCTGCCGACGCGTGACTCCCTCGGAGAAGAAAGTTCAACATTCGCGGCAGCGAAGCAGATGGCGCATAGATGTTGATGATCTTGACGGCACCAAAGGTGAGAGCCTTACTTTTGTCATTAAGAGGATTTGCCATCCAGTACCAGCAGGGGAAACATGGCAGACGTGTGCTGTAAGTTGATGGGGAGCATAAAAAGTTGAAACATGCACCTGCTGAAGGAGGGAAACATAAATGTCGGCAGCATACAGCGTTTCATGGGTAGTGTCAGTTTGTGTCACATGTGAACGTTATTGACACTGACTGTGACAATGCGAAAAGTTTGGAAAGCTGCCATCTCTAGAAGGGCCGGAGATGCAAACACTGAAGAAGCATGGGGAACCTGTGGAAGGGCACATAAGTTTGATAGGGCGGAAGTTGGGTCCATCGCCCTGTACGCCTCCGGAATGTCCGTCCCAAGCATTGACGTCGTTCACCCAGGAGACAGATGTTTCATTGGGCTGATTCAGTGGAACTCTGTCGGAGGTGTGCCCACAGGTAGCGTCAGACACAGGAAGGTAGCGACCGCATCAGATACAGGCGGGAGATGGTCGATGTCCGTAGGTGGATGTTGACCAGAGACCGAGCAGATTAGCCATGGCATGGTACCAACATCAATATGAGTCAACCAAATCGATCCAGGTGCACTCCGTGTTGGACATAGTGGTTATTCAGTGCATCTCCCACTAGTTGTAATGCGAGCGGTTCTAGGCGCTTCGTGGCCGTGCTGTTCTAGGCGCTATATTATGGAGCCGAGCGACCGCTACGGTCGCAGGTTCGAATCCTGCCTCGGGCATGGATGTTTGTGATGTCCTTAGGTTAGTTAGGTTTAATTAGTTCTACGTTCTAGGCGACTGAAGACCTCGTAAGTTAAGTTGCATAGTGCTCAGAGCCATTTGAACCATTTCTAGGCGCTTCAGTCCAGAATCGCGCTGGTGCTATGGTCGCAGGTTCGAATCATGCCTCACGCATGGAGGTGTATGATGTCCTTAGGTTAGTTAGGTTTAAGTAGTTCTAGATGTAGGGGACTGATGACCTCAGATGTTAAGTCCCATAGTTCTTAGAGCCATTGAACTAGTTGTAATATCATGATGCAGTCCATCTCCGTAGCTGAGTGGTCAGCAAGGATTGGTTTCGATTTCCGATCCGGTCGGAATTTTATCCGCTAGGATACCGAGTGTTGTCTTGTCCTCGTTATCATTTCCTTATCATCAACGCACAAGTGGCCGAAGTGGCGTCAAGTTACAAGTTCTGCACCAGCCGGTCGAACAGTACCAAATGGGATCTCCTGGCCAATACTGCCACGCGATCATTTCATTTCATGATGACTGCGACCGTGTGTCTCAGGCTTTAAGTACAGTTCCCAGATAGCCAATTGGTTTATCCACCTAAAATAGTTTATTTTATTCTGAACATATCGTTTCCCGATCGTAGAGAGATACTGATAAGAGCCTGAGCGTAACAGAAGATGGCTGGGTGAAAAGTACAAGTCATAAAGGAAACAAACACGTCAGTGAATAGAGCATCTCTACAAATCTTTAACTGACATTACAGGTGCTCAACATTGGCACACGTAATTTTCATGAAATCGTCATCTGAAAACTCTCAGATATTTATCTTCCTCTTCCTTCTCTTTTACCATTCTCTTATAAGTTCAGCATTGTTGTATGGGTTTTGGCAAAGTGAGTGTCTGCTCGCTGGCCAATGTCCTTCCTGACACCACCATTCGCTCCGTGATAGAACTAGTGTATCCCATAGCGTAAAGCTCATGTACAAGTGTCAAATCGTTTCTCTAAGCGTTTGCATATCGTGTATCTGATGTGGGCGTGTGTATCAGCTCTGTATTTAACCTAGTTGGATATGGAGGACCGCCTAAAAGACACATCGAGGCTGGCCGGCTCGCCAGCCCTCGTCCTTAATTCGCGAGGCGGATTCGACCCGGTGTAGGCTCGCCCTCAGAGGTACTTATGAACAACAATGTATTGTTTTCTCTCTGATAAACAAATAGCCTGGATCCTCTTTACTCATGTACATATTCTGCCGCAAGGACTTTACCATGTGTATGACAAAAGGTTAAGAGCTGGAGGCAACTTTTTTCCGTAACCGAAAATTAAAAAGAAGAATTAGGCAGCATCACTTACTTCGACGTTTTGGAATTTACAGCATAAAAATTTACTTGTACAAGGGACTTCAACACATTTTTTTTCTGAAAATAGGTTGGTTATATTCAGGTCTAATACAGAATATTATTCCCCGATCTTTTTTCTACAAAACTCTTTTTTTCATCATAATCTCCGTTCCATACGACGGCCTTGCGGCACCTTACTGGGAGGGCCTGTATGCCCGCATGGTACCAGTCTAGCAGTCAGTCGGAGCCAACGTCTTGCTGCATCAGTAACCGGCGCATCATCGAAGTACTGCTTCCCGTGGAGATCATCATTCGTAGGACAAAACAAAAGAACGTCGGAAGGTCCGAGATCCGGGCTATAGAGTGGATGAGGAAGAAGAGTCCAATGAGGTTTATTGAGCTCCTCTGCGGTGAGCAGACTTGTGTAAGGCTTTGCGTTATAATGGAGAATGAGATTCTCGAATGCATTTTTCTGGCAACGAATACAGTGAATTAGTTTCTTCAGTTTCCTTTGGGTAGCACAATACACTTCAGCGTTGATGGTTGCGCAATGAGGGAGGAAATCGAACAGAGTAAGATCTTCAGAGGCCCAGAATATCGTCGCCACACGGTGCGGCTTTGAATGTTTTCTTCAGAGGAGAGGTGATGTGGCGCCACTCCATGGATTGCCGTTTTCTTTCCGGTTCGAGGTGATGAACCCGTGTTTCATCGCATGTGACGATGTCCGACAAAAAATTTTGCTATCAGCCTTGTAACGCGCACTTCGTTGCTCTTCACAGTCTTCCGTTAGACGACGAGGTACCCAGAGGCCACACACCTTTCAGCGCCCCTACTGGCGGACGAGGGTGTGAGCACTATCAGCAGACACGCCTAGTCGTGCAGCGAGTTGTCTGATCGTTATCCTTCGATCACCTCCGCACAGTCCAGCACCGCAGGAGTCATAGCTGTGTGCGACCCGCCAGTATACGGGAGATTGGATAGGTTTGCGTAACCTTTCTGCAATGATGACAGACGCCTCGCCCAACGACCCACTGTACTTTCATTCACTGCCAGGTCTCCATAGACATTCTACAAGCCTCTGTGAATGTCTTTGATCCTCTGGTTTTCTACCAAAAGAAACACTCCACTTGGAACGTACCTCCGTTACAGACGCCAATTTGAAGGCTACGTACAGCGTCGCCATCTGCCGGAACGTCATGAAACTATAGGAGCTGAGTTGGGGATATTCCACGATGTCCCACAACAAATCCCACATTTTTTCAACCGAAATTGACAGAGAGAGAAATGTGTTGCAGTACGCCCCTTTTAATTCAGATTGTGTTCAAATGTTCAAGTGTGTGTCAATTCCTAATGGACCAAACTGCTTAGGTCATGAGTCCCTAGACTTACACACTACTTAAACTAACTTTTTCTAACAGCAACACACACACCCATGCTCGAGGGAGGACTTCCCCTCCTCTGCCTTTCCCCACTCCCCGTCGCGTCTGCCCAGCCCCCCCCCCCCACCCCCTCTTATGGGTCCTTGTCCTCCATCTGCTGCTTTCCTCCTCCCCCCACTTCGTTCTTTCCTCTCCATCCACTCTTTTCTTTCCTATCATCTGTCCAGGTTCCCCCCGTCTGCCCTCGGCTGTGATATGTCATTTGTCCCAACTTTTTAGTGCGGTGTTCAAGTGAGTGTTCAGTGTTGTGCGTCTTTCCAAAGTGTTGCAAACAGAAATCATGCTGTCGCTCGGTGTGAATTTTATATCACCTGCGAACAGAAACCAGACTGTCGCCGTGTTTTTTGTCTGTCTATTGTTTTTCTGCTTCCTGTGTATTTTATTTGCATCATTAAACCTTTGTCTTATGTTTTAAATTCTACAGTTTTCCGCCATTTTACCATTTAAGACTTTATCGCTAGCTTTTATTATTTATTACATTCATCTTTTTAAAACAAATTCTGTAGGCTGAAGAGCAGCGTACTAAGCTGCTGCCAGCCCCCCCCCCCCCTTCGGGGGGAATCGAAACTCAATCAAAAAGAAAAAAAAGAGGGAGGATTCGAACCTCCGGCGGGAGGGGCCATGCAATCCGTGACACGACGCCTCAAACCGCGCTTCCACTCCGCGCTGCTCAGATTGTGTGCTAGGTGGTAATTTCAAGGTTCTCTTGATATTATGCATCTACGGCAAGGTTAGGCTCAAAAAGACTGTCTACCACGAAGACAGGAAGAAAGGAACGAAGATTTTCAACGTTCTGTCGACGACGAAAACATTAGAGACGCACCCCAAGAACATTGTAGTGAAAGATGGGGAAGGAAATCGGTGCTGCACTTTCAGAGGAACTATATCGCTGTTCATGTTAATCGTTTTATGGAATCACTGGGCGGCGTTTCAACCACTGTACTCCTGAATGCGAACTCAGAATGCTAACCACTGCAGCACCACAGTCGGTTCGTGAAGACGAATTTTATTGTAGTCTCTTGAATGGAAACGTTGAATGTCTTTGCTTTGGGTAAGTCTGGTCTACGAAAACTGTCATATATATCTTCATAATTTCTTCCACTGGTACAATTATTAAATTTTTAAGTTCTCGAGAAAGAAGTAGAAAACCTCATACAATGATAGATTGCTATAAGAGGCGATCAAAGAGTTTCCGTTCGAAGTCCATACAGTCTAGGATGGATATGGCAATCAGGCGAAATCGCAGTGAGCACTGAGGCAATCATCCTAACCACGCACCAGGCTTAAGATACCATTTGCTAAAAGGCCGTGTGCTGCTGCATGAAGAAGTCCGTAACTGGCTGCTGCACATCCTCATCGGACAGACTCGTCGATTCTTCAAGGCCTCTTAAGGGAGAGAAGAGGTAACAATCTCCTAAGGAGAGACCAGGATTAAATGGCAGGTGCTCCAATGTCTCCCACTTTAGAGGCATAACTTCTGCGTTACGACATTGGCCACATAGGGGACGTGAATTACCACGAAGCAGCAGGACCCTTCGGCGTACCATTCAACAACGGTAGTTTTCAACACAGGTGCTGGCCCGTACACATTCTTCATTCTCCGATGAATGTATATCGGTGTCTGTCCTTGGGCAGCCAAGAAAAAGAATAACAGTCTGTTAGTCCTTTTTGGAAGTATTTGGTAATAGTGTCGCCATAGTTCACTTTTCCTCATCTACCGCACGCAGGTCGCAAAGACACAAATACCGCACTGATCCATTGTCTGCTTGTCAGTGCTTATATACCCGCATCAAACCGAAAACTTTTGATTGCGCCTTATACTTGCAACGTCCTTAGCCTTATTTAGCCTTAATTCTGTACAAAATTCGTTCGTAAGTTCGAGTATAATGACTTTTCTGGAGACTAGAAATCTGCTCTGTAGGAATCAGCATGGGTTTCGAAAAAGGCGATCGTGTGAAACCCAGCTCGCGCTATTCGTCCACGAGACTCAGAGGGCCATAGACACGGGTTCTCAGGTAGATGCCGTGTTTCTTGACCTCCGCAAGGCATTCGATACAGTTCCCCACAGTCGCTTAATGAACGGAGTAAGAGCATACGGACTATCAGACCAATTGCGTGATTGGATTGAAGAGTTCCTATATAACAGAACGCAGCATGTCATTCTCAATGGAGAGAAGTCTTCCGAAGTACGAGTGATTTCAGGTGTGACGCAGGGGAGTGTCGTAGGACCGTTGCTATTCACAATATACAAAATGACCTTGTGGATGACATCGGAGGTTCACTGAGGCTTTTTGCGCATGATGCTGTGGTATATCGAGAGGTTGTAACAACAGAAAATTGTACTGAAATGCAGAAGGATCTGCAGCGAATTGACGCATGGTGCAGGGAATGGCAATTGAATCTCAATGTATATAAGTGTAATGTGCTGCAAATACATAGAAAGAAAGATCCTTCATCATTTAGCAGGTCAACAACTGGAAGCAGTTAATTCCATAAATTATCTGGGAGTAGGCATTAGGAGTGATTTAAAATGGAATTATCATATAAAGTTGATCGTCGGTAAAGCAGATGCCAGACTGAGATTCATTGGAAGAATCCTAAGGAAATGCAATCCGAAAACAAAGGAAGTAGGTTACAGTACGCTTGCTAGCCCACTGTTTGAATACTGCTCAGCAGTGTGGGATCCGTACCAGGCAGGGATGATAGAAGAGATAGAGAAGATCCAACGGAGAGCAGCGCGCTTCGTTACAGGATCATTTAGTAATCGCGAAAGCGTTATGGAGATGATAGATATACTCCAGTGGAAGACTGTGCAGGAGAGACGCTCAGTAGCTCGGTACGGGCTTTTGTTGAAGTTTCGAGAACATACCTTCACCGAGGAGTCAAGCAGTGTATTGCCCCCTCCTACGTATATCTCGCGAATAGACCATGAGGATAAAATCAGACAGATTAGAGCCCACACAGAGGCATACCGACAATCCTTCTTTCCACGAACAACACGAGACTGGAATAGAAGGGAGAACCGATATACTCAAGGTACCCTCCACCACACACTGTCAGGTGGCTTGCGGAGTATGGATGTAGATGTAGATGCTTAATGTCGTTATTTTTTGGCATATGAGTGTCTACTCACTATAAAAAGACAAAAAATATAAACAGGTAGATGATTCCATTAATTTCGAAAGTTATTCGGAATGCCAGGCATGTATGAGGTCATTTCAGGTATTGTCAGCACGATGTTGTGAGAGATTATTCTAAACCACAATGAAACTCACTAGCAGTTGTCCGCCAGCCGCCCATGCCCAGTGATGAACCGACTGTGGGACATGGCGGCCACTGCATCTTAAAGAAATCGTCCTTGAATCCTCGAGAGGCCCCACTGTCCTCAATGAAGTAATTGTCCTTCTTATTTTGGCTGTGCCCTTATCTTGTGACCGTCGCCCGGCCGCGTCCACCAAGCATGTTCTTACTGCACCGACCTTGGAACGGAGAGAGACACACGAAATTGAGGTTAAGAGATTACTGAATGTCAATATAGTCATGGAAGAGCGTTGCTACGCGCTTCTTTCAGGAATTGTTGTGTAGGACCCGTTGAGTCCGTTAACGAATACCAAATGGTTCCCTCAAGGTGACTGAACTTGGAAACCATAATATTCGTTGTTACTTCTACAATGGCCTTCGTTGACTGTATCCGTGACGTTACAGTAGTTTCAGTTTATGACATGCGGATTCATTTGAGCTTAGCAAATATCGGAATTGAAAAACAACTGCTATCACTTAGTAGCGGAAAAGCATCCGGACCAGACGAGATACCCTTAAGATTCTACAGTGATTATGCTAAAGAACTTGCCCCCTTTCTATCAGCAATTTATCGTAGATCGCTGGAAGAACGTAAAGTACCTAGCGACTGGAAGAAAGCGCAGGTCGTTCCCATTTTCAAGAAGGGTCATAAATCAGATGCGAATAATTATAGGCCTATTTCGCTTACATCAATCTGTTGTAGAATAATGGAACATGTTTTGTGTTCTCGTATTATGACGTTCTTAGATAATACAAATCTCCTTCATCATAACCAACATGGATTCCGCAAACAGAGATCATGTGAAACTCAGCTCGCCCTATTTGCCCAAGAAATTCACAGTGCCGTAGACACTGGCGAGCAGATTGATGCCGTATTCCTGGACTTCAGGAAGGCATTTGATACGGTTCCGCACTTACGTTTAGTGAAAAAAATACGAGCTTACGGAATATCGGACCAGGTTTGTGATTGGATTCAGGATTTCCTAGAAGAAAGAACACAACATGTCATTCTTAACGGTTCAAAATCTGCAGATGTAGAGGTAATTTCGGGAGTACCGCAAGGAAGCGTGATAGGACCTTTATTGTTTACAATATACATAAATGACTTAGTTGACAACATCGGTAGCTCCGTGAGGCTATTTGCAGATGACACGGTTGTCTACAAGAAAGTAGCAACATCAGAAGACTCGTACGTACTCCAGGAAGACCTGCAGAGGATTAATGCATGGTGCGACAGCTGGCAGCTTTCCCTAAACGTAGATAAATGTAATATAATGCGCATACATAGGGGCAGAAATCTATTCCAGTACGATTATGCCATAGGTGGTAAATCATTGGAAGCGGTAACGACCGTAAAATACTTAGGAGTTACTATCCGGAGCGATCTGAAGTGGAATGATCCCATAAAACAAATAGTGGGAAAGGCGGGCGCCAGGTTGAGATTCATAGGAAGAATTCTAAGAAAATGTGACTCATCGACGAAAGAAGTAGCTTACAAAACGCTTATTCGTCCGATTCTTGAGTATTGCTCATCAGTATGGGACCCTTACCAGGTTGGATTAATAGAAGAGATAGACATGATCCAGCGAAAAGCAGCGCGATTCGTCATGGGGACATTTAGTCAGCGCGAGAGCGTTACGGAGATGCTGAACAAGCTCCAGTGGCGGACACTTCAAGAAAGGCGTTACGCAATACGGAGAGGTTTATTATCGAAATTACGAGAGAGCACATTCCGGGAAGAGATGGGCAACATATTACTACCGCCCACATATATCTCGCGTAATGATCACAACGAAAAGATCCGAGAAATTAGAGCAAATACGGAGACTTACAAGCAGTCGTTCTTCCCACGCACAATTCGTGAATGGAACAGGGAAGGGGGGATCAGATAGTGGTACAATAAGTACCCTCCGCCACACACGGTAAGGTGGCTCGCGGAGTATAGATGTAGATGTAGAATCTGAAAGTGGGGGAATTGGCTTAATATTTATAATTGAAAGAGAATGGATGTGATGATAAACTCAAGATTTCAGTATGCTCTATTTTATGACAAAAGATAAGGTTTGTAAAGTGTTAAAAACAATTATGTGAGTTTTAACTTTACAGTGATGCGCTTTGCTATGAGACTTGTAAGCTAAAACCCTGAGTTGACAGAGTTACTAAATGAAGTGGAGTTGCTTAATAATCTTGAATCTGACTGTGAACTGATTTGAAACATATGACAATCACAGTGACTGTTTGTCTGCAACAAGAATCTAAGAATCCCAACGATCTGCAGAAGCACTGATGATTACGATACAGTGAAATCTGTCTTGCCTTTGAGCTACAATACCCACTTTTTTCCTAATATTCCAGATCTACAAACGACACTTACCATAATCTTTTGCGTAATGTGAGCAGAGTAGAGACACCGCTACTCCCTGGTCTGAAGTTCGGCGCTGTGATAGGGCAGCTGAGGACTCTAACCTTGGACTCCAGACAACTCCGCTACTTGTGAGCGCAGCTGCAACTCTTTCCACTGTCTGCTGTCCGAAACTTATCCCCATCTCGTCCTTTCTAAGTCTAGAAAATGCAGCTTGCTCCTTTCTTCTCGCCAAAAAAGGCATCCACCAATCCTCTCAAAAGTTATTGTTTCTTTGACAGAATACCGTGCCTAAAAACGGCGAAATACTCGTATCAAGAAGTTTATAAACTGAATTTCTTTCCGTATTTTTTTTTCAAACTTCCCGTTAAGTGTTACGACTTTCTAACTTCACGTCTAGCACACGAGTCTGTGCTCGTTCAGCCACCAGCTAGCCTGACATTACAGGACCTTTGAAAATGCTAAAACACTGTCCATGAGGCTAGACGCCGACTTTGCTGCAACTTCTAAAGCAGAGCTATTTTTCCATATTTTTAGGAAATCCAGGACATGTTTATTCGCTCAAGTATTTCTTTTAATAAGTTACTGGCGCCTACCGCTTGCTGGCAGAGTTCCGTCTTCTGGAATGAAGCTTTCTTTACATCGGCTGAATTAAAGGCGAATAAACGAAAAGTGGTGAGCTGAAGACCACTTTCACACCCCAGAAAACTTCCCAACACTTCAATTTATATTCGATGTTAACAAGTTTCTCTTCTTCAGAAAGACTTTCCTCGTCATTGACAGTCTACATTTCATATCCTGTATGCCTCAGCCATCATCACTTATTTTTCTTCCCAAAAACCAAAACTCATCTACTACTTTCGGTGTCTCATTTCGTAATACAATTCCCTCAAAATCACCTGACTAAATTCCATTATCATTGTTTAGCTTTTTTTATGATCGTCTTACATCCTCCTTCCAAGTCCTTTGCTATCTCTGACAGAATTACAACGTCATCAATACACCTCAGACTTTTAATTTTCTCTCCCTGAACTTTAATTCTTTCTCTAAATATTTCGATGGTTTCCTTCACTGCTATCTGAATGCAAAAAATGAATAACATCAGGGATATGCTACAAACTTGTCTCACTCCCTTCTCAACCATTGCTTCCCTTTCATGCCCCTCGACTCTTCTAGCTGCGGTCTGGTTTCTGTACAAGTTGTAAATAACCTTTCGCTCCCTGTGTTTTACCCCTGCTGCCTTCAAAATTTCAACGAGTTTATTCTAATCGACATTATCGAAAGCTTTATCTAAATCTACGACAGTTACAAATGTAGGTTTGCCTTTCCTTAACCTGCCTCCTTAGATAAGTCGTAGGGCCAGTATTGCCTCGCGTATGCCTAGAGTTCTCTAAAACACCAGCTGATCTTCCCCAACAAAGTCAGCTTCCATCAGTTTTTCACTCTGTTCTAAATAATTCGGGTTAGTATTTTGCAATCACGACTTGTTGGAATCATAGATTATATTTACGCTTGTGAGCACCTCCTCTCTTTGGAATTGGAATTATGAGTGCTTGCTAAAGAGTAATGACTCCGAATTTTTTATTTGAAAAGTCTTAAAGCTTATTAAATAAAACAAACATTATTAACATTCTACACCTTTATCCTTCATGTCTCCATATTTGCAGCATTCAGCCAATAGACGCGTCCGAATTATAGTTAGTAACAAGGCTTCGTATAATGTAACTTTGTCGATGTCTGAGAAACAACATGCCCCAATCGAGTTCCGAATTTGAACAGTTCGTCCACACATGGAGCACCCTCTTCTTTAGCATGACAAAGCCAGGCCACACACGATAGTTGTGACATCTGCAATCATCCGATGGTTTTGGTTCACTGATTGTCCTCCACACAAGGACTTCACTTTGACAGTGATGAAGCGGTGCAAGCAGAGTTAAGATTGTGACTCCGTCAACAATCAGACAGTCAACAGTGGTGGTAGCAAGAAACTGATCTCTCGTGAAACCTGCTGGGATGTCACATGTCTCATACGTCTTGTTTATCAGATGGAAAAGTTTTCTCATGTCTCGTTCTCCCAAGGCCATCAGTAGTTCTTACGGAACGTCGTCTACTCAAATTCTTGTCGCTGTATCGTATCTCCTATCTCATCTTCATTAACGTCTTTTTCTCGTTTTATAATACTGCCTTCAAGCACATTTCCCTTCTATACATTCCTTCCATTTCAAGCTTTCCCTTCTCTGCTTAGTCCTAGTTTCACATCTGATCATTTGATTTTCATACAGTTGCTTTTCATTTCTCCAAACGTCTCTTTAATTTTCTTTTAGGCTATATCAATATTTTTCCTAGCTGTATATGCTTTCATATCATTATATTTGTTCTATAGCAATTCCTGTTTAGCCATTCTGCATTTCCTGTCAATGTAATTTTTTACTCGTTTATGTTCTCTTTAGTATCCATCCTATACTGTATTTTTATATTTTACCCTTTTCTCAAATAAATCTAGTATCTCTTGTGATATGCCTCGTCTTTTTACTTATTCGATGCTCTGATGGCTTCACTGCCTCATTTGTCAAAGCTACCCATTCGTCTTCTGTATCCCATTCCTTGTTTCAATCAGTTGTTCCCTAATGCTCCGTCTGGAATTCTCAGAAACTTCTGGTTCTTGCAATCTACCCATGTCCCATCTCCTTAATTTCCTACCTATTTGCAATTTATCCAGTTTTAGTTTACAGTTTGTATCAAATAAATTGTGGTCAGAGTTTGCATCTGCCTCTGGAGATTTCTTACAGTTTAATATCTAGTTCCGAAATCTCTGGCTTACCACTATATAATCAATCTCAAACCGTCTGGTGTCTCCAGGTATCTTCCACATACAAACTTTTTTTCATGATTCTTAAGCCAAATGTTAGCGAAGACTAAATAATGTTCTGGACAAAATTCTACCGAGCCGTTTCCTCTTTCATTACTTTACCGCAGTCTATATTCTCCTGCTGTTTTTTATCTTTTCTTCTTTTTCCTATTACCGAATTCCGGTCCCTCATCACAACTAAATTTTACTCTGTCTTAACTACCTAAATAATTTCTTTTAACTCCTCATACATTTTTTTCAATCTCTTCATCAACTGCAGAGCTAGCTGGTGTATGAACTTGTACCGCAGTGGTGTGTGTTGGCTTCGTGTCTGTCTTGGCTACAATAATGCGTCCGCTATGCTGTTGATCGTAGCTTACCTACGTTTGTATTTTCTTATTCATTGTTAGACTTACTCCTTTCTTATCCCTTTTTGATTTTGTATTTATAACCCTGTACTCATCTGACCAAAAGTCCTGTTCATGCTGACATCGAACTTCACTATTCCTCTCTAACTTCAACCCACCCGCTTCCCTTTTTAATTTTTCTAACCTGTCTGCTCCATTAACATTCCAACCTCCGATGATAGACTACCAGTTTTGTTTTTCCTGATCACGAAGCCTTAAACTAATTGTTAAGAAAGATCTTTAATATAACATTAACAAGAAAAACTTAAGAAATGCATACATTAGGGACATCGCCATAGAAAGAGAACAAATTGTAGCACATGACAGAAAAAACCAAAACAATGATACAAATACAGGACTAATAACACTAATCAGGTAACTGATAGTAAAATATATAAAGAGTTTCAGCAAAAACAAGAAAATTCATAGAAACATACGAGACGACAACAAAGAAATACTAAAAATTAAGTCAATAAGGATTAACTACAGGAAAGGGGGCAATAGCTAAATAAAGCAGGAAAGTAACACTGCACTGCTCGTTGATATAAAGGAACGTATTGAAGAAAGAACTATTAAAAATAATTTTGGAGACGTTTAATCAGATCTAGATCTTATATTTCAAATGAAAACCATTATAACCAGCTATTCTGCGTAACGAACATCCAGTGCTTCCATTCGTAAAAGCTCCTCCGTGAGCGACAGAGAAACTCAAGTGAACGATTTAATAATACAAATATAAAAATAACTATTGAAAGTCGCGACGATGTACAAGAGGGTTGATGATTAGCGAATCTGCTTGTTTGTTCTACAACAAAAAAATGGTTCAAATGGCACTATGGGACTTAACATCTGAGGTCATAAGTCCCCTAGAACTAAGGACATCACACACATCCATGCCCGAGGCGGGATTCGAACCTGCGATCGTAGCGGTCGCGCGGTTCCAGACTGAAGCGCCTAGAACCGCTCAGCCACACCAGCCGGCGTTCTACAACAAATTCAGCATTTACTCAGTGTAGTTCTTGAGATTTTGTTAGTGAATTTCGCTGCTGTCGTCTTCAGTTGCACAGGTGGAGGAAGAAAAAAACTGACACGAACCAACTTGTCAACGAGTTTCTAACTTACGGCTGTAGCTGTATTAGCTCCAGAAAACTAGCGCCACGGTACACTAATAGCGAGATGGTGCTCAGGTGAACATTCCCTCATTGCTGTACTGTAATAGCCACAGGCAGAGAGAGATGCATAGCGTGAGACAGCAGTTGTAATTTCCGCGTAAAATTACGTCCTTGCAGTCGAAAAATAAATTTCTTTTACTCATTTCTACATCTTGCGTAAGAGCTGTTCATAATATTTCATCGAATTGACGAGAAAAATCAAGTGAATTTAGGCAACTTGACGGTAAAAGGGCAAGTTCTATCCAAAGGGTACATTATACTCTTCTATAGCACTAAGTCTTGAAATCGCGTCTTGTGGAAATTCTACCGTGTTTCTAAAACAATCTGTCTGCAGTGATTCATAGCTATGACATACGGCAGTCGCTATTTTTGTAGAATCTTAGTAGCATTTACGAATGGTACCACGAATCGTATTTGTAAGTCACGCCTTTGTGATACGCCTGCTGTCTCCAAAGATAAAGCACAAGAACATTGTTCATGTAACTGTAAGCATAAATTGTGTACGGAGAAAAAGTGTTCCATAGAAGAAAAATAAAACGCGTACGTAAATTATTCATAAGGTAGCAGATGATGGATGAGAGATATTGAGAGAAATGGTGGAACGTTTCGTGTCGGTAAGGGAGACGGCTTTAACATACCCGCGCAGCTGATCTAGCGCATCGAATTACTAGTGCAGGCTGCCAAGGGCACGAGCAAAAGCCATGAATATTTTGCCGACCTCGTCCGACCGAGGCGAGAGGCTCACGCGAACCAAAGACCTTGCAATGGAGTCAGCTTGTGAGCTGCACACACTCTCAGGAACATATTTATATTCTGATTCTTACAACGTGTCTCTGCTTTCTGTTTGTATTCGTAGAGCCACAGACGGAACAAAAATAACTGCATACACATGGTGCTTGCATCTTGAGTAGATGAATTATCTTTATCGTGTATCCTTGTGCGTAAAGAAACAGCCGCCTATAAAACCTAGGATTATAAATACAACAAAAGAAACATTAGTACCGAAGAATGTTCTACAACCAGAGTATTTTTTCTGTTTTATTTAGCGAAACAGGCTTCGAAGTATACACATCTACAATGTTTCAGACACATTTTCACATCTAAAGCGTGCGCCGATAAGCTGGAGTGGTGTGTTTTTTGCAACGCTGCATTGGAGCGACAGAACGAGGTGACTACAGACCGTTTGCCACAAAAATATGTCGGCAAAATCTCATGCGAATTCATTTGAAATACTAATGAATCGCAGAGTGCAAATACCTCTTTACATGCGCCACAGTAATGTAGCCCTTTTTTTAAAGACATAAACAGTCGTTCAGAAAAAGGACACTGTCGAACACACTGTCAACGTACAAGTGGAAATAGCAAGGCTTTTTTTAATTATTGATATTTTGTCATAGTGGGAAATCTGTGTTGACTAAACGAATTACATATGGTGTCACTGATATACTAAATACAAGAACCAGTCGTTTGAATACAGGAATTGTGTGTTTTACGGAAATTATATGGAAAACTAAAACTGATCTGTTATCTTATCAGGTAAAATAAAGAAATAATTAAACAACAGTAAAGAAATGCATAAACTTAGTATATTTTCGATCACTTTTCTACCACGAATTTGAATATGTATGTCAAGTGTGGTGTGCCACGGAACTGAGGGATTGAGGTACTCCTAACATCAGTACGTTTTTACGTGTATAAGTGTGAACATAAACAGTCAAAACATATGCACTGCTATGAAGCACCCAAATAGCTAGGCACAGGTTTCCTAATCTTACGATTGCCTGGTGGCTTATCTAACTATTTTATGATGAGATACTGGAAGCTTAAGACTTGTGTTTCTTCGGCTGTGACCTATGTTCAATTTCTGATTGACTGACTATGTCAACAAGATACATTGCTCGTCATAACACCAACAGAAACAGGCACTTGTTTAATGAAATTCCAACTTTCCTGGTTTGACTGAATTTCATTTGCGTGTTTAGGAAGAACGTATTCTTATATGTGACACTTCTAATTTTCCATACGTTATTAAAAATTTATTTCCTTTATTAACTTTCGGAATATAGGTTTCATTGCTTTGAAGCTCTCATTTATTTCCTTGAGTTCTGCTACCACTCTACCGTTGATGACAAATTTCTGGAAACAGTATCCACTGTAAAATAGCTAGGAGTAAACATCAGGAGCGACCTTAAGTGCGATGACCACGTAAAACAAACAGCAGGAAAAGCAGATGCAAGACAGATTCACAGGACGAACGTTAAGGAAATGTAACTCAGCCACGAAAGAAGTGGCTAACAAAATACTTGTTCGACCGATTTTTGAGAATTGCTCAGCACTATGGCGCTCTTACCAGGTAGGTCTAACAGAAGAGATAGAAGAGATCCAAGAGCGGGGCGCTTTGCCACTGCATCGTTTATTTGGTGCGAGAATTGAAACGTCCCCATTGAACAATTTATACAAGACTGTGCTTAAACTGACACACAATGTTTTTAGCGCAACGCAATCTGACTATCAAAGATCCCTGCAAAAGAATGGCCCTGAGTAACTTTAACCTATACCTTTCACAAATCACTTACCTCACAAAAATCTTCGTTACTCGAACTACTGCAATACAGCGAGCGCCACTACTGCCAGCTAAATAAAAGATTCAAACTACAGAAGGCACTAACTACTGATAGGGATAGTTAGCAAATGAAAGATATTAATAGAGAACAAACACTGTATTTACCTTAATAATCATAATATATATAGAAGTTCAATTTCAAAACTTCCGCCATCTCTCTCCCCACATCCACCACTGCTAGCGGCTCACCTCCAACTGCGTAACGCTACGCGCTGTTAACATCCAGCTGCCGCTGCCCAAGACTACAATGGCAGACAACAATGCAAACTAGCCACAGGCTGCACACAGCACAGCCAGTGATTTTCATACAGAGCGCTACGTAACGTTGCCAATAAGAAAACATAAACAGCCTACTTACATAAAGAAAACATAAACAGCCTACTTACATAAAGAAAACATAAACAGCCTACTTACATAGCCCCCATGCTCCCCACAAAAAATTTTACAAAATATTTTTGGGCAGTGGCCAATAATGATTTGATAAAATTTTTCATAATTACAAAAACAAAGATATCAAATGCACACACTTATTTATACAATGTTGGTCAAAAGCTAAAATTTTCTCACAGTCCATAAAGACAGTCCAGATTGTTCATCACAGTAAAATTTCAGTGTTTTTTTTTCTAAGTCTGAGCAGTAAAAGACAATGCACACGGAAGTAGTGGATTTCCATGCAGTCTTGAAGAAGTAGTGTTGTCCTTCCAACTGAAAGACAGTGCTGACTCTTGACATGCTGACAGGTAATGGGCCACAACAGAGCAAACCCACAGCAGAGTCAGTCGAAGTTTTGAAGAATGTTGGTAGGTAGGTCATCACAGAGCAGACCCACTGTAGTCCTGGTAGAGATTGTGGTATTGGTGGGCCACCAGAGGTGTAGACCCACTGCAGTCCTTGTAGAAATTGTGGACAGGCCCACTGTAGTCCTGATAGAGAGTATGGTATAGGTGAGTCAGCAAAGGTGTAGATCCACTGTAGTCCTTGTAGAAATAATGGTACTGGTGAGTCATCATAGGTGTAGACCCGCTGTAGTCCTTGTAGAGATGGCCAGCAGCCATCTGTTGTAACTGTGCAGGTGCACAATCACCATCGAAGAGTCTTGCAGACAATATAGCAAGTCCATAACCACCACTTGTGCACGCACAAAGTTTTTGGAATTGTCCTTAGAAGTCTTGCAGACAATATAGCAAGTCCATAAACCACCACTTGTACACTCACGAAGTTTTTGGAATTGTCCTTAGAACCAGCAATGCTGTTATCCAGTCCCTTGCTGAATTATTAACACACCTGCAACAGTCCCAACTTCTCACATATTGTCCATATACTATGACCAACAGAAACGTGTGCAGTGAAATGTAACTTACAAGTTACTTAATTTGATGAACTGGTGTCAATGACAATATTATAATATGAGAATACAATTACAAAGGTACAAAATACACCATTAAAAACATAACAATACAGATAACATTTGTAGTAATACAGGCTTTACAACAGAATAGAAATAAACATATACATCAATGTTACAGGAATTATGAGATAAATAGATACATAAAAGATCAGAATAACTTTTGAAACATCACCTTCACATGTGAGCAACCAAACAGTATAAATAATGTCTAAACATCTTTACAAAGTAAATAACAGAGTATTAGAAAAATGTCTACAACATAGCTCTCATCAGCTAAACGCATAAAGACAGGAAAAAGACAAATAAACAAGGGTACATAAACACATAGTGGGATAACACAAGAAAAGGACAGGTTTTGTTTCATTGCAGTATTTTGCAAACAAAACTTTCTTTGCTTCATGGAGATCTCCCTTCATTCATCATTATTCCCAAAAAGTCCTATCTATACCTCCTTCCTGTATTCTATTCATATTTCTTTCAAAATAATTATTTCTGATTGTACAATACTCATTTGGGCCCAAATCTTTTTCATATAACTTCGCAATGCATTCTTTACCTATTCTCCACAGTCAGTTTCTTATATAGTCTACCCCCTCTTAAGCTAACTTAAATCTACTGAGCTCAGATGCTAAACTAAGGGACGAGGCAATGCAGCATCACATAAAACAATTAATACAAACATCAATGACAAAAAAATAGAAATGACAAAGCAAGCAGCATAAATTACAACTAATATAAGGCACTGTGCAGGAAACAATAAAAATAAATCATTAGTAAAACTAGCTTAGAAGAGTAACACAAAGTCAAATTCAGTAACACTATGCCTGGCAAACAGCAGTAACTTATACCTAAACATGACATAGCTCAAGCAGAAAAAATATTACACTAAAATGGCCATGTCTAATACCTATGTCACATCTTAACACTAGAGTGATGCATCACGAGAACTTAGACTAGCAGATAAGTTACCAAATCGTAAAGAAATTATTTATGCAATTCCTGTGAAGGGAAATGTCTATTTATGTGCCCTCGTTTTCTTGGAAGTAAATCATAAATTTCTTATTGACTGGATCTGTAGGCATAAAATAACTATATTAGTACATATATTAAATTTTATTTTAACCAATGCTGCAGTGCAGCTAGAAACTTGATATTAAACAAAATGTGTAAATAAATACATAAAGCAAGCCATATGGCATTTTTCTCAACTAGCAAGACAATAGCCGTGAAATGTTTCTCATCGTTTCATTAGGCATTTCAGTAAATATAATAAATTACGAGCTCCACAGTATGCTTTCAACAAGGAAATGTCAGTAGCGCGGACAATGGCCTCCCCTTTCTTTTTTTCTACCTGTGCTTCTGACGAGGCACCCACACTAATGGCTTGTTGTCCAGGCGTCTGACACACCTGGGTGCCCACGACGCATTATGTGCAGGTGGTCACTTAACTTTCTTACGGAAATATTTACGACAGCAGTTTCCGCTACAGTGACAGTCTCATATAAAAATTTCACAGGTCGAGAATTTACGTTGCAAATGTGTAGAAACAAAATCCGATGAATATAACAGTGTTCAAAACGTTTTCGTCGGCATTGTAATACATTCACGCATCTACACACACATTTCATAACTCTTAAAGTACAATTCTTGGTTTCCAACATCCTTTTTCACAAATCAGCGTCCCTAACCACTACTCATTATTCTTTACCTTATTCGTCGACACTTCTTCAATATTTCATCACAACAGATACGTAACATAATCAAATAACTCATATAGCATCAGCTTATTAATCATAAACATACCTCAGTAGCATAATACACATCGTCGTCGTAAAAATAACATCATAACACCTCAGTCAAATTTCAAAAACGTCGTAGCTTCCTCCAATAATTTCAAAACCTAAAAAAAATTCTCTGCTCATTTCAGTAGTGTCATCTACCTCAAACGTACTTTAAAAATCGTGATCCCATACCAAATACATCATTCAAAGCTCTCATAGTATCACAATGGTTCCGAAAAAATATGAAAAGTTCACAAAGTACAGACAAAATACAATTTCGTAAGTGTGAAGTTATCCAACGGTGTAATTACGTAAACATCTGTCATTGCTGTAGTAAAAAAGTTTGTCTCTCTCAGTTAAATGATCAGATAGCTGTGTAATTTGTGTTAGAGGAATATGGTACCGATGTGTAAAGTTGTATAAGCAAATACCATATTGGCTAGGGCTCCTTGTGCTTGCCAGACACATGGTACACAAAGTAAGCGTGTACCCCCCTGAGGATTAATGTAATTATACCCTCAGGTGTTACAGATGACAGCAATGGAATGAAATGTATCACGGAAAACTTTCTTTGTAATTCAAAAATCTTTAAAAATAAATGTTTTAAGTACAAAATTAACCACTCAAATACGTGAACTGTAGCGCTAAATGTGCGTCTTGCTGTAAGATAATCTCTGTGGAAGTGTCGTAGTTATCGTCCTCCAAAAGCTAAGTTCTGCAGAAGCCAATGTACTTACCTCATGATACACAAAAGTGAAATGCTTGGCGTAGAGATATCTTAGTTATTACGCTTATTGCCGTGATGAAGAAAGTACTGTGCTGTAACGTATTGTTGTGCTATGGACAAGGCTGTCTCCTTGTAGCTATAGCACAAAAGTTACTACTAAAACATGTTTTACTTTCCAGAATAATTGAGAAAAACTGTGCAGATATAAAACAGAAACACCGCAAAAGCAACATTGTAAATTGTCACTCATTAGTAGCGTCGTGATAAAATCGTGTAGCTGTCACACAAACCAACCACTGTGTCATCTGGCATTTCACAGAAAGTACTTTAAATCCAGAATGTATTTTCAAGTAACCCAAAATGTTGCATTAAAATCTCGTTAGCAGTACAGGTACATGTTCTAAGTATGTCAGCCTTATGGTCGTTACGTAATCGTCCAACTAACAAGCAAGAATGTACACACACACTAACACTGTGTCGTTTGTTCGCAATAACAATGCATTCGTAATTTCTGTTTGAATAAGTGCTCTTGGTTCTTGACTGGATATTTAACTTTAAACATTGTTGCATGGTAACAGTTTCTCAGTGTGACAAATTGTACAAGTAGCGTGAAGTGAAAATTGCAAAGACTAAGTTAAAAAGCAGATTATCTGTCAATAAATGGTTTTACATGTGAAATGTGGTGTAAACCTTTACTCTTCCTAGTACGCAGAGTTTCAACTTCAACGCAATTATCATGTGGTATACGTCGGATTCTGTAAGGTCCATTGTAAACTAGAAAGAATTTGTGACTCAAGTGTTTCTTCTTATGTGACAATGAATGAGCTTTAATGAGAACTTTCTGACCATACATAATTTCTTTGCATTTGCTTTACCGTGTAGTTTTCTCCTTTTGTCTGCTGCAGATTTTATATTTTTAAGAGCCAAATCAATTATGTCTTTGTGTCGAAGTTTACGTGTATTCGGGAAAGGTACAAGCTCTCTGATTCTGTTCGGAGGTTCTACATTCTTCAGTACAAGAGTAGGTGGTAAAGCAGTGGAATCATGAGGCATTTCATTCAGCACATTTTGAAATAAGTGTAAATATCTGTCCCAATGCTGATGCTTTCTGTGACAATCGTGAATGACCGATCGCATTCTTACAGCTGGTTCATTCTCCAAGTAGCCACACATAAATTCTAATCTGTGTTCTAATGACCAGTTGGGAGGAAAACAGAGAGAATTGATGGAGCCACGCTTGTGGATGAATGTCGTTGGCAGAATTCTTAAATGTTTTGAATTTACGTGAAGTAATGAACAGCTTATAGTCAAAGTCATCGTGTCGGCGAGTAGCATATCGGTCATTGTTACATCGTGTCGGCGGTTCCATCTCAAAATTCGGTGCACCTTGCCAATTCCTTTCATAATTACCGAAATGCCCTGTGTTATTATTTTGTGGCTTTTCCGTATTTCTAAGTTCCTCTTCCCGTGTTGGAGCGCGAGTGTCCTCTGAAATATGTAATTGTTGTATTACCTGCGTCAACTGATCTTGTACTTCCCGGATTTCTCTTTTGTACCGTGTATTGATTTGATTTTGATTTTGTTTGAATTTTCTTATTTGTTCATACTCTTCTGTGTCAGTGAAGGCTACGGGTCTTGTGTCATTCAGATCATCATCTACCTTTGTAGATAAGTTAGTGACCTGATCCGAAAGTTCGGCTACTTTCTCCGATAGTGTACTTATTTCCTCCATGTGTCTTTCCGAACCAATTTTCAGGGTATCTACTGTGTCCTTTAAATTTTCTTGTGTTTTTGCCAGTTGCGTAACCGAATCGGTAGATGCAATTGAGTCAATTTTAGCCCACAAGGTCTCATGATTTTCATGAACAATGGTTTGCAGCTCTTATATGGCTGCTTCGTGATTCTGTAATGCATTTTCATGCCGCGAAAAAATAGGCTGAAAATGCTCACAAATTTGTGTTTTTACGTCATTACAGACCTTTTGACATTTCGATTCGATGTTATGTAACTCAGTAGTTAAATCTTCACATGTTTGTTCAAGTGTGGTGTCTAACTTTTTAAGATTTTGTTCCATTGTGTCTAACTTTTGAAGCTTTTGTCCCATTTGTTGCATTAATTGTAATAACAATGCATTAGTGTCTGGAATCTGTTCCTCTATGCTTTTCGGCAGTGCATTTGCACCAGCAACATTCACATTTTGACAAGCAGAAAATGTGTCTTGACTCATTTGAGAAAACGGTGAGGACCCAAAACCTAAGTCTCCAGTATTTGAAATATTGTGTTCTGTCATTTCGGATTCCTGAGGCGAGCTGTTGCCGACCGATCGATCGATAATGCTTCCCTGTTCACTAATTGTTTCACTGCCTACGCCATTGTTTGCCACCCGCTCCATTTCCCTATGCACAATTACCAAATTACTACTTCGAATGTCTGTTAATTCACTACACAGTGGTGCTGATAAGCTACGCTCGTCTTCACTATTATTTCTCAGTTTACTTTGGAGCCTAGTGTTACGTTTTTCACACGCCATTATTGTAACAATATTTCACACGATAACACAGAAAAACACAATTTGAAGAGCAAAAATAGGGGAACACATTAACATGGCACTGAAAATAATATCTAGTTAATTGCAGCTGCGAAATACTTGGTGCAAATCTACATGCATGCCACAACTGTTTTACTGTACAACAATGAAAGACTGCAACTACAAAGGAGATTCTCTCTACAATTCCGTGCTAGCAATAAACAAAATCTACACTAATTACACAAACTACAAGAAAAAATCAGAAGATTCCAGTGAGGTATCCTAGGCTAAGGGTCGACATATGAAACGTCCCCTTAGAACAATTTATACACGACTATGCTTAACCTGACACACAATGTTTTTAGCGCAACGCAATCTGACTATCAAAGATCCTTGCAAAAGAATGGCCCTGAGTAACTTTAACCTATACCTTTCACAAATCACTTACCTCACAAAAATCTTCGTTACTCGAACTACTGCAATACAGCGAGCGCCACTACTGCCAGCTAAATAAAAGATTCAAACTACAGAAGGCACTAACTACTGGTAGGGATAGTTAGCAAATGAAAGATATTAATAGAGAACAAACACTGTATTTACCTTAATAATCATAATATATATAGAAGTTCAATTTCAAAACTTCCGCCATCTCTCTCCCCACATCCACCACTGCTGGCGGCTCACCTCCAACTGCGCAACGCTACGCGCTGTTAACATCCAGCTGCCGCTGCCCAAGACTACAATGGCAGACAACAATGCAAACTAGCCACAGACTGCACACAGCACAGCCAGTGATTTTCATACAGAGCGCTACGTAACGTTGCCAATAAGAAAACATAAACAGCCTACTTACATAAAGAAAACATAAACAGCCTACTTACATAAAGAAAACATAAGCAGCCTACTTACAGAGTATTACTCACAAGGGAACATCCCTATCGCACCCCCCTCAGATTTAATTATAAGTTGGCACAGTGGATAGGCCTTGAAAAGCTGAACACAGATCAATCGAGAAAACAGGAAGAAGTTGTGTGGAACTATGAAAAAAATAAGCAAAATATACAAACTGAGTAGTCCATGTGTAAGATAGGTAACATTTTGGAGTATATGGGCTCAGGAGTGCCGTGGTCCCGTGGTTAGCGTGAGTAGCTGCGAAACGAGAGGTCCTTGTTTCGTTTCTTCCCTCGAGTGAAAATTTTAATTTTTTATTTTCAGACAATTATCAAAGTTCAGGCACTCACACATAATCAATTTCGCTCTCCAAAATTCCAGGACATGTTCAGATTTGTTTGGACATAGGCAGGATTTGACGGTCTACACACGGAAAAACTTGAAAACGTTAAAAACAGATGTTTTGACAGAGCACAGGGAAAACTGTGTGTCTGTGAAACTGTTGCATTCATTTGTTGCAGTTTATGTGACAAACTCTTATGTTTTCATCACTTTTTTGGGAGTAACTATCACATCCACAAGAAAACCTAAATCGGGCAAGGTAGAAGAATCTTTTTACCCATTCGCCAAGTGTAGAAGTTAGGTGGGTCGACAACATATTCCTGTCATGTGACGCACACGGCGTCACCAGTGTCGTATAGAATATAACAGACGTGTTTTCCTGTGGGGGAATCGATTGACCTAGGACCTTGCGATCAAATGTTTTCGATTCCCATTGGAGAGGCACGTCCTTTCGTCTACTAATCGCACGGTTTTGCGGTGCGGTCGCAAAACACAGACACTAAACTTATTACAGTGAACAGAGACGTCAATGAACGAACGGACAGATCATAACTTCGCGAAAAAAAAGTAAACATCTTACTCGAAGGAAGACTTGAACCAAGGACCTCTCGTTCAGCAGTTGCTCACGCTAACCACGGGACCACGGCGCACCTAAGCTTACACTGTCCTTGATGTTGCCTATGATGCACATGGACTACTCAGTTTGTATATTTTGTTTATTTTTTTCATAGTTCCACACAACTTCTTCCTGTTTTCTCGATTGATCTGTGTTCAGTTTTTCAAGGCCTATCCACTGTGCCAACTTATAGCTAAATCTGAGGGGGGTGCGATGGGGAGGTTCCCTTGTCAGATACTCGACAAACTCTGTTGGCAGACGCTACAAGAGAGGCGTTGTGCATCATGGAGAAATTCCAACAAAGAACGTTCCGGGAAGAGTCGGACACATTTTACTACCACCCATACACGTCTCACGAATTCACCTCAACGAAAAAATTCGAGAAATTAGAGCTAATGTAGAGGTTTACCGTCAATCGCTCTCCCCAACCGCCATTCGCGAACGGAAGAGAGACGGGGGAATCAGTTATTGGTGCCAGTAGTACCGTGTGCCATATACCGTAAATGGTTTCCGGAGTACTGATGGAGATGTAGTTCTTAAAATTCATTAAGATTTGTCACAGATCTTAAAATTCCCTCTTACTCGGTTTATGTTAGTTGATTTCCTTATAGGCTGTCTAAGGATTTCATTGACATTAACTAAAATGTGACGTGAATTCCACTATTTAATGTAACCGTACTTAAAAGAATGGTATAAGTAATCGTTTAATGTTCTTTTTATTGAGATTAAGAGAGATATTACGTCTCATGTACTGTTGCCAGCCTTTCTAACCCGAAAAGTAACATGTTTAAACTGCCCACTCGTTGAACTGTATCAAAATATCGGATAAGTAGGTTACGTCGGTCTCCAGAAAAGAACTGCTTTGCAACCGTAAACAGCTTAGAAGTATCCAAGTTGCTCTGCCGTACAATAATCACAGTTATCAACTTAATTTTACTATTTGGAGGAACCGTTTTGAGGCTAGACTTCATAGAATGAGTAAAAAATTCTCCATCTCTATCTATATACTTAGCGGCATTCTACAAATAACTGTGAAGTGCATACGAAAGGTTACAGCCCAAGTAAGGGTTCCTTTTATTTCCATTCACTTATAGAAGGCGGAAATTTGAAAACTCTTTGCGAAACAACTGGCGTCCATCTCCAGGTTCCCCATTCAGGTTCTTCAGCATTTCCGTGGCATTTTCCTGGAAGTCAAATAAACCTGTGGCTGTCGTTATTTATATGTGTATTTCCTGATCACCCGTGGACAAGGGATAGTGTCTTTGACTACTAATCGATACGCCCTGGGTCCCGAGTTCTGCTTAAATTGTGAATAAAAATCATGGTGGCCTCACAAGAAATCAGCTTGGTTCTGCCAACGGTCTCGTCAAAGAGAGCGGAGGAGAGGACAGAGGTTCAGGGCACTCTCTTGTCCTTGGGGTGCCCCAGAAAGGCGGAAGAGTTAACAATGATCAACGCCGTGAGGACGCAGAAGGCAGTGGAAAACATGGTACCAAACACAAGTAATGTGTAACCACAGCACATATGGCATGAAATTGAAAGTACCATGATGATCTCTCCATTGGCAAACTTTCCAAACTAGTCCCCCATTCGGGTCTCTGGGAGGAAATACCAAGGTGGAGATGATCGTGGGAAAAAGATGGGTAACGTTCCAAGAGTCCCAGCGTTGAATGTCAGAAAGCTAGAAAATCTGAAAAGAAAAATGCAAAGGCTCAATTCAGAGATAAGCGTGATCAGTGAATTGTCAACAGAAAATGGTGTAACTGGAGCAGGAGAGTAGAGCAGAGAATGAACGACTGTGAACGGTTCAGTGATTCGTTTGTTCTTATCAGATCCGACAGCAAACATAGTTCGGGCATATAAGACAACGTCCCAAGCAGCAGATGAAATTGCGAAAATCTATGAAGATGCTGAGCGGATAAATCAGTACGTAAAGGAAGATGACTACCTAATAATCTTGGGGGATTAGACTGCTGGTGTAGGAGAAGGAATAAAAGAGAGAGTTACGGAGAATATGGGCTTGGCAGTAGCACTGAGACAGAAGAATGACTATTTGAGTTCTGCAATAAATTTCAGATGGTAATAGCGAATAGATTTTTTAATAATCACAAGAGAAGGTCTACTTCTAAAGAAGCAGTCTACTTCTCAATAGGTGGAAAACAAAGTTTAGGGCTATAAATAGAGAAATGCTCAATGAAACGCGTTTGGCTCTTAAGAGAAAAACTCTTGAACCGCACGATAACTACCGTAGCAGAATGTTGTCAAATAATCTTTCATCAAACCCAAGAAATTCTGACCGTATGCAAAGGCTGTTAGTGGCACCAAAGTTAGTGTCCAGGCACACGCGAATGAGACAGGAACTGGAATTGAGGGCAGCAAAGCAAATTCTGAAACGCTTAACTCCGTTTTCAAATGTTCCTTTACAAAGAAAAACCGGGGAGAGCTGCCCCAGTGTAATCCTCGTACCTTTGAAGAGATAAGTGAAATGAGTGTCAGTGGTATTGAGAAAAAACTGAAACCGATGAAACTGAACAAAGCTCCAGGATCCGATGGAAGTCATTACCGGATTTTATACGGAATCTCTGGCTGCGTTAGCCCCTCTTCTAACTGTAACTATCGTAGACCCCTCGAACGAAACGCCGTGTTCAGTAATTGGTAGAGTGCACAAGTCACATCCGTTTACAAAAAGCGTAGAAGAAGTGATCCACAAAACTACCCCCCATTATCCTTGACGTCACTTGTTGTAGAATCTTAGAATATATTCTGAGCTCACACACAATGAGGTATCTCGAAAAGAATGATCTCGTCGCTAAAAGCAGTATGGATTCCTAAATTATGGATCATACGAGACCAAATTCACACTTACATCATATGTCATAGTGAAAGTTTGGGAGTTGATTTGGGGTAAGAAACCAAACAGTGAGGTCATCGGTCTCATCGGCTTATGGAGGCATGGGGAAGGAAGTCGGCCGTGCCCAGTCAATGGAACCATCCCAGCATTTGGCTAAAGGGATGTAGGGAAATCATGGAAAACCTAAATCAGGATGGCCGGTCGCGGGATTGAACCATCGTCCTCCCGAATGCGAATCCAGTGTGCTAGCCACTGCGAAAGCTTTTGATCAATGCAGCTAGGTAGATGCAGTATTTCTTGATGTCCCAAAAGCATTTAATTCAGTACAAAAACCACGCTTATTATCAAAAGTTCGACGTATGAAGCTCAGTCATCAAGGAATCAGTGGAAATACGACTGTCTGAATCCCTCGTGAATCTAGACGGCGATTTCCAGTTAAATTCTGCATTGGACCCGACATAATTTCATGCCCTGCATAGCTGGCGTCGTCCTGCGATCTTACCGTGCGAAGACAATCGTTTTGATATCGAAGAAGTGAGCTGTCACAACGGAGGGCGGGCAGTACGACGCACAGGCTCGCAGCAGAAGCGCATGCGCTCAAGCAACGCACGAGCCGGCGGGATCCTAAATAGTGGAGCTTCAGTGTATTGCTCGTTAGTGTTCACCTGAAGACGCCCAGAAGACTCTGCGATGAACTATCGTACCAGTAAAATACAGGCATTTGGTAGTTCTCTCGACATTTTATAGAACAAATTGTACGCCGGCAAAGTTTTAAATTTTACATCTGTGTTCTTGTTATTTATCGATCTGAAGCAGTATTATTTTTGTGCTCGGTTAGTCGTATAATGGTCGCAGGCCTCCTGCGTCACTTTTTGTCGTTAGTTAATCTCCTCCTCTTACCAACTTTCAAAAGAATTTTTTCATCACCAGAGGAGATGAACCGGCACCACTGCGGCTACCGAGGCGGTTGACTTTATAATATACTCACTGGCAGTTGTAGCGTACGTTCAGCTGCGGCGAGAAAAACATGGATTTAGTTTCTTAATTTTCTTACCTTTCTCTTTGCATATAAACAAATAAAAACTGAGCTGATATGAATACTGAACTCAAAAGGATCTCATTATAGGAAGCCGAGGTTTTGATGTTTTGGCTATTCAAAAGTCTTACGTCGCTTCAGATACCACTTTGTGGAAAAACTTGTTTGTTAGCAAATATTTTGGTTTCTGGCATCGGAGCTGTGAAGGGTAGTACTTAACACCGATGACAATAAAGCAGCGGCGGTCGGGCGAATGCACTACTGCCACCAGTCGGTAGCGACTACCGTGTGGCACGCAGCGGGAGTTCATTTGGTGATTTTCTGTGTGCTTTGTACGTCGTCTTTAACTACGGTAAAAGGTAAAAGTTAGCGTCATTATCCGATGTTTATTACTCGGACAGTACTACTCTCGTGCCATTAGACGATAAACTGTGATCTATACTGCGCATAGCATGTTAACGATCTGTGTACGCTGCAAAGAAATTTACAGCCTGCTCTGTATGAAGCTCGCCAAGAGATAGTTTCAGCTTCATTTACATGTCTGGCGGCTCGAGTCTTTGAGAAAGCGCCCTAGCTTTTACAAGATAGTATGGCAACTCTCCAAGCACAATGCAGTGGTAATTAGTATTCTACTAGACGGTTGTATTTTTGAACAAACAGCGCTTCATGTGCTCGTGCATTAAGATAGGATACACGCCAAAACAGGACACACAAATGCGAAGTTATTGCCGCTCTTTATTAGTTCGGTACTTAAACTACAGCGGCGTCGTATTACGTTTAGTAGACCATCTCTTTTCAAATTTCCCATTCATCTACATCTACATGGATACTCTGCAAATCACATTCAAGTGCCTGGCAGAAAGTTCATTGAACCACCTTCCAATTCCCTATTATTCCAATCTCGTATATCTTTCCGTACGAGCTCTGATTTCTCTTATTTTAACGTGGTGATCGTTTCTTCCTATGTAGGTCGGTGCCAACAAAATATTTTCGCATTCGGAGGAGAAAGTTGGTGATTGTCTTTCGTGAGAAGATTTCGTCGCAGCGAAAAACGCCCTTTTATAATGATTTCCAGCCGAAATCCTGTATCATTTCTGTGACACTCTCTCCCATATTTCGCGATAATACAAAACGTGCTGCCTTTCTTTGAACTTTTTCGATGTATCCTCTATCATTTGTACATCTGGGTGTACACAATTGTAAAATTTTAATTTTACAGTACACAATATGAATTAACAATGGTCAGAATGGATTCAGTGCACTTGCACGTGGTTAGTATTACTCGATCAACATGTGAGTTCTTAATTTTTACGTCTGCGCAAAGATAACTATCGCAGTAATTTTAAACTGCCTATGAAGGATATAACATAGTTTTGCTACGATAAACCCGCTTAGCAGAGATATTGAAAATTAATCTCAGTTCAACCACTATTATTTTGCTTCTCTTCCTTTCATTAAATCAGTTCAGGAAAATCATGGAATCGGCGTTTTACAGGAGCGCTTTCCACATTCTTGCCTAGCTGAGCCACATCTCCGTCTCAGAATACTTCTCTGCCGACGACACTAACTTTGCGCATTTTTCCAGAATCAGATTTTCACTCTGCAGCGTAGTGTGCTCTGACATGAAACTTCCTGGCAGATTAAACTGTGTGCCGGACCGAGACTCGAACTCGGGAGCTTTGCCTTTCGAGGGCAAGTGCTCTACCATCTGAGCTACCCAAGCACGACTCACGCCCCGTCCTCACAGCTTCACTTCTGCTCCTCGTCCCTGGCAGAAGTGAAGCTGTGAGGACGGGGCGTGAGTCGTGCTTGGGTAGCTCAGATGGTAGAGCACTTGCCCGCGAAAGCAAAGGTCCCGAGTTCGAGTCTCGGTCCGGCACACAGTTTTAATCTGCTAAGAAGTTTCAGATTTGCGCATTTTCTTTATGAGTATCAAATTTCCCTTACACGTAGTCTGAATGTCCGCCACAGTCACTCAGCTTGAAGATATAACCATGCAACTGGAAATTTTTAATAGCTGCCAGAAGGGAAGGGGACGGGGGGAGGGGGGCGCAAGAGACTGGTGCTTCGATATATTCCAAAACTCTGAACGTTGTTTAGTGAAATGAGAGGATAGAGAGCTATTTATTATGATGATCCATCTGTTAGGTGGGGACGTGAATTGAGACAGGCGTTGTCGCAACATAGCACAGACACACAGTTTTATTGTCTCTATGCTTGTGCTGCATAACCCTAGGCAAATACAGAAAAGGTAACAAAAAGGGCTTTAGAATATTGTAGACGTACCGTTGAAGCGGGTAACACCCAAACGGGTCCTGTTATGAAAATAAATGACACCCCAGGCCTTCACTCTTCAAATGGTTCAAATGGCTGTGAGCACTATGGGACTCAACATCTTAGGTCATAAGTCCCCTAGAACTTAGAACTACTTAAACCTAACTAACCTAAGGACATTACACACCCATGCCCGAGGCAGGATTCGAACCTGCGACCGTAGCAGTCCCGCGGTTCCGGACTGCAGCGCCAGAACCGCTAGACCACCGCGGCCGGCTGTTCACTCTTCATTGTAGGGCCGCAGAGGGAGCGACACTCGGGTTGATATCCCACCACTATCCGGAGCGCGTTCAGACACGTCTTCGCAGCTCTGTTCGAAGTGGGACTCGTCATCGAGGACTATTCTACTCCTGTCAATGAGAATCTAAGTCGAAGACTCGTCTGGAGACACTCCGGACAGCAGTGGGATACGAAACTGACTGTCGCCCGCCATCGAGCCCGACGACCAGGAGTGATCATCTGGGGTGGCATTTCTGTTCATAGCACGACCCCACTGCTTGTCAATCGCGGCACCCGTAGAGCACAGAGGCACGTCAAAGATATTCTGCGCTGCGTTTTGTGCCCTTGATTGCAAGCCATCTTGGACTTACATTTCAGCAAGATAGTACGCGCCAGCACACGACGAGAGTTTCTACTGCTTGTATTCGCGCTTGCCAAACCGTAAATTGGCCAGAAAAGTCGCCATCTCACTCCAATTGAGAGCGTTTGGAGCATTATGGGTAGAGCCCTTAAGGGACGATCTAAGGTGCTATTTGGACAGAACTCAGCACGATATCCCTCAGAAGGACATCCAACACTTCTGTCAATCAGTGCCAAGCCGAATAACTGCCTGCGTAAGGCTCAGAGGTAGACCAACGTCTTTTTGGATTGCTCAAGTTGTAAAGCTCTGTCTTTTAAATGAATCATCCTAAATTTCTAACCATTTGTAAATGGCTCTGAGCACTATGGGACGTAACTTCTGAGGTCATCAGTCCCCTACAACTTAGAACTACTTAAACCTACCTAACCTAAGGACATCACACACATCCATGCCCGACGCAGGATTCGAATCTGCGACCGCAGCGGTCGCGCGGTTCCAGACTGTAGCGCCTAGAACCGCTCGGCCACCACGGCCGGCCTAACCATTTGTATGTGTTCATCTCCTCAGCCGGTTTCCGTCACGTTCAGATAATTCCTTCGCGGTGCGTCTTTTTCTTGTATTCTTTTTCTTAGAGTGTAGTAGACTTGTTCTTGAAATATAATCGCATCTTCATTTCTTCCGCAAACCTCTCTTTCAGAACAGGTACATATACTGCTGGCCATTAAAATTACACCATTAAGATGAAAAAACAAGCAATTATCATGCTTGAGTATGTAAATGAGTAGTATTTTAGCGCAACAAAGGAAGATTATGTAGCTAGTTTCAGATTCAGAAATCACATATGATTTTTCGTTGTTTCGGTGATGATCGAGTTATGTCACACGTAAGAAGGAGAAGCTTATACCAGTAATTGAAACTGATTACAGCAGTTTAGACCTAACGTGAATGTTGGTCGCATTACGCGGGAACCTAGGACTATGGTGCATATATGGAATGGATCGGTTCAAGAGGGCTTTACTCAGTGCCATGCAGGATCTCAATGGCCGCACGCGCCTAGTGCTTGATCGTTCAGGATCGTAGAGCTAGGTCATAGCAAGACAAGTATCCAGAAGGACAACGAGACGAAATATGGAGCACCACGAACTGTCAGCACAGCGATTGTTATTATTTGCCTTGATGCGGCAGCACAGAGAGGCCACCAACAGTGGTGCACCCAGCGATAGCACTGGATGCAGGAGTTGCACCATATCATCTTTTCAGACGAATCCTGGATCTGCATACACTGTCAATACGGACGAATCCGTGTGTAGAGCACCCGATGGTAACGAACGTTGCGAGATTGCAGTTATCGTCACACGGGCCCAAAACCTGTCATGGTGCTGTGGGTAAGCATTGGATACGAAATGCAATCACTTGTCTTTCGCACAGCCATTAATTTAGGCAGCAGCTATTCTCGAAGTATTTGTGGCGTTATGTTTCTACAAGATAACGCAAGACCGCGTGTTACCAGTGCTGTGTTGATCCTCCTCTACACAGATGGTGCTCTGTTGTTGTTCTCGCCAGTACGTTCTCCAGATCTCTCAACCAGTTGAAACATCCCGTTATGGGTTGGCGAGAGATACCACCACACGCCAACCACTGCTGTTGATGAACTCTGGCATAGAGCTGAAAAGCATGGGATGCCGTGCTCGTAACTGCATCTAAGTTCATTTCGATTAGGTGCCCAGCCACTTCATGGCCATTGTTTAGGACGCAGACAGCAGTTCTGTCTACTACGAGAGTTGTTCAATAAGTAACACTACAGATTTTTTTCTCGGACAGTTTGCGTCGACAAAAACAATGCGGAATTTAATGTGGGACATAGAGGAGTATTCCCGCTTCAGCCTCTTCATTAAGTTCTGATAAGTGACGACGCTATACTAATCTTCAAAACGGCATCTGTAATGGAGGTGCGTTCCAAGCAGAGAGCAGCCGCTGAGCTTCTTTTGTCAGAAAACCAGAGCATCGCAGAGCTCTTGCAGTGTCTACGGAGACCTGGTAGAGAAAAAAAGCAAGGTGAGCCGTTGGGCGAAGCGTCTGTCATCATCGCAAACAAGGTGGCGTAAATATGACCGACATCCCGCGTGCCGGTCGGCCGCACACAGCTGTGACTCCTACAATGCTGGAGCGTGCGGACATTCTCTATTAGCGTGTTCGTCGCCACAACAATGAAAACGAACTTGTCCTCCTCCATGACAATGCAAGGCCTCACACAATTTTGAGCATTCGAGAGGACCTCATCGGACTTTTCTTCCTCGTCCACCCTACAACCTGGATCTCGCACGGCTTCTGTTTGGTTCAGCAAAGATTGCACTGCACGGGAAGCAGTACTTGAGTGAACTGGAGGTTATTGAAGATGTTGGCTCCCACGTAGACCAGTAGAGTGGTACCGTGCGGGCATACAAGTCTTCCCAGTAAGGTGGCGTAAGGTCGTCACAGTGCACGATGTTATCCAGAAAAGTAGGGAATAATATGGTGTATCGGAATATTGAATAAAACCAACCTGCTTTCAGAAAAATAGTGTTGAATTATTTATTAAACGCCCCTCGTAAATGTCGCATCACGTTATCACCTACGGATTATCAGGTACACTCCCGGCAATTTTAATGATCAGAAGTGTACTGAGAACTGCCGACAGCAATCAGTTAAAGTGTCATGAACCATATCAGGTCCAGGCTTTCAGGAGGTGAGCAGGGAAGAGGGTTAGTTAGTGGTGATGAACACCTAGTCTTAGTTTCGATGTACACTGGCCTTGTTTTATTGTGGGAGGGATCTCTCTGCAGTGTTATAGACACAGTCTGGTACTGGCGAACTGCCTGTGGACTGGCATAGCAGTCTCGTGCTTGGTGCTGGTAACTCATCTGCCGCTTGGGACGCGGCAGCCAAGTGCGGGGGCGATGTTGGAGGTGGCGGTGACAAGATCTTCTGGCTGGCGCCTGCTGAAAGTGCAAGTGGACGCTACCTTCAGCGACCTTCGCTAAATATAGCGGCCGCTCCGTGCCAAGCGGGACGAGTCCGCCGCCGGCTAACGGCGGAGCGCTCTGCCCGACACAGCGAGCCCGGGTAGCCGGCTCACCCAGGCGGGCGCACTCACGTACTTGTTTACTTCTTTAGGTGTCCTCCTGAGCAAATTAGAGCCTTACGTCTGAACAAATGTCTTACATTTTATTACGTATGCATAGATGCAGTAGCTAAGTGCAACAAAAATTTGTGCAAAGGACGTAAGTGCTCGAAAGGATAGACTAAATCAGTTGGTGGTTGGTCCGTGCTTGTTGCTGTTTTAAGTAGTTCATCGTATAGTGAACTTGAAGTAGTTGGTTGCTGTGACTTAGTATAGGTGGAGGTAACACGCAGAAACCGGAAGGAGGCAGTAACTGATTCCTTTTGCTGACACTCTCCGTCCTACTCAACTCAAATGGTATTGTTACTGAAAGATTGAAGGAATACTTGAGTCTCGTTTCGAACAGGTACACCACTCACTGATCTACATCTACATCTACATCCATACTCCGCAAGTCACCTGACGGTATGTGATGAAGGGTGCCTTGAGTACCTCTATCGGTTCTCCATTCTATTCCAGTCTCGTACAGTTCGTGGAAAGAAGGATTGTCGGTATGCTTCTGTGTGGGCTCTAATCTCTCTGATTTTATCCTCATGGTCTATTCGCGAGATATACGTAGGACGGAGCAATACACTGCTTGACTCCTCGGTGAAGGTATGTTCTCGAAACTTCAACAAAAGCGCGTACCGAGCTACTGAACGTCTCTCTTGCAGAGTCTTCCACTGGAGTTTATCTATCATCTCTGTAACGCTTTCGCTATTACTAAATGATCCTGAAACGAAGCGTGTTGCTCTCCGTTGGATCTTCTCTATCTCTTCTATCAATACTATCTGGTACGGATCCCACACCGGTGAGCATTATTCAAGCAGTGGGCGAACAAGTGTACTGTAACCTACTTCCTTTGTTTTCGGACTGCCTTTCCTTAGGATTCTTCCAATGAATCTCAGTCTGGCATCTGCTTTACCGACGATTAATTTTATACGGTCATTCCATCACTCCTAATGCCTACTCCCAGATAATTTATGGAATTAACTGCTTCCAGTTGCTGATCTGCTATATTGTAGCTAAATGATAAGGGATCTTTCTTTCTGCCATTCCCTGCTCAATGCGTCAAATCGTTGCAGATCCTCCTGCATTTCAGTACAATTTTCCATTGTTACAACTCTCGATATACTACAGCATCATCCGCAAAAAGCCTCTGTGAACTTCCAATGTTATCCACAAGGTCATTTATACATATTGTGAATAGCAACGGTCCCATGCCACTGCCCTGCGGCACACCTGAAATCACTCTTACCTCGGAACACTTCTCTCCATTGAGACATGCTGCGTTCTGTTATCTAGGAACTCTTCAATCTAATCACACAAGTGGTCTGATAGTCCATATGCTCTTACTTTGTACATTAAACGACTGTGAGGAACTGTATCAAACACGGCAACTACCTGGGAACCCCTGTCTATGGCCCTCTGAGACTCGTGGACGATTAGCGCGAGCTGGGTTTCACACGATTGTCCTTTTAGGAACCCATGCTGATTCCTACAGAGTAGATTTCTAGTCTCCAGAAAAGTCATTATACTCGAACATAATACGTGTTCCAAAATTCTACAAATTTACTGTTTGTAAAGACTTCATCTACGCTCGATATGTAGTCTACAATGCAGGTATACAGTCGGAGGTAGGCACAAATTTAGCAGCATCCGAAATTGCACTAAGTGCTTTCTCTGAACTTTATTTTGAGCAAATAGTTCAGCAGCTCATACGATGTGTAAATGGTAGCAATAACGCTCTACGCCTCTTGGTGACAAACAGTCCTGAGCAAACAGAGAGTGTCGTGACGGATACAGGAATTAGTGACCTAAAATCGTTGTAACGAGACTGAACAGCGTAACATTCGAACCCACCAAATATTAACGCAAAATATTTACAAAAAAAGAGATAAAAATTCGATGGACGCCTTCCTAAATATAGTCTTCATTCTTTACTGTCCCTGTAAGCGTCTACCAGGTGTAGATCAAACTGGGAGAAAGAGCGTTTTTGATGGCAATTGACACTTCTATACCATGTGAATTAATAAGAGCCGTAACAGACTACCCACACTACACAGAACAGATGGAGGATATTGTTACAGAAGCAACAAAGGAAACATATCCGATTTAGCGATGATCTACAGAAGTTCGAAACTTGGTGAGGACTTCAATGCGAGATGCTTTTAATAGTTTCCACAACGAAACTCTGTATCAAAATCTGACAGAAAACTGAAAGAGATCTGATCCTATGTAAAGTATACCAGCGGCAAGACATAATACCTTCACCGCGCAATATAAACAAGATTACCGATTACAGCGCCACTGAAGTGGTGTTACTGAACATAGTTTTCCGACATTATTTTACCGTAAAAATGCAGTGAATATTTCAGAATTCTAACCAAATACAGCTACCGACATGAGTAATTAGGAAGTAGATACCCTCGTTGCATCAAAACAACTTAAATCACTAAATAAAGGGAAGTTTTCGGGTCCAGACTGTGTACAATTAGATAAATTTCGGAGTGGACTGATTAAATAGCTGCATTTTTAGCAGTCATATACAACTACTCGCCCCACGAAAGATCCGTGCTTAAAGAATAGAAAGTTGCATAGTTTATACCAATAGACAGTAAAGCAAATAGAAGTCAATCACTGAATTAAAGACCCCCATTATTGGTATCTATCTGTAGCACTGTTTCAGAATACATTCTGTGTTCCATCGTTATGAAATATATTGAGGAGAACGATATATTGATACATAACCAGCATGGATTCAAAAAACATCGATCTTGTGAAACAACACTGACTGTTCCCATTAAGTGCTATTGACAGTGGATCTCAAATTGATTCCATATTCCTAGATTCTTACACCGTTCCTCACAAGTTTAATGAAGTTACGTGCCTGTTGGGTATCCGTGGTTTCTTGTCAGGAAGGTCGTAGTGACTGACAGGAAGTCATCTGACGAAACAGAAGCGGTATCTGGAATTCCCCAAGGAAGGCGTAAACTCCCACTGCTGTTCTTCATTTACATAAACGATTTAGAAGACAATCTGAGTGGTTCTCCTAGATTGTTTGCAGATGATGCTCTCATTTAGCGTCCAGTAAAGTCGTACGTAGATCATAACGAATTGCAAAATCATTTAGATAAAATATCTGCATGATGCGAAAAGTCTTCAACGCTGCTCGACACGAGTTGATCTTTGGTGTGACGTCATAAGCGAGTGACTGCGTGTGACATCGCTCTCTTTTATATATTTTTAGGTTTCAGATACATATTTTAACGGTTTTTGTGATATTATTTACTATATAAGTGATTTATTAGTGGTTTCTTCATTCACCTCAGCCTTTCTTGTGTTGTGACCTGATATTTGTGAGTGTTTCGTATCGAGCAACTTAACCTCTTACCTGTGTAAGCTAAGTACTAATTAATTGTGTGTGTATAGTGGTTTTATTTAGGAACGTTAGTAGTCTTCAACTGGTGTTCTTGGTGTTTTCTGGTGAAATAATTTCAGAAGAACCTTTTGGGAACTGTTTTCAGTTGCGTTACTGTGTCATTAGACGTTGGATTCTCTTTCTGTATTAGTCTTTTGTTATATTCTCATTTGTTGTTGATTAATACTGTTAATAATAGTAGTTACTTCCCCTGTAGAGTAAGTCTGTGATTATTGTAGTCAGGTTTTTGACATTCTTCTTATAGTAGTAGCGGAACTTAGATAAGTAGTTTTCTTGTTTCAATAAGTATAAAATTTTACCATGAGTACGAAGTGTGGGCTTTGCCGTAGGTTCGTGAGTATTGGATTGCGGTGTGAGACTTGTTCGAAGTATTTTCACTGGGGGGAATGCAGTGGGGTAGCCAGTGGGCATTCTGGTGAGATCCTCTCCTGGAACTGCAGGTTATGTAGCAAGAGTAAGTTGATAGAGGAGCAGGAGCGTAAGATCTATGCTCTTCAGGTGCGCCGGCCGCGGTGATCTAGTGGTTCTAGGCGCGCAGTCCGGAACCGCGGGACTGTTACGGTCGCAGGTTCGAATCCTGCCTTGGGCATGGATGTGTGTGATGTCCTTAGGTTAGTTAGGTTTAAGTAGTTCTAAGTTCTAGGGGACTGATGACCACAGAAGTTAAGTCCCATAGTGCTCAGAGCTATTTGAACCATTTTTGAACCCTCCAGGTGCAGTTGAAAAACGCACAGGAGGAGCTAGATAGGATGAGGAGGGAGAAGGGGGTTGGGGAATGGGAGCTGGCTGTTGGCAAGAGATCTGCTAGAAGAAGAAGATTTTCAGATAGTTTTACTATTGGTGTTTGCAATAGATATGACCAACTGTCAGAGTCTAGTGGAGAGGAATCTCTAGTAGCTGTAGATGTAGGAATTATGCAGCAGACCTCAGCAGTTACGGTGGCTAGGACAGTTGCAAAGTCGAAGAGGAAAAGAAGGTTCTGCTGTTAGGTAGTTCTCATGGCAGAGGTGTAGGCCAGCAGTTGCAGGAAGTGTTGGCGCGTGAGTACCAGGTCACCAGCATTGTGAAGCCTAATGCAGGATTGGCTCAGGTGACTGTTAACATAGGGGGGTTGGGGGTTATGTACGGATTTTACTAAAGAGGATCAGGTAGTGATTGTGGGTGGGGCTGGTAATAGTATTGATAGGGATGGGGAGTATGACATACATGGTGACCTGGAAAAGATAGCCACTCAGACTGGCAACACGAATGTGCATTTCGTGGAACTGTTTCAGCGTCGCGATCGGCCTCGTCTTAATACAGCCGTCAGGCGTAATAACATGAGACTTGGGGGTGCGCTGATGACAGAAAGCGTGAGTCACATTTCAGTGGTGTCGGTGGAGTCTACCAGCAGGACGGGTTTCACAAGACATGGCCTGCACCTCAACAGGTATGGGAAGGGGAGGTTGGCAAAGCTTATAGGTGACAGCATAGGTGGGGGTGGTGGGATCACTCATAGGAAAATTCCTGCAGTAGTGGGTGTTAGAGCTGCACCTTTTTTAGATTGAAGTCAGCTGACATGTATTCCTGCTTAAGGGAAGTCTCCCTAACAAAGGAACCTCTTTTGACAAAGCTTAGGTATCCGGATAATGAGGGAATTAGTATATTTCACCAAAATATACAAGGTATTAGAGATAAAGTTAGTGAACTGCTTATAGATGTTGACTCTGAAATTATTGGTATATCTGAACACTTCTTAAATAAGGAGATAATTCAGAGGCTTCCTTTACCAGGATACAGGTTGGCTGGCAGCTTTTCTAGGAGCTCTTTGCGGTGTGGGGGAGTAGCCATGTATGTGAAAAACGGTATCCCATTTGAGTCAATTGATGTTTCAAAGTACTGCACTGAAAAGGTGTTTGAATATTGTGCAGGTGTGGTTAAATTTAATGGAGCTTAACTTCTAACTGTTGTTATTTATAGATCCCCAGACTCCAACTTCACAACATTTTTGCTAAAGCTAGAGGAGGTTCTTGGTTCACTTCATACGTAATACAAAAAGTTAGTTATATGTGGTGACTTCAACATTAATTTATAAGTGATTGTGCAAGGAAAAGGATGCTGGTAGACCTCCTTAATTCATATAATCCTATGCAAACCATATTCTTTCCAACGAGAGTGCAAGGGAACAGTAGAACAACCATAGACAACATTTTTGTTCATTCCTCATTACTAGAAGGGCATTCTGTTAGCAAAAAGGTGAATGGCCTTTCAGATCATGATGCACAAATTTTAACTCTAAAAGATTTTTGTGCTGCAACACATGTTAAATATAGTTATCAACTGTTTAGGAAAGCTGATCCAGTTTCTGTAGAGACCTTTGTAAACCTTATCAAGGAACAAGAGTGGCAAGATGTTTATAGCGCTGATACAGTAGATGATAAATATAATGCTTTTCTCAAGACTTTTCTCGTGCTCTTTGAAAGTTGCTTTCCATTAGAAGGTTCAAAACAGGGTACAAGCACAAACAGGCAGCCTGGGTGGCTGACTAGAGGGATAAGTATATCTTGTAGAACAAAGAGGCAATTATATCAAAACGTTAGAAACAGGCAAAATCTAAATGCAGCAGCCCATTACAAACAGTATTGTAAGGTGCTTAAAAATGTTACTAGGAAGGCAAAAAGTATGTGGTATGCAGATAGAATAGCTAAGTCTCAAGATAAAATTAAAACCATATGGTCAGTCGTAAAGGAAGTGGCTGGTCTGCAGAGACAGGTCGACGATATAGAATCAGTGCGTAGTGGGAATGTCCGTGTTACTGATAAGTCGCGTATATGTACAGTATTTAATAATCACTTTCTGAATATAGCAGGTGAACTAAATAGAAACCTAGTCCCAACTGGGAATCACGTAGCGCTCTTAGAAAAAAGTGTTTCGAGACTGTTACCTGAAATGATCCTTAATGATACTGACAAGAGGGAGACTGAGTTAATAATTAAATCACTAAAGACCAAGAACTCTCACGGGTATGACGGGGTATCTAGCAGAATACTGAAGTATTGTTCTATTTATGTTAGCCTAGTACTTAGCCATATCTGTAACTTTTCCTTTAGGAGTGGTCGGTTTCCTGACCGATTAAAGTACTCGGTAGTGAAGCCACTTTATAAAAAGGGAGAAAGGGATAATGTTGACAATTTTAGACCTATTTCTATGCCATCGGTGTTTACTAAAGTTATCGAGAAGGCTGTATATACAAGGTTACTGGAGCATTTAAATTCACATAATTTGCTGTCAAATGTACAGTTTGGTTTTAGAAATGGTTTAACAACTGAAAATGCTATATTCTCTTTTCTCTGTGAGGTTTTGGACGGATTAAATAAAAGGTTGTGAACGCTAGGTGTTTTCTTTGATTTAACGAAGGCTTTTGACTGTGTAGACCACAAAATATTACTGCAGTAGTTGGACCATTATGGAGTAAGGGGAGTAGCTTACAATTGGTTCGCCTCTTACTTTAAGAACAGAAAGCAGAAGGTAATTCTCCGCAATATTGAGAGTGGTAGTGATGTTCAGTCCCAATGGGGCACTGTTAAGTGGGGCGTTCCTCAAGGGTCGGTGCTGGGGCCACTGCTGTTTCTTATTTATATAAATGATATGCCTTCTAGTATTACAGGTGATTAAAAAATATTTCTGTTTGCTGATGACACCAGCTTGGTAGTGAAGGATCTTGTGAGTAATATTGAAATAGTATCAAATAATGTAGTTCATGAAATAAGTTCGTGGCTTATGGAAAATAATTTTTATGCTAAATCACAGTAAGACTCAGTTTTTACAGTTTCTAACTCACAATTCAACAAGAACCGATATTTTGATCAGACAGAATGGGCATGTTATGAGCGAGACGGAACAGTTCAAGTTTATTTACCATTAGAACAGTATCTGAAATAAGTAACAGTTCAACACGAAAAGTAATCTACTTCGCATATTTTCATACACTTATGTCGTATGGTATTATTTTTTGGGGTAATTCTTCTGATTCAAAAAGGGTATTTTTGGCTCAAAAACGGGCTGTTCGAGCTATATGTGGTGTAAGTTCGAGAACCTCTTGTCGACCCCTATTCAATAGTCTGGGAATTCTGACATTGCCCTCACAGTATATATTTTCTTTAATGTCGTTTGTTGTTATCAATATTAGCCTATTCCCAAGAGTTAGCAGCTTTCACTCAATTAATACTAGGCAGAAATCAAATCTCCATGTGGAATGCACTTCCTTGACTCTTATGCAGAAAGGAGTGCAGTATTCTGCTGCATCCATTTTCAATATGCTACCACAAGAACTCAAAAATCTTAGCAGTAGCCCAAACTTAAGTCTAAACTGAAGAATTTCCTCATGGCTCACTCCTTCTATTCTGCCGAGGAGCTCCTGGAAAAGCTAAAAAATTAAGCAAATTCCAGTGTTACATTGTTGATTTTCTTTATTTAAACTTAAGAATTATCCCCTGAATATGTTTTTTATATTTCATTTTATCTGTTTCTACTATCGTGTTATAATTCCATGTACTGACTCGTTCCATGACCATGGAGACTTTTCCTTAATTTGGTCCCTCGGAACAATAAATAAATAAATAAATAAATAACAACTGATACCACACATTAAGAAGTATGAGATCCTCCGTATAAGCATTAAAAAAATTCCGTTAAATTTCTGTTACACCATAGGTAGTACAAATTTAAAGGTTGTATATTCAACAAATCATCTGGGGATTACAATTACGAACAACTTAAACTGGAACCATCACATAGAAAATGTTGTGAATAGGCAAAACAAAGAGTGCGTTTTATTCACACAGTATTAGAAGACGCATCAAATCTGTTAAAGAGACTGCTTGTCCGTCGTCTTCTGGAGTACTGCTGCGCAGGTGGGATCCCTACTAGATTTGGATGGATTGACGAAATACGTCGAAAAAGTTCAAAGAAAGACAGCTCGCTTTTTGTGATCATTAAACCAAATGCGTTTTTCATTGTGGCGGGCGGAATCTTTTCAAGAAATTTCAGTCACTAGTTGTTGACCACAGTCTACATAGAGAAATGACCATCATAATGAAATAAGAGAAACCAGAGCTCGCACGGGAAGATTAAGATGTCCGTCTTTCCCAGGTGCTATTCGAGAGTGGAACGGTCGTGAAACAGGCTGAAAGTGGTTCAATGTACCGTCTGCTAAACATAAATATGTGAACTGTAGAGTAATCATGTAGATGTATATGTAACTAAATAATAACTGACCGTAATAACGACAGTATATTAAGAATCTATAATATAAAAAATATAATAGAAACACGACTTTATAACAAGAAGGACAGGAAAATGTACCTGTTGAAGAAGAGCATAAGAAAAAAGTAAAAACGTATGCAACGCTGAAGGGGCTAACTTATAAAACACTTCGGATAGTGGTGTATAGCAATTGGAAGTGAAAAACTATTGTTTCAAGAGATATGTAACTAAGAGGCAAGGTAATCCTTCTCGCACCAAAAACGGCCTTTTCGTACGAAATTCTATGCTGAACTGTCGAAAGTAGTTTGAGTTGTATTTAAAGACATTTGTGTGGAGTTGTGGGTACTCTCCATGTAGCAGACTTATGTTTGAGCCAGATATTTTGTTACAAATATTACTTGTGGACTAACACGATTAACTGTGAATAATTCTAATATCTTTCTGTGAATGGCTGAGCAGCTGACTAACGTTAAATTTACATACTCTGCAAGAAGTTGTATCCTGTCTACTGCAAATAACAACGAACCATTCTTCTTTGTATAGGGTACCACACCAAACTACATATCATCGCATCAGTTTCTTTTGTCCGTCTCGCTTTTTCCAACAATTTTTCCTCTTTACTTTCCTCTCTATGTAATCTAAAACGAAAACTAACGTGAGTGACACACGTAATTGCAGACCGAGTACGTCAGCTACTTTCTGACGTGACTTTTCAGGGATATCCTACAATTTCCCACGATATTACGCTCATCATGAAGTCTGCGCCCTATCGTTTCTTTATCGACGGGACGAAGCTACAAAGCGTAAACTGTAGTTGGACCTCGCGACGGAGGGTAGACATCTTGAGCACTTGAGCAAGCTGCCGATAGGTACCGAGGATGGCCTCTGAACCCAGGTAAAAGGCATCATTGGAGCTAAAATGAATCACAAGTAGTAGCAAGCCGTAACTAGTGAATTCATAACAGCAAACAGAACATCCACTACATTTCAGGCGAGAACCCCCGATAAATATACCGAGTCTGCATTAGGCTGCCATACTAAGGTACTATTTCTCGTAAGTGCGTCTATCACTCGCCTAACATTAAAGCATTGATTGAAGAGCAATCCCTCTTTAACCCTTGCCTTACGATTTAAGTTGCGTTAGCGTGAGCCGTAAGTGGCTGCGAGGTACGGATGTGCCTTACGATTCCCGGCGCTTACACACGCTAAGGCTGAGGTGCACTACGCCTGGTGGCGTCCGAAGTCGTACAGACGCCCTAGGGATTTGTAAGTACGTGTGTGAGGTACCAGTAACGTGACATTTCTACAGCTATATCATAAATAATGACGATTAGTTGCCCATTGTAAACGAAACATTCATTGTCTCAAACGCAACGACATATCCACAAACGTTTTATTTCCTTTATAAGCAAACATACATTGATGAAATACATCTTAATAATAATATTCACAACAATGCAATGATCTAAGACTGTATAATATTTTGTTCAAAACATTCTGAGACCTGATACGTTAGTACGTTGGCAAACATATTTTCAAACTCAACATCTTCACAATGACATATACGTCAATTTAATAGTCTTCGATTGTATGTTACCGTTCAAAACAATCTGGCACATGTAATGCAACCCTGCACTTTTTGCTTTCCCACGTTGTTTCACTGCGTCGTTTATGCTTTCTGCACACTACACATGCTCTCGCAGGATTTACTTTTGATGGTGTTGGATCAATATGTTTGGGAAAATGTGCCCAATGTTGCGCATGCAGTCTTTGTGGTATATCGCCGGATGCTAATCGTCCCTTCCGATTATATTCCGGTAAAGGTGCAGTTTTCTACAATGATTCTGCAATGTGAATCCTATATTCTGCGTAGCTCTGTCGTTTGCCGCGACGTATTTTGTAATACAAAATGTACTTGTTAAATAAAGCAACATCAAATAGGTGAAAGAATATCTTGCGGTATCCTTTCATGCATTTTCTCATCACAGGGGAGCATGCGAGCATCTGATCTTGGCGATCAATTCCAATCATGCCTCTATTGTATTCGACGACACATTTTGGTTTCCACGACGCATTGTGCAGAGGTGTGTCTGTGGCAATCATTTATGCTGTTGAATGTTTTTTGGAAAGCATGTAAACGTCCCATATATCTTTCCATTTTAGTGCAAATATTCCATTACAACTCCTCACTGTATATTCTCCCTTCTTTAATTTGTCCTTCATGAAGTCTGTGAGCATATTTTTTCTGTTTGAGCGCACTGTTCCAATCACATTAGTTTTATTGGTGAGGAGAGTTTTGAAAAGTTTCGGTGAAGAAAACCAGTTATCTAATTATAGAGTATGCCATTTGTGTAATACCGACTGTGATAGTTCTAGAACTACACTTTCAGAGACACTGCCACTAGCATCACGTTGGTCACTACCCGTCTATATCTTAAAATCATAGCAGTATCCTGAACTAGACTCTCACAATTTATAAATTTTAATACCAAACCTCGCTCTTTTTGATGGGTTAAATTGTTTCTAGGATAAGCGCCCCTTGAATTTCATTAATCATTCATCAATGGCAATATTCTCTTGCATTGTGTACACTTCCTTAAATTTTTGATTGAACATATCTATGACTGGCTTTAGTTTGTACAGCTTATCTGTGTTGTTGGCTAAACTGTTATTCGCTACATGCAGAAATCTACTTATGTGCAGAAATCTCCTGAATGGCATCGTCTTCCTAAATGCTGGCGTTTCTATAACGGCCCTCCTAGACCAATACATCTGAATCGAAGGTTTCCTTACTTCGCCATGATTATACATAGCGCAATGTATATTTTTATTTCATTACAGCCGATAGGAGACAACTTCTGGTCTATTTTTCGTCTCTTCTGTTCATTGTTGAGTACGTCTTGTGCATACCTATTCGTTTCAGTTACGATGTTTTCTCAAAATGTACTATTAAATATTACATAGAAAACGTCTAATTCTCTTATGCTTGTACTCACGTGCTGTGAAGCTGTTTCGTTTATTCCGGGAATTGTCGTATACGTCCAGATTGTTGGTTCATTGTCTTCCTTTCGCCACATCCACGACTCTGATTGTTGCTGGTAGGTTTGCTGTTCTTCGTCAGTATCATCTTCAATCACCAGCCGCTTATACCGTTTTCGTACCACTGCCACTGCCGCTGTCAAAATATCATGCAAAATCATTGTTGGCTATGCCACCACATGTCTCCCTTTCCTCGTGAACACGTTTGCTACCCGTCGGGAACATTGTGAAAGTATTTTTGTAATGTCGGCAGGTCCGAATACGGCAAAGAAAACTTCGTGTATGCCGCCTGTACTCGATCAGCGTGTCAGAGACGTTCTGTTTACATTTGGCGCGGCTGACCGACGACGTCTCTCATACGACATGCGCTTGTTCGGCGCGGTAAACATACCACGTCTCTGATACGTCTAGGTGGTGTTTGGACAGGTCAGCACGCTACGTCTCTCACACGACATTGTAAGCTAAGGGGTTAAACACAGGACGTTATTTGTTGAACGAGCCCAGTCCCAACATATGGAACCCTGGCTTAGTCCATGTATCAGCAGCAGTTCACACCCCATTAAAGGTCGAGCACTATCTCGTCGACTGAACGAAAATAGGATTAGCCAGTAATGATTTAGGGTACATTACTCGCTTATAACTAAATTGAGTTATTAGACGGGGATATCAGCCGTAACTTTCCGAATGGGTGTTCAGTTGCTCAGTCACGACACTACATCGCTCGATGCTTAAATACATCTTTTCTTCTCAATCCCTGAGAGGTGACTCATCTGCAGGGCGGTGACGGTAAATCTAACTCTCCCGTCGGTGGTCCTTTATGGCCGAATGAGAGTGCAATACTGCTACCTCGCTTGGTACGAAATACTGCGTGGGATGTTTCTATCTGACTACTGACTTAACACAACCCAAGAATTTCCTGCGTCTCTTTCATAACTGCGGACATCGCTGGAGGCTTGAGACATGGCATTGTTTACAGATCCATGAACTGCCATTATATATTCTCCGTCAGTTTCTTACATTCTCACTCGCAGTAAATGTGAAACAATCTCTCTTTTTGAAGCGTTTTCCCAATAACACCGGTCTAGCGGTTCTGGCGCTGCAGTCCGGAACCGCGGGACTGCTACGGTCGCAGGTTCGAATCCTGCCTCGGGCATGGGTGTGTGTGATGTCCTTAGGTTAGTTAGGTTTAAGTAGTTCTAAGTTCTAGGGGACTTATGACCTAAGATGTTGAGTCCCATAGTGCTCAGAGCCATTTTTGAACCCAATAACACCATTAAAACAAAGTGGATCTTTGCTGTCTTTTATTTCTTGGCACATATTTTTATAGGGCGCGATTTATGATACGTTTGAAATACGTTTTTATGCTTAAGTTGGATTTGATAGAAATGCTCTCGTCTTGTCTCTGGATAGCAGCACTAGTAAGCGCTGCCCTTCGGGCATTCGGAAGATTCGGCGGCCCAGCATCGAATCCACCAGGCAGATTGACGCTGACAGCCGTGAGCCGATCAGCCTGGATGTGATTTGTACGCGGCTTTCCTCATCTTACTAGATGAGTAGTGCCATGTCTCGCCTCATTTATTACATGATTCACGAATATTTAGTATACGTTCGCATACTTTCACATAGCACAACACTAGATGCAGACAGCTAGTGTACACAAATTCTAAAGGCTACGTCCTTGTCTCATATCCTTTTTAATACGAACCTGGTCTTCAATTCTTGTAGGTCCCTCTTGGTTCTTATAAATACCGTGTATTACATGTCTTTGCCTATAGCTTACCCATGCTATTCTCAGAATATCGAACATCTTGCGCCATTTGACATCATTAGACGTGTCTTGATTTCTTAGATCTTGCGTGTCTTATGAAGCGCGTCGCCTGAACTGACCCTCTGGTGCCGTTACCTTTGTGAAAGACAAACTGATAATCATATAACAGAGCCTCAATTTTGTGTTCTGTGAATGAATTTTGTCATTTCGAGAGTATTGAAGGGCGATCTGCTTTAACTGTAAAAAATCTATTCAGCAGCCAAGATCGCATAAATTATTTATTTACTTATGACCACAGCTAAGTCTGTTGAAACCGGTTGTCTGAAGTAAAGAAGTATAGTATGCGATTTTCCGTATTCAGCCAAACCTATCCTAGCTTGTTTTCTAAGATCTCTTCTCGAATACTGGTTTTCACAAACAGGTTTCCCTGAGACCCACTACCTTCAAGTCTTATGCTGTTGGGTTCCTCGAGCATTAATGTCACAATTTCGCATGAGATGTGCTGTCTTGTTAAGACTGGAGCAGCGCGGCTCTGTATTCGGTTTCTGTTGTCATGCTTACGCGGGAAGGCCTAATACTGGAACAACAGAACTGGTTCGGAGTATAGTCTTGTATACAGTTTCCTTGACGCATGTACCCTTACAAAAAATCTAAGCTCTCTGTTCGCCTATTGCATTTAACCAAATGTAAAGAGAACTACTAGTCATTACACCAAGTGAAAACGCTTTTGCGCTTCATTGTGGTCGACCAACGACGATACTTTACTGTACACATCAGCATCATCAAACTACCATCTCATAGTACTGCTAACATTATCCGATAAATCGTATGTGTCTTTTCAGAGCGTAACAGTTATCACGTTTCTTTGCTTAGTTAGTAGTGAGCGATGTGGTAGAGTCTGTGATACCTGCCGAGAAACTAGGAACGCAGAATCTACCTGCTCTTTCCCATTGCAAGACTTTTTTTTATTTATTTTGAGGCATCAGTCTTGATCTGTTTGATGCGACACACCACAGTTTCCTCTCCTGCGTTGATCTTAACATTTTAGAATAGCACTTGCACCCCACGTCCTCAGTTATTTACTGGACATATAGCAATCCCTAACTTCCCTTACAACTTTTACCATTTACGCCGGCCGGAGTGGCCGAGCGGTTCTAGGCGCTACAGTCTTGAACCGCGTGACCGTTACAGTCTCAGGTTCGTATCCTGCCTCGGGCATGGATGTGTGTGATGTCCTTAAGTAAGTTAGGTTTAAGTAGTTCTAAGTCTAGGAGACTGATGACAACAGAAGTCCCATAGTGCTCAGAGCCATTTGAACCATTTTTACCCTTTACAGTTTCCTCTAGTACCATAAAGGCTATTTCCTGATGTCTTAAGACATTTCCTTTCATTCTGTCCCTTCTTCCTGTCAATGTTTTCCATATATACCGTATTTTGCCGATTCTGTGGATAACCTAGTCATTCCTTACCAGTCCACCTAATTTTCAACGTTCTACTGTAGCACCACATTACGAGCTCTCGAGCTTCTCGATTTATTCTGCACCGGGTTTCCAACTGTCATTCATCATCATTCAATGTTCTGCACCAAACGTACATTCTTGTAAATTTAAAATTAAAGCCTTCTCTTGGCCATGAATGACCTCTTTGCCTCTCCTAGTCTGCTTTTAATTTTCTTACCTAGGTAGCAGAATTCCTTAACTTTATCTACTTCGTGGTCACCAATTCTGACCTTGTTTCTCATTATTTTCATTTCTGCTACATTTCAGTACTTTCTTCTTTCTTAGATTTACTCTCAAACCATATACTGTGGTCTTTAGATTGTTCTTTCCATTTCGCAGGTCTCGTAATTCTCCTTCACTTTCTCTGAGGATGGCAGTTTCATCAGCGAATCTTGCTGTTGATATCCTTTCATCCTGAACTTTAATCCCACTTTTCAACCTTTCTTTTATTTCTGTCACTCTTCTTCGATGTATGGATTGAAAGACTGCATCCCTGTCTTACACTCTTTTTAATCCGACTACTTCGTTTCAACCTTCTTGTGTCCTCTTAGTAATTTTACATGTTCTGTTTCACCCATATTTTCCTACAGCTTACTTCTATCTTCTCAGAATTTCGAATGTCTTGTACCATTTCATACTGTCGAATGGCGTCCACAAGATGCACAGATTCGATGAACTTGTCAATTTTTCTTCAGCCTTGCTTCCGCTGTCAAGAGCAACGTTATAACTGCCTCTCTGGTGCCATTACCGTTTCCAAAGCCAAACTGAGCATCGTGTAACAGAGCGTCAGGTTTCTTTTCTATTCTTCTGCATACTATTCTTTTCAACAGTTTGGATGCCTGAGATTGCGCTGTAATTCTCTTTATAATATACCCTTGCTTAGGAGTTATGTGTATGATATTTTTCGGAAATGATGGTACGTCGCCGGTCTCATAGATTTCACATTCGAATTGAACAGTCGTTTGGTTGTCACTTTCCCCAATTAGTTTAGAAATTCCGATTGAATGTTATACATCCCTTCTGTCTTATTTCAACAAGTCTTCCAGAGCTCTTTTAAACTTTGACTCCAAATGTGGACCGTCTTTGTCTTCCATATTGACTGCCTACTGTGGTATTCTCTGATGCAGTCAAACGTGTGTCACCATTCCTCAGTACTTTATTATACCAGTTCCATATTGAGTCTTCCAGACGATTCTCTTAAACTTCAGCCTATTCTTCATCATTACTAAATTATAGTCTGAGTCTATATCTGCTCCTAGGTATGCCTTGCAATCCAATATCTGGTTTCGGAATCTTTGCCTGACCATGCCGTAATCCAGCTGGAATCATCCCGTATCTGCTGACTTTTTCCAGGTACATCGTTTATCATCTGAAATTTATTGCAGAACTTAATCAGACTTTCTCCGCTATCAGTCATACTACCAAGCCCGTATTCTCCGGTAACCACTTTTTCTATTCCTTCCCCTACAATCGCTTTCTGATTCTGGAGGATTATTATTTTATCAGCACCCTTTACACACTGAATTACATGTTCAGTATCCTCATATACTTTCTCCATATCTTTATCTTGACTTTGTGACGTCGCCATGTATGCCGAACTATCGTAGGCGTTGGTTTGCTGTCGACTCTGATCAGAACAACTCTCTCACTGAACGGTTCACAGTAACTCACACTCCGCTGTACATTCCTATTCGTAGCGGATCCTACTACGGTTACACGATTTGCTGCTGCTGTTGACATTATCCTAAACTGGTCTGGCCAGAAATCATTATCTTGTTTCCATTTCAGTGAACCCCATTATATAAAGATTCAGGGTTTGCATTTCACTTTCTAGATTTTCTAACATCCCTGCCACGTTAAAATTTCTGACATTCCACTTCCCGTCTCGTTAGTTATTCTCGTAGTCACATCCAGCAGTCCGAATGAGAACCAATTTGGGATCTTTTGTCAATAGACGGATCATCATGACACTTTCAAATTACAGGCTACATGTTATGTGGGTGCACATTATGTATCTTTAATGCAGTGGTTTCTATTGCCTACTGCGTCACCATGCCGTTGATTATTGTTGATTTTTCAGCCTTTCAGAGGTAATTTTCCACCGCAAGGGCATGGGAGTGTCTCGAAACTCTCTCCGTTTCTGATCCCTATTTAACAAAGCCGTCGGAAGAATATGGCTGACTTCTTATGCTAGAAGTTTTCGGTCGCCATTGCTGATGACTATTATTCAAAATTTAAGCAGAGGCTACGTAACAATCTCGTACCCAGTTAATCTTGATTACGTATGAGGGACGCTACCCCTACCACACAGTGGAGACATAAAGAATTAACACTGGAAGCTGTCGTTTTTGTGGAATGCATACAGCTTATTTGAGGGAAGCTTCAGTTCTTCGAGGAACGTCAAATATTTGAGGATAAAATATCCTGTTAGTTCAAGAAAGTTTCGAGACTGGATTAATAGAAAATACAGAAAAGTTAAGGTTTTGGTTTAATGCTTCAGGAATTCTTCTCAGTCCCTGCCCCGCTCTCCACTTCAGTACAACGACCATGAAGTTCATACAGCCATGTGAAATTGTCATTTTCTTGAATGTAGTACCACTCCTGCGGAACATTGGCTTGAATCAAAACGTTGAACTGGATGGCTTTGTCGTTTCGTGGTAGGTTCGTTGTGGTAACTACAAGTCTCGAACCAGTGACAATTTTTTCAACGAAGTAACTGTCAGTGTTTTGCATTTCAATCAAGTCACAGAAGGCGCCACGACGCTGTTTTTTGCTTGGAGTCAAGATATGCGGTACAAACTCTGCACATCTTTCTCTTCTTCGAAATTTTCTGGATACTATCTTGAACACATCATTTAGAAATGTTGTTCAATTGTAATTTATGACACAGCGATGTTGACAACTTACGGCCGCACGTCCACCGCTTAACACTGCCTGCTCACAACTGACTGGTCGAAGCAGATCTATTGTTTACAGTCTTAAGTTCAAGTTGCCATCGCAGTCACTACGCCGACATCGCTAATACGACAGAAGTAATGCCAGTCTCGGAAGGTTTTGTGTGGACGTCGTGTACTCTTGGGTCCTGCAAGAAACGGACCTCAGCGATATTGGTCTGTAATTTTGTGCATCCGATTATTTATTTGCCCTAGCTGTAGACAGGAGTAACTGCGATTTTTTCCAGTCACGTGGGGTTCTTCGCTCCGCAAGCGATTCTCGGTATATATCAGCTAGGAAAGGAGTTAATTCTGCGGCGTATTCAAGTGTTCGATGTTAATATCGATATCTCTCGTTTGTGAATCTGTGTGGCGCTCAGACATTGTTATTGTGGTAACCTTAGAGCAGATACAGTTTTAAATTGTTGTTGTTGTTGTGGTCTTCAGTCCAGAGACTGATTTGATGCAGTGACAATTATCCTGTGCAAGCTTCTTCATCTCCCAGTACTCTATCCTGTGCAAGCTTCTTCATCTCCCAGTACTTACTGCAACCTACATCCTTCTGAATCTGTTTAGTGTATTCATCTCTTGGTCTTCCTCTACGATTTTTACCCTCCACGCTGCCCTCCAATACTAAATTCGTGATAACTTGATGCTTCAGAATATGCCCTACCAACCGATCCCTTCTTCTAGTCAAGTTGCGCCTCAAATTTCTCTTCTCTCCAATTCTATTCAATACCTCCTCATTAGTTATGTGATCTACCCATCTAATCTTCAGCATTCTTCACATTTCGAAAGCTTCTATTCTCTCCTTGTCTAAACTATTGATCGTCCACGTTTCACTTCCATAAATGGCTACACTCCATACAAATTCTTTCAGAAACGAATTCCTGACACTTAAATGTATACTCGATGTTAACAAATTTATCTTCTTCAGAAACGGTTTCCTTGCCTTTGCCAGTCTACATTTTATATCCTCTCTACTTCGACCATCATCAGTTATTTTGCTCCCCAAAATATCAAAACTCATTTACTACTTTAAGTGTCTCATTTTCTAATCTAATTCCCGCAGCATCAACCGATTTAATTCGACTACAGTCCATTACCCTCGTATTCATTTTGTTGATGTCCATCTTGTATCCTCCTTTTAAGACCCTGTCCATTCCGTTCAGCTGCTCTTCCAGGTCCCTTGCTGTCTCTGATAGAATTACAATGTCATCGGAGAACCTCAAAGTTTTTATTTCTTCTCCATGTATTTCAATTCCTACTCCGAATTTTTCTTTTGTTTCCTTTACTGCTTGCTCAATATACAGATTGATTAACATCGGGGATAGGCTACAACCTTGCCTCACTCCCTTCCCAACCACTGCTTCCCTTTCATGCCCCTCGACTCTTATAACTGCCGTCTTGTTTCTATACAAATTGTAAATAGCCTTTCGCTCCCTGCCACCTTCAGAATTTGAAAGAGAGTATTCAAGTCAACATTATCAAAAGCTTTCTCTAAGTCTACAAGTGCAAGAAACGGAGGTTTGCCTTTCCTTAATCTATTTTCTAAGATAAGTCGTAGGGTCAGTATTGCCTCACGTGTTCCAACATTTCTACGGAATACAAACTGATCTTCCCCGAGGTCGGCTTCTACCAGTTATTCCATTCGTCTGTAAAGAATTCGTGATAGTACTTTGCAGCCGTGGCTTATTAAACTGATAGTTCGGTAATTTTCACATCTGTCAACACCTGCTTTTCTTTGGGACTGTAATTATTATATTCATGTTGAGGTCTGAGGGTATTTCGCCTGTCTCATACATCTTGCTCACCAGATGGTAGAGTTTTGTTAGGCCTGGCCCTTCCAAGGCTGTCAGTAGTTCTAATGGAATGTTGTCTACTCCCGGGCCTTGTTTCGACTCAGGTCTTTCAGTGCTCTGTCAAACTCTTCACACAGTATCATATCTTCTATTTCATCTTCATCTCCATCTCTTCCATTTCCATAATATTGTCCTCAAGAACATCGCCCTTGTATAGACCCTCTATATACTCCTTCCACCTTTCTGCTTTCCATCTGAGCTCTTGATATTCATGCAAGTGGTTCTCTTTTCTCCAAAGATCTCTTTAATTTTCCTGTAGGCAGTATCTATCTTACCTCTAGTGATATGCGTTTCTACATCCTTACATTTGTCCTCTAGCCATCCCTGCTTAGCCATTTTGCACTTCCTGTCGATCTCATTTCTTGAGACGGTTGTATTCCTTAAATGAGGAATTAAAAATTCCTACATTCTGTCCACTATCTTCAGTTGCAAGTGGAAGGTTTGGATTTCATCACTGAGGTTACATATAATTGGATCTTCCTAGGATTTTCTGATAGAAGTTTCGATACGGTCTGACTATGAAATTTATCTTAGGCTTCACACATACTCCTTCTTGCGGGTGAAGGAGTTGGTATTAAGATTTGTCTATCAATTGTCCTTCAGTATCTTTTGTAGCAATATTTTTCGGATCATTCCATTACACCAAGGTCTTTGCCATTTTTCATTACTTGGAATGGAATTATTAGTATGTAATTATCTAGATGATGACTTTAACGTGTTTCTGTTGTAACCACAATAGTTTTGCGTTTGCTGGATCTGAAGTAAATTTCTTCAGTTTGTTCTTCGAGTAAGTTGTTAGTGACTATCATTTCTACCAAACACAAATACCCTACTAGCTTTTTTGATGACATTTTTGCCTATACTGACCATTGTTTCAGTAATAGAATAATGATTGCTACTCCCCATCTGGGAACAAGGCGAGTATCTTTGTAATCAGGAGATCGAAATATAATTTCTTCTGGGTAGGTCATCGAACTAGCGGTAGACACAGTTTTGAGAGGCTGCATTCAGTAATATTTCGCAAGACTGCCCTTACCGCCATAACGTATGCGTAGCTTCTTCGATCGATAGTGATTAGGTTAAAGTCAGTAACTACTGATACCATATGCTGGAGGCATTGGCATACCGAAGAGTTTAGGTTATCTTTGAATGACTCTACGCCGTATGTGCCTGAATAAGGTTGTCTATTGATTTGTTCACCGACCCCAGTCACTCTTATCAATTTTAATTTTTATTTATTTATTCACCAGGCATTTTTTGATAATGATAAAGGGTTTGTTATGAAAATAGACCGAAAATAAATAGCTCACATATAAAGACACGTTGAATAAAGAAGGATGCTTTTGGGAGGACAGAACAGATAGTTTTCAGTCGGATTCAGTATTGACTTCTCTACAGCTGATGTTTCTGCTTCTCTACACAGACACCCCTCCTCCTATGAATCTGATCCAACAGACGAGCAGAATCGAAATATTGTCGACAATGGCGTTTGAAATACTACTAATCACTATATGATAATACACTCCTGGAAATGGAAAAAAGAACACATTGACACCGGTGTGTCAGACCCACCATACTTGCTCCGGACACTGCGAGAGGGCTGTACAAGCAATGATCACACGCACGGCACAGGGGACACACCAGGAACCGCGGTGTTGGCCGTCGAATGGCGCTAGCTGCGCAGCATTTGTGCACCGCCGCCGTCAGTGTCAGCCAGTTTGCCGTGGCATACGGAGCTCCATCGCAGTCTTTAACACTGGTAGCATGCCGCGACAGCGTGGATGTGAACCGTATGTGCGCCACAATCAGGACTGCATACGACCGAGGCACACAGGGCCAATACCCGGCATCTTGGTGTGGGGAGCGATCTCCTACACTGGCCGTACACCACTGGTGATCGTCGAGGGGACACTGAATAGTGCACGGTACATCCAAACCGTCATCGAACCCATCATTCTACCATTCCTAGACCGGCAAGGGAACTTGCTGTTCCAACAGTACAATGCACGTCCGCATGTATCCTGTGCCACCCAACGTGGTCTAGAAGGTGTAAGTCAACTACCCTGGCCAGCAAGATCTCCGGATCTGTCCCCCATTGAGTATGTTTGGGACTGGATGAAGCGTCGTCTCACGCGGTCTGCACGTCCAGCACGAACGCTGGTCCAACTGAGGCGCCAGGTGGAAATGGCATGGCAAGCCGTTCCACAGGACTACATCCAGCATCTCTACGATCGTCTCCATGGGAGAATAGCAGCCTGCATTGCTGCGAAAGGTGGATATACACTGTACTAGTGCCGACATTGTGCATGCTCTGTTGCCTGTGTCTATGTGCCTGTGGTTCTGTCAGTGTGATCATGTGATGTATCTGACCCCAGGAATGTGTCAATAAAGTTTCCCCTTCCTGGGACAATGAATTCACGGTGTTCTTATTTCAATTTCCAGGAGTATATATAAGGAGCAGACAAAAGAAACAGAGGCAGAGGGAGGACAGTAAGTAAACTGTTTACATCAAAAGTAATGTCTACAGCTGTTAATATAGTCATCCCCCTGTGTACAAGGCGATCAATGCCTTCGTGGAAAAACGTTTGCGGTTGCCTGTGGAAGCATGTTGTCCGCCCACATGTCACCAAGGTTGTTTCGTGTACGCTGCAGAAGTTTCTTTGGGAAGCCCTTACAGATTCTCCATACAACCCCTGTCTCTCATCATGCGATTTCCGTGTTTTTGGATCCCCGAAGGAGGACATTCGTGGCCGTCGACATGTTTCGGATGAAGAGGTGCACGCCTGGGCACAGTCGTGGTTTGTGGGCAGACGCAACCCTGAAGGTATTGACAGTCTTGTCTTGCAGTGGGATTTATGTGGTTTAACAGTTACTGGGATTACTTTTGAAATAATAAACAGAGTACCTACATTTTTTCCATCAGTCTCGTTTTCATTTGATGCCTGTTATAGATACATCAAAGCGACCTCTCAGTGTAAAATAGACAGTACTGGTCACTAATACCGGGTGAAACCGAAATCTACCATGGACATTGAGAAACAGATTACAGTTATTTGCTATAGGCTAGTACAGAAGAAAGAGTGAAAATCGTCTTTTAAAATGAACATAAAGTTCTTCCCTTTTGAAAGCAGGAGACGAATTACACCACCGTAATCCCCTAGCGGCGAGCTACGGTACTGTGGCGTGGGAATTTCAACGTGTACCAGGACTGTATCTATATACCTGCTATGAAACACACCATTAATTATGTACTTATTTTTTCGAAGTGATAAGTACTCGTAGAAGTCTTTGACTGTTCCCAGTGCACACGGAACAATGGTAGACACTGATCAGCGAACGTGAATCCTCTCCCTTTAACACTGCACTTAAATTTCTCCATTATATTGCGTTTATAAATTCGAAAATTGTCCATAAACTATTTGTGGATTTCTGGCTTTATTCACGAGCTTCTGAGCCACCTGGCTATTCATACTTCCTCTACATGGACCGTTCTTCCGAAAATGACGTCAAGATGTCGCTAGCACATCAGTTAAATAACCGAAAAGGCAGTTTGATAGTATAACAGAGCAACTTATAGAAAAACACAGGTCTGTGTCTGTTTACTAAAGCACATTCCCTAGCACCGATCTGTTGACGAGACAGTACAGCGTAGACGGAATCGCTGAAGTGTACGCACGGGCATCTGCTAGCCATGAAGGTCCGAACAACTGCTGACATGCGATCAGTAATGCACAACATATCCTTTTGACGTCATGACAGCAGTAAAGACTGACATCCGGTAGCGCACAACCGTTTACTACAAAGTGCTTAGTATAGGAACATTCACACATCTAAATGAACCAAAATTTGATATATCAACGTACTAAGAATTTCTTCATTGTTTCAATCTATAAAAGAATGTCACTCGTCAACAAAACATGAAAAGCTATTAATAGTGGGAATATCAGGAACTGCCGTTGCATCGCCAGTTTCGTTAACACGTTTCCCACATATTTAACTTTGTGAACCGTGACTGTTTCATGTCAGTTTATTACAGTATTGCTGACCAGTGGAATGCAGTGTTCTTTTTAAACAGAATTCTATGGTGATTACTTTCTTTTCAGAGAGAGTTATTGATGTGTATGAATAACATTTCCCAAATTCAACGCTGAAATGTTAAGGAACAGGGTTCCAATCATGCTGTAACTTCATCGTCATACGCAGGGGTATCTCCTTCAAAAACGCCGACAGGTGGTGTTGCAAGATTAGTCTGTACATTGACCTGGGTCTAGAAGGCAACATGTAATGTCCAAGAGAGTAAGTCGCCCACGAAACCGCCCCATTTGATGATTTCGCTTAACTGTTGCACATATGACTTCATCTGCGCACACATGTGAGTTACTACAGTTGTACAAGGCTCTCCGCGTAAATTAAGCCTCATTCGTAAACAGAACAACTTCAGGAAACTGAGGGTCCTCTGTAGCCTGTTAGGGAACCAGCGCGCAAACTCAAGCTGTGGTGGATAATCATCTGATACCACGCTTCGTGCTCGCTCAATAGGTGTTTTCGACACCTGGTTGCTTAACGAAACATTTTTTGTTGACTCCGTGTAAAATGTGTCAGTTTGTACACTGCATTTTTGAAAAACATGTGTATCAATGTTATTCTACTAATTAGGAAGGCACAAGTAATTAACATTTTCAGTAACTCATTAAATAGACTTTTAAATTCTGTCTCGTAGCTGCATATTCGTTCACATATCCATAGAAAAGATGAAATCTGTGGCACAAGCCTCTGACCGGGCTGTTGGCTTGGTTGCAGGCAGAGCACAGCCTTTCCTCGCCACGGCACTAGGAGCGGAGGGTGAAGAGCCCATCGCCCCAGCCGGTTTTTACCCCTTGGGAAAGATCCCAGTACTCATTTTATAGCAGGTAGAATGGGCATGGGACCTTACTGGAAGGGCTGGAACGGGAAAACTGCGGGCCGTATCCAGTATTGAACCTGGGACTACCAGGGCTGCAACCCAGTGTTCCGCCTGCGAGAAAACCACGGCCACACATATCCATAATTTCACAATATCTACGAGCTTACCACAATTATCTGAGATTATTAACTATTTTCAATACTATCTGGCCTTCTCCTGAATACGCATGCAATTCTCAGTCGGAGCAATATCGCAAAACAGGTTCCCATAACGCATTCTGAGGAGCTGATCGTAAAGCGTTGTTTATACGCCATCAATACGATTTGCATAAGGAACCATTTATAAATTCATCCAAGTACCAGTTTGGAAAGGTCTAAAAGCTATATTTTTATGGAAGAAAACGAGTTTTTACCTCAAATGCTTTTGCGATATACGTGGAACTCGCGTTGTGCTCCACATATAGTTTTTTTAATGTTCCTGAACAGAGGAGTGGTCTAGCCGTTTAGTCCTTTTCAGTGGTAGTTTTTCCTCGTTTGTATCACATAGCGCTTCCTTCATTGGTTTTAGCTGCTCAAAAATTCTGTTGCTCCACGACAGCTGATCCATATTGCATATTGACGTTAGTGGTGGCGAACAAAGAAGGGACTAATTAATTATCACTTCTGCGAGAACAAAGGAAGAAGTTCGAAGCTATTATCTCATACAAGCTGTGTTAATTTGACATGGATCACTAGCTCAACTGGAGGAGAAAAGAGGGATGGATTCGTGATGAAGTGTGGCTCAGCGGGGGAGCCTGAAGCGATTTTGGGAAAACCAACGAAAATCCGAGACGGAAGGGTGTTTGAGCCACCCCCTCGCGATTATGAGACCGCTGTCTCAACCACGCGTCATGTGATCTGTTTCTGTACTGAAAACTAAGAATCTCTTTTTTTTTAAATACTAAAATTACTATTTATGGGCGAACACTAGCTGGAAATTACTTACTTCATACCAGCATCTGGTTTTAAATATTATGTATAACAGCTCCTTTTTGTCCGCGTGAAACCCCATCTCTTCCTTTGTTGCACTGATACAACTCATTACGCAGCGATCGCATTTTACCGAGTTATGTGGATCCTCCACGTGTTACATGTATCAAATTCTATCAGTCTAGAAGCAACTCAAATGTCATTAAAATATATTTAAAAATGTAAAAGAAGGTCTTAAGTTTAATAGAAGGACTTTAAAAGATCTCTCCGAATGTAATTAATTCTGTACCATAATTTTACAATAATAACAAATAACAAGCCACTGTGCGATTTAAATTGCGTCTTCAGCAAATGACACTTCTCATGTTTTTCTCCAGCATGTTTCAGTCATTTTGGTATTAGATTTATTAAATTTTTGTTTTCATACTTTCGTGATTGATTTTGTATTGTGCAAACTGAAGTAACAGTGGTTCCTCCTGAAATACTTGTGCTCTCTCGATTCTCATGGAATACTCTAAATGTCGCTCCTGGTGACCTTGAAGAAAGCATGGGCCTTGCCTAAAACAGCGAGCGAAATGCTCCGACGGTCGGCCAGAAAAAGTGAACTAAATAAATCGGCCGTGACCGGAAACGTGACCGCGTGTCTGAGCCGGCCTTATCTGCTTCCTCTGGCGCTGCCTGCCTCTATCTGCCTCTGCCCCTGCCCCAGGGCGCCGGCAGGCAATTTGCCAGCAGATACGTCGCGCGGGAAGCCTGCTCCCCGTCTGGCAGGCGAACGCTACTGGCTGGCTGCGGCGCGGTGCACCGTATCGACAGCCGTCCCCAGCAAGCAGTCGGCGAGCTCTCCCGCCGATTTCCACCTTTTCACCAGGCTATCACTTCTGTAAACTGACTACAGTAACCCGATCATTCGAAAGTTTTCCAACTCTGGCATCGACTTGTTAATGTGTAAATTGCAGCGTATCCACTAAACTTCTGATGTAACACATCCCTATCGAATATGAAAAGTTGACGAAGAAACCATTTTGCGATATCCCGATAGTATGTGCTCCCTTTACCACCACAACTACTCCTGAACTTATTACTACATCGTTATTATCGTTCATTGTCTCTTTCAGGCTCATAAATTTTAATTTTGACTTCAATTGGGCTAAAGGAAAATCATGATGATACCAGAATTCTATTTGTAATAAATGATTATGATATGGCACAGGGTAGCGAGTGAGGGTAGTCCCAAAAATAGTAACAACATAGTATAAACAATCTTTATGAAAGAACGAAAAAATCAGTAATAAAGATTACACTAGTGCATAGAAACAGTACTAAATTACAACAGGTCCAGACGATTGACCTTTATATGATGAATGTTACTAAGTTCAGGCGTGACATGTGTTGCCTTGGTTGATGATTGGAAACACAACATCGTTGTTACAGGCAGCCTGCGAAAACCATTTCAAAGATGTTGGCCACTGATGAATCGTGTAGACGATTGGAGTTAATCCCCTCAGCATCAGTTACAGCCTGAAAATGGATTACTGAATCACCGAAACTGGTAGCCATAGAATAAATAACATCATAAGGATGGCTGTAGGTTTTCCGTTTTGTTATATACTTAAAGAAAACGGGTTTTACTCCAACAGAATTAAAAAGGATCAATTTTTATCAGTCTTGTATATGTCACCTTGGAGGAACACAGGACTTTACTTAGACTGAATTAAAGATACAACGCAGCTAAAAGGTGATTTATTCCACCTACAAAAAAACAAATTTACTTAAACAGAAGCTAAAATTATAACGTAGCGTAGACATGACGTAATTTTTCGCAGGATTAAAAAAAACACAATACATTTAACTAAAACAATCCCAAATCATGCACTAACTGGACGTGAGATGCGGGATCCTTAAAGGAAGCAAGTATTTCTTTACTTAAACTATTTATACCCGTGTCGGGTATGGAAAATCATTTAACACTGACCGTACCTCGATAGGATGGAATAAGAAGTTTTTAACAGCCAAGGCTAGGTAAGAAACCGGCAAGTCCAAGTGGTGCTAAAAATAACCATACAGTGGAAGACAAACATAAAATTCATCTATTAAATTTTTACAATAACCACTGCTTTGCGCTGGAGCCTTAAGCAGAGGCTTAATATTATTTATTCCAGTGGTTTGATGAAATGAGAAATAACAGATTTTGACTGAGGCTTAACGTCTGTATCAACGTCTACAGCTGAGGTGGTATTAGTTAATCCTGAAACAAGATATTAAAGCCTCAAGATAATGCTATTCAAAGGGACTAAATTACTCACCGAGCCAACTACATCCCGACCTTATACAAGACGATACGCAAGCACTTTACCCATAGCTATCAGTATTAGCGACGACAACTGCAGTACCCAGCTAGTTACAGTAATTTAATGAAATACAAAGGATAGAACACAATCACCTTAGCAACGAGGTTATTCGTGAATTGACGGTGACAGCAATTGCGTCTGAATATCAACAGTCTTCGTGCAAGTCTTGTATAAAGTAAACTTCACTTTAAACTTTTAACGACGGACACGTCACAAAATATCTGAACACCAAACAATGATAATCAAGAAACTCTATCAAGGCCACAATCAAATTCATACTTATTTACATACTGGAAATGACTATCGATACACACGAGCTACAACAAAAATCAGATATGACTCATCTAGGTTAATGACCGCTACTTGCACGCAAATCTTGTGTCCGAGAGTATCATACAATAAATACACACTCAAGCAATATAAATTACAAGGAACACTAACCGCTACACTGGCAGGTGCACTTACGCTAGGCAGTCCTGACCGCTGGAAGGTGAATGAGTCCCCGGGTTTGATAACTACGTACACTCCTGGAAATTGAAATAAGAACACCGTGAATTCATTGTCCCAGGAAGGGGAAACTTTATTGACACATTCCTGGGGTCAGATACATCACATGATCACACTGACAGAACCACAGGCACATAGACACAGGCAACAGAGCATGCACAATGTCGGCACTAGTACAGTGTATATCCACCTTTCGCAGCAATGCAGGCTGCTATTCTCCCATGGAGACGATCGTAGAGATGCTGGATGTAGTCCTGTGGAACGGCTTGCCATGCCATTTCCACCTGGCGCCTCAGTTGGACCAGCGTTCGTGCTGGACGTGCAGACCGCGTGAGACGACGCTTCATCCAGTCCCAAACATGCTCAATGGGGGACAGATCCGGAGATCTTGCTGGCCAGGGTAGTTGACTTACACCTTCTAGAGCACGTTGGGTGGCACGGGATACATGCGGACGTGCATTGTCCTGTTGGAACAGCAAGTTCCCTTGCCGATCTAGGAATGGTAGAACGATGGGTTCGATGACGGTTTGGATGTACCGTGCACTATTCAGTGTCCCCTCGACGATCACCAGTGGTGTACGGCCAGTGTAGGAGATCGCTCCCCACACCAAGATGCCGGGTATTGGCCCTGTGTGCCTCGGTCGTATGCAGTCCTGATTGTGGCGCTCACCTGCACGGCGCCAAACACGTATACGACCATCATTGGCACCAAGGCAGGAGCGACTCTCATCGCTGAAGACGACACGTCTCCATTCGTCCCTCCATTCACGCCTGTCGCGACACCACTGGAGGCGGGCTGCACGATGTTGGGGCGTGAGCGGAAGACGGCCTAACGGTGTGCGGGACCGTAGCCCAGCTTCATGGAGACGGTTGCGAATGGTCCTCGCCGATACCCCAGGAGCAACAGTGTCCCTAATTTGCTCGGAAGTGGCGGTGCGGTCCCCTACGGCACTGCGTAGGATCCTACGGTCTTGGCGTGCATCCGTGCGTCGCTGCGGTCCGGTCCCAGGTCGACGGGCACGTGCACCTTCCGCCGACCACTGGCGACAACATCGATGTACTGTGGAGACCTCACGCCCCACGTGTTGAGCAATTCGGCGGTACGTCCACCCGGCCTCCCGCATGCCCACAATACGCCTTCGCTCAAAGTCCGTCAACTGCACATACGGTTCACGTCCACGCTGTCGCGGCATGCTACCAGTGTTAAAGACTGCGATGGAGCTCCGTATGCCACGGCAAACTGGCTGACACTGACGGCGGCGGTGCACAAATGCTGCGCAGCTAGCGCCATTCGACGGCCAACACCGCGGTTCCTGGTGTGTCCGCTGTGCCGTGCGTGTGATCATTGCTTGTACAGCCCTCTCGCAGTGTCCGGAGCAAGTATGGTGGGTCTGACACACCGGTGTCAATGTGTTCTTTTTTCCATTTCCAGGAGTGTATTTACAAACGCCAGCACGTCGTAACCCTTGCAATACCACAAGTGATAAGTAGCTAGACGTGCCGCAGATTCTATGAGTACTAACAGAACTACACTACACATGTGTCAACTCCGTGCCACACTAATATCGGCTGCGGGCGGCAGCACTCGCCGGACGGGTTCAGTACAACAGCCCGGCAAGGCCACTCGGAACACGCCCAGCTCACTCCTCCAACCCGTAAACAACGTCTCTCGGGCATTCCCTTCCCAGCTCTGTCTTTGACACCGGCGCGACCTCCAGCGGTCAGCCGGCCGCTAGAGACGCTTGCTACGGAAATTGAATCGAAACAGGCGAAGAAATAATCGATAACCCCGTTACACAGCACAAATTCTTTGAGTGAATGTCTAATTTTTTCATCTATATCTACCGGTTCGCCTCATTTGAGGAGGATTCTTTTCTTCAATTACTTTCAGAAATCGTTGTAAAATCCATTTAGTGACGTTTTTGTTGCCCAGACAATCATCTGACTAGACACATGATAAGTCGGTGAACCGTTGCTTTCTGTTCTAGTAATTGCACTTGAAGATAAAATTTTTCAACATTAATATTCATAGCATTAACTCCCAAATAGCTGGGCTGCGTATGTTTGATTAACACATCGTTTGTAGTTCTTTCGTGTTCCTGAAGTACCGAAATATTCTTTTGTAAGTTCATGTCGTTGAAGTATTTTAAGGCCAAAGGTATACACCCTGTTTTTAACATTTTTCAGAATTAAATAACTTCTCCATGTACTGTAAATTTAACCAGTTCATTAAAATTCCACAATAAATACATCTGGGATTATGTTCCTCACTGGTAGTTAAAGTACTATGTATTCTTTAATGGCTGTTATTTTCCATAAGCACACATAATTTATTCAAGCCAGTCATATATAAAAGTTCATGACGTAATAAAATGTTTTATCTCAGTCTATAAAATTGGACTTCATTTGAAATTGGCCAAACGGATACTGAATACATTTGTGAAGACATACATGATTTACATTTGTGTCTTATTTATTTCTTCAATAGATGAGATGGGTATACATTCAGCCATTTTGTTCCAGTCGACGACCGTCGATCACCTGGGTACTGCATCCAGCAGCGTAATAAATTTGCACCACGCAAAGCGTCATCGCTCGCTAGACCTCTGAGAGGCTAATAATAAGTACAAACAAACAAAACACTTCGTATGAAAAGCAATAAATAAACCAATATCCATATTTTCACCTTTACATTATTCCAGAAGCATCCGGTTTCGGCATTCCAATATGCCATCATCAGGCGCTCTATGGTGACATAGAGGTTGAGCAAAAGAGAACCGTTATCCGCACCAGATTATGTAACAATCTCAGTCAAACTTACGAGCGTATAGCCATATTACAAGCGCTCGTGGAGATACTTGTTCGCATTAACGTGACATTTTACCTGGCAATATAAGCTCAGCCACTATGCTACCATAGAGAACATTATAGCATAATGCAGTGCTGAAACAGGTTGCCTCTGAAAAATCAGAGATAAACATACAGCTGTTGGTTAGTGGGGGATAAGGGTGATGCTATGACACTTTTAACTCATTCAAAATGGCGCACCCTCCACCCACCTCTGTAATTTGCCCACTGAACATTTAACCAACCTGTCCCCCTTGGGAAATCTCCAGCCCATCAGGTGGTCCCTCTCCCCTCAACTTCTAGGAAATACACCGCCCTCGCCTTTCGGAGATCAGACTTCGAACCTTTGCCTTTGAACTTTGGAAGATAAAAGAAGAGGTTCCATTGCCATTATGACATCTGCTTAATTGACTAATAATTAAATTAATTAGTTAATTACCCCCACCTGGAAAAATGGTGTTACATTAAAAATTGGCTCAAGTTCAAATTTGTGTGGTAAATTCGAATATTCGGGATAAATTCAAATGCTTCCAGAAGGAAATTTTCACTCTGCAGCGGAGTGTGCGCTGATATGAAACTTCCTGGCAGATTAAAACTATGTACAGGACTGAGACTCGAGCTCGGAAACTTTGCCTTTGGCGGACAAGTGCTCTACCATTTGAGCGACCCAAGCACGACTCACAACCCGTCTTCACAGCTTTAATTCAGCCAGTACCTCGCCTCCTACCTTCCACCTTTCACTAGAGCTTTCCTGCAGACCTTGTAGAACTAGCACTCCTGGAAAAAAGGATATTGCGGAGACATGGCTTAGTCACAGCCTGGGGGATGTTTCCAGGATGAAATTTTCACTCTGCAGAGGAGTGTGCGCTGATATGAAACTTCCTGAGTTAGAGTCTCGGTCCAGCTCTTAGTTTTAATCTGCCAGGACATTTCAGTTCAAATGCTAGTTACATTTGTATGGAAGGATGTAGGGTACTCTCATTATTTCATTAGCTTTGGAATACTGGTGCAGTATAACTATGACATCAAAATCCAAGGGGGCCGACTCAGAATACTGGTGCAGTATAACTGCTTCCTATTGGTGGGATACTCAAAAATTGGCGGGAAATTAAAAAATCTGAGAGTAAATTCAAAGTTATTTCTCTGGCTGCCATTTTTCGAGCGCTAGAGAGCAGCTCTCGCTAGCTTCTTTAATAACCGCTGGATGTAGAGAGATATTTTCGCTATTAGTATAGCACTAAAGAGTTGCTCCCGCCAGTCTAGCCAAGAGTTCTATGTGGGGAAAATGGGAATAATAATAGGGGCGCAAACTATGACTGAAGTGCAGGCTGGATAGCTTCATGCTGATCTACAAGTGAATACCTGTTGGGAGGGACACAAGGATGGGTAATAAGATCAGGACAGTGACGTCTGTTGTCAGAGCTGATACTTTTTTTTTCTTTATTGTAATTTCATTCCCCGGCCTCATTATGGGCAGGGGAAGGCTGTCAGTGGCACAGTACGCCACTCTTTAGCCAAGTGAAAATGCAAATAAACAGATAAAATGACACACATAAAAGGCGATAGTAAGGGGGGACAAAAGAACATAAACAAGGGGGGACAATGTGTCTTAAAATACACACTTATTCAGAGATGTTCACTGTAGGACAGTTAAGAAAACGGTCCAGAATAAAGATAAAACGCACAGTTAGCGGTCTATGTAGCACATAAAAATACACTGAAGTCACATGCACGAGTTAAAATTTGGCCACATTATCAAAACATACCAGAACGACGACACTTTGAAAACCACTGCATGAGACGGAGAAAGAGTATAAAAAGGCTGGGAGGGACCTGCCGAGGTAGGGGAGGGTTGAGAGGAGGGAAAACAGGGCTGAGGAGGGAGGACTGTAGAGCTTGGTATGAACAGAAAGGGAATGGGGGAGCGCACCAAGGGGGCAGAGACAGGAGGGTTGGGAGAGAGGGAGAGGGAAGGCAAGGCAGGTGGAAGCGCAGAGCCACCGACAGGGTTCACTGGAAAGGGAGGAGGCGCAGGAGGAAGGTAAAACCTCTCAGGGGAAGGGAAAAGGAGGGGACAGGGAGTGCTGAGGAGGGGGAGGGGGAAAGGTGGGATTAGAGTTGGTAGGAGGAATAGATATCAGGGGGAAGCTCATCATCCGCGAGGAATATTGGTTCGTAAAGAAGGTGGAGGGCCTGAAGATGGAGAGATGCTGAGAAACAACAGTAAAGGTGCGGCAACAGGTGGGGGGTAGAGAGGATAGGAGACACCAGGAATGGGGGGGGGGGTATCGAGTCTGTGGACGATGTACAGTGTGTGCATATGTTCCAGGAAGAGGAGAAGATATGGATCTGTGTGGCGGATATTGAGAGCGAGATGGAGTGCATTGGCATTCGAGAATCTGGAGGGATTTATAGAATCTGAATGGGGCTGAAATCAAGGCAACGCTGGCATAACAAAGGATAGGATGGGTCAAGGATTTGTAGATGTGAAGGATAGTGGAAGGATGCAGTTTCCATGTCCGGACAGACAAGAGTTTCAGAAGGAGGAGTCTATTGTGGGCTTTGTGTTGGATTGTAAGGAGATGAAAAGTTCAGGTGAGGTGACGGTGGAGGGTGAGGTTTGAGGTTGAGGGATTAAAGGGACCAGACTGCGAAGGTCATCGGTCGGTGGAGGGTGAGGCTGAGGTAATTCAGGGTAGGAGCAAGCTGGAGAGGGCAACCATAAATGGCAAGGTAAAAATCATGGAGCCAGATGGAGGGGGTGGTATGACCTTTTGATGATTGCCTGGGTCTTGGTTGATGTGAAGGAGCCACTGGTGGCACCAGTCAGTGAAGTAGTCAAGGTGGTACTGAAGGGTATGGTGGAACCATTGAAGTTTAGGATAGAAGGCAGGAAGGCGGCGCCATCAACAAATTGGAGGAGGTGAACTGGCATTGGAGGCTTGGGCAGGGGGAAGGACAGAGCCTTGGGACACACTGACGTTGGGATAGAATGTATGGGAGTTGGAATTGTGGATAGCGACGTAGGAGGGACGATGCGAGAGGAAGGAGCCAACGAACAGACGAAATTGATGGGAACACCGTGGGTCTGGAGTTCTAACAGAAGCCTGGGATGCCAGACTCAGTCATAGACGCTCCGGAGATCGAAGAAGACAAAGAGAACAAAACGACGGAAGTTGGCGGGAAAGAAGATTGATAAGGTTGTTGTTGTTGTTGTTGTTGTTGTCTTCAGTCCTGAGACTGGTTTGATGCAGCTCTCCATGCTACCCTATCCTGTGCAAGCTTCTTCATCTTCCAGTACCTACTGCAACCTACATCCTTCTGAATCCGTTTAGTGTATTCATCTCTTGGTCTCCCTCTACGATTTTTACCCTCCACGCTGCCCTCCAATGCTAAATTTGTGATCTCCCGATGCCTCAGAACATGTACTACCAACCGGTCCCTTCATCTTGTCAAGTTGTGCCACAAACTCCTCTTCTCCCCAATTCTATTCAATACCTCCTCATTAGTTATGTGATCTACCCATCTAATCTTCAGCATTCTTCTGTAGCACCACATTTCGAAAGCTTCTATTCTCTTCTTGTCCAAACTATTTATTGTCCATGTTTCACTTCCATACATGGCTACACTCCATACAAATACTTTCAGAAACGACTTCCTGACACTTGAATCTATACTCGGTATTAACAAATTTGTCTTCAGAAAGGCTTTCCTTGCCATTGCCAGTCTACATTTTGTATCCTCTCTACTTCGACCATCATCAGTTATTTTGCTCCCCAAATAGCAAAACTCCTTTACAACTTTAAGTGTCTCATTTCCTAATCTAATTCCCTCAGCATCACCCGACTTAATACGACCACATTCCATTATCCTTGTTTTGCTTTTGTTGATGTTCATCTTATACCCTCCTTTCAAGACACTGTCCATTCCGTTCAACTGCTCTTCCAAGTCCTTTGCTGTCTCTGACAGAATTACAATATTATCGGCGAACTTCAAAGTTTTTATTTCTTCTCCATGGATTTTAATACCTACTCCAAATTTTTCTTTTGTTTGCTTTACTGCTTGCTCAATATACAGATTGAATAGCATCGGGGGGGAGGCTACAACCCTGTCTCACTCCCTTCCCAACCACTGCTTCCCTTTCATGTCCCTCGACTCTTATAAATGGCATCTGGTTTCTGTACAAATTGTAAATAGCCTTTCGATCCATGTATTCCAGTCAACATTGTCAAAAGCTTTCTCTAAGTCTACAAATGCTAGAAACGAGGATTTGCCTTTCTTAATCTTTCTCCTAAGATAAGTCGTAGGGTCAGTATTGCCTCACGTGTTCCAACATTTCTACGGAATCCAAACTAATCTTCCCCGAGGTCGGCTTCTACTAGTTTTCCATTCGTCTGTAAAGAATTCGCGTTAGTATTTTGCAGCTGCGACAGATAGTTCGGTAATTTTCACGTCTGTCAACATCTGCTTTCCTTGGGCTTGGAATTATTATATTCTTCTTGAAGTCTGAGGGAATTTCGCCTGTCTCATACATCTTGCTCACCAGATGGTAGAGTTTTCTCAGGACTGGCTCTCCCAAGGCTGTTAGTAGTTCTAATGGAATGTTGTCTACTCCCAGGGCCTTGTTTCGACGTAGGTCTTTCAGTACTCTGTCAAACTCTTCACTCAGTATCATATCTCCTATTTCATCTTCATCTACCTGCTCTTCCATTTCCATAACATTGTCTTCAAGAACATCGCCCCTGTATAGACCCTCTGTATACTCCTTCCACCTTTCTGTTTTCCCTTCTTTGCTTAGAACTGAGTTTCCATCTGAGCTCTTGATATTCATGCAAGTGGTTCTCTTTTCTGCAAAGGTCTCTTTAATTTTCCTGTAGGCAGTATCTATCTTACCCCTCGTGAGATAAGCCTCTACATCCTTACATTTGTCATCTAGCCATCCCTGCTTAGCCATTTTGCACTTCCTGTCGCTCTCATGTTTGAGACATTTGTATTCCTTTTTTCCTGCTTCACTTACTGCATTTTTGTACTTTCTCCTTTCATCAATTAAATTCAGTATCTCTTCTGTTACCCAAGGAATTCTAGTAGCCCTCGTCTTTTTACCTACTTGATCCTCTGCAGCCTTCACTACTTCATCCCTCAGAGCTACCCATTCTTCTTCTACTGTATTTCTTTCCCCCATTCCTGTCAATTGTTCCCTTATGCTCTCCCTGAAACTCTGTACAACCTCTGGTTCTTTCAGTTTATCCAGGTCCCATCTCCTTAAATTCCCACCTTGATAAGGTTAACGAGGTGGTTGTCGGCTGAGAAGGATGGTCGGAAGCCACGCAGGAGGGGAAGGAGGTGATGCTGGTTAAGGTGGTGATGAATATGTCTGGAGAGGATAGATTTGAAGACTTTACTGAACATCAAGGAGAGGCAGATGAGACGATAAGAAGAGGTGTCGTGGTGATGGTGGTGGTGGGGGGGGGGGGGGGGGTTAGTTGGGTTTAGAGAACAGAACAGCAGAATGCGGAAGGTAGCAAGGACAGCCAGAAAGGCAGAAAGGAGGGGGGGAGTGGGAATTTTTGAGGTGGTGGTAGGTGACAACGTCCCGACCAGAAGTGGTGTCGAGTTTGGAGCCGAGTTTGATGTCGAGTGTGGTAATGGGAGGGTTTATGTCTGTGGGGAGTGTTTATGTCGGTGGGGGTAACTGATACAAATACTGGAAACTGTGGCCGAATGGCGGGATGGATATATCAGAGCGTTCGAGGACTGAGGGAAGAAGGTGTATTCAAAGTGAGGATCATCAGGAATGGAAAAGACCTCAGGGAGGCGGGAAGGGGCGGTCGTCATGAAGAAGTGAGAAGTGGCTACCAGTAAGGCGGTGGAAGGCAGACCAGAAGTGGCTACCAGTAAGGTGGTGGAAGGCAGACCAGAACTTGGAGGAATTGGCGATGTGGGTGGAGATGAGTAATGTACATTTCTGGCGCCAGTCCCAGCGTTTATTTGCTGTTAAGAGGATGCGGATGTATCATTTTAATAGCCGATGGCGGAGAAAGCGTTGCTGTAAATCCTCTCTCCGCATATACAACAGTCGTGTAGCTACAGCTTCGGGGAATTAAACACACTTATACCTATTTACGAGTCACAATTACACCCTCCAACACAAACGTCGGAAATCCGTCAACGGTATTTCTTACAAGTGTAGTGCTGATTATCTTGCAACAATATGGCATCTCAATACGAGAAAACTCGATTGTCACCTCCAGTCTAGACCAGCACCATGCACCGAGTGTAGTGTGTACCTGAAGGGCGAGCCGGCCGAGTGGCCGAGCGGTTCTAGGCGCTACAGTCTGAAACCGCGCGACCGCTATGGTCGCAGGTTCGAATCCAGCCTCGGGCATGGATGTGTGTGATGTCCTTAGGTTAGTTAGGTTAAAGTAGTTCTAAGTTCTAGGGGACTGATGACCACAGCATTTAAGTCCCATAGTGCTCAGTGCCATTTGAACCCGAAGGGCAAGAGCCTTTCTTTGTATCTATCCGGGCCGCGCGGGGTAGCCGCTCGGTCTCGGACCCCTTGACGGTTCGCGCGGCTCCCCCGTCGGAGGTTCGAGTCCTCCCTCGGGCTTGGGTGTGAGTATTGTCCTTAGCGTAAGTTAGTTTAAGTTAGAGTAAGTAGTGTGTAAGCTTAGGAAACGATGACCTCAGCAGTTTGGTCCCGTACGAACTTACCACAAATTGTAACTTCCATTTCCAATATCCAATTTTGTACCTGCCAGTCGCGACAGGTTAAGATCTGCAGCCTTCGGTCTGCCGAGCCCTCGAGGCCACGCCTACTGCTCACCGCGGCCCGGCGTCGCTAACTCCGAGGACGCTGCATGACAAACAGACCCGCCTTGGACACAGAATTCTAACTGCAATTCCACTCCTGACATAAACTCTCCGATTTAGAAAATCCACTTTACTCAAGTTAAGATGGGGATGTTGTTATCCATACACCTCGAATTTCTCACCCAAAATGTAGAGTCTTTTCTTTAATGGGCGTTATTTTCTAAGACAGAAGAAATCGGAGCATATACGTGTTTTAGCGTCCCTAAAGTAGTTCTTAGTGTGAAAATCCTGTACAACTATACAACATAGGCTGTATTTCCTGTAAATATTCTCTCATTAAGTAAAAAATTCTATTCTTATCAACTTAATATCTGTTATATTCTGCACCACAGGCTCATGACGGAGTGTTAAGAGCACACTCTACCTCTGTTACAGGATGCCTCATCCCTTTCGAACTCTCTTAAGGCAGTCAAATACCTCATTACCTTCAAAGTCTCCTATGGTAGTCAGATAGGCGCACAGAGGAGTTGTAAATATCAGAGAAATACCACGTATTACTTTACAAATTCAGCCGTCTAGTCGCCACCAGTCACTGACCAGGTAGATAGCTATCACAACGAGAAAAATATCACATTACAATTTTTCTACTACACCTGTATCGCCGTGGCTGACTTGCACTTCCTATTTGTCTCGTTCCTGCGGTATTTATATACCCGCACTACCGCCTTTCGGTGAACATTTTACGCTTCCTCAATCAGTTCGTCAATGAACTGAGGTACAGTTGCTACTTTTCTCTTTGTAGTCACTTCACGAGACGTATGTGGAATGGAGTAATATGTTTGCTCACAACTATTAGTAGAAGTGGTAAAGAGATCACCTCTCAGCCTTCATTTTGTCAGAGTATCAGTTACTCTCCACATTAGCACGAATCTTCCGTCTTTGATATATAGCGATATCTACTGCAGTCGAGTCACAGATCTAACCAGCAATAAATGAACCAATGTCGGGGATTAAGAATGATTCTAACCCACTTGTAATTTATTCGTGATAGTGGATAATGCCCCAGCCTCGGCACCCTGCCTCCTTACCAGTTAACTCCCGTGTCTCCTGGGAAATCCCCAGCCCATTGGCAGGTCCCTCTCACTCTCCCTCACTGGAAAACCCACAACCCTCTCCTCCAGAGGAGGAGACCAGGACTCCAAACGTGGACCTTTGCCTTTCAAATACAGAAGGTAAAAGAAAAGTATCTGGTGCAGTTTTCATATCAAATTAATTGACTGACTAATGAAAATGAACAATTAATCACACCCTCTCTCCCCCACCTGGAAAATGGAAGAAAATTTGGAAAAATCGGAGGGAAACTGAAATTTGCGTAGTAAATTCGAATTTTCTCTGTTAAATTTAAATGCCAATTACATTGCATTGTAGAGGAAACAATAATATTAATAATATACCCCTTATTCATAAAAATACTATTTGTATGTTAATGGGGTCGAAGGATTATTGCATCAGCGATGTAATAATGATGCAGCCTAACTCCCGTCCTCTTATTGTTGGCAAATTCAAAAACTGGCGGAAAATTAAAAAATCAGCAGGAAAGTAAAACTTTTTCCTCTGGCCATGAAGAGTGGGAGTTAGGGAGGGGCAGTTGCCATTTATAGAGCGCTAGAGAGTAGGTTTATCCAACGCCGTTGTAACTGCTGGCTGAATAGGGGATGTTTTCGTTATTAGTCTAGCCAGTATTCCTATGTGGGAAAGGGGGAATAATAACAGGACCGCAAACTGGGGGTGGGGGATTAAGCTCCAGCTGATCTACATGTGAATAGCTGTTGGGAGGGATATAAGAATAGGTAATTACATTAGGAGAGCGACTCACTGTTACCAGTGCTGCTACATTTTTTTTCCTTTATTGTAATTTCATGCCCCTACCTAATATGGGCAGGAGAGGGCTTGCAGTGGCACAGTCTGTCGCTCTTCAGCTGAGTGGCTTTACAAAAATATAAAGAAGGGGAACTCATGCATAAAAAGGGCGAAAAAGGGGGATATAAACATACAGTAAATGGAGATAATGAAAGTTAAAATGTACACTAACATGGGCACATTCACTGGAGGACAGTTAAAAAAGTTGACATAGAGTTAAAACACAACAGCTGGCAAGTTGTGGAGCACTTAAAACTCACTGTAGTGACACACACGTTAAAAGTCGGGCACAGTATAAAAACACACAGAGCGAGAGACAATTAAAAAACCGCTGTAAACGACGAAGCACACACGAAGAATAAAAACTGCTCGTAGGGACCTGCCGAGGGACGGAAAACCAAAGAGGAGAGAAGAAGATGGTAGGGAGGTGCAATTGGGGAGGGGGGGGTGCTGAAGGGGGGAGGAAGAGGAAAAAGGAGTGTGGGCTGCTATACATCCATGCTCACTTATACATCAGTGGTGTAACAGCAGCATCGGGGAATGAAGCACACCCTAGGCAACAGAAACATGGGAAACATATTGTACAACGTTTCTTACAAGTGTAGTGATCATTATCTTGCGAGAACATGGCATCTCAAGAGGAAATATCTGGTCAGTCACCTTCAGTCTAGTCCAGCGCCGTCTACCGAGTGTACTGTGTACCTGAAGAACGAGAGCCTTTCTTTGTACCTGCTGGTCATGACAGGCTGAGACCCAGCTTCCGGTAGGCCGAGCCATCATCATCACGACTGCTGCTGATAGCGGCCCGGCGTCGCTGAGTCCTGGCACACTGCGAGATTAGCAGCTGTGGCTTGGACATAGAGTTCTAACTGCAGTTCCACTCCTCACATAAACTCCCCGGCTTACAAAATCCACTTTACTCAAGCCAAGATGGAGATATTGTTATCCATAAACTTCGAATTTCTCACGCAAAATGTAGAGTCTTTTCTTTTATGTGCGTTATTTTCTAAGACAGAAGAAATCGGAGCATATACGTGTTTTAGCCTAGCTAAAGTAGTTCTTAGTGTGAAAATCCTGTACAACTATATAACATAGGCTGTATTTCCTGTAAATATTCTCTCATTCAGTAACAATTTCTATTCCTATCAGCTTAATATCTGTTATGTTCTGCACCACAGGCTCATGATGGAGTGTTAAGAGCACGCTCTACCTCTGTCACAGGATGCCTCATCCCTTTCAAACTCTCTTAATGCAGTCAAATATCTCATTACCTTTGAAGTCTCCTCTGGTAGTCAGATAGGAGCACAGTGGAGTTGTAAATATCAGGTTAATACCACGTATCACTTTATAAATTTAGCCGTCTAGTCCCCACCAATCACTGACTACGTAGATACCTATCACAATGAGAAAAATCACATTACAATTTTTCTACTGCTGCCGTATCGTCGTGGCTGGCCTGCACTTCCTATTTGTCTTCTTTCTAAGGTATTTATATACCTGCGCTACCGCCTTTCCGTGAACATTGTTACACTTCCTCAATCAGTTCATCAATGAATTGAGGTACAGTTGCTACTTTTCTCATTGCAGTCATTTCATGAGACGTACATGGAAAGAATAAAATGTTTGCTCATAACGATAAGTAGGAGCGGCCTCCTTTTTGCCAGAATATCGCTTCCCTCCCCAACGTCCCCCCCCCACCTCCCCGCCCCATATTAACACGACTCTTCCGGTCTTCAATATATAGCGATATATATCCCCAGCCAAGTTATAGCCCCTACTAATTCTCTCGAAATCCCATCACGTTGCAACAGTACTGTTCCATTAGTCAGAAGGCTATCTAGCCCTGCACCAGTCACTGGTTATGTAGAGGGCTAGCACAAAGAGAAAAGGTAAACCACTAACATTCAGGGAGAAATTCACCACCATGCGGATGCCCGTATGTAGATAGTTTTTACGACTAGTACTGCTTCTGGTGATTTATAGTCAGTGACGAAATAAAACACAGCATGTCACTTCGGCTATTTTAGATTCAATAGCTAGATTTTTCTACATTCAGTTCCAACACCCGCCAATCCTTAATCCCCTGAGAATTGCTATAGCTTACGCGTATCGCAACCCTTACTACACCTAAATACGTATTCCACAAACCATTACACGTTCTGGATAATGTCGTAACAGTATTATCGATTTTTTCCTTCCTTTTCCAGTCACACGCGTATAGATAGAGTAAAAATGAATGTCTGTATGCCTCTATACGTGCCCTAATCTCCTTTATGATCGCTACGCTAGATATATGTTTCTTAATGGCGAAGTAAGCTAATTGCTGAACATTTCATATACGAGAATCGCACAAAGAATATCTGATCGATATAGAATGACTTTCTATAAATATGTCCCTGTACATGCCCTAGTTTCGCTTATCGTATTCCAATGATCACTACCCTAAATATATGACAGCATAATCGTGTCAGAGTCTTCGCTGACAGCATAATGTTTCATGAGAAATACGTCAACAGTTTTTGACTTGGTATAAGCCTCCATAATACAGTTGTAACAGTATCAAAGAACTTCAAACACGCACACTATCCACTGAATCAATCCCATTGGTGCAACGGCCTCGCACCTCCTTGCATAATTCAGAGCTACTGCAAGAGTAGGGAAATACACGATTGTTCATTTCCCTCCTAAGCGCTCTTCGGGAGACGACCGACCATCATACCGTATTCCATCTACATGATAGTGCGCATATGTGTAATATAGTCATTTATTTAAAAGCAAACCCTCCACCAACACTTTTATCCAACTATTGCACATCGAGAGCCAACTAACCAACAAGTACAAGTCAGACCAAATCACTGTCGGTGTTTCCTCCAGCAACATCTAGATACGAGCATTGCCTCTTATATCTCGATCCGAATTGTAGTGCCAAAGCCGGCCGGGGTGGCCGAGTGGTTCTAGGCGCTACAGCCTGGAACCCCACGCCCGCTACGGTCGCAGGTTCGAATCCTGCCTCGGGCATGGATGTGTGTGATGTCCTTAGGCTAGTTAGATTTAAATAGTCCTAAGTTCTAGGGGACTGATGACCTCATAAGTTAAGTCCCATAGTGCTCAGAGCCATTTGAACCATTTTTTGTAGTGCTACAGTCTCCAGGTGACATGCCCACGGGAACTGCGGCCACTCGCCTGCTACACTGTAACTTTTTAGTGGGTGGATTACTGTTCGTAAGGTGAGATTGGGATATGTATGAAAGTATATAGACTATTATTTTTTTACTCGATCAACGCGTAAGGTTGGGATGGAAGGGTATTCGATAATACAGATGCGATGTATCCTCCACCATGGACTGTACGGCGGCTTGCGGCGTATTTGTCTTACACGTAGGATGTTTGCGGGTGAGAAAGTTGGCTGCCAGCAGGCGGAAGACCTGTGGTAGGGCTGGTAGTTGACGCGAACGTAACTAAATCCACTACGGATTAATATGGCTAGAAATCCCGTGCACTATCATCGGGAGAGTTAACTGCAGTAAAACGGCTACCGGTAAGCATCTGGAGAGAGCGGAAGAAGAATGCATACGTCGGGGTCAGATTCATTTGCTGGAATCTTAAGGGAAGCAACCCAAACACTGATGGCTGACAGGGCGGTAAGCTAGAGCCGGAGGATATGTTACGGTCAGCTTCATTTGCTTCTATTTTTAAGAGGGTGTAGTTCGCTATTGAATCTAAAATAGCGGAAATGGCCTACTGTGTTTCATTACGTCACTGACTATAAACCACTAAAGGCAGTACCAGCCGTAAATAATATCTGTATACGAGCATCTGCATGGTGGTGAATTTCTCCCTTAATATCAGTGAGTTGCATTTTCTCTTTGTGATAGCACTCTACATAGCCAGTGACGATTAGAGGGCTAGACAGCCATCTAACTAATGGGATAGTGCTGTCGCAACGAGATAGGATTTCGAGAGAATCAGCAAGGATCGATGAAGTGAAAAAAAAAACCAAACAGAAACAATATTTTAATAGACTTATTACATCCTGTTGGCAACAAAGTTCTCTGTGGACTGCACAACTTCTGTATCACTGCAGACTCGATAAAATCGGAGGAACGAAATTGTCCACTATTTATAGTAGGACCAGGCCAGGTAAATCTATCGTTTTGGAACCAACCTTCAAAATTTCTTAATGACAACATGCAGCCGCAAGCAGAAAATTTACGAAATTTTGGTGGCTATAGAGTGATAGGTTTTTGAATATACGCCCATGAAACGAAACTATTTTCTTTGGACGATGAATAGCGTTACCAGGAAGCATTTCAACATGTGACGAGGATACTATCTTGAGATCTCCGCATATGAAGCTCTTAACTCCAGGAAAAGGTACTGTGTCTTCCATCAGCTAGTAATCGCGTCAACAGCCTCTTGCTGGCAGCAATAAAAACCATTATGAACATCACTGCGAGTTTTTCGGTCCAGTCCATTTACTAGATATTACAATGTAATATGACGTCCATACTTATTGACTTCTGTCTGTTACAGAATACTGACACATATTGTGTGTTCAAACATAGTGAGTTATATCGAACAGACTGACCTCCTCCATACTAACCAGCATGAATTTCGAAAATATCAGTCGTGCTAAAACCAGCTCGCGTTTTTCTCACGTGACATCCTGAAAGCAGTGGATCAATGCAATTGGAGTAGATCAGCACAGTCAGTTGGGTAAACTGTTTCTAGATTTCCGAAAAGCATTTAAGTTGCTAACACATCAGCGTTTAATAACACATGTACAAACATGTGGAATGTCACACAAAATAAATTAGATTCAGGATTTCTGGCATAGAGAGCCAGATATAAATTTAGAAGTAACTTCAGGTGTGCCAAGGGACGTAGACGACATTTACTCAGAATTACTGAAATCCTTGGGAGGGCAGATAATGACAAAATTATTCCATCTTGTATGCAGTGTATACTGAATGGAAATGAAGTCCCATGCTTCTTTACAGAGCGTAGGGGAACGATGCGGGAGACCCGCACCGCCTTACTAGGCAAGGTCCTAATGGAGGTGATTTGCCGTTGCCTTCCTCCGACCGTAATGGGGATGAATGATGATGATGAAGACGACACAACAACACCCAGTCATCTTGAGGCAGGAAAAATCCGTGACCCCGCCGGAAATCGAACCCGGGACCCCGTGCTCGGGAAGCGAGAACGCTACCGCGAGACCACGAGAGGCGGACGTAGTGTATACTAGACAGATAAATTATCCGCAGACTTAAGAATGTAATAATTTCAATTGCAAAGAAGGTGGGTTCTGATAAAAGTGAATACTACCGATCCATTAGTTTCACAATTCATGGTTGCAGAATACTGACTCAAATTATATACAATAGAATGGAGAAACATCGACTCTAACTTTGGAGAAGATATTTTCGGGTTCTGGAGAAATGTATCAACAGTTGATACAATGCTGATCCTATATCTTACATTAGAAGATATAAGGAAGAAAGACAAACCTACGTTTACAGAATTTGGAGATGTAGATAGTGTTGCTTAGAATATACTGTTTGAAATTCCGAAGGTAGCGGGGTTAAATTACAGGAAGTGAAATTTACCTAAAATTTGTACAGAAAACGGGCTGGATTTATAAGAGTCGAGGAGCATGAAAGGGAAAACAGGGTTGTAGCTTATTCCCGACGTTATTCAATTTGTATTTTGAGAAAGCAGTGAAGGAAACAAAGGAGAAATTTAAGAAAGGGACTGAAGGTCAGGGAAAACAAACAACAACTTTGAAGTTTGCCAGTGACATTGTAATCCAGTCACAGTAAGCAAAGGACCTGGAAGAGCAATTGATCGGAACGGATAGTGCCTTGTATAGCAAAGTGATTATAAAGGTTATAAGATTAGCATCAACAAATTTAAAACGATTGTAATGGAATACAGTGGGATTGTATCATGCTCCGCTGCGGGGATTAGATTAGAAAACGAAACACTAGAAGTACTGTCTGAGTTTTGCTATTTGTACATCAAAATAACTGGTGGCGGCCGAAAAAGAGAGGATATGAAATCCAGAGTGGCTGTAGCAAGGAAAGCATTACTGAAAAAGAATTTGTTAAGCTCGACTATAAATTTAAACGTTCGGAAGTTCTTTCTGAAGCTGTTTGGAGAGTACTCTTGCACGGAAGCAAAAAGTCGACGATAAGCTGATCGGACAAGAAAAGAACAGAAGCTTTTGAAATGTGTTGCTACAGAAGAATGCTGAAGATTAAATGGACATGTCATGTAACTAATGATGCGGTACTGAATCGAATTGGAGACAAAATGAAACTGTGGCAGAACTTGACTAAAAAGAAGGTGTGTGGAAGCAAGCCAGTTCTAGTGAGGCGGGTAAAGTACTGACTTTTTCTCAGGCGCTCAGCCAAGGTCAATTCAGCAGAGCGCTTGACGTATCCTGTGAGGCGGTAACAAAGAGATTGCACCATGTACTTATATAAAATTAGATGTTTAAGTATTGTTCCAAAATTTGGTCGGATTATGTAATACTATGCAAAGGTTAAATATTGTGAATCTCAACATGGTTCATCAATCAGTTACTTCAAAAATCCACTATTTGCAAAATTGTATAAGGTGTACTGTAATAAAGGTAGAAAGTTCTGCTTTTGAGTTGGAAGCAGTTATCATATAAACACATGGTAAACTTTTTCAGGAAGATATATCTTTTATATTTTCAATGATTCCATATTTTTCGAAATATTAGGAGCATGTAGTATTAAAGTTACAGATTTATTATTCTGGAATGAGGTTCAGTTTATCATAATGGCGTATGGTAGAAATTTCCATGAAGATACTTCGTCTACTTTTTGAATTATTAAGGAAAAACGTTCCAATGCAAATTTTGTAAAACGAGCTAGATTCATTAATGTGATAATGGAACTGTACCAGGTTTTAAGATAATGTTGTAAATTTTAAGAAATACAGTATTAAAACAGAGGCAGTTCAGAGGATACCATCTACCGTCAGTTCAGTTCGGAAAATTCTGGAGTTTAAAATTTAAGAGTTCTTGAGCTAAGGAAACAAATAATTTTTAGTCATAAATGGTGTTGGCTGTGAGCTGTTGCCTGAGCTGGCAAGTGTTCCCTTCGCTGTCCACATCGAGTATATATAAATAATACGTGTCTGCACCTGGAAGGTCGTTCAATCTTTGTCAAGCATACGGGAATGCGTTAATAATGGCTGACATTGTGTTTTGGTTGAATGATACGTCACGTATAGTGAGTGAAAATACTTGGATTATGAATTTATCTGGAAAAATCGTGATCCATTCTTCGTGTACTGTTTTGCGTGCCGGCCGCTATATCATTAAAAACCACGTTGCAAATGTCAGATTTTTTTTCTTTATTGAATTTCGATCCCCCCCTCCCAGGAGGGTGCGGGCTGACAGAAGCATAAAAAATGCCGCTCTGCAGCCTACAGAAGAGTTAAAAACATAATGAGGAAATAACAAAACAATAAAACTAGGCGATAAAACGGTGAATGTTTAAAACTGTCACGTGGCGAACAGTTGCGAAGTGAAAATATAAAAACAAGGGGTTCGTGATGCTGATTAAAACACATAGTAATTAGACAGGCACAACTAAAAAACATGGAGACAGTCTGATTTCTGTTCGCAAGAGTTAAAAAACACACCTAGCGACAGTATGGCATCTGTTCGCAACACTTAAAAAGGGGATGCATGAGACCGAACACTCACATAAGGACTGCACGATAGACACGAAGGCAGATGAGTGGGGGGGAGCGGGAGGAGGACCCAGACAGATGGTGAAAAAGGGGGGAGAGGAAAAGCAAAGAGAGGGGGGAGACCCGATGGAGGGACAAGACACAGAAAAGGGGAGGGGCAGGGTGGATGAGAGAAGGAGTGGGGAAAGTAGTGGAGAGGAAAGCAAAAGGACTTGGGGGAGAGAATGAAGTCTAAGAGAGGGTAGGTGGGGAAAAACAGGATGGAAGGGTGAGGGAGAGGGAACCCAGGAAAAGGACAGAGGGAAGGAGGGTGAGATGAGGATCAGAGTTGATAGGAGTGATAAACAGAGGAAGAGGTGGGCATCATCTGGGAGTGGGATTTGACAGAAGCCACCTTGGGAAAGGAGATGAAGGGTGTGGAGGTGGAGGGTAGGGGGGACACAACGGTGAAGGTGTGGCAGAGGGTGGGGGTTGGAGAGGTTAGAGAGAAGAGGAGAAACCAGGGGATGGGGGGGATCAAGTCAACAGGAGGTGCAGGGGACTCAGATATCTTCGAGAAGCAGATGGGGGAAAGGAATCAGGTCACAGAGAATCCGAAAGGGGGACAGGAGGCATATAAAAAAGCTGAAGTGGAATGTATGGCACTCAAGGATCTGGAGGGACTTACAGAATTTAGAGGGGGTGGGTATCTAGGTGGGACTGGCATGTCAGAGGATGGGATGGATTATGGATTTGTACGTGTGAAGGATGGTAGAAGGGTTCAACCTTCATGTCTGCCAGAGAGAAGTTTAAGGAGATGGAGGCAGTTGTGGGCTTGAGATTCGATAGAGTGGAAATGAGGGATCCAGGTGAGGTGATGGTCAATGGTGAGTCGAAGGTAGGTGAGGGTGGTGGAGAGGTGGACAGAACGGGTGCAGATAGTAAGGGAAAAATCAAGGAGCCAGAAGAAGCGAGTGGTACAACCTACGATGATTTCCTGGGTCTTGAAAGGATTGATTTTGAGGAGCCACTGGTTACACCATGTGGCAAAAAGGTCAAGGTTATCCTGGGGAAGGCGTTGGGACTGTTGAAGGGTAGGAGCAAGGGCAAGGAAGGTGGTGTCATTAGCATACTGCAGGAGGTGGACTGGAGGGGGGGTTGGGGCATATCTGCTGTTTACAGGAGGTAGAGGAGAGGGGAGAGGATAGAGCCCTGGGGCACATCCGCAGAGGGGTAGAAGGTGCGGGAATCGGCATTATGAATGGTAACGTAAGATGGACAGTGGGAGAGGAATGAGGCAATCAGACATAGTCGATAGGAAGGTTGTAGGTCTGGAGTTTAGACAGGAGACTGGGATGCCATATGTGGTCGTAGGCCTTTTTGAGGTCTAGGGAGACAAAAATGGTGGAGCAATGGGAGTTAAGCTGGAGGGAGAGGAGATGGGTGAGGCATAGGAGTTTGTTGTCAGCAGAGAAGGAAGGTCGAAAGCCGCATTGGGTGTTGGGGAAGAGTTGGTGTCGGTGGAGGCAGTGATGGATTCCAAGAGCTTGCTGAACACTGAGGTGAGAGATATAGGGCGATAGGAAGAGGTGTTAGATGGAGGCTTGTTAGGTTCAGGGAATGTCAGGATACGGCAGGTTTTCCTCAGGTTGGGGTAGAAGCCGGTGGCAAGGATTACGTTGTAGAGGGCAGAAGGACTGCAAAGAAAGAGGGATTGCAGTGGTTCAAATGGCGGTAGGTAACGCGGTCGTGGCTGGGGGTAGTGCTGCGTTTAGTGCAGAGTGTGAGGCTGATGTCTTGTGTAGTGATGGGAGTGTTAAGTTCTGATGGTGGCCCAGGTACTGGAAGCTAGGAACAAGGGGAGGAGCGGACGTATCCACATGTTAGATTATGTTGGGGAAGAGGGAATAATCAAATTGGGCATCATTTGGAATGGAAAAGACATAGGTGTGAGGCAAAGTGGTTGGCCTTACTGAGGTTGTCAGGAAAGGGACGGTCATCAAGGAGGAGAGGGTACTGCGGGGTAGGGCGGTTCCGAGTAAGGTGGTGGAAAGCGGACCAATACTCGGAAGAGTTTATTGGGGGCGTGGTGTTGAGTTGTGTGTATGTCTGCCGCCAGGCACAGCGTTTCTTCACAGTAAGGATGTTGCGGATGTGTCGTTGTAATTGCCAGTGGCGGGTGAGCGCGTCCCGGTCACGATGTAGAGGCGACGGGATTCACGAAGGAGAAGGACGGCCTGTGGGGGCAGGGCTGGGCGGTGTGGGTGGTTGGCTTTGGTAGAGAGGCTAAGACGACGTCAGGAGTGGTGTTGGATTTGGATCGGGTGTGTTGAGGGAGGGGAACCAGGTGTCCCAGGAGAATGGTGATAAACTGATGCCACCGCTGGAGACCGCAAATGTTCGAGGTTATTCTCCACTTTTAAGGCGAGCAATCAACTCTTCATTAACGAGAACAAAGAATAGAAATCGCTTGGGGAGGGGAGTGTTTCGAGCACTGAGTACAGTAGGAAATGTTAATTATTCGAAGAACCAATCCGTTCTGCGTGTGAACATTGATCATAATATACTGCTTCGTTCAATGGCAGTAGACTTATATATATCGTCGTGGTTCCTGACTCCTATGCATCATTCTTAGAGAGTTTCAATACTTTATTTCAACTTAGGGGAGCTAAGAAGTGAACCTGTGGAATGAAGACCATGGACAGTACATTCTCCATTCTGGCTGTCCGCACTAAAAAGTTTTTATGCCCTTGTAAAAGGCTGTTGTAGTTAAAACTCGCAGAAGACTAACAAACATTTCACCGTACAAAGTTAGAGAACAAACGACTTATTTTTACCCGCCACCCTGCAAAGGTATCGGTTGATAGGAGACATCATGAGGTGGCAAGGAATCGTCGGTTTAGTATTGGAAGGAAGTGTCTGAAACAAAAATAGTAGGAGACTAAGAAATGAGTACAATAAGCAGGTTCAGACGGGGGTGCTGATTACAGTAATAATTCGAAGTAGAAGAGGCTTGCTCAGATTAGACTAGAGCGGAGAGCCGCATCAAACCAGTCTTCAGACTGAAGACCACAACATATTTTGCATGGTAGTTCCATTCATATACCTCCCTCGTATGTCTTCTTTCTAACTAGAAACGGTATGGGAAAGCAGAATATCTATCTTATGCAGCCAGTCAGTGCTTTAAGTGAATGCGAGTTCGATGTCATATCATCTTGTATGGAATGATAACTGGAATTATCCTATACAATAATGCAGCCTTCTTACAGCGGACGCAACGTGTTAACAAAGAAATTCTGTGTCTGGCATTCCAGAAACGTAACCGGATTCAACGAAACCTATAGCCATAAAACAGCTTGTCTACTGGTATAAAACCCCCGTTTCCCTGATCAGATATGGCACAATACGTCTTGTGCCTCAAACTGCAGCTATTTCCAGCCTTCATCTGTCCTTGGAATCGTTTCAAATTATTCTGTCGCTCTGGTTTTCCAGAATCCATGTTTGGGTCAAGTTAACCATACGCCTACTCCCTCCGATACGCAGTAAATGCGTAGATTAAAAAAAGCGTAACTCTCGTGGAGATAGTATCCTTTGCTTCCATCAGACCTTTTTGTACAGTCTTACACATTTTGAAATCGACACTGATAGCTTCCAACAGAGTAAGATCGGACGTTCCAGAGCCCTCTTTGATAATATCTGCTCGGATTTAGCTGAACATAATAAACTCTCTACTTACTGTAGTACTGCAATTCAGTTATGTAGGCCACTTTTTTGAATTGAGACTGTCGTATCAGTGTAGACATATCAACTTTTCCGTTTATATCCACATCGTGGCAAATGCAGAGCAATACATACACGTTAGACATCTCAAGAAGGTACTATTCCGGCAGTATGTTGCACTTTTCTGACTGAGACTCCACATGCTTCTGCAGTCAATGTTTGTGTTTGGGTAATAGCTTCTTTATGAATAAGCTTGCTGAAAAACTCTGACATTAGGTAGTGGGTACTTACTTTGTTTTCGAATGTCCGTCTGGTCATATTGCTCATTAAAGTGAGTTAGTCCGACACACAGTTCGCCGTTCCTCGTCACTCGACTACTAGCTGTCCCTAAGAATTCGAAAACTGACAGAATGGGGGAAGTTCTGCTTGAAAAGAGCAATTTTCATTTTGATGGTGGGTTGTGACAGCATTGCAGAATATACAGAAATTTTAAAAAAATAACCACTCCTAGTTGGCCTGATTTACGAGTAAGGTTATTAGTTATTTCGAAGCCTGACATGTGTCTACGCTTACGTAGCCTTCTTGCTGTCTTCGCGAAAAATTCTGAAATTTTATACTCTCGCGAGGAAGCTGACTATTAAAAAGTCTTCAAATACATAATTTGGTTTCTTATCTGAATATGTGCGCCACACAAAGGGGCGCATTTCACAGTAATTTGTCATGCAACACAAAAAAAGCTTCATATGCTCTCTATCCTAGCCGGGTACAATAATACACAACCTCTACATGTCCTGACGTCTGCATTGCCCCAAAGTTGATTTTATATTAATACAGGTACAGCTTTACGATTAGAACGTTTACGTATTTGAAATGAAATGAACATTGTAAAATGTAGCAAAAGTTTATTGTGACGGGACATACAAGAAGTTCACTTCACTGAATCTTAAATTGTTTACAGAAATATTCATTTGATGGTTCATTAAATTCAATGACAGTTAATATTATTACTGATAAAAATTTCATTTCTCTCTTAAATATTAAATCCGCCAGGAAATTGATATGCAGTACGTAAGCGGCGTATTTTTATAGAAAATTTAATATTATGGTAAGTTACAGACAGAAGAGAAGTAATCCATGTTCTAATAATTAAACCAATGGTTTTCTGTCGCACCTGACTGTGGTATCAGTGTTCTGTAACTTGAGAGAGCTTTACTATGGCAAACTGATTTCACTTTAGTTTTTAATTCTACTGATTCTACAGATTCCCTTGTTTTAATGTGTCCAAGAATCTGTACAAATTGACATACACTTTTCTAGTTTATGGTGTTTGATTCATCAACTCTCCAAGTTTGGCTCCCCTAGAGTTGGCAGGTCTGCTTGACCTTGGGACGGCACCAGTGCTGTTCTCTTTCTCTGTTCCCTCAGTTCAGTCCAGGAGTGCGTGCAGTGCAGAGCAACTCAGAAAACAATGAGTACTGCGCAACAGAAAGCGCAGTGTGTTATTTGTCTTGTGAAAACTGAATCAGTTATAACAGCGTAACGTGATTTTAGACGTCAGTATGGCGGTGAACCACCTATCTGTCATTAGCTAAAGTCTTTCAATGGAAATCAGCAGGTAGACCAAGAACTTCTGAAGATGTTGTTAAACAGATCCGTGTTTCGTGTGTTCGGAGCCCGAAGAAGTCATTGGCCAGACATAGTCTACAGTTAGGAGTGCCTACAGATACTGTGTATCATGTTGTGTGTAAAAGACTTAAGTTGCGTGCCTACAAATTGCAACTGTTATAGGAAATAAAACCTATTGATAAAATAGATATGTATGAGTTCGCTGTTGGCTTTCTACACACCTCATTACAGTAACCATGCGCTTGCGGCTCTTGTCAATCGCTTTCCAGGAAGGTGGATAGGCAGGACTGGCCCAATTCTTAGCCGCCACAAAGCGCAGACTGAACCCCACTGGACATTTTCCTTTGGGGTCACATAAAAAATGTTGTGTAGAGTTAAAGGATCAGAGACCTAAATCATTTACAGGAAAGAATCGTCGTGGCGGTTGGGACAGTTATATCTGAAATGTTGGTGAATACATGGCGAGAAGTGGAATATAGTCTCGACTTGTGCAAGGCAACAAATGGATCCCTCGCAGACGTCTAATTACATTAAACAAAACTTGAAGGATTTCTCTTTCATGATATGTACTCATTGATGTAATTTTTCATTAATTTCCTCATTAAATTTATACTTAAAAGTATGGAGTTCTTTCTCAAACGCCCTGTATATTGTAGTATATCTCTACTGTGACGGTGCAAAGCAACTAGGGAGCTTCTCACCTTCGTGAGTATACCCTCCACAGACATGATGTGAAAAAGGAGTCCATATCTGAACCTCGTCACTTTTTCGCTGGTAATCAGGAACGATAATGCGCTATGTAGATTAGTTATTGAAGACTATTTCTGGTATATATTTTATACTTGCAATTTTCAAGCTATGTTATAGCTTCATTTCAGTTACTTCAGACTTACAACATGACGAAAGTGTCGCTACCAGCACATCTAATACGCGGTGGACAGTAACTTCAACGAATTTTGTATGTAGAATCTACAAGAAATCATTCTGTTTCAGACAGCTTACCTCTAACCCCGGCATGGACTTCAGTTGTTATCATCCTTGTATTCGTCAGATCAGTCGAACAATCCTACGAGTTTCTCGTGGTGTAGTCTTTCAGGAAAGACCAATGCCTTCAATTGTGGTCACAAAGTTGTTTTGAGTCCATCTATCAGCACTCCTTCTGCAGCCACTGCTCTGCAGCCCATTGTCTATACGATATATTGGTGTGTTGCCAATGATTAGATCTTTCTTAAAGTCTGCAAGGCGGCGACAAACTGCAAGTGCACCTCCTCTGGACTTCCAGTGTTGCGCTCTGAAGCTGAAAAATTCCAGTAACGTCAGGCACATCCAACAAACATCACGTTCTCTCACCATTCTTAATTTGTAGGAATGGCCTTTTTCGTAACGTACGTACAGAAAAGAAGCTAGCATTGGGATGATTTTTTTTTTTTACAGATTACTAATACATAGCGTGACCGGTTCATGTCCGGTTCAACAGTCGCGGTAGACAAGTAAGAGGAGACTCAAAGCAACGGCTGAATAACAGCCGAGCATAGCACTTTGAAGGTGTGGCGGTGGAACTTTAAGTTCCGTGACACCCTCCGACGGTGGAAGGACAGAGAAGGGGTGCAGCAATGCACCAACTCTATGGTCAGGGAGAAAAGTGGCTGGACGTGAACAGGCCACTGCTAGTGACTGTACGAAACGGGCAGAAAAACGTGCTCTTATTGACATTGGGATGAAATTTTAATCAGTGTATCTAAGTAGCATGAAAATAGTGGAGTATGGGTTCGCTAGCATTCAGTCAAGATTTTCATCCAGTAGCACTTCCGATTTCCGCCAGTTTATTTGAAAAGGCTTATGCGGAGAGAGGTACATGGAAATTCGATAACGTTTATTAAATCACCTAACATTACCGATCAGTACACTGAGAACAGAGCCGATAATAAAAGTGACTGCAGGACGGTAGGGTGGTGCCCAGTGGCGCCGCGAGGTGCGCCGCTGCTAGCGTGGCTCTGGCGGCGAGGCGGCCGCCGTGGGAAGCTCCCTTGTTAGGCGGCGCCATCCTCGCTGTTCTTTACGCGCAGACGAGCTCTTTATGCAAAGCAAGTGCTAATCAATTAAAGCGAGCTGCAGATCCACGGTAGAGAATAACTCGGTGGACGGGGGAGGGAAAGGTGCAAAGGCAGGTCAGAAAACGTAAGGGTGGCGTCACGAAGTGGGGCGGGCGGATGTGCTGCGAGTGGTTGTTACAGTGTTCCTGAGAAGAAATACTACGGGATTTCGTGACAGCTTCGTCTTGCTGTCAAAAGCGCTTCTCCCATGGCACTTCACTTGTTAAAGTCCTAGATGCAAAATAAGCAGACCAGATAAAAAATTAGTGGCACCTGGAGAAACAACGCTAGTACCTAGCTCCACCACCTCTAGCATTTGAATATGAAGATGGTATCTGTTCTCAAAAGAACAGATACCATTGATGACCGTGCAGCTTCTCTAGAATGATATGATAAACAAATCGAAACCCTTAGCTGCCGACAGGTGTTGTGATATACATCAATGGGGACAGCTGAAAATGTGCAGCCCGACCGGGACTTGAACCCGGGATCTCCTGCTTACGTGGCAGACGCTCTATCCATCTCCACATTCTCAACTGTCCACAACCTACAATCGCAGTGTTCCTAATAGATATTTCCCCATTCGCTCATTACTCGCGCCAAGCTGACGAGTATCGTAAGAGTTCGGGCAAAGCGTGCGCATTCGCACAGAAGAAGGTCAATGGCCGGGTAGCCTTTAACTATATGAAGATGGTATCTGTTCCCGAAAGAACAGATCAACGGTATCTGTTCTTTCGGGAACAGATACCATTGATGACCGTGCAGCTTCTCTAGAATGAAATACATGCCGGCACGGTAGCTCGGCGTGTTCTGTCAGAGAAGCGCTAGCCCTCTGTGACGTCCGCCTAGACCAAACGCAACGAACGATACCGAACAAGAAGGAAAAATGAAAATAAACATGGATAGTGCGTCTGTCATGTAAGCAGGAGATCCAGGGTTCGAGTACAGGCTGGGGCACACATTTTCAGCTGTCCCCATTGATGTATATCAACAACACCTGTCGGCAGCTAAGGGTTTCGATTTAATTATCACCTCTAGCATTGATAATGGTCACATTTTGGCGGGAAAGAGACTCCGACAGTTGCTTTAGACATGCCTTATGCAGCTGAAGCCACTTATCGACGATTAGATCAAATGTTGCAAATACTCTCAGACATTTTCTGTGGGATGGTTACCGGGCGATTTAGCGAGCAAGTCGACATGCATTGAGCGCTTGTTTTCATCAAAGCAGGACTATATGCGTGCAACTTTGTGAACACGGCTGTCAACTTGGGAAACAGGAGTGTCCACAGCATACTCATCGTGATGACGTAGCAGAAATGGCACTTGATCATCGCGACGAGTGAAGTAAAAACACTGTTCTATGTTCACGGTAAATTGAATGGGTGGACCCAAGTCATGGTACGAACAACACTCCAAAGACACCAAAGAATCATCACAGAATCATCCTCCACGTAATACGCATTAAATGCTTCACTGCAACCGGCCGCGGTTGCCGAGCGGTTCTAGGCACTACAGTCTGGAATCGCGCGACCGCTACGGTCGCAGGTTCGAATCCTGCCTCGTTCATGGATGTATGTGATGTCCTTAGGTTAGTTAGGTTTAAGTAGTTCTAAGTTCTAGGGAACCTCAGAAGTTAAGTTCCATAGTGCTCGGGGTCATTTGAACCATTTGCTTCATTGCAGTGTCGGTGTTTTGGTCTTACGGACAAATCGGTAAGCGGTTCGAAATACTCTATTCAGTCACTCAGTGACTGACAAGAAAGCGAAAGGCAGTATGTGGAAGGGCAAAATACCTAATTCGGTCTTTCAGAATAGTTTCACCGCGGAAGATCGTAGACTGGTCTCTGATTTCAGTCATCGTACGAACGACGAAATGGCAGATATTGAAATAACCGGTCGTGGAACAGAAAAGGAATTGCAATGGCTTAGTAGTGGAAAGGAGTCAGGACCATGTGGCATAGATATTACATTCTATAAAGATTTTGCGGAAGAACTTGCTTCCCTTCTAATGGTAGATCGCTGGAGCAAGGAACGGTACCTAACGACAGGAGAAAAGCGGAAATCATTCCAGTTTTTAAGAAGGGTCGTAGAACAGATGAGCACATTTATTTGCTTATATCGTTGACATCAATGTGGTCTAGAATTAGGGAACATTGTTTATGCCCAAGAATCGTGACGTTTTTGGAGAACGAAAATCTCATCTATCAAAGTCCACATGGGTTTCGCAAGCAGAGCTCTTGTCAGACTCAGCTCGCTCTGTTCTTCCACGAGATCCACAGCACTACAGACATCGGCACTCAGGTTGATGCCGTGTTTAATGACTTCAGGAAGGCATTTGACACCGTTGCGAACTGCCGTTTAGTGAAAAAAAGCGATCTTAACGAGTATCGGACCAGATTTGCGATTGGGTTCTAGACTTCCTTGCAGGTAGAACATGTCGATCTTAACTAAACAAAACTAAACTAAACAGGTAATTTCCGGAGTACTCCAAGAAAATATGAGATTACTGTTCAAAATGAGTATAAATGACGTCGTAGAAAGCGTGGAAAATTCTTTAAGGATGTAAACAGTTGATGCGGTTGCCCGAAAGAAAGTAACAACGCCAGAAGGCAGTACAGATTTGTAGAATTACTCACGGTGAACTGATGAATGGTGCAGCCTCTGGCAGTTGACCAGGAACCTAAATAAAAGTAACTCCGGCAGGGGGTGTTGCTGCTGCATGATAACGCACGTCCCCAAACCGCAAATGTTGTAACGCCGAAGTTAAGTCAACTCAAGTGGGAGACACTAGAGCATCCGTCATATAGTCCTGAACTCTCCCCATGCGACTATAACGCCTTCGATCCCTTAAAAAAGATCTTGAAGGGTCGACGAGTCCTGTCGGACGAGGATGTGCAGCAGGCAGTTAAGGACTTCTTCGTGCAGCAGGACAGAGTGTTATACTGAACAGGTTTCTTCAACCTGGTACGTTAGTGGGATGATTGCCTCAAGGCTCACGGAGATTTCGCGTGATTGGCGTACCGACTCCGGAGTGTGCGGTTCGGAGTGAAAACTTTTGATCGCCCCTTGTACATACTGCTGCGACGTGTGATGATCAGAGTACATTGGCACTATAGTTAACAGAATAGTTTCATTGTGCAATCTCCCATTTGGCCGTGGTTATTGACAGTGCAGGCGAATATGGTAATAATTTCGAAATTTTTTATGCGAGAACATTTAAAGTTTTTAAAATAAAACAAACTTTATTACGATTCATGCCTTTATTCTTCATGTCTACGCATTTGCATTGCTCTACTGCTAGAGGCTTTCGAATTGTGGCGTGTTACATGGCAGTGTATAACGTAACTATGTCGGTGCTAGAGAAACAACGTGGTGTAACCCTGATTTAGGTTTTTCGTGATTTCCCTAAATCGCTCCAGGCAAATGCCAGGATGGTTCCTTTGAAAGGGCACGGCCGAATTCCTTCCCCGTCCTTCCCTAATCCGATGGGTCCGATGACCTCGCTGTTTGGTCTCTTCCCCCAAAACAACCCAACCCTCTTCTTTCAGCATGACAATGCCCGACCACACACTAGAACTGCGATACCTGCAACAGTTCAACGCCTAGCGTTCACTGCCATCGATCATCCTCCATGCAGTCCCGACTTGGCCCCGTCCAATTTTCATCTTTTCTCGAAACTTAAGAAAACACCTTCGAGGACTTCACTTTGATAGTAATGAAGCGGTGCGAGCAGAGGTGAGGTTGTGGCTCCGTCAATAAAATCAAACATTCTACAGTGACAGTATCAACCAACTGGTTTCTTGTTGGGAGAAATGTATTATTCGCCAGTGTGACTATGTTGGGAAATAAGACAAGAAGAATAAAGATGCAGAATGTTAATAGCGTTTGCTTTCTCTCAAAAGTCTTTACTTTTCAGCTCGCTCTCTTATACCTACTCATGATAATCTCGTTCTGTATGATGGTGGGGATGACACGACTCCCCACCTGTTGCATAGGATTGCCAGCACAAGCTACGTATAGCTGGAGACAAGATCTCCAAGACTGTCAGGCCACGACACGGTCGTCTTCAAATATCTTCTTACGCAATCGACGTTTCGACGCCTCTGCTGGGATGGTTTAGCTAACCGGTGACGGTAGAAGATCATAAAAATGATCCCATCAGAGGATTTGAATAATCGATTGTGCAAAATAAATCTGATGAGAAACATGACGCGACCTAAGAATCCAGAAGGTATAAAAAATTAATTTCCAGTTTCAAATGCAATAATATTTGTAAATAGCGTACTTTTGGAAGCATAGTCCACGAATATATATAAACTTCGAACTACTTGCATCTCTGTATAACACGTTATTATGTTAGATCACGCAGTGATAATATGGTGAGTTGTCTTACGTCAAAAGACCACCTCTTCCGTTTCCTCTCGCTACCTGCGCCATCGTTACAGGTAACACGAGAGACAGCACTAGCTGGAAGCTCCGATATACCACTTGTTTGCTTTACTCTAGACAGGTGACTGCATCCTCCGTTTTCTGCGGCCGGACTCGGTTTGCTCGTCGCCGCCTATGGTAACAATGAGACAAATGGAGTGAGCGCACTGTCGACATTCCGATTTACAGGGTCTATATCTACAACGATGCCAGAGGAAAGTACGGTTGGAAGGGGAGCGAGGCAATGCTGCTGCCTCTTCCCGCTACTGTTTAACATATAGTTGGAGGATATTATTCAGAAAAACGTTTGAAACGAAAAAGAGGAGTGCGGTTTGGTGGTAGAAGGAGAGAAAGTATTCGATTTACGGATGATATGGTGTTACTGGTGAAGAGTGAAAGAAGAAAAAGACAAAAGTGAGAAAAACTATAAAGTTAAGACAGGAAGATGTAGACCAAGTTAGTGTTTAAGAAAAACTGTGATACATTATTACGGAAGACTTGAGATGCAGTAAGGGAGTGAAAATACGTACAGTAATTGCCAAGGAGACATTTAATAAGAAGAGCAGTCTTCTGTGTCGGTGCATGGGCAGGGACCTGAGGAGGAGACTAGCAAAGTGCTTTGTATGGAACGCGGCATTACACGGAGTTGAGACATTCACACTGAGGAAAGAGGAAGAAAGAGGAATAGAAACATTTGAAATGTGGACCTGGAGGAGGATCGAAGGTATAAATGGGTAGACAACGTGAGAAATGAGGAGGTGCTGAGAAGAGTGGAGGAAGAGAGAGAAATTTTAAAGGTAAACGAGAAGAGGAAACACAATTGGTTTGGACAGTGGATGAGAAGAGATTGTTTAGTGATGGATTTATGGAAGAAATGGTACATGGAAGAAGAAGATGGCGCAGAACATATCAGATAGTGGATAGTATAAGGACAGAAAGCAATTATAAGAAATCGAAGAGGGTAGCTATAGACAGGACTGCATGGAGAGCAACACGTGAAGATCTGCCTAGGCCAGAGCACTGATGATGATGATGAGGATCCGATGACCATGTCTATTCGCACGCTTTTCAGCTACACAACTGATAAAAAAGGTCCTGGTACAACGGACTCGCGTAGATACGTATTACAGCGCTCCTACATTATTGTATTTCAGTCCATTGCAATTGTCATCTACGTACATTTCCTACTACGCAAGATATGAGAGTGAACCAAAATCTCATTTTTACGTAATAAATTTTTTTTTACTTAATATAACATCAAGACAGATATATTTACGGTTGAAAAAAAAAGAAACATTACATCCTCAGAGGAAACTTGCGAGAGACAAAATCGTGAATATTCGTTACTTTAGGTATACAGACTGTATTCGCAATGGTAATATTTTACTTATATTATATTATTGACACTTTGGCTGCCTGTGTATTAAACTGATTCGCAATATGACATACGTGGCAGGCTATATGCATCAAATTGATGTACAAATGATATGAACAGCTATAATGATTTCAGATGCGTATTGCGTATATAGTTGTCCCAGCCTCCTGGTGAGGCGGTGCACGTTTGGTTCCTAATTTCTTTTGACGGACAGTATGACAATTGACTCTTGTAGTTTGCCCTGTAGTCAACTGTTTCCTTGCGTTTAGGACCTCTGGTTACACTCGCGATAGCTCTCACGGCAATGTTGTTAGCGGTTATAGGTGTTTGAAGTCGAGTATCCTTAAATACACTCCTGGAAATGGAAAAAAGAACACATTGACACCGGTGTGTCAGACCCACCATACTTGCTCCGGACACTGCGAGAGGGCTGTACAAGCAATGATCACACGCACGGCACAGCGGACACACCAAGAACCGCGGTGTTGGCCGTCGAATGGCGCTAGCTGCGCAGCATTTGTGCACCGCCGCCGTCAGTGTCAGCCAGTTTGCCGTGGCATACGGAGCTCCATCGCAGTCTTTAACACTGGTAGCATGCCGCGACAGCGTGGACGTGAACCGTATGTGCAGTTGACGGACTTTGAGCGAGGGCGTATAGTGGGCATGCGGGAGGCCGGGTGGACGTACCACCGAATTGCTCAACACGTGGGGCGTGAGGTCTCCACAGTACATCGATGTTGTCGCCAGTGGTCGGCGGAAGGTGCACGTGCCCGTCGACCTGGGACCGGACCGCAGCGACGCACGGATGCACGCCAAGACCGTAGGATCCTACGCAGTGCCGTAGGGGACCGCACCGCCACTTCCCAGCAAATTAGGGACACTGTTGCTCCTGGGGTATCGGCGAGGACCATTCGCAACCGTCTCCATGAAGCTGGGCTACGGTCCCGCACACCGTTAGGCCGTCTTCCGCTCACGCCCCAACATCGTGCAGCCCGCCTCCAGTGGTGTCGCGACAGGCGTGAATGGAGGGACGAATGGAGACGTGTCGTCTTCAGCGATGAGAGTCGCTTCTGCCTTGGTGCCAATGATGGTCGTATGCGTGTTTGGCGCCGTGCAGGTGAGCGCCACAATCAGGACTGCATACGACCGAGGCACACAGGGCCAACACCCGGCATCATGGTGTGGGGAGCGATCTCCTACACTGGCCGTACACCACTGGTGATCGTCGAGGGGACACTGAATAGTGCACGGTACATCCAAACCGTCATCGAACCCATCGTTCTACCATTACTAGACCGGCAAGGGAACTTGCTGTTCCAACAGGACAATGCACGTCCGCATGTATCCCGTGCCACCCAACGTGCTCTAGACGGTGTAAGTCAACTACCCTGGCCAGCAAGATCTCCGGATATGTCCCCCATTGAGCATGTTTGGGACTGGATGAAGCGTCGCCTCACGCGGTCTGCACGTCCAGCACGAACGCTGGTCCAACTGAGGCGCCAGGTGGAAATGGCATGGCAAGCCGTTCCACAGGACTACATCCAGCATCTCTACGATCGTCTCCATGGGAGAATAGCAGCCTGCATTGCTGCGAAAGGTGGATATACACTGTACTAGTGCCGACATTGTGCATGCTCTGTTGCCTGTGTCTATGTGCCTGTGGTTCTGTCAGTGTGATCATGTGATGTATCTGACCCCAGGAATGTGTCAATAAAGTTTCCCCTTCCTGGGACAATGAATTCACGGTGTTCTTATTTCAATTTCCAGGAGTGTATTTTAGCTTGTTTTCTTGGAGTTTGTGACAATGTCCGACATGGAGACAGTGCTGTAAATTTGTAAACCAACCTGTTGAGTTAATAAATATTCCGCATTTATATTAGTTTTGCTCTATTCACCCAAAAAAATAAATGTCATTCGTCTGAAATGCTGAAAGGATTCTTGATCTGTTATTGAAGGTTGAGCACAACTCTCATGCCTGTGGCCGACCACATATGATTCTGAAGAAATTAATATCACAGACCATGTGTCTAACAATTTTACAGACTTGCGAAAGGCCTCAACCGGGTACATAAAATTGGGTGATTCAGGTCCAGCACCCAAAGTGGTGTTTGAGACTGCCTGGTACATAACCTTGGGTGATTCAGGTCGAGGAACCAAAGTGTAAAATTTTCGGCATTTAAATCAGTGTTTCCTCATGGACATAGACCTTGCCATTGGTGTGGAGGCTTGCGTGCCTCAGAGATACAGATAGCCGTATCGATAACCACAAGGGAGGGGTATCTGTTGAGAGGGCACACAAACGTGTGGTTTCTGAAGAAGAGCAGCAACCATTTCAGTAGTCTCAGGGACAACAGTATGGATGACTGAGGGACCTGGCCTAGTAACATCAACCAAAATGGCCTTGCTATGAACGGCTCAAAGCAAGAAGAAGCTACAGCTGTAATTTTTTCTGAGAGTATGTAGCTTTATTGTATGGTTAAATGATATTGGTGTCCTCTTGGATAAAATATTCTGGAGGTAAAACAGTCCCCTATTTGGATCTCCGGGTGGGTATTACTCTAGAGGACATCAGTATCAGCAGAAACAAAACTGACGTTCTATGGATCAGAGTGTGGAATGTCAGATCCCTTAATTGGGTAGGTAGGTTGTAAGGCATCTGGACTTTACAGGCCTTGCAAGAGCTTGATCCATAACAACAGGACGATACAGTATGAGATACTCAGAAAATAATGATTATATTATATCAACAAAAGGCAATTTCAGTTAATCTCATGTACTGAAAACTAACAAAACAATAACTACCAATATATGGACTGGCATGAACAAACAAGTTAAAGTGAAACGCACTTTGGAGACGAATCGAGCAGGTGGTTAATGATATCGTGAAACTCCCATTTAGCCAGAGAATGGCGAGCTTCAGTGCAGAAAGGGGTAGGGCCAGAACAGTACATTATTCCTTTTAACGTAAATAAGGCTGGGACCTAGGGTAAGTGGCTGCACGTCATTAAAAGAGCTAGGCTGCGACCCAGCAAGAAAAATAAAAGTGTATTCACCTCTAGCGAGACAGTGATTCGCTGAAGCCATACTTGGTGACGCAGAAGAGACACGGTGGGGAGATCCCCATTATATAAAAGCATTTTGACACCTAAATTTGCTATCTCTTTCTCTCTCTCGTCTCGCAGCAGACCGCACAAGTGTGTGGAAATAAGTGAAGTTTGCTTTCTGCGAAGTGAGGACGATATGCTTCATGTATCGGGAATTTTTGCGGGCAAAGAAATTGTGCATGTCACTCGAACCCATAGCGAGTGTGCAATAGCCATTATTTCGACTAGGGAAAGAATAACGTTCTACGGAACGAAGGAAAGCTGCGACTGAGTGAATTCAGTCAAGTGCAGAGTAGGAAATTAGCGTTTCAGATCCATCACGAAGACAACGCAGTTGCAGATGCCACTTGGTAAAGTACAATCATGCATTAGGCCACAATAAATGTTGAGTCTAGATTTTGCCCACTCCAGCTTGTGTACGCTTTGACCATTGAATATCAAAAGCTAGGATACTAACATACCCTCACATTGAGTACATGAAAGTTTTTTTCATTGGTTCAAAAAGTAAATTTATTCTCCATCAACTCAGTGCATTAACCAGCTATGACAACATAGATTTAAATGGGTTGATGAGGATTTTTAATAATCATTCTTTCCTGTGATAAAAAATTTTCCTTGTGTAGAGATAACGATTTTAATAATCGTCATTTCGATATGTCCAAGACTTAAATATTTTGTTACTGAGTGTCAAAAGTAATTGAACAGGATTGTTATTTATCACTTGACACCTGAAAGCAACAGTTGATAAATTATATGTAGAATGAAAAAGGGAATAGCGGTGTTTTCTTTCTGGAATAGACCCCAAAGTTTCAATTAATGCGTTCTAAGTATCTAACAGCAGCATTTCTAATGATTTTTGTTACGATCCGCACATGATATTAGATGCGTTACAGGGCCAGGATCATATTTATTTAGAATGTCTGTTTGACACCCTGGGCTTGAGAAGACAGTTCAGAGGTTTAGTTCATTAGCCCACTAAGTGGTAAGCTAAGTTTGCACACATAAGTACACTCACTGTGCAGATACAAAGGTCGGATGTACGACAAGGTAAGAAAATTTACAAAGGGAAATGGATAGGTTAAAGTTGGATATAGTGGGAATTAGTGAAGTCTGGTAGCAGGAGGAACAAGACTTCTGGTCACGTGAATGCAGGGTTATAAACAGAAAATCAAGTAAGGGTAATGCAGGAGTAGGTTTAATAATGAATAAAAACAGGAATGAGGGTAAGGTACTACAAACACTATAGTGAAAGCATTATTGTAGCCAAGATAGACACGAAGTCCACGCCTACCACAGTTGTACAAGTATATATGCCAACTAGCTCCACAGGTGATGAAGAAAGTGAAGAAAAGTATGATGCGATAAAAGAAATTATTCATATTGTTAAGGAAGACGAAATTTGTCATAGGGGACTGGAATTCGATAGTTGAAAAAGAAAGAGAAGGAAAAGTAGTAGGTGAATATGAACTGGGAGAAAGGGACGAAAGAGGAAGCCGTCTGGTAGAATTTTTCACAGAGCATAATTTAATCATAGCTAAAACTTGGTTTAAGAATCATGAAAGATGGGTTTGTATGTGGAAGAGACCTGGAGACACTGGAAGGCTTCAGACACATTACATAAGGGTAAGACAAGTAGGAACCAGGTTTTAAATTGTAAGACATTTCCAGGGGAAGATGCAGACTCTGACTACAATTTACTAGTTATGAAACTGTCGACAAAAACTGAAGAAACTGCAAAAAGGTAGGAATTTAATGAGAGGATACCTGTATCTACTGACAGAACCGGTGGCTATAGAGAGTTTCAGAAAGAGCGTTAGGGAACGATCGACAAGAACAGTGGAAAGAGATACAGTAGAAGAAGAATGGATAGCTTTGAGAGACGAAAGAGTGAAGGCACAGAGGATCAAGTAGGTAAAAAGACGAGAGCTAGTAGAAATCCATGGGTAACAGAAGAGATATTGAATTTAACTGATGAAACGAGAAACTGTAAAAATGCAGTAAATGAAGCAGGCGAAAAGGAATACAAACGTCTCAAAAACGAGGCCCACAAGAAGTGCATAATGGCTAAGCAGGGATGGCTAGAGGACAAATGCAAGGATGTAGAAGCGTGTACCACTAGGGGTAAGATAGATACTGCATATGGAAAATTAAACAGATCTTTGGAGACACGAGAACCACCTGTATGACTGTCAAGAGCTCACATGGAAAACGAGTCCTAAGTAAGGAAGGGAAAGCAGAGAGGTGGAAGGGGTATATAGAGGGCCTATACCAGGGCAACGTACTTGAGGGCAATATTGTACAACTGGAAGAGAACGTATATTAAGATGAAATGTGAGATATGATACTGTGTGAAGAATTTGACAGAGCACTAAAAGACCCAAGTCGAAACAAGGACCCGGGAGCAGAGAACATTCCATTAGAACTACCTACAGCCTTGGGAGAGCCAGCCATGACAAAACCCTTCTATCTGGTAAGGAAGGTGTATGAGACAGGCGAGATACCATCAGACTTCAAGAAGAATATAATAATTCCAATCCCAAATAAACGAGGTACTGACAAGTGTGAAAATTACCAAAGTATCAGTTTAATAAGTCACGGTTGCAAAATACTAACACGAAGTTTTTACAGACGAATGGAAAAACTGTTAGAAGGCGACCTCGGGAAATACCAGTTTTTATTCCGTAGAAATACTGGACCACGGCTTATCTCAGAAGTTAGGTTAAGGAAAGGCAAATCTACGTTTCAAGCTGTTGTAGACTTAGAGAAAGCTTTTCACAATCTTGACTGCAATACTCTTTTTGAAATTCTGAAAATGACAGGGATAAATAACAAGGAGCGAAAGGCTATTAACAATTTGTACAGAAACCAGATGGCAGTTATAAGGGTGGCACGAAACGGAAGCAGTGGTTGGGAAGGGAGTGAGACAGAGTTGTAGCTTATCTGCGATGTTATTCAACTTGTATATTGAGCAAGCAGTAAAGGAAACAAAAGAAAAATTTGAAGTAGGAATTAAAATCCACGAAGAAGAAATAAAACCTTTGAGGTTTGCCGATGACGTTGTAATTCTGTCAGAGACTGCAAAGGACCTGGAAGAGCAGTTGAACGGAATGGACAGTGTCTTGAATGGAGGATATAAGATGAACATCAATAAAAGCAAACCAAGGATAATGGAATGTAGTAGAATTGAATCAGGTGATGCTGATGGAATTAGATTAGGAAATGAGACACTTAAAGTAGTAAATGAGTTTTGCTATTTGGGAAGAAAAATAACTGATGACTGTCGAAATAGGGAGGACAAAAAATGTAGACTGGCTATGGCAAGGAAAGCGTTTCTGAAGAGGAGAAATTTGTTAATACCGAGTAGAGATTTAAGTTTTAGGAAGTCTTTGCTGAAAGTATTTGTATGGAGTGTAGCCTTGTATGAAAGTGAAACATGGGTGATAACCAGTTGAGACAAGAAGAAAATAGCTTTCGAAATTTAGTGTTACGGAAAAAATTCTGAAGATTAGATGAGTAGATCACGTAAATAATGAGGAGTTGTTGAATGGAATTGGAGAGAAGAGAAATTTGTGGCAGAACCGGGCTAGAAAAAGGCATCGGTTGGTAGCACATAGTCAGAGGCATCAATGGATCACCAATTTAATACTGGAGGGAAGCATTTGCAGTAAAAATCGTAGAGGGAGACCAAGAGATGACTATACTCAGCAGATTCAGAAGGATATAGATTGTAGTAGTTATTCGGAGATGAAGAGGCTTGCACAGGATAGAGTAGCATGGAGAGCTGCATCAAACCAGTCTCAGAACTGAAGACCACAACTCAGTGTTGCCGTTATTCCGTGGGAAGGCCTACAACGTTAATGTTCATAGCCTAACAAAAAAGTGGAGCATATAGATCGGAAGGAGGAAACGAAAAGTGTCGTTTTTTCAGTGATTACAAAATCGACTCAAATTTATAAAGGATTTGGCAGTATGAGACCACTTCTCAGTGTGATGGAGTACCCTTTCTGGCTCGAACGCATGCGCCGATACTGTTGTAATGGGTGTCATAAAGCCGTTATATCCTCTCCTGTGGCAAGCCGGGCGACGAATGATGTAACTGGTCCTTGATATCCTGGATAATGTCACAGGGACGGACTTTACATTCTAGCTGGTCCCCTACGAGTTCTATCGGGGACACTGGAGTACCTCAGCAACACGCAGACAGTTTACAGAAACAGATGTCTTGTGTGGACAAGCACTGTCCTGTGAAAAATGGCACCATGATATTGCCGCACGAGAACGCTGGATGCCCGTGATGTACCATTGTGCCATAAGGGTTCACTCAGTCACTGTCAACAGAGACCTAAAGTCACACCCGTTGGTTCCCCACATTATTACGCTCTGAGTAACAACGCTGTGCCTCTGTAAAACATTGGAAGAATGGGATGTCTTCCCAGCTTGTAGGCATACTCACCGACGAAGGTTATCCAAAATACTGCAGAACCGTAATTCGTCACTGAAGATAATGCGATGCCAATCGTCAGCAGTCCGCGCTTCCAATTCACAGCATCACTCCAAATGAAGCGGTTCGTTCCCATTCACGGCATCATACCAAACGCAACCATTCATATTGTGGTCTTAGCGGCGGTCTACCCATGGAACAGTAATTCCCTAATCACGGTGCTGATAGTCTCAGAACGTTGGTGCGGGGCGACACAGAATGTTGCAGGGAGTCCATCACTTGTTCTGGGATGGCGGGCGCGGATATGAAGGGACTACAGTATGCCTGATGCACAATACGTCAGTCCTCGTGGTCGACAGGAACCGTGAAGACGAATATGCCTGCCCTCACGTTCGCATCCAGTCCAACATCAGGAAACTGTCAAATCTGAACGCTCCACAAATTGGATAGTGCATGATTCGACCAACCGGTCAAGTGGAGAATCATGCCTATCAAACTCTGTCACATGCTGATAACGCTGTCTCATACGTGTACGTGGCATCTCCATGTCCTTCACAGTTGTCGCCCTACACCTTATACTTTTCATGCCCCTTACATAACCTACCAATACTGAAACGTCCCCTTTGAACAATTTATACAAGACTGTGCTTAAACTGACACACAATATTTTTAGCGCAACGCAATCTGACTCAAAAATCCCTACAAAAGAATGGCCCTGACTAACATTAACCTATACCTTTCACAAATCACTTACCTCACAAAAATCTTCATTACTCGAACTACTGCAATACAGCGAGCGCCACTACTGCCAGCTAAATAAAAGATTCAAACTACGGAAGGCACTAACTACTGATAGGCATAGTTAGCAAATGAAAGATTTTAATAGAGAACAAACAATGTATTTACCTTAATAATCATAACATATATAGTAGTTCATGACATCCAGTGTTTCAAATTTCAAAACTCCGCCATCTCTCTCCCCACATCCACCACTGCTGGCGGCTCACCTCCAACTGCGCAACGCTACGCGCTGTTCACATCCAGCTGCCGCTGCCCAACACTACAATGGCAGACAACAATGCAAACTAGCCACAGACTGCACACAGCACAGCCAGTGATTTTCATATAGAGCGCTACGTAACGTTGCCTATAAGAAAACATAAACAGCCTACTTACAATACTTGTAACACCATTAAACAAAAAAAGAAGAGCGCAAGAGCACTGTGGAAGCCGTTCTGTCACATAGAATAGTAACTCTAATCACTTAAATACCGGGTGATAGTTATTATACTACACGAAAGAAACGTAAATTAGTTACAAACTAGAGCGTGCACAAACTACAGGTATTTGGATTTAGGTTATGCCTTGCTCGATACGCCTGCCATCATTGGCGATGATGTGGCGCAGACTAATAGCGAAATTCTGCATGACCCGCTGATGCTATCGATCATTTACTGAATGGCAGTTGTAATGGTACTTGAATTACGTAACCATTACGGCACCTCACCTCAACCTCTCGATACCAGCAATATTCTACTGTGTTTCTGTAAAATAGTTAACATATTTCTGTGACAACATTCAGATTTGATTTCATTAATGTAGAGGTACTTTGATACATCGATATGTATATATTGCAATGATATTATTCTTATGCGTATTCTTTTTTTTGTCGCTATAATCTTTGACGTACTTGTAACTCTCATTTTTGGGCGCGTAAGCGTTTATTAGAGAGTCAAGCTTTGGTCGTCATGTTAAAAAGACGCAAATTGTAGTCAGTTTATGAAATGTGAACTTTAACAGTGAGGAAGATATTTTCAAGTATGTTTTATATTGTGAAGTGATGTTTTGGAACGAGTTACGTGATATTGCAAAAAAAGTAATAAAAAAGAAGTGTAACTTAAATTCGGAGTGCTGACTACTTTTTTGCATCACCATTGTCCTAACTTGCTAAAGTTTAATCTTCAAGAATGGTTTATGAAACACATCTATAAAACTTTTGAATATCGCAGAATAACACCTAGGCCTCTTTGCATCCGAGCTTGGAATCATCACTACCTATATTTTCGACGATTGAGCCATGAGTTCACAACGAGACCAGCGTGGGAAACACGAAAAGATGAGTGCCTAGTTTATCCATTATTTCAAGAAATGACTTTATTAACTGTGCTCTAATGACACCTGCCACATAATATAACTTTGTTGTTGCCCGAAAATGCAATATTTAGCAGCGTGAGCAACAGTACAACCATAATTAATTTTTGACTTTTGTTGTGGTAGGGTTGTTAGACAGTGTTCAGCTCAGCTATGGTTTTGGGGTTACTGCTGTACACCTTGTCTTTAATATAGCCCCACAAAAAGGATCACAGGCGTTCTTATCAGGAGAATACAGCGGCCAATCGAGACCCATGCCAGTGGCCTCTGGGTACCCCAGAGCCAGAATTCAGCTTCAAATTGCTCCCCCCAAAGTGCTCCTCCAGGACATCAAAAACTCTCCTGTTTCTATGGGGTCGAGCTCCGTCTTGCATGAACCACATCTTATAGAAATCACGGTCACTTTGTATAACGGGGATGAAATCTTCTTCCGAAACCTTCACGTACTGTACGGTAGTCACCGTGCCATCAGGGAATATCGCACCGATTATTCCGTGACTGGACATTGCACGCCGCACATTCAACCGTTGAGGATGAAGAGACTTTTCGGTCGCGAAATGCAGATTCTCAGTCCCCAAATGCGCCAGTTTTACTTATTGACGAATCCATCCACATGAAAGTGTGCTTCGCCGGTAATGCGCATAGTAATTCCCAACATTCCCCGCGGCCAACCCTGCAGTTTGAGCGCCCTAACGCAAACTGTTCAGAATTTATGACGATTTTATTTCATATAGTTCAATAATTGTCACGTTGTACCAACCGATGACGAATACATGTATGAAGTGACATTGATCTTCGTCGAACATGCCTTTTGGATGCTACTCTTTTTTCGTTGGACGGTGTATTTAGGCTTACGGTTTCTGAAGCGACGTGCAAGAAAGTATTATACCTGTTTTCATTTGAATAAGAAGAAATTCTGAAAGCTGTTCGAAGGGTTGTGTTCTAGTCCTACTGAGTATTTGCTAAGTTACGATTTTCATGTTCATCAGTTGTAGATACAAATTTATTACAGATGTAGAACTATTTCTATTGGGAAAGATTGGGAAGAAATGGTCATGGGCTCACGGGAAGATTAGTCTCGGCATTCACGTGACTGGCCGGCCAGTGTGGCCGTGCGGTTCTAGGCGCTTCAGTCTGGAACCGCGTGACCGCTACGGTCGCAGGTTCGAATCCTGCCTCGGGCATGGATGTGTGTGATGTCCTTAGGTTAGTTAGGTTTAAGTAGTTCTAAGTTCTAGGGGACTGATGACCACAGATGTTAAGTCCCATAGTGCTCAGATCCATTTGAACCATTTTTTTCACGTGACTGAGTCAGGGAAGCGACAGCAAAATTAAATACGGAGTGCCAAATGCGATCTGAACGCTGCAGGTGCAGTTAAAGTCCTCCTTCATGCCTCACCTCTGCACCTCGAACAAACGCATAAACCGTCGATGTCCAGGAAAACTGCAGGTTGTAGAGAACTTAGAGGTGTTTCTCGTTTTTGATACCCTTAGCAATGCCCCTCACTTGTCGGGACGAAGGTCCTCGTCTTCTATAACGGCTTTGATACGGGGCATACAGCACACTGTTCCTTGATGTTCGCATGCATAGATTACATTAGCGAACTATCGGCTTTCAGCACGACTGACGGATAATAGACTGCTATAGACACGGCATATAGCTATTGCGGTAATAGCTAGGGGACTGCACAGTAAACTAACAGGAAGCACGCGATACGTGCCGGCGACCTCATACTGACAGGACACGCTCACCCAACCGCTAATAAAGTTCCGGTTCATTCCATTCTGTTGGTCTTCGTTACAGTGCTCACCTTGGCCCACACAGCCACGTTGAAGTATTGCGGCCGTCAATCCACAAACAGGCGGAGAGAGTTACCAAAGGACTGGCGGACACGCAACTGCTGGGGACATGTTCTGCAGACAGGCCGCGGCTGTGTGCGAGTGCGTGTGTGTGTGTGTGTGTGTGTGTGTGTGTGTGACACGGCTGCCCTTGGCACCAGGGTGATTAAACCAGGAGCTACGTCTTTTCCACGATGACTGTGCTGTTTCCATCACTTTTCATTAAGAAATCTCGTTACTGACACGCTGTATACTCATTATGTTTGCACAAAGGCAACTTAATATTACTCCTAAACTACTTCCTTCGCCATATTGTATGTACACGTCTACATTTTGATTACATTCTTTATTTTAAAATCTATCCACACGGGACCTGTCGCATTGAATAGTCAAGATTTAAACCTCGTAATATCCAAAAGTGACAATAATGTCAGTGTTACGTGATACTAGAATTAAGGAAAACATGGAAAGGAGGACCCACTAATATAACTTTCTTTTCACACAACCTGTTTATTTAACAGTATATAACCTGTGTTTTACAGACAATCGAAGCATTTAACCATAAAATTTTCTTAAATAAAATGAACAAATTTGCAAAATTCTTTTCACCTTAAACTTTAAGCTGAATAAGCTTTTAATCTTTGCACAAGAAATATGAAGTGCTGTATTGCAAAAGAGCAAAAAATATGACAATGATTAGAAAACGGCCGAACCTGAAACCCGCCGCCCGTTATCGGGTGAAACAGTGGTGTTTACTGCCGTGCTGGACACAGTCTGTCTTATTAAAATGCCCCTCTGCAACACATGAAAACTATATAAGCACCATTGATGACAAGAATGATTCAATTACTCAGAACAGATGACTTAACTTTTTAATTTGAAAGCTGTGTGTCGAAAGGTTCGGGGTTAACATGCGCACCTGTGCTTAAAGGTTAAACAGATTAGCAAACAATATGACAATGATAAGGCTTACTTCAAAGCAACCAACCTCTTAATTTCAATTGGCAACCAAGGTGCGACTGGATCGCAACCCGTCCCTTCTGACAATTTCATTTTGACTAAAGCCCCGGTGACAGTTGCCTGTCAATATTTTCAAAATTAAACTCATTGTCAGTTATTAAGAACGCTCTGAAGGACCGTCTTAAAACACTACTTGTGAGCACTTATCACAAGAGAACTCACTCGGCATAGCCACAAGACCCAGCTACAATACACCAATAATGAACCGGTCTTTCAAACACAGAAACGAACATCTTAGATCAACAGGTTGTTCAGATTATAACTAATGACTAAGAAACGCAATTACAATCAAAGAATTAAGCCGATTAACAGCTAAATTAACCAAAAGGTCCCTCTTTTGTTTAACGGTAACATGTGCCTTAGTTCAATGGTTCCGGCTGTATTTACGACCAAGAGCTGATCAATTAGAATATTAATGATCAGGGACAAACGTAAAGGAAAGGAACTATAATAACGCACAACTAGTGCCTTAGTACAATATTACTGCGTATATTTACGACGAAAGAGCCGACCGAGTAAAACTCCGAGGGTCCGGCACAAACCAGAAAATAATAAGGAGGGCAGGTAGACAATGAAGCGAATCACCAAGAGGACTGTAGAATGTTACTCCGCTTTATCAGCAAGCAGTTCCTTGGATCCAATGTGTGTCGCAGTGGTTGCTGAGTGGTGCTAATGAAAGGCAGGTAGGAGAGGGCAGCCAGGACACGAGCGGTCGTCCGACACGAAGGTTGCCAGCCAACCGACTGGATGTCGGCCTGCTGCTTATGGTCGACGCTGACCCCGGTGAAGTACTCCGGTATCTTCGCCTGCGCAACTCCTCCTTGCGCAGCTCGTGGATTCGGCCGCTCGGACCTCGTGACCATCTCTTGTCGCAACGCTACCGCCAATCCCCAAACTTCGTGCCTCCCTCTCGGCCTAGCAAATATCGGCAAGCAAAGACCTTCTGACAAAACCAGCAGATACCAACTCTTCCTCATAGATATTGGCAATGGGGGCGCAAGAGGGATGGTCAATACTACGGCTGGCGCCAGACAGAACAGTCTACTAATTCAATGGCGCCACGGCTCAATCAGAGCCGTAAAGTGACTACGTAATTGACGTCGTTGACAGATAAAGGAACAAATATTTCCCTTTTTCAGGGCTATTAAGTTCTTAGTTACTTCGTCGTAGTCTTCCTCGGTTCCATTTAAGACTTCTTCTTTGATGTGGCTTTTTACGTGTCCCTGCTTTACTTACAAGGGAACCTCCCCATCGCACCCCCCTCAGATTTAGTTATAAGTTGGCACAGTGGATAGGCCTTGAAAAACTGAACACAGATCAATCGAGAAAACAGGAAGAAGTTGTGTGGAACTATGAAAAAAACAAGCAAAATATACAAACTGAGTAGTCCATGTGCAAGATATACAACATCGAGGTTAGTACGAGCTCTGGAGCGCCGTGGTCCCGTGGTTAGCGTGAGCAGGTGCAGAACGAGAGGTCATTGGTTCAAGTCTTCCGTCGAGTGAAAAGTTTAATTTTTTAATTTCAGACAATTATTATCTGTCTGTCCGTCCGTCTGATGCGAGGTAATTGCGCCGTAGTATGGGGACGCTACACCTAAAGAAACATCGAAACGGACGACGTCAGTCGACTACAGCGCACGGAAGAGAGAGTTTTCCTGCTAACGAGGCTCCCTGGTTGGCAGTTGACTGATTGATACTTTGGACGAGAGTGCATTAAACGTGAGATGTATTCCGTGGGCAATATGAATCCAGCAAATATAGCCCGCGACTTCAATAACAAGGTCAATGAATATTTTCTGAACTGTAAGGAATCGGAAAGTTCCTTAAGGGATAGAACGTATAGAATATATCAGACGTGTTTTCCTGTGGAGGAATCGGTTGACCTATCACCTTGCGATCAAATGTTTTCGGTTCTCATTGGAGAGGGACGTCCTTTCGTCTACTAATCGCACGGTTTTGCGGTGTGGTCGCAAAACAGAGACTCTAAACGTATTACAGTGAACAGAGACGTCAATGAACGAACGGACAGATCAGAACTTTGCGAAAATAAAGAAAGTAAGCTTTTCACTCGAGGGAAGACTTGAACCAAGGACCTCTCGCTCCGCAGCTGCTCACGCTAACCACGGGACAACGGCGCTCCTGAGCTTAGTTTGTCCTTGATGTTGCCTACCTTCGCGTGGACCTCTCAGTTTGTATATTTTGCTTATTTCTTTATAGGTCCACACAACTTCTTCCTGTTTTCTCGATTGATCTGTGTTCAGTTTTTCAAGGCCTATCCACTGTGCCAACTTATAACTAAATCTCAGTTTTCCCTTGTTAGAAATACACTCCTGGAAATGGAAAAAAGAACACATTGACACCGGTGTGTCAGACCCACCATACTTGCTCCGGACACTGCGAGAGGGCTGTACAAGCAATGATCACACGCACGGCACAGCGGACACACCAGGAACCGCGGTGTTGGCCGTCGAATGGCGCTAGCTGCGCAGCATTTGTGCACCGCCGCCGTCAGTGTCAGCCAGTTTGCCGTGGCATACGGAGCTCCATCGCAGTCTTTAACATTGGTAGCATGCCGCGACAGCGTGGACGTGAACCGTATGTGCAGTTGACGGACTTTGAGCGAGGGTGTATAGTGGGCATGCGGGAGGCCGGGTGTACGTACCGCCGAATTACTCAACACGTGGGGCGTGAGGTCTCCACAGTACATCGATGTTGTCGCCAGTGGTCGGCGGAAGATGCACGTGCCCGTCGACCTGGGACCGGACCGCAGCGACGCACGGATGCACGCCAAGACCGTAGGATCCTACGCAGTGCCGTAGGGGACCGCACCACCACTTCCCAGCAAATTAGGGACACTGTTGCTCCTGGGGTATCGGCGAGGACCATTCGCCACCGTCTCCATGAAGCTGGGCTACGGTCCCGCACACCGTTAGGCCGTCTTCCGCTCACGCCCCAACATCGTGCAGCCCGCCTCCAGTGGTGTCGCGACAGGCGTGAATGGAGGAACGAATGGAGACGTGTCGTCTTCAGCGATGAGAGTCGCTTCTGCCTTGGTGCCAATGATGGTCGTATGCGTGTTTGGCGCCGTGCAGGTGAGCGCCACAATCAGGACTGCATACGACCGAGGCACACAGGGCCAACACCCGGCATCATGGTGTGGGGAGCGATCTCCTACACTGGCCGTACACCACTGGTGATCGTCGAGGGGACACTGAATAGTGCACGGTACATCCAAACCGTCATCGAACCCATCGTTCTACCATTCCTAGACCGGCAAGGGAACTTGCTGTTCCAACAGGACAATGCACGTCCGCATGTATCCCGTGCCACCCAACGTGCTCTAGAAGGTGTAAGTCAACTACCCTGCCAGCAAGATCTCCGGATCTGTCCCCCATTGAGCATGTTTGGGACTGGATGAAGCGTCGTCTCACGCGGTCTGCACGTCCAGCACGAACGCTGGTCCAACTGAGGCGCCAGGTGGAAATTGCATGGCAAGCCGTTCCACAGGACTACATCCAGCATCTCTACGATCGTCTCCATGGGAGAATAGCAGCCTGCATTGCTGCGAAAGGTGGATATACACCGTACTAGTGCCGACATTGTGCATGCTCTGTTGCCTGTGTCTATGTGCCTGTGGTTCTGTCAGTGTGATCATATGATGCATCCGACCCCAGGAATGTGTCAATAAAGTTTCCCCTTCCTGGGACAATGAATTCACGGTGTTCTTATTTCAATTTCCAGGAGTGTATAATAACGGGACAACTAGTGCCTTAGTACAATATTACTGCGTATATTTACGACGAAAGAGCCAACCGAGTAAAACTCCGAGGGTCCGGCACAAACCAGAAAATAATAAGAAGGGCAGGTAGACAATGAAGCGAATCACCAAGAGGATTGTAGAATGTTACTCCGCTTTATCAGCAAGCAGTTCCTTGGATCCATTGTGTGTCGCAGTGGTTGCTGAGTGGTGCTAATGAAAGGCAGGTAGGAGAGGGCGGCCAGCTCACGAGCGGTCGTCCGACACGAAGGTTGCCAACCAACCGACTGGATGTCGGCCTGCTGCTTGTAGTCGACGCTGACCCCGGTGAAGTACTCCGGTATCTTCGCTCTGCGCAACTCCTCCTTGTGCAGCTCGTGGATTCGGCTACTCGGACCTCGTGACCATCTCTTGTCGCAACGCTACCGCCAATCCCCAAACTTCGTGCCTCCCTCTCGGCCTTGCGAACCCCGTGTACATATCGGCAAGCAAAGACCTTCTAACAAAACCAGCAGATACTAACTCTTCCTCATAGATATTGGCAATGGGGCCGCAAGAGGGATGGTCAATACTACGCCTGGCGCCAGACAGAACAGTCTACTAATTCAATGGCGCCACGGCTCAATCAGAGCCGTAAAGTGACTACGTAATTGACGTCGTTGACAGATAAAGGAACAAATATTTCCCTTTTTCAGGGCTATTAAGTTCTTAGTTACTTCGTCTTAGTCTTCCTCGGTTCTATTTAAGACTTCTTCTTTAATGTGGCTTTTTACGTGTCCCTGCTTTACTTAGAAATATATTAACATGAATCAGCAACTATTAAACATATACTGCCGACATTAAAGAGTCCGATGTCATTATCGTCGCCCCCACCTATATTCCATGTCAACGTGCAATAACCACTCACACACGGGAGATGGCAATACTAGCATTGGAGAGTTCATACCGCGTTTCTGATTAATGTGGAAAACAGTGCAGTCTTGGCCATAATGAGGAAACTCAACGATTTATCTGACGTCTAAAAGTGCATGTTCATTGGCTTTCGGGTCAAGGATGGAAGCATTTTCGAAACAGCTAAGTCTGTAAGCAGTTCGCGCTCCGCCGTGCTTAAAAGTATACCGTACATGGCAGATGGAGCTATCCAAAACCGGAGCTGTGCCAACTGTGGTGCACCACGGTCCACAGATGACAGGGGTGAACGAGAGCTGAGGAGATGTCCACGGGCGAATAGATGTGCAATTGCTGAGCAACAGACAACCCAGATGAACCAAGGGACTACCAAAAGCGTCTCCTCAATGACCGTTGCTGCGTACGGGCTTCCGCAGCAGGCGCCTGGTTCATGCAAAAACGCTGGCTACTGTTCACAGACGACGAAGGCTGGAATTTGCACGCCAGTACCGCAACTGCACGTTCACTGAGTGGCGACAGCTGTCTTTTTCATATGAATTACGTTTTATGCTTCAATGGATAGATGGAGCATAAAACGTCTGAAAGCAAACACGCTGCAACCAGGAGGGAGCGTTACGGTCTGGCCAACATTTCCGTGGCATCTCGTCCTTCTGGAAGGCATAATGGATCAACACAAGTATATGTCTATCTTCGGGGACCACGTCCATCCATACATGCAGTTTGGCTTTCCTCGACACGATGGCATCTGTCAGCAGGGCAGTGCAACGCGTGGCACACCTGCCATTGTACTACGTGCACGGTTCGAAGAGCTGCAGGATGAGTTAATCGTACTGCCGTGCCCGCATGCCCCACCACTCCCCAAACCCCCGGATTTAAACGATTTAAACAATCGAGAATCTGTGGGATTATCCAGCTAGCCACGCACAGGAGTCGGCACGGTTCCACATCCGTGTTGGTATCTTGCAGAGTCCCACTTGCTCTCTTCCTTCACGTCTGGCGCTGCAAAAGGTGGTTATTCAGGCGTCTGTCAGGTGGTCACGCCATTGAGACTGTACAGTGTTGAGGGCATCTTTGTTGTGTATGAAATTATGCCTCTGGTACTTTAACTACGCGATAGTTCGCTAGCATTTAACACGTGATTTGCACCCATTGTGTTTATGTTATGATGGACATTTTCACCGACTTCATCACATCCCATGAGAATTACTCACCTCGACCTAGTCTTAATGTCCTGTGACGAACTTAACTCCCGCTCCGACTCAGAGCAGACTACTCTTGTGTCTCGCTTGCTTGCCTGGTGTCAACAACAAGCCATATTAGTAACAGTACGATCGAAAATAGTGAATTGAAGAGAAAACCTTTATATCAGTCTCAGTGAAATGAAGACGCCGTGTCGGAATCATTGCAGAGCTGTGGTCAGCTGCTTCCAAAAATCCTCCTCCTCTTCGTCGTGCTATAACCACCACTACCACTCTCACTGAGGCTACTAGTGCTACTGCAAAAGTAGCGTTGACTCTAATCGTAAAACCAAATGAGTAAACGTGAGAGGTCAATTGAACGAGGAAACCAAGAAAATGTGTAAGGAATGAAGGGTTCCTGTACTTTCACATCATATTATTCTAATAGCTGCACTGAAAGATAAAACTGGCAACATCTATGGATACTTCGTTGCTGCTACAATCTCTGCTCCTAACACTATTAATCTCTTCGAAGGAAGAATGTTTTTCACGCACATCGACAGCTATATGATTACTCTGCAGTCCAGGGAGTTCATAGAACCACTTTCCAACTATTTCTTGACCGTTCCACTCTCGTGGGTGAAATGAAAGATAAATCCTCCCATGCGAACTGTGATTTCTCTTATTTGGTTACTATTTTCTTTTTCCTCTGTGGGTGGCAGTCAACAGACTATCTTGGCATTTAGAGGGGAAAGTTGCTGATTGAAATTTCGCGCTGGCCGGAGTGGTCGTGCGGTTCTAGGCGCTACAGTCTGGAGCCGAGCGACCACTACGGTCGCAGGTTCGAATCTTGCCTCGGGCATGGATGTGTGTGATGTTCTTAGGTTAGTTAGGTTTAATTAGTTCTAAGTTCTAGGCGACTGATGACCTCAGAAGTTAAGTAGCATAGTGCTCAGAGCCATTTGAACCATTTTTGAAATTTCGTGATAAAACCTAATCGGAACGAAAAAGTCTTTGTTTAATGAATGCAACTCCAACTGACGCATCATACGCGTACTTGACACTGTCTCCCCTATTTCGCGATAATGCACAACCATCTACGTTTCTTTGAACTTTTCCGATGTATTCTGCCAATCGTAACTTGGGTTCAAAAATGGTTCAAATGGCTCTGAGCACTATACGACTTAACTGCTGAGGTCATCAGTCGCCTAGAACTTAGAACTAATGAATCCTAACTAACCTAAGGACATCACACACATCCATGCCCGAGGCAGGATTCGAATCTGCGACCGTAGCGGTCGCTCGGCTTCAGACTGTAGCGCCTAGAACCGCACGGCCACTCCGCCCGGCCCAATCGTAACTGGCAAAGATTTCATAGTGTGCAGCAATGCTCTAGAAGACGGACAAGCATTGTGTAAGACATCTCTTTTCTAGATTTTTGCACCTTCTAAGTGCTCTGCTAATAGAACACAGTCTTTGGTTCACATAATTTGCAACATTTTACTTGTGATAGTTCCAATTTCAGTTCGTAATGGTAGTCCATAAGTATTTAGTTGTACCGATACCTTTAAAAATTTATGCAATTTATCGTGTAACCCAAAATTTAACGAAATCTTTTGCTATTCATATGAAGGACCTATGGCTGCATAGTTTCATGTTCCGATGCGGTGAGCGCAGTAGATGGAATAAGATGTGGTATGGACATTCAAGGGGAATTTTTATCTATTTTTACATGTATATACATATTTCGAAAGCCACCGTATGATGTCTGGCGGAGAGCACCATGTACCACTAATAGTTACTGCCTTTCCCGTTCCACTCGCAAATAGGACGAGAGAAAAATGACTCGCTATACATCTTCATACGAGCCCTAATTTCTCTTGTGCTCCTGGATCTTACGATAAATGTACGTTGGCAACAGGGAATTGTTCTGCAATTAGCTGTAAATGCCTATTCTCTGAATTTTCTCAATAGAGTTTCGTGAAAAGGACGTAGCGTCGTCTTCACTTCAGGGTTCCCGCTTGAGTCCACGAAACATCTCCGTAATACTCGCGTGTTGATCGAATATAACGGTACCAAATCTAACAGCACGCTTCTGAATTGCTTCGACGTTTTTCTTTAATATGACTTGGTGGGGATCCTAGACACTACAGTAAGTACTCAAGAATGGGTCACACAAATATTCTACACACTGTTGTAGATGAGCTACACCTCCCTAAAAATCCCTAAGTATACCGAAGTCCACCATTCGCCTTCCCTAATATTTCCTTACGTGCTCATTCTATTTCATACGGCATGACAACGTTACTCCAAGATATTTAATCGTCGCGGCTGTGTCAAGTAGCACACCTCTAATATAGTATTTGAACGCTCCAGGATTGTTTTTCCTACTCACTTTCATTAACTTACATTCTTGTACATTTGGAGCAAGCCGCCATTGATCAGACTAAACAGAAATGTGGTCTAAGTCATCCAGCATCTTTCTACAACGATGATACATTCCCGTATACTACAGCGTCATCAGAATACAGTCGCAGATTTCTGCTCGCTCGATCGGTCACATCATTTAAGTAAGTAGAGAACAAGGGCGGTCCTACCACACTTCCCTGGAGCACTCCTTGTTTCTGGACAACACTCACCGTTTAGAGCAACTTAGTTTGGTCTATTACTTAAGAAATCATCGACTCACTCACATTCCTGGGAACCTATTCTGCGCGGTCGGACCTTCGTCAACAAGGTGGTTGGCCACCGTGTCAAACGCTTTCCGGAAATGTAGGAATACGGACTCTGTTTCCCTTTATGCATGATTCGCAGGACATCCTAAACTTTTGACCCTAGGACAGGAATCCATTCGTTTTCAGTTCGTCTTTAAGAACTGTATGTATCGCAACGTCAACTTCCATTCAACCCAAGACAGGTAGACGCTTTTGTGTCTCGGTGCTGCTGTCGCTCATAGAGGAGAAGGGAATGTCCCATCTAATCATCTGGTACCGTTAACTACCGATAGTACTGAGTTGATTGGCATCTCGTAAAAATTTCATATCTTTATGCGTACCGTTGAACGACTTCCATCCGATTACTCATTTTGTAAGTAGGCTGTTTAGGTTCTTATATTGATAACGCCGCCACCACGTAGCGCTCTCTGTATGAAAATCACTGGCTGTGCTGTGTGCAGTCTGTGGATAGTTTGCATTGTTGTCTGCCATTGTAGTGTTGGGCAGCTGGATGTGAACAGCGCGTAGCGTTGCGCAGTTGGAGGTGAGCCGCCAGCAGTGGTGGATGTGGGGGGAGAGATGGCGGAGTTTTGAAATATGTAATACTGGATATGCTATGTATATTATGATTTTTCAACACTATTAAGGTAAATACATTGTTTGTTCTCTATCAAAATCTTTCATTTGCTAACTATGTCTATCAGTAGTTAGTGCCTTCCGTAGTTTGAATCTTTTATTTAGCTGGCAGTAGTGGCGCTCGCTGTATTGCAGTAGTTCGAGCAACCAAGATTTTTGTGAGGTAAGCGATTTGTGAAACGCATAGGTTAATGTTAGTCAGGGCCATTCTTTTGTAGGGATTTCTGAAAGTCAGATTGCGTTGCGCTAAAATTATTGTGTGTCAGTTTAAGCACAGTCATGTATATAATTTTTCTAAGGGGACGTTTCATATGTCGACCCTTAGCCGAAGATACCTCACTGGAACCTTCTGATTTTTTTTTTCTTGTAGTTTGTGTAGTTAGTGCAGCCTTTGTTTATTGCTGCCGGTCGAAGTGGCCGTGCGGTTAAAGGCGCTGCAGTCTGGAACCGCAGGACCGCTACGGTCGCAGGTTCGAATCCTGCCTCGGGCATGGATGTTTGTGATGTCCTTAGGTTAGTTAGGTTTAACTAGTTCTAAGTTCTAGGGGACTAATGACCTCAGCAGTTGAGTCCCATAGTGCTCAGAGCCATTTGAACCATTTTTGTTTATTGCTAGCGCGTGTAATTGTAGAGAGAATTTCCTTTGTAGTTGTAGTTTTTCATTCTTGTACAGTAAAACAGTTGTGGCATGCATGTAGATTTGCACCAAGTATTTCGCAGCTGCGCTTGCAATTAACGAGATATTATTTTCAGTGCTATGTTAATGTGTTCTCTTATTGTTGCTCTTCAAATTGTGTTTTTCTGTGTTATCGTGTGAAATATTGTGACAATAATGACGTGTGAAAAACGTAATACTAGGATCCAAAGTAAACTGAGAAATGATAGTGAAGACGAAAGCAGTGTGTTAGCGCCACCGAGTAATGAATTAACTAATGTTCAAAGTAGTAATTTGGTAATTGTACATAGGGAAATGGAGCGGGCTGCAAACAGTGGTGTAGACAGTGAAACAATTAGTGAACAGGGAAGCATTATCGATCGATCGGTCGGCAACAGCTTGCCTCAGGAATCCGAAATGACAGGACACAATCTTGCAAATACTGCAGATTCAGGTTTTGCGTCCACACCGTTTTCTCAAATAAGTCAAGACACATTTTCTGCTTTTCAAACTGCGAATATCGCCGGTTCAAATGCATTGCCGAATAGCACTGAGGAACATGTTTCAGACACCAGTGCATTGTTATTACAATTAATGCAACAAATGGGACAAAAGCTTCAAAAGTTAGACACAATGGAAGAAAATCAGAGACAAACACAGCAAAAGCTTCAAAAGTTAGACACAATGGAACAAAATCAGAGACAAACGCAGCAAAAGTTAGACACAATGGAACAAAATCTTCAAAAGTTAGACACAATGGAACAAAATCTTCAAAAGTTAGACACAATGGAACAAAATCAGAGACAAACACAACAAAAGCTTCAAAAGTTAGACACCACACTTGAAAAAACACGTGAAGATTTAACTACTGAGTTACATAACATTGAATCGAAATGTCAAAAAGTCTGTAATGACGTAAAAACACAAATTTGTGAGCATTTTCAACCTATTTTTTCGCGGCATGAAAATGCATTACAGAATCACGAAGCAGCCATAAAAGAACTATAAACTATTGTTCATGAAAATCATGAAAACCTGCAAGCTAAAATTGACTCAGTTGCATCTACCGATTCGGTTACGCAACTTGCAAAAACTCAAGAAAACTTAAATGACACAGTAGATACTCTGAAAATTGGTTCAGAAAGACACACTGAGGAAATGTGTTCACTATCGGAGAAAGTAGCCGAACTTTCGGATCAGGTCACTAACTTATCTACGAAGGTAGATGATAATCTGAATGACACAAAACCGGTAGTCTTTAATGACACAGAAGAGTGCGAACAAATTAGGAAACTGAAACAAAATCTGAATCAAATTAATACGCAACACCAAAGAGAAATCCGGGAAGTACAAGATCAGCTGACACAGGTAATACAAGAATTACATATTTCAGAGGACATTCGCGCTCCAATACGGGAAGAGGGACATAGAAATACGGAACAGCCACAAAATAATAACACAGGGCACTTCGGAAATTATGAAATAAATTGGCAAGGTACACCGAATTTTGAGGTGGAACCGCCGAAACGACGTAACAATGACCGACATGCGACTCGCCGACATGATGATTTTGACTATAAGCTGTTCATTACTACACGTAAATTCAAAACGTTTAAGAATTCTGCCAACGACATTCATCCACAAGCGTGGCTCCATCAATTCTCTCATTGTTTTCCTCCCAACTGGTCATTAAAACACAGATCAGAATTTATGTGTGGCTACTTCGAGAATGAACCAGCTGTAAGAATGTGATCGGTCATTCACGATTGCCACAGTGATGGAGAATTTTACCATGCATTCCTCTCAGCATATTGGTCTCAAGCCACACAAGACCGAGTACAACATGGCATCATAATGATGAAACATTTCGAACAATCTGAATTTTCCAGTCTTGTGAAATATTTTGAAGAGATGTTGCACAAGAATCAGTACCTGTCAAACCCATACAGCCCCTCAGAACTCATCCGCATCTGCTTAATCAAATTACATGAACATTTACGGCATATTATTTTGACAGGACGTTGCAATGAAGCTTTTCAGGGGCTCTTACAAGAACTGGAAATTGACACTGACAATCGCGGAACGCGAAAACAGGAGCACAACAATTACAGGTCACATCCGTCACAATTCCGCGAGGACAGAAATAATAACTGGACGTGCCAAGGCTATTCTCACAACACAAATCGTGACCAAAACAGACACCACCCGTATGACAACCATTGGCAGAGTAGTAATAATTACAGGGAAAGATCACCTCTCCGCAGTAATGACTATCACAGAGACAATCAGAGAAACAGACAATATGGGAACCAAAACAATTATTATTACGGGAGACAGAATAACTTTAGACGCAACGGTCCAGTGCGCAGTTACGATTCAGGGAGAAATTCTCCACCACTTAACTGAGAAGAAAGAAACTACAGGTACTACCGACATGACGACAGACGATGTGATCGTAACGACAGACCTGAATTGCATCAGAACTGGCGGGATTTAAACAGGGCAGGGCCCTCTCAGCAAGGTGAATTTGTAGAAGTTAGGTCTCCAAACCCCAATAACGACGCGTGCCAACAAAGAGACAATAGGCAATGACTCATACCACTGGCAGCCACAAAACGTACGTATGACACTAACGACGCAGCTGCCGTAGCTAGTAATTACGTAAAAATGGAAGACATTAGGGACATCTTACTCCAGGAACACGACGTAAAACATAACAACATTGCATATCCTGTGATTCACATTTCTGTAAATGACGTAAAATTTATGGCAGTACTTGACTCTGGCAGTCCCATTTCAGTAATTAGTGAAACAGCTTTCAGAAAATGCAACATATCGAATGATTACCCCACACTTCTGTTACGTAAGATTAAATTACAAGGTGCAATCTTTGGAAAAAGTGTAGATGTACGCCAACAAACCAATTTAGAATTCTTTTGTCAAAGCCACAGCTTCTCTATGAACTTTCTTATTGTTCCATTATTGTCGACGGAAATTATATTGGGAGTAGACTTTTTGAATGAATACAAAGCAATCTTAAACTTTCATGATGCTGAAATAAGTTTAGAGAAGGAAGATAAGTCAATAGCTTTGAAATTTGAAGATTGGCTCTCAAACCATGACGAGGAAATTAATCGGCTTTACCCTCTGTTAGACAACAGTTCGGAATTTTCTACGGAACTAGACACTAACAATCAATCTGCAAGTACTGATAGGCATGATATCGACGGCACATTTGAAATTAATGAGTTAATTCAGAATAAAATTCAAACAATTGAGAATTGTAATGACACTGATAGGCAGGACCTTTTTGAGATTTTACAAGCATATTAGACAGTTTTTACTCACAAAACAGGAACAATCAAGGGATTTCAATACCAATTTCGTGTTCGTGTGCATACTAGATTTTGTGTTAGACCATACGTAATTCCAGCACATTATAGGGACCGTGTTAGAACAGAAATACAATCTATGCTTGACGAGGGCACTATTGAGCCTGCAATAAGCTCATACAACAATCCATTACATGTTGTTGAGAAGAAAAATGGGTCGATCAGACTTGTCTTAGATTCGAGACAAATCAATACTATCATCATTCCTGAAACAGACAGGCCGCAGACGATGGAAGAACTTCTTCAAAATTTTAATGGCGTAAAAGTGTTGTCTTCTATTGATCTCAGATACAGCTTTTATCAGATCGAACTTCATCCAGAATGTAGAAAATACACAGCTTTCCTTTGTTTCGGCGTTTGTTATCAGTTTCGGAAACTTCCTTTCGGTTTGAACATTTCTTTGGCAGCATTCATTCGCGGGCTAAATTCCATATTACCTGAGTTCTTAAAACGTCACATCACCTTATATGTGGACGATATTCTGATAGCAGAAGCCTCATAGGAACAACACAATCGCATCCTCAACAGTTTGTTACGTATTTTTGCAGAATCTGGAATTACAGTTAACTTGGAAAAATCTGAATTCAGTAGGTCAAATTTGAGGTTTTTGGGACATATTATTTCTTCTGAAGGCATTCAGCCGGATCCTGAAAAGTTAGAAGCAATCAGAGCCATTCCAGTTCCATCCACAAAAAGACAAGTCCGCAGTTTTCTAGGTCTCGTAAATTTTTACCGTCGTTTTCTGAATATGCAAATTATAGTTACACCAAAACTTTGTTCTCTCACTGGAAAAAATACTATTTGGAACTGGGACGAACAAGCACAGTTGGAATTCAATTCTTTGAAAGAAGCGTTACTTCACGCGCCAATACTAGCTCATCCAGATCTGTCACAAGATTTCTGCCTTAGCACGGATTCTTCTAAAGCCGGGCTTGGTGCCCATTTATTTCAAGAAGCCATAGAAAATGACATTACTGTTCAGAAAACCATTGCTTTTGCTAGCCGAGTGCTAACAAAATCTGAAAAAAATTATTCCGTTACTGAATTAGAAGCTTTAGCTATCGTTTGGGCATTTAACAAATTCCGTTTCTTTCTTTCCGGTAAGCACGTAAAAGTATACAGTGATCATCGTGCATTAAAATTTCTTATGTCTTCAAAATTAAATCATGACAGATTAAAACGTTGGGCATTGTTTCTGCAAGAATTCCGCTTCACAATAGTCTACATTCCCGGCAAGGAGAACATTGTTGCGGACGCGCTGTCACGCGCACCGGTTGGGCTTGAGAAACGTAACACAGAAAGCAACATCGAGAAAAATTTCAGTATTCTTTACATTCAGATAGTCGCCTTTGAAAACTTCATCACCACATCTTTAAAGGACATTGCTCATGAAAAAGATAAAGATCCGATTTGGAAAGACATCAAAAGTAAATGGCATGAAAAGCCGCACACTCAGATTCGGCACTATTATCTGGTTAGAAACAACATACTGTTCAAACGCTGCACTGTTGATGACAAGCTATGGGTACTTTGCATTCTTGACGATTTTGTTAATAAACTCATTTGGTACATTAATTTCAGCTATGCACATTTTGGTCCACGAAAATGTTGTTATTTTAACAATATGGAAAAGAGAATTCGAAGAGTCTTGTCTATTTGTAAACTTTGTCAAAAGGCGAAGCCATCTACTATCTCCCATCGTGCTCCGCTGTTTCCTATCATTCCTTCTAAATTAAAAGAATTTGCTGCTGTTGATCTCTTGGGACCGCTTGTCAGAACATCTAATGGATTTTCGTACGTTCTAGTCGCTGTTGAACTTACTTCAAAATTTGTTTCTTTCTCTCCATTACGTACTGCCACTAGACGGTCTGTATCCAACGCCTTTGTTAAAAATTTCTTACGTGAAGTTGGACACGTTAGTAAAGTCATTTCAGATAACGGACCGCAATTCAGATCTGCTGTTTGGTCACGCATGCTTCGGAATCATAAAATCAAACCTGTTTTTATTTCATTGTACTCACCACATTGTAACCCGTCTGAATGGATTATGAAAGAAATCAATAAGCTTTGCAGACTTTATTGTCATGGAAAGCATCAGCATTGGGACAGATATTTACACTTATTTCAAAATGTGCTGAATGAAATGCCTCATGATTCCACTGCTTTACCAACTACTCTTGTACTAAAGAATGAAGAACCACCGAACAGAATCAGAGAGCTTGTACCTTTCCCGAATACACGTAAACTTCGACACAAAGACGTAATTGATTTGGCTCTTAACAATATAAAATCTGCAGCAAACAAAAGGAGAAAACTACACGGTAAAGCAAATGCAAAGAAATTATATATTGGTCAGAAAGTTCTCATTAAAGCTCACTCATTGTCACATAAGAAGAAACACTTGAGTCACAAATTCTTCCTAGTTTACAATGGACCTTACAGAATCCGACGTATACCACATGATAATTGCGTTGAAGTTGAAACTCTGCGTACTAGGAAGAGTAAAGGTTTACACCACATTTCACATGTAAAACCGTTTATTGAAAGATAATCTGCTTTTTAACTTTGTCTTTGCCATATAACTTTTCACTTTACATTACCAGTATGCTTTGTCAGACTTAGTATCTGTTAACATGCAACAGTGTTTGAAGTTAAATATCCAGTCACGAACCAAGAGAACTTATTTAAACAGAAATTACGAATGCATTGTTATAGTGAACGGACGACGCAGTGTTGTTGCTTGGCCGGCCGAAGTGGCCGTGCGGTTAAAGGCGCTGCAGTCTGGAACCGCAAGATCGCTACGGTCGCAGGTTCGAATCCTGCCTCGGGCATGGATGTTTGTGATGTCCTTAGGTTAGTTAGGTTTAACTAGTTCTAAGTTCTAGGGGACTAATGACCTCAGCAGTTGAGTCCCATAGTGCTCAGAGCTATTTTTTGTTGTTGCTTGTACATTCTTGTTTGTTAGTTGCACGATCGCATAACGACTATGAGGCTCACATACTTGGAACATATACCAGCACTGCTAATGAGATTTTTATGCAACATTTTGGTTTGCTTGAGAGTGGATTCTGGATTTGAGGTGCTTTCTGTGAAATGCCAGATGACACAGTGGTTGGTTTGTGTGACAGCTACACGATTTTATCACGACGCTGCTAATGAGTGACAATTTACAATGTTGCTTTTGCGGTGTATCTGTTTTATATCTGTACAGTTTTTTCTGAATTCTTCTGTAAAGTGAGACATGTTTTAGTGGTGATTTTTGTGCTATGGCTACAAGGAGACAGCCTTTTCCATAAGACAACAATACGTTACAGCACAGTACTTTCCTCATCACGGTAATAAGCGTAATAACTAAGATATCTATACGCAAAGCATTTCACTTTTGTGTATCATGAGGTAAGTACATTGGCTTCTGCAGAACTTAGCTTTCGGAGGACGATAACTACGACACTTCCACAGAGATTATCTTACAACAAGACGCACATTTAGCGCTACAGGACACGTATTTGAGTGATTAATTTTGTACTTAAATCATTTATTTTTGAAGATATTTGAAGTACAATGATACAAAGGTTTTCCGTAACATTTCATTCCATTGTTGTAATCTGTAACACCTGAGGGTATAATTACATTAATCCTCAGGGGGGTACACGCCTACTTTGTGTACCATGTGTTTGGCAAGCACAAGGAGCCCTAGCTAATATGGTATTTGCTTATACAACTTTACACATCAGTACCATATTCCTCTAACACATAAATTACACAGCTATCTGATCATTTAACTGAGAGATAAACTTTTTTTACATCAGTGACACATGTTTACACAATTACACAGTTGGATAACTTCACACTTATGAAACTGTATTTTGTCTGTACTGTGTGAACTCTTCATATTTTTTCGGAACCATTGTGATACTATGAGAGCTTTGAATGATGTATTTGGTATGAGATCATGATTTTTAAAGTACGTTTGAGGTAGATGACACTTTTGAAACGAGCAGAGAATTTTTTGTAGGTTTTAAAATATTCAGAAAGCTACGACGATTTTAAGATGTGATTGGTCTGTTATGATGTTATTATTATGACGACGATGTGTATTATGCTGTTGAGGTATGTTTATGATCAATAAGCTGATGCTATATGAGGAATTTGATTATGCTATGTATTTATTATGATGAAATATTGAAGTGTCGTCGCAAGATTGACGTGTCGACGAAAATATATGTGTAATAAGGTAAAGAGTGATGAATAGTGTTTAGGGACTCTGATTTATGAAAAGGATGTTGGAAACCAAGAATCGTACTTTAAGAGTTATGAAATTTGTGTAAATATGTGAATGTATCACAATGCTGACGAAAATTTTTTGGACACTGTTATCTCAATAAGATTTTGTTTCTACAGATTTGTAACGCAAATTCTTGACCTGTGAAATATTTTTATATGAGACTGTCACTGTAGCGGAAACTGCTGTCATAAATATTTCCGTAAGAAAGTTAAGTGACCACCTGCACGTAATGTGTCGTGGGCACCCAGATGTGTCAGATGCCTGGAGAACAAGCCATTAGTGTGTGCCTTTTCAGAGGCACAGGTAGAAAAAGAAAGGGAGGCCATTATCCTCGCTATTGACATTCCTTTGTAGAAAGCATCGTAAATACGACACTCTCAAACTTGAAAACATGATTACACTGTAGAGTTCTTAATTTATGATATTTACTGAAATGAAATGATGAGAAACATTTCATGTCTATTGTCTTGCTAGTTGAAAGGTTGTTTACTGCATTATGAAATGCCATATGGCTAGTGAATGACGTTTCACGCCTTGCTTTGCCTATTTTGTTTAATATCTAGTTCCTAACTGCACTGCAGCATTGGTTAAAATAAAATTTTATAGATGTACTAATATAAATATTTTCTGTCTACAGATCGAGTAAATAATAATTTTTTTCAAAAAAATGAGGGAGCACAGAAAGACATTTACCTTCACAGGAACTGCATTCATAATTTTCTTTTCAAGTTCTTAGTAATTTTTTGTAGAATTAGTTTTTGTGGTGCACCACTTTAATTACATAGACATTAAGATGTGAATATACATTTCCCTTGTCTGCATTATTGTCTTTAGTGTAATGCTTTTTTCTGCTTGAGCTATATCATATTTAGATATAAGTTATTTAATTTGCTGCTGCTGTTTGCCAGGCATAGTGTTACTGAATTTGACTTTGTGTTACTCTTCTAAGCCAGTTTACTACTGATTTATTTTTCTTGTTTGCTGCACATTGCCTTATATTAGTTGTAATATTGCAATTGCTTTGCTAATTTCTATAATGCTGCTTGCTTTGCAAATCTGCATTTTTTTTCATTGCTGTTTGCGTTAATTGTTTTGTGCTGCTGCATTGCCTCGTCCCTTAGTTTAGCATCTGAGCTCAGTAGATTTAAGTTAGCTTAAGAGGGGTAGACTATATAAGAAACTGACTATAGAGAATAGGTAAAGAATGCATTGCGAAGTTATATGAAAAAGATTTGGGCCAAAATGAGTATTGTACAATCAGAAATAATTATTTTGAAAGAAATATGAATAGAATACAGGAAGGAGGTATAGATAGGACTTTTTGGGAATAATGATGAATGAAGGGAGATCTCCAAGAAGCAAAGAAAGTTTTGTTTGCAAAATACTGCAATAAAACAAAACCTGTCCTTTCCTTGTGTTATCCCACTATGTGTTTATGTACCCTTGTTTATTTGTCTTTTTCCTGTCTTTATGTGTTTAGCTGATGAGAGCTATGTTGTAGACTTTTTCTGATAATATGTTATTTTCTTTGTAAAGATGTTTAGACATTATTTATTCTGTTTTGTTTTAATGCTCATGTGTGAATTGATGTTTCGAAAGTTATTCTGATCTTTTATGTATGTACTCATGTCATAATTCCTGTAACACTGATGTATATGTTATTTCTATTCTTTTGTAAAGCCTGTATTACTACAAATGTTATCTGTATTGTTATGTTTTTAATGATGTATTTTGTACCTTTGTAATTGTATTCTCATGTTATAATATTGTAATTGACACCAGTTCATCAAATTAAGTCACTTGTAAGCATTCATTTCACTGCACACATTTCTGTTGGTCATAGTAATGCACAATATATGAGAAGTTGGGACTGTTAGTGTTTGCACGTGTGTTACTAATTCAGCAAGGGACTGGATAACAGCATTGCTGGTTCTAAGGACAATTCCAAAAACTTTGTGAGTGTACAAGTGGTGGTTTATGGACTTGCTATATTGTCTGCAAGACTTCTAAGGACAATTCCAAAAACTTTGTGCGTGCACAAGTGGTGGTTTATGGACTTGCTATCTTCTCTGCAAGACTCTTCGATGGTGATTGTGCACCTGCACAGTCGCAGCAGATGGCTGCTGGCCATCTCTACAAGGACTACAGTGGGTCTACACCTTTTCTGACTCACCAGTACCATTATTTCTACAAGGACTGCAGTGGGTCTACACCTCTGGTGGCCCACCAATACCGTAATATCTACCAGGATGAGATAAAAGAAATTATTCAGGTAGTGAAGGAAGACGAAAATTTAATAGTCATTGGTGACTGGAATTCGACAGTAGGAAAAGGGAGAGAAGGAAACATAATAGGTGAATATGGATTGGGGCTAAGAAATGAAAGAGGAAGCCGTCTGGTAGAATTTTGCACAGAGCATAACTTAATCATAGCTAACACTTGGTTCAAGAATCATAAAAGAAGGTTGTATACATGCAAGAATCCTGGAGACACTAATAGGTATCAGATAGAATATATAATGGTAAGACAGAGATTTAGGAACCAGGTTTTAAATTGTAGGACATTTCCAGTGGCAGATGTGGACTCTGACCACGATCTATTGGTTATGAACTGTAGATTAAAACTGAAGAAATTGCAAAAAGGTGGGAATTTAAGGAGATGGAACCTGGATAAACTGACTAAACCAGAGGTTGTACAGAGTTTCAGGGACAGCATAAGGGAACAATTGACAGGAATGGGGGAAAGAAATACAGAGAAGACGAATGGGTAGCTCTGAGCGATGAAGTAGTGAAGGCAGCAGAGGATCAAGTAGGTAAAAAGCCGAGGGCTAGTAGAAATCCTTGGGTAACAGAAGAAATATTGAATTTAGTTGATGAAAGGAGATAATATAAAAATGCAGTAAATGAAGCAGGCAAAAAGGAATACAAACATCTTAAAAATGAGAGCGACAGGAAGTGCAAAATGGCTAAGCAGGCATGGCTAGAGGACAAATGTAAGGATGTAGAGACTTATCTCACTAGGGGTAAGATAGATACTGCCTACAGGAAACTTAAAGAGACCTTTGGAGAAAAATGAGCCACTTGTATGAATATCAAGAGCTCAGATGGAAACCCAGTTCTAAGCAAAGAGGGGAAAGCAGAGAGGTGGAAAGAGTATATAGAGGGTCTATACAAGGGCGATGTACTTGAGGACAATATTATGGAAATGGAAGAGGATGTAGATGAAATGGGAGATACGATACTGCGTGAAGAGTTTGACAGAGCACTGAAAGACCTGAGTCGAAACAAGGTCCCGGGAGTAGACAACATTCCATTAGAACTACTGACGGCCTTGGGAGAGCCAGTCCTGACAAAACTCTACCATCTGGTGAGCAAGATGTACGAGACAGGCGAAATACCCTCAGACTTCAAGAAGAATATAATAATTCCAATCCCAAAGAAAGCAGGTGTTGACAGATGTGAAAATTACCGAACTATCAGTTTAATAAGCCACAGTTGCAAAATACTAACACAAATTATTTACAGACGAATGGAAAAACTGGTAGAAGCCAACCTCGGGGAAGAGCAGTTTGGATTCCGTAGAAATGTTGGAACACGTGAGGCAATACTGACCTTACGACTTATCTTAGAAGAAAGATTAAGGAAAGGCAAACCTACGTTTCTAGCATGTATAGACTTAGAGAAAGCTTTTGACAATGTTGACTGGAATACTCTCTTTCAAATTCTAAAGGTGGCAGGGGTTAAATACATGGAGCGAAAGGCTATTTACAATTTGTACAGAAACCAGATGGCAGTTATAAGGGTCGAGGGGCATGAAAGGGAAGCAGTGCTTGGGAAGGGAGTGAGACAGGGTTGTAGCCTCTCCCTGATGTTATTCAATCTGTATATTGAGCAAGCAGTAAAGGAAACAAAAGAAAAATTTGGAGTAGGTATTAAAATCCATGGAGAAGAAAAAAAAACTTTGAAGTTCGCCGATGACATTGTAATTCTGTCAGAGACAGCAAATGACTTGGAAGAGCAGTTGAACGGAATGGACAGTGTCTTGAAAGGAGGATATAAGATGAACACCAACAAAAGTAAAACGAGGATGATGGAATGTAGTCGAATTAAGTCGGGTGATGCTGTGGGAATTAGATTAGGAAATGAGACACTTAATGTAGTAAAGGAGTTTTGCTATTTGGGGAGCAAAATAACTGATGATGGTCGAAGTAGAGAGGATATAAAATGTAGACTGGCAATGGCAAGGAAAGCCTCTCTGAAGAAGAGAAATTTGTTAACATCGAGTATAGATTTAAGTGTCAGGAAGTCGTTTCTGAAAGTATTTGTATGGAGGTTAGCCATGTATGGAAGTGAAACATGGACAATAAATAGTTTGGACAAGAAGAGAATAGAAGCTTTCGAAATGTGGTGCTGCAGAAGAATGTTGAAGATTAGGAACCCACCCACGTAACTAATGAGGAGGTATTGAATAGGATTGGGGAGAAGAGAAGTTTGTGGCTCAACTTGACTAGTAGAAGGGATCGGTTGGTAGGACATGTCCTGAGGCATCATGGGATCACAAATTTAGCATTGGAGGGCAGCGTGGAGGGTAAAAATCGTAGAGGGAGACCAAGAGATGAATACGCTAAACAGATTCAGAAGGATGTAGGTTGCAGTAGGTACTGGGAGATGAAGGTGCTTGCACAGGATAGATTAGCATGGAGAGCTGCATCAAACCAGTCTCAGGACTGAAAACCACAACAACAACAACAACAACAACCTTCCATTCACCATGATATTGAACTTTTGTTTTCAGAGTGGCCCCATCATTTCGCAGTGGAGACAGGCAAAGCTTATTGCGATCCCAAAGACCCTACGCTCCATACCAGTAACATTCCCATAAGCCCTTTTAACACCATGGCGAAGGTCCTGGAGTCTCTCATACTCCACCCTATTTCCCAGCCTCTGGCAGCAGCCGGGACGATCCGTCCCGAACAGTTTGGGGTTACCTCACACCTGTCCGCTGAACTGCAAGTGCCCCAGATAACGGAGAACATCAGCAAGTGTTTTAATTCCATCATGTAGACGGCAGCAGTCTTCTTGGACGTGCAGAATGCGTATGATAAGATTTGGCAGGACAATCTAGTGTATAAGGTGTATGATTTCCTTCACCAGAGGAGCTTCCTCGCGGCTCAGCGGAGAAAGCGCTTACAGTGTACGCCACATGTCAATGGGCACCCCTCAGGGCTCTGTGCTATCCCCTCTTCTTTTTAATGTCTATGTTAATGACATGCCCGTCATTCGTCACTGCCATTTGGCGCAATACGCCGATGGCACGGCGCTTTACACGACTGGCCGCAAACCTGATCAATTCTTTGCTCGCCCCAAAAGCAAGTAGACGCATTGGTCACCTGGTGTCGCTCCAATAAGATGGCGCTCAATGCCGCCAAAACTACGGCAGTGTATTTCACTAAACGGCGCCCTATACTCCCCCACAACATCTCATTTGGGGGCGTCCTGGTCCCGTGGACCGAAGCTGCTAAGTATCTCGGGGGCTTGTTGGATAAGAAACTTTTCTTCCGTCGCCACACAGAATACATCACTCATAAAGGATTAAAGTGTACAAAGGCCTTGTACCCACTCTTCTACAGCCGAGAGCTGACTTTAGATACCAAGCTCCGGCTGTATCACTCCGTTGTCTTACCCGCACTAACATATGGTTCCATTGCGTGGGCCACGATTAGTAAGTCCCGGATGCTGACGCTCCAGCGCCTACAGAATAAAGTTCTTAAGTGGAGTCTTCACGCCCCGCCGCTCACCAGGATTGTCACTCCGCATGAGGAGACGAATACGGCCCTTCTCAAGATGACCATTCGCCGTAAGGCTCGCCAACTATGCAGTAAAGTGGACACCTTCCATGAGACGGTCGCCGTTCCGCTCACCATCCTGGAGGACTCAGACTCGGGCTATGACCGACGATAGGCCCAATACGACCACGTTTTCCTGCCCACTTCGTACAGCTCCAGCAGTGGCCTGTTCTCGTCCAGCCACTTTTTTCCTTCACCATAGAGTTGGCGCTTTACTGCAACCCTCCTCTGTACTTCCACCGTCGGCCGGTGGCACGGAACTTAAAGTTCCACCGCCATACCTTCAAAGTATATGCTCGGCTGTTCTTCAGCCGTTGCTTTGAGTCTCCTCTCACTTGCTCACCGAGACAGTTGGACCGGATCTGAACCGGTGACGCTGTGTGGTAGTATACTGCCACAAAAAAAGAAAAAAAACTTGTATCGCAGATATTGTGGAAATGGAATGTGTTATTGATGTGCTGTTTTCATAGAATGGATTGGTAATTAGTCAGCTCGTACTGATAGCCAATCAACAGATTGCGATAATACCTATAAAGTATATTTCTTGTATAAACATACACTTTTCTAAATGGAACGATGCCTGTTGACATCAACAGACTAAAACTAGGGTAAATTCTTATAGAATGTCAGTGGCGTTTGATGCAGGATTCTTGTGAGAATCGCTTACGAGATTCGTATTCTGAAAAGTTCCCACACCGATACTCGTGCAATGCCTGTGCTAGCACATACTAAAGAACAACGCAATTGCATTCACTAGTGATGTGGATTCTGATCAGTAACGAGACTGCTGGAAATGCAGGAGAACGGCGTAGGCTATCTTCAGTCAGAAACATTTCCTACAATTACTGATAAAATGATATTATTAAATATGAAGAAACACCTTAAATGACATTTCTTCTTCTGGAATGTCTAGCGCAATTAGATGTGTGAAATTATTACCTCTAAAATATTAAGCAACGTCACTGTGCCTCTGAGTAACGCCTATGTAGAGTCCAGAGCTGGCCTACGATGCCTACAGAGCGTGAGTCTTTGAGACCTCGCATGAACAGCGCAGCTTGTAGTCCCGGCGATAACTGGAGACTGTACACGACTCTGCGCCCTGAAGAGAACTGTCCGCCGTAGCTCAGGGGTCAAGTATTTAACGAGGCATCGACCAATCACTACCCACACACGCGATGCCCATGGGTTGGCAGCAGCGGCCCCTGGTGGACCTCGGCATAGTTCGTACTGCCAACCCACACAGATGCTGCGCTACGAGTGCTTCGAGCGCGACTCATCGTTTGTGGTGCGGTACTCTCTTGAGTCGTGACTGCTGTCACTGCGGAGACCACTGGCCATCACAGGCTGTGTTCGATATCACCACCGGCAACGGTAATACACGCCTCCAGTCTGACATGGAACGACTGCTGCACACGTGCTAGCGTTTCAGCGGAGATGTCAGAGCAGCCTGCAGTAATACATCATTGCATATCATTGGATGCAGTTGGTATGTCCTTCCAAACAGGGTCATTCAGCTTTCGCCACAGGAAAAGTCTACAGATGTGAAGTCTGGGGAACTGGCCGGCCAAGGTACAAGTCTTGTGCGTCGGTAAGAGGATTTGGAAACAGTTCGTGAAGACGTGCTGTAGTGCTTTTAGTATTATGGGCTGGACAACCATCATGATGCTACCACAGGTTTCTAATACTCTGCAGAAAAACATCTCCTAGCATCGGTGGAAGATGGTCTGTCAGCAGGCTGCGCGTTCAGTGTTCCGTCCTTCAAAAACCGGCCTATGACCTGGTGGTTCACTATGCCACACCACACCTTTACACTCCATGGACGCTGCGTTCCACTTGACGTATCCAACGGGGATTTTCAGTAGACCAACACTGCAAATTTCGGCGGTTTACATGGCCATTATTGTTAGTCGTAGCTTCATCACTAAACAAGAGACATGACACATTCGGATTATCCTGTGCATGGGGGCTTAATTAATTATTATGCAAATAATTTTAATTTTAGTCGCTGTCTGTCCGGTTACGCAGTCTCGTAACCAGTTGGCCCTGATTAGTATTACTCCGCAATCTGACTGCATAGAATAACAACAAAGAATGAAAGAGAATTTCCGTTAACACAATTAATTAGTTAAGTCCCCAGCAACTATAAAAGCTACGAAACAACAAAGCACAAGTGTAACTGTTCTGTGTGTGGAAGTGTGATTCAACGTACACATCTGGCACGGTTCTTCCTCAATACTACAAGATGCTTTAAACGCCATTTACACTGAAGTAATTAAAAAAAAACAGAAATACTATGATTGCACATAGAAACCACAATTACACTCTAATACATGAACACAAGCCAGATGCTTTGTTGACTGAACCTGTGACCAAGAGTCATTGTTATTTAGGACATTTGACATAAAAAATAAAAAAATTTCTTTACCTTCATATATATTGACGAAACATACACTCTGATCATTACAACATCCGTAATCGAACAGCATCGGCTGTCTAGCCCATCAGAACAACTGCACACGACATGCTCACAACTAGCCGCAACTACGGCTACCTCAGAACTACCACTCTCCACGACAACGTCTCAACAAGCACTCTCCACGACCACTTCTCAACAAGCGCTCTCCACGACCACTTCTCAACAAGCACTGCCAGTGGAGGCGGCTGAATAATACTCTTTGGCGCAATCTCTGGCGCTGTGACTCATTGTAGCCACCTTTCACCTGTCGTAATGTACACATACAGAAGTTAACATGAAACTCATAATCGTTTCCATCCAGCTCTTGATGGAGAGAGATGTGACAGGGATGGAACCTATGTCGATGGAGAATGTGTAGACTCTTGCGCTACTCAAGCCATCTCCTTGTGTGATTGCGCGGGAGGTAACGTGCGTATCAATTGCAGTTGTCTAGACGTTACATTAGCGCTTTCAGGTAACTGGTCGAACAGATTGATAAATAACTGTCGACGTGGTTGACGTCTATTGGGATATTTTGCTACATACATCGTACAAGAGCGAACTGCATTCTTCCTGAACTATACATACACCACGAGCACGTCGGCTTTTTCTGGACTGGTAAATCCCCATTGGTAAATCCCATCGTCCACTCACGACTTACTGCTTGGCCTGTCACACACTAACTGGCTAACAAGTTGCAGTGCACTCAAGGAACCAAGGAACACACAAGAACATTATAAGCAAACATAACGACGTCGTACCTAGCAACTACGCACGTTGAAAGGCACAAACTAGTGTCTGTGTGGAAACTTTTGAAAATACTATACCTTGTAAAGGACTTGCGCTAGAATCCTGCAGCAAACACCTCTGAAATTTAATTTACACTACCTTTAGTTTGTTAGTGTCAATAGGCATTGTTCCATTCTAAACACATCTACAGCTCCACGAGTACTGTGCAATTCACAGTTGAGTGCCTGGCAGAGGATTTGTCGAATCACTTTCAAGCTATTTCTCTACCGTTCCGCTCTCGAACAGTCGAGAGAAAAACAAACGCTGAAATCTTCCGTCCGATTGCTGATTTCTCTTATATCATTATGATGGCCATTTATCCCTATGCAGGTGGCCGCCAAAACAATATTTTCACAATCTGAGGAGAAAATTGATTATTGAAATTCCGTGAGAGCTTCCTGACACAGCGATAAACGCCTTTGTTTCAACGATTGCCGCCCTAATGCGTTTATCATATCCGGGTCACTCTCTGTTCTATTTCGCCATAATACAAAACGATCTGCCCTTCTTTGAACTTTTTCGGCGTCCCGCATCAATGCTATTTGATGCGGGTTCCACACCGCACAGCAGTACTCCAGGCGAGGGTGGACAAGCATGGTATAAGCTATCTATTTAATAAACCTGTTACGTTTTCTAAGTTTTCTGCTAATAATCGCAGTCTTTGGTTTGCTTTCCTCACAACATCATTTGTTTGGTCGTTCCACTTTATGTTATTCATAATTGTAATCTCTAACTATTTAGATGAGTTACAGCCTTTAGAGTTCTGTGACTTATCGTGTAACTGAAATTGAGCGGATTCTTGTTAGTGCTCTTGTGGATTGCTTCATAATTTAGAGTCAATCGCTACTTTTTGCGCCACATTACATGACGGTAAGTGACAGCATCAACTGTAAACAAAGAGGACTGCTCAGATTGCCTCCTAAATCTTTTATGTAGATTAGGAACAATGGAGGATCTACAACACTTCCTTGGGGAACGCTAGGTATTACTCATGTGTTACTCGATCGCTTCCCGTCAATTATTACGAACTGTGACCTTTCTGACAGGAAATCACGAGTCCAGTCGCACTACTGAGACGACTCACCGTAGGCACGCCATTTAATTAGAAGTCGCTTCGGAGGAAAGCTGTCGAAAGCCTTCTGGAAATATAAAAATATGGAACGAGTTTGATGCCCCTGTCGATAGCACTCATTATTTCGTGAGAATAAACAGCCCATTTTGTTTTACAAGAACGCTATTTTCTGAATCCGTTTTGGCTATTTCTCAGTAAATCGTTTTCTTCGAGGTGATTCACAATGTTCCAACACACTATATGTTCCAAAATCCTACTTCAAATCGACGTTAGAGATACGGGTCTGTAATTCAGTGGATCACTTTTATTTCTTTTCTCAGGTATTATGGTGACTTGTGCAAATTTTCAGTCTTTGGGTACGGATCTTTCTACGAGCAAACGGTTGCTAAATATGGAGCTATTGTACCATCGTACTCTGAAAGGAACCTGACTGATATACCGTCTGGATCGGAAGCCTAGCCTGTTAAGTGTTTGAAACTGCTTCGCTACACTAAAGATATAGGCTTCTAAGTTACTCATTTTGGCAGTTGCCCTTAATTTGGTTCAAATGGGTCAAATGCCTCTGAGCACTATGGCACTTAAATTCTGAGGTCAGCAGTTCCCTAGAGCTTAGAACTACTTAAACCTAACTAACCTAAGGACATCACACACATCTATGCCCGAGGCAGGATTCGAACCTCCGACTGTAGAGGTCGCGTGGTTCCAGACTGAAGCGCCTAGAACCCCTCGGCCACTCCAGTCGGCCATTTAATTTGAATTCTGGAATATTTACTTCGACTTCTTTTGTGACGGAATTTTGGAAAACCGTGTTTAGTAACTCTGCTTCAGTGGCACTACCATCATTAACAACGCCACTGTTATCGCGCAGCGAAGATATTGATTGCGTCTTACCACTGGTGTACTTCACATGTGACCAGAATCTGTTTGGGGTTCCTGGCATATTTCGAGACACAGTTTATTTGTGTAAACTATTTAAAGCATCTCACATCTAAATTCGCGTTAAATTTCGAGTTTCTGTTAAGCCTCACCAATCTTGAAGATTTTGCGTTCTTTTAAATTTGGCATGCCTATTTCGTTGCTTCTGCAATAGTTTTTGACCTGTTTTGTGTATCGTGGGGTATTGGTACCATCTCTTATAATTTATTTGGTATATGTCCCTCAACTGCCGTCAATATTATTTCTTTGAATTTAAACCACATCAGGTCTACGCTTACACAGTCAGATTGGAAGGCATTGAGACTGTCTCTTTGGAAGGTGTCAAACGAGTTTTTATCTGCTTTTTTAAATACATGTATTTTGCATTTATTTTTGGTGGGTTTGGATGTTACTGTATTCAGTCTAGGTATAAGCACCTCGTGTTCACTAATCTTTGTATCTGTTATGATGCTCCTCATTTGGTCAGGATTATTTGTTGCTAAGAGGTCAAATATTTTTTCGGAACCATTTATACTTCCAGTGGCTCCTGAACTAGCTGTTAAAAATAGTTTTCTGAGAAGGCATTCAGTACGTTTTGGGATGGCGTTTTATGCCTTCCGCCGACTTTAAACGTTTTTCCGCCAACATATCGATGGTAGGTTTTCACAAAAAATACACTTTCTAAGTATTACTCCAATCCGTTAATTGGTTAATAATACGTGCCCCTGACTACTATTCCATTCTGTTACGACCGCACTTCATAAGTATTTTCCATTTCCGCAATATTTGCGATGCAAATTTTAGGTGATTCACCCTTTATGTATAAAGGAAATTGTCAACAAGGGTATCACAGCTAGCGTAGATTCGAGTTCCTTATAAATTAATACTTTAGTTGCTACTTGGACCGTAAATATTAAAACTAGTGTAAACTACAAATAGAATGGTATCTTCACTTTTACGAAAATCGTCGGCAACCCGCCGTGTTAAACAGTTGTTACCGTCCTAGCGCCTGACAGAATCGATGGGTGGAAACTGTGGTGCAACTGGGCCGAAAATTGTGGGGATCTGTGGCCTCTAGCGATCTGTAAAAGTGGGCTTAAAGCAGGACACCTAGAGTCTGCCCCGCCAATGAATAAGTGCTGTTAGTGCTGGCCCAGCTGGTTTGCGGCTTCTGTTATAATTAAACTGTTGACAATCAGGAACAACGTGAAAACAATATCTGGTGCATCTACGAGGACTGCATTAACACAAAGCATTTTACGGATATAGAAATAAAATCACGTTAATACCGATAAAGAACTGTGGTTACGGATTTTGACTCATACTTCTCTGAAGTTACCAATAGCAGCTCCTTAGCGATCATCGAACTCCCATCTCCACGATATGATGAGATCAAGGTGACAGGAAATTTAAGTTCCAGTATTGTCGGTATTTTTCTGTCTATCGCCCAATTCGAGGAAATCCATGTAATGTAAGCACCTAAGCATCGTAAAGTGTTAAAGATGTCCAACCAGTATATCTGGAGAGCGGTATATCAAGGCTGATTGCTGTCTCCGTTCTCTGAAACTACGATGACAAGAATGCAGGAAAGCATGTGTCAGTCGTGAAGAGCCTAAAGCGCCCTGGGAAAAATGAAAGTACAAATCAATAAGTAATTCCGTTCACGAGCTAGACATCACATCAAACAGAAAAGCAGACATTACGAATAATGTTGACACTATTGGTTGTTATGCTCATAGATGACATTTTTCCTTGTTCGTTCTGTTGTAGAAAAAAAACGTATTAGTTTTTAAATTACACTACTGGCCATTAAAATTGCTATACCACGAAGATGACACGCTACAGACGCGAAATTTAACCAACAGGAAGAAGATGCTGTGATATGCAAATGATTAGCTTTTCAGAGCATTCACACAAGGTTGGCGCCGGTGGCGACACCTACAACGTGCTGACATGAGGAAAGTTTCCAACCGATTTCTCATACACAAACAGCAGTTGACCGGCGTTGCCTGGTGAAACGTTGTTGTGATGCCTCGTGTAAGGATGAGAAATGCGTACCATCACGTTTCCGACTTTGATAAAGGTCAGGTCGTAGCCTATCGCGATTGCGGTTTAGCGTATCGCAACATTGCTGCTCACGTTGGTCGAGAACCAATGACTGGTAGCAGAATATGGAATCGGTGGGTTCAGGAAAGTAATACGGAACGCCGTGCTGGATCCCAACGGCCTCGTATCACTAGCAGTCGAGATGACAGGCATCTTATCAGCATAGCTGTAACGGATCGTGCAGCCACGTCTCGATCCCTGAGTCAACAGATGGAGACGTTTGCAAGACAACAACCATCTGCACGAACAGTTCGACGACGTTTGCAGCAGCACGGACTTTCAGCTCGGAGACTATGGCTGCGGTTACCCTTGACGCTGCATCACACACAGAAGCGCCTGTGATGATGTACTCAACGACGAATCTGGGTGCACGAATGGTAAAACGTAATTTTTTCGGATGAATCCAGGTTCTGTTTACAGCATCATGATGGTCGCACCGTGTTTGCCGACATCGCGGTGAACGCACACTGGAAGCGTGTATTCGTCATCACCATACTGGCGTATCACCCGGCGTGATGGTATGGGATGCCATTAGTTAGACGTCTCGGTCACCTCTTGTTCGCATTGACGGCGCTTTGAGCAGTGGACGTTACATTTCAGATGTGTTGCGACCCGTGGCTCCCCCCTTCATTCGATCCCTGTGAAATCCTACATTTCAGCAGGATAATGCACGACGGCATGTTGCAGGTTCTGTACGGGCCTTTCTGGATACAGAAAATGTTTGACTGCTGCCATGGCCAGCACATTTTCCAGATCTCTCACCAATTGAAAACGTTTGGTAAATGGTGGCCGAGCAACTGGCTCGTCACAATACGCCAGTCACTACTCTTGATGAACTGTGGTATCGTGTTGAAGCTGCATGGGCAGCTGTACCTGTACACGGCATCCGACCTCTGACTCAATACCGAGGAGTATCAAGGCCGTTATTACGGCCAGAGGTGGTTGTTCTGGGTACTGATTTCTCAGGATCTATGCACCGAAATTTCGTGAAATGTAATGGCATGTCAGTTCTAGTATGATATATTTGTCCAATGAATACCCGTTTATCATCTGCATTTCTTCTTGGTGTAGCAATTTTAATGGCCAGTAATGTACAACAGTAACGAAGAAAATCATCTGTCTATATGCAAAAATTACTATATTGTTCAAGTAGAATAAGCTCCACCGGAAAATTCTTTAGATACGTCCCAGTGCGTGTTGAATTTGTATACATGTAGTTACCTCTTCAGTCCCGTAAAACTGCTATGGATTACGGAATGTCTCTGTTGCGTTCTTCTAGTACTACAAAATGGTTTGCCGTTGCCGTTCATAAATTTCAAGACAATGAATGGGAGAGTTATCGCTGATAGGAACTTCTTTTCTGAGGTTCATCCTTCATCATGACTCACTGTTGCTGTTTACCAACAAAGTTCAGTTTGAGCAGGCGTTGACCCACTGTTTGTGATGCATGCCTGCTATTTATTTGCACAAGGCGACAAACATTCACTCAAGGTCGGACAACGAAAACAACGATGGGATCCAAATTGGCGCTATAAATATGTAAGGCGTGTCTCCTCTTCGTGGTGTCCATCAGCCTCTCAAGCACGCCTCGGCGATCGCTCACCGTAATTGCGACAGACCAGAGGCGATACTACCAAGGTCGCTCTCTAAAAAGCAAGTTCATTCTGTGCACTGGACGTACCACAGAACACAGTGATGACATCACACAGGCGACGTACAAACTTACCGTCGAAATAACTGTTACTCGTGTGTATGTGTATCGGCCCTTCTATTGACTTTTATATTGATTTGTATTTATTTGCGACGTTTTTCGAGGATGGATGACGTCGTGGGCACTGTCTCCACACTTTCCAGTGTCAAGGTGTGAACAGTGATTTAAAACGATATAATTTATAGTTACAACAGTTTTTCGCAACAGGGGCTCTTACAGCGATCTGATTCTCTACTGAGAAATGAGCCTGTCATTACGTCTTCCACCTTGAAGTAAATTTTAGTCTTTCCAGATTTTCTGACATATGATCCTGTCTAACTGGCACAGTATTTTGTCGACGTACTTGGCCAACATTATCAGGTGCTACTGGTAAGATACATATTTAGTGACCCTTCCGTTTTCGAATGAGGAAGATGAAGAAGTAGAGGAAGATTAAGAAGAGGTGTGAAAGAAAATATCATCGTCTTCTGTACCGAAACAAATCAAAACCGTCCTGTCCGTCCGTTTGTCTGCTGGGACACACTAATCCCCAAAACTACTAGACGAATTTTCATGGAATTTTCACAGGTAACTTGAGCACTGCTTGGGGCAATGTTCAAGCTTTAATTCATCAAAACCATACCACAAAGAAAAAAATACATCGTTTGCCTACAACTACGTCATATTCCACAAGCCATCTAACCGTATGTGGCGAAGGGTACTTCTGCTACCACTCTGATCGAGAGTGTTATGCATTATTTCGCTACTGAGATTCCTTCACGCACAGATGCTTAAAGTTACTTCTCTCCAATGTAACATCACAGATGCGGAAATTTTGATGGGAAATGGCGCAGGCGAGCGACCTTTTATAGCCAAAATCCCACGTACTCCTAACCATTTTCACTTTGCTTTAAACGTCCACAATTCCCAGTGAGCTTATGTTGCGCCATGACCGTAAACCTTGCACAAGGCCAGATGCTGTGTTTTGTCAGCGTGGACCTTTGCTTGAGTTCTTTTTCACAGGGCCAACTCCGTGTGGCTCTCTCTCACGTTACCGAAGCAAACAGCTCTTCGTCTATCACACTACTTCAAATGTTCTAGGCAAAGCAACACGTAATCGGAGGGATTACCTCAATGAGACAGAAATCGGTGGCAGTGATGTACACGTACAAACAAACAAATGATTACTATTTCAGAAAAATTGGATGATCTATTCAAAAGAAAGATCTCCACAAATGGTGCAAGTCAGTAGCACGTTGGTACACCTCTAGCCATTATGCCAGCAGTTATTCGTCTCGGAATTAACTGAAAAAGTTGTTTGATGTACTACTGAGAGATATCGTGCCAAATTCTGTCCAATTGGCGCGTTAATCGTCAAAATCCCGAGAGAGCCTTGCCCATAATACTCCAAACGTCCCCAGTTGGAGAGAGATCCGGCGACGTTGCTGGCCAAGGTTGTGTTTGGCAAACACGAAGACAAGCAGTAGAAACTCTTGCAGTGTGCCGATGACAACCAAAAGGGGCGCTGCTCTGAAAAGAACGGCACCCCACATCATCACTCCTAGCCATCAGGGCGTATGGCGAGCGACAGTCAGTCGGTATCCCAGTGTTGGTCCGGGCATCTCCAGACAGGTGATCGGCCAAGCATCACATTAACTGAAGTAGAATTGTCTTCAGTGATGAGTCCAACTTCGAGATCCGAAGACGAGAGGGAGGAGGGAGAGTGGCTGGGTTGGACATCAGCAGCCAGGGCAGTGGTCATATTGTAAGTAGGCTGTTTATGTTTTCTTTATGTAAGTAGGCTGTATGTAAGTAGGCTGTTTATGTTTTCTTTATGTAAGTAGGCTGTTTAGGTTCTTAGATTGGTAACGCCGCCGCCACGTAGCGCTCTCTGTATGAAAATCACTGGCTGTGCTGTGTGCAGTCTGTGGCTAGTTTGCATTGTTGTCTACCATTGTTGTCATGAACTGCTATAGCTGGATGTGAACAGCGCGTAGCGTTGCGCAGTTGGAGGTGAGCCGCCAGCAGTGGTGGATGTGGGGAGAGAGATGGCGGAGTTTTGAAAAATGTCATGAACTGCTGTATATATTATGAATATTAAGGTAAATACAGTGTTTGTTCTCTATTAAAATCTTTCATTTGCTAACTATCCCTATCAGTAGTTAGTGCCTTCTGTAGTTTGAATCTATTATTTAGCTGGCAGTAGTGGCGCTCGCTGTATTGCAGTAGTTCGAGTGACGAAGATTTTTGTGAGAACATTGTATCAATAAGTGTGTGCATTTTATATCTTTGTTACTGTAATTGTGAAAAATTTTTTTTTTTCAAATCTGTATTGGCCAGTGCCCAACACCATTTGTAAAAATTTTTGTGGGGAGCATGGGGGCTATGTAAGTAGGCTGTTTATGTTTTCTTTATGTAAGTAGGCTGTATGTAAGTAGGCTGTTTATGTTTTCTTTATGTAAGTAGGCTGTTTAGGTTCTTAGATTGGTAACGCCGCCGCCACGTAGCGCTCTCTGTATGAAAATCACTGGCTGTGCTGTGTGCAGTCTTTGGCTAGTTTGCATTGTTGTCTACCATTGTTGTCATGAACTGCTATAGCTGGATGTGAACAGCGCGTAGCGTTGCGCAGTTGGAGGTGAGCCGCCAGCAGTGGTGGATGTGGGGAGAGAGATGGCGGAGTTTTGAAAAATGTCATGAACTGCTGTATATATTATGAATATTAAGGTAAATACAGTGTTTGTTCTCTATTAAAATCTTTCATTTGCTAACTATCCCTATCAGTAGTTAGTGCCTTCTGTAGTTTGAATCTATTATTTAGCTGGCAGTAGTGGCGCTCGCTGTATTGCAGTAGTTCGAGTAACGAAGATTTTTGTGAGGTAAGTGATTTCTGAAAGGTATAGTTTAATGTTAGTCAGGGCCATTCTTTTGTAGGGATTTTTTTGATAGTCAGATTGCGTTGCGCTAAAAACATTGTGTGTCAGTTTAAGCACAGTCTTGTATAATTTGTTCTAAGGGGACGTTTCATATGTATAAATTGTTCTAAGGGGACGTTTCAATATTAAGTCTAGAATATCTGCTGTCTTAGAACTCATGCGAGAGAATGTAACATATAATCAATTTTTTTTCGATGACGTTACTGTTTGTGGCACATATACGTAGACTTTGTTATTTTACACAATTCTGACAAACTTTTTTTTTACCTAACGCCCCTTTACTGCGACACCTAAATAAGGATGTTCATATTAAACTTCATACAGTACCATTCTGGAACACTACTGACTGAAACTAAATGGGTCACTGGCATCGCTATTAAGATGTTCACCCTATTTGAAACGAGTAGTTTCCTAAGTGCCAGTCATCGGGTATTTCTGCTCAGTTCTCGAAGATCCAACGTTAGTTCGTAGGACTGGCGTGCTGCATGGAAATCAACGTGAACAGTGTATAGAATTAAACGAATATCTCTTCCCCTCATACGTATCTCTTGCACTGAATGATTATGGTCACAATAGAAAAACTAGCAAAACAAAATACTCTACAACATAAAACAGGGGAAGACTGCCTACTAAGCTCTTTTACAAATATCCTGTAATTCTTGGCTCCATACCTTCCATTGATGAATAAGGCTTAGTTAAGTCTCAGTAACAGAAAATTACCTGTACATCAGTATTCAGGCACACCGAATTCCTTCCTAACAAACGCTACCTATCTACAACGAGTTTCCTATGGCTTAGAAGCCTTACCTTACATAGTGAAGACTGAGTTCCTACCTCTTTCGCCGTTCCAGATAAGGCCCCCAGGTTTTCCCTTCGTACTGATTACTCTGCTTCCACAGTCCCTGTCTGTCAGGGCTCTTCCCATGCTCCTTTACCACGCAAACAAACTTGTTGCACTTTTTATCTTTTTACTCTTTTCTTGTGTCCGTAAAACCTGCCTCCCATTGGTAACTCGCCTCCTTTCTATCCTGCTGAGATGTTAGATACACCGGGATGAATTTCCAGATATAGCCATCACCCCGAAACCACAAATATTACTTTTCACAAGGAAAATAACACTTTTCAGCCAGCAATCCACATCCGTTCGACGTTCACTCGGAGCTTCCGGGGCCGCTATGGTTGAGCAGCTCCTAGATATCGCAAAGGCTTCGTAGCAAACATTAACTTCACTGTGCCTGGCGTTCAGTAGATAAGCCTGTCTTCCGCCTTCATCATGTCGCTTCGCAATACATACCGGCCTGTTTCACCACCGTCCATTAGCCAGGCAGATGTATTCTCCCTGTAACTGACTTGCCGCCTTCGTTCGTAGATACTTTCCCACCATTCGCCTTTAACCAAAGAATGATAGGTGTTGAACTGAAACACATCATCTAATTAAATCCCCAGTAAATGAACCATAAAACAATATAGATTATGAAACAGGAATTATATAAAAGCAAACTACAGCAATGAACATTTTGGCTGGCTGGAGACATAGTGTGAAGAAGAAGGTTAGCGAAGAATGTAACTGCAGTTTCTTCTAATATCTGAGAAGCGTCATGAATGAAATGTCATGTGTGTATGATGCCACAAAATAAAACAATACTGACCCGTAGAAAGATCTGAACTGATAGCTGAATACATCATCAGTATTGGAATCAATTATGTTGCGAGAATCCTCACAGTATTTAGAGCCCTAGTAACATCCCATCATCATCTTAATTCGATATCAAACTTAAATAAAGGCGTTAATGAAGGGTGTTCCCTTTTTGTTTATATTTTCTTTTAATAGTCTACATTCGTTTCATCATTTACATTAATCCTTAGTTAACTTCTTTACTTTGCTGTACTCTTTCCAACGTCATCGTCAGTATATCTGCTGTCTCGTTTCGAAGACTTTAAGCTTCATTTCGTAAAAGTTTGTGTTTTTTATCTTATGCACCACACTAACTTTCTGCTTCAGCGTGTCCTTCTATCTTTATTGATTTTCTGCAGAAATATGTTTCAAAGTTTTACGCTTTCCTTTTATCCCACACTTTACTAGTAATGTGCAACCACAACGACAATATCCCCATTTATGCGTTATTGATCATGTATGATCAATTGTGCTACTTGCACCTTTCAGTCATTCTGACTGACTACAATCAAACGAAAGATCCAAGGCACCAGACATTTAAAGAGACCTCTTGAGACTGTCGGAACACTATGAGCAGTGGCATAAAACACTTGCATGGGAGATGATCTTGCTTTTCGTTACTGCTCATATCCACAGCGATTCTTCTTCGCTATGGAATATCTTAATTCGTGATATTAACACTCCGTACAACGTGGGGGAAAAATAAATCTCGTAAGTGAAGGAAGATAACCTGACGGAAGGGAAACGGAGGCCGTCTTTTTGTTTCTTAGGCGAACATACTTCAGCCAATTTTCCTAGGAAGCTACAGTCATCACTATCTCCCTTACTTCCTTTATGTATTTATTAGCTCTTCTGTACTCAAAATATGGAATTCCTTGCATGGAAGTTTCTAGAATGTTGCATTGTACTTCATTGTACTTACTGGACTTAAGCTTTGAAGCCTCGTAGAATCTGGAAATTTTTACTTTCGGAAGCTTCAGTTCCATCCAGAAGCCCTTAAGGATGAGCCGATGGACCTTTATGGACGACATCAAAGGCAAAAGTCAGTGAAAACTTCTAAAACAGTTAGATGAAACATTTCTGATTAAGAAAAAAAACAATGAAATTCATTGTTACGACCTGTCACAGACTTCATTATGAGAAATTGTCCCATTTAGCACAAATAATTTAAAATCTAAACTTCTCAATAAAGTCCTCATGTAAGAGGGCACCTATTTCTCCGGTAGCTGACCTTAACAAAAGAAACAATACTGCTTCGGCATGTTACAATTTACTGTAAACAGGCACCTCCTGAAGTCGTTCTCTCGTTTGGTTACAATACTGCCGGCCGCTGGTGGCCGAGCGGTTCTGGCGCTACAGTCTGGAACCGCGCGACCGCTACGGTCGCAGGTTCGAATCCTGCCTCGGGAATGGATGTGTGTGTTGTACTTAGGTTAGTTAGGTTTAAGTAGTTCTAAGTTCTAGGGGACTTACGACCTCAGCAGTTGAGTCCCATGGTGCTCAGAGCCATTTGAACCATTTTGAACCAATTTGGTTACAATACTGCGCTCGTCTCAACAATGAATAGGGAAGTCATTCAGACATTCCAGAATCATCTCGCAAAGCTTGAGAAGAATGCACAATTGCCTGCCCCAGTTCTTCAACTACAGGGTGACCCAAAAGTCCGTTAACATTAAAAAATGCAATAATTCATTAGTAATGGGGATAGAGAGGTAAAAATGGACACACATGTCTGGAATGACGTGGGGTTTTATTGAAACTAAAAACAAGTGCAAAAATTGGTCAACAGATGGTGCTGGATAGCAACACGTCAGTGACGCCGCATGAGAATCGTGGAGAAAACGATCTGTAGTGAGAGGGGGGAGTCAGATCGTCCCTAGCTGGCTGATTAAATACCTGCTGGAAGGTGCGACTTTTATACAGGATGGCACTCCACCTCATATCGCTACGTATTTGAAAGATCTCTGGCACACGGAGTTTGGTGACGGTCTCTTTCTGAGCCACCACGTCAGTCATGCTTGGCCTCCCAGATTCCCAGCCTTACTCCGTGTGATTATTGGTAGTGGGGTTAACTGAAGTCGCAAGTCTACCTCCATTGTCCAATCTCATTGGGGATGCTAGAAGACAACGTGCGACGTCAGTTAGGTTCCTTTCGGAGTATGCTGATGCATCAGCTCTATACTTAACAATCACATACAACCGTTCGCTCGACGAAAGATCCTTACCCAATGACTGGAAAGTTGCACAGGTCACACCAATATTCAAGAAAGGTAGTAGGAGTAATCCACTAAATTACAGGCCCATATCGTTAACTTCGATATATTGGAACATATACTGTGTTCAAACATTATGAATTACCTCGTGGAAACTGTCTATTGACACACAGTCAACATGGACTTAGAAAAAATAGTTCCTGCGAAAGACAACTAGCTCTTTATTCACATGAAGTGTTGAGTGCTACTGACAAGGGATTTCAGTTCGATTCATTATTTCAGGATTTCCGGAAGGCTTTTGACACTATACCACACAAGTGACTTGTAGTGAAATTGCGTGCTTATGGAATATCGTCTCAGTTATGTGACTGGATTTGTGATTTCCTGTCAGGGAGTTCACAGTTCGTAGTAATTGACGGAAAGTCATGGAGTAAAACAGAAGTGATTTCTGGCGTTCCCCACGGTAGTGTTATAGGCTCTTTGGTGTTCCTTATCTATATAAATGATTTGCGAGACAATCTGAGCAGCTGTTTTAGGTTGTTTGCAGATGACGCTGTCGTTTATCGACTAATAAAGTCGTCAGAAGATCAAAACAGTTTGCAAAACGATTTAGAAAAGATGTCTGAATGGCGCGAACATTGGCAGTTGACCCCAAATAACGAAAAGTGTGTGGTCATCCACATGAGTACTAAAAGGAATCCGTTAAACTTCAGTTACACGATAAATCAGTCGAATATAAAGGCCGTAAATTCAACTAAATACCTAGGAATTACAATTAAGAACAACTTAAATTGGAAGGAACACATAGAAAATATTGGGGGAAGGCTAACCAAAGACTGTGTTTTATTGGCACAGGACACTTGGAAAATGTAACAGATCTACTAAGGAGACTGCCTACACTACGTTTGTCCGTCCTCTTTTAGAATACTGCTGCGCGGTGTGGGATCCTTACCAGTTAGGACTGAAAGAGTACATCGAATAAGTTCAAAGAAGGGCAGAACGTTTTATATTTTCGCGAAATATGGGAGAGAGTGCCACAGAAATGATACAGGATTTGGTCTGGACATCATTAAAAGAAAGACGTTTTTTTTTGTTGCGACGGAACCTTCTCACGAAATTCCAGTCACCAACTTTCTCCTTCGAATGCGAAAATATTTTGTTGACACCGTCCTACATAGGGAGAAACGATTACCACGATAAAATAAAGGAAATCAGAGCTCGTATGGAAAGATATAGGTGTTCATTCTTTTCGCGCGCTATACGAGATTGGAATAATAGAGAATTGTGAAGGTGGTTCGATGAACCCTTTGCCAGGCTCTTAAACGTGATTTGAAGAGTATCCATATAGATGTAGATGTACAATTTTTACGCACATTTATTGATATGCTGTACAGTGCTGTTCAGAACATTGTTGCTCGACTACAGGTAGGGCTGATGAATGACGGCTGACATGTTGAGCATTTGTTATAAAGAACATTATCTCTGCTAAAAATCAATTATGATCATTATTGTCTTTGTCTTTGTATCATCAGAAGCGCCATCTGTTGGACATTATGTGCTTTTTTTATTTCTATGAAACCTCATGTCATCTCAAGCATGTGTGCCAATTTTTATGTTGTGCCTATATTATTCTGTGAAGTAATGAATATTCAAATGTCAACGGACTTTTGGGTCACCCTGTATATCGCTAGTAGCGCTATACGCTTTTGAGATGACGACAGACAGAAATAATCACGGGATTGAGGTCAAGTGACCTTAGAGGCCCTGCCAGACTTGACCATCGTGGCCCGTATTGCTATGTAGGGACGCTTCTTTCGTCAGCAGCAAAGTATGCGAGTGTTCGAGCCGAATGAGATGAATACGTTATATTTCGAGTACATTTGTACTAACTAGTGAAGTACGTCGTGCCGAGAGTCAGTGGCGGATCGTAACCACGCAGACCAATGTTTACTAGAGTGTTTTTGTTGTGTTATTGTATGCTTTTACCCTTTTCAGTTATTCATCTAAGTTTGTTGCATTAATTATAGTCCAACAACATAACAGTGAGATTTACCTTTACCAATTATGAAAAGAAGCCGAGGTACGAGGAGCTGTACTTGATGCAGCACGCGTACTGCCTTCACGTGGTTTGGTACGCATCCGACTGGCAGACAGTTCAGTGTAGCAGTCAACAAGTGCCGTCGCCATGCGACAAGTACAACAACTGGACAGCTTCAAGCCAGCACTTGAGCGCGTGTTCCCTGGTTGAGTCTCCCCCCGCCCCTCCTCCTCCCCTTTCCATCTCCGTGGGAATTAAATCTTTTTGCGGTGACAGTGGCGATAAATGGTGGCACGCAGCGAGCAGCTCAGAAACGCCAGCCAGTCGCGGAGGCGTCACGCGAGCCCGCCGCTGACGCCATGGCTCGTACTGCGTGCTGCCACGCTGTCTGCGTTACTCACCTGGCCGCAGGTAGGCGCTTCCGGGACCTGAGCTGAGCCATAGCTGATCTGATTCGAGGAAACAAAGCGCTAAGCGATGTTATCCGTAATGTATTTCATCTGTGCGGTACTTAAAAGAAAATATTAATATAACTTGGATTAACATCTACATTTACAACTGTAGCATCGCGCAGGTAATCTTTCTCTTCTCTATCTAAAAATCCAGAAATTTAGATAAAATCTTCCACCTCAAGTTAAACACAAATTAACCCAATATTTAATCATTCAAGTAGATCAATACGTCACAAAAGCGAAAACTCCAGACGACTCTTTTTATTTTTTCCTTTATTGTTATTTTAAAACCTTGTACAAAAGGTAGGCCGGTAGCGACATATCTACGCCGCTCTTCGGCCATAGAAAACCAGAGAACAGATAACATGTAGACAAATGTACAGAAAAATATGAATATGAAAAAACAGGTGAGACACATAATGATAATAACGAAGACGTTCGAACTGAAGACACTGATTTGCATAAGCAAGTGCAACCGTACACGAGGGCCCAATGAGTACACTATCGAACGATGGAGGAGGCTGAAGAGACGCAGAAACACTGCACAGAAAACATTGCCGATGATCTTCGACGTAGAATGAGATTTTCACTCTGCAACGGAGTGTGCGCTGGTATGAAACTTCCTGGCAGATTAAAACTGTGTGCCGGACCGAGACTCGAACTCGGAACCTTTGCCTTTCGCGGGCAAGTGCTCTACCAACTGAGCTACCCAAGCACGACTCACTTCCCGTCCTCACAGCTTCACTTCTGCCAGTACTTCGTCTCCCACCTTCCAAACTTTACAGAAGCTCTCCTGCGCACCTTACAGAACTCGCACTGCACGGTTCGCAGGAGAGCTTCTGTAAAGTTTGGTGGGTAGGAGACGAGATACTGGCAGAAGTAAACCTGTGAGGACGGGGCGAGAGTCATGCTTGGGTAGCTCAGTTTGTAGAGCACTTTCCTGTGAAAGGCAAAGGTCCCGAGTTCGAGTCTCGGTCCGGCGCATAGTTTTAATCTGCCAGGAAGTTAGGAAGTTTCATCTTCGACGTACTTCACACACTATTACACGAAAAAAGGGCGCGTGGGAGGCTGCGACAGGAAGTATGGGAGGGTAGGAGGGAGGTGGGGAGGACGCCAGCGAGAGAGAAGAAGTGAGGGGGCGGGAAGAGAGTAGGGTGAGGTGTGGAAGACCGGGGGGAGGGGGGGAGAGGGAGAGATGAGGGGGAAGGAAGTTAGGAGGGAGAGAAGGGAAAAAGGGAGCCCCGGAGGAAAAACTCATGAGGAGGAAGATCAAATCTGGTAGGGGGGGTAAATGGAAGGGACGAGGGCATCATCTGGGAGGGGGAGTTGGCAGAAGCCACCTTGGGCAAGGATATGGAGGGTGGTAAGATTAAGAGCGGGTGGGATGTAGGAGTACAGGTGCGTCAGCGGATTGTGGCGGGAAAGGACAGAAGAGACAAGCGAGTGAGGGGGATCAAGTTTACAGGAGATGTAAAGGATCTGTATCCGTTTAAGGAAGAGGAGAAGGTGTCGGAAAGGAATTAAGTCATAGAGGAGCCACGTGGGGGAAGGGAGGCAGATTCGATAGGTGAGGCAGGGCTCATGGTGTTCCAGGATTTGAAGGGACTTGTAGTAGGTAGGAAGGATAGAGATCCAGACGGGTTGGACATAACAGAGTATGGGGCAGATGAGGGATTTATAGGTGTGGAGGTCAGTGGAGGGGTCCAAACCCCATGTGCGGCCGGAGAGGAGTTTGAGGAGGAGGAGTCGGGAGCGTGCCTTGACTTGGATTGTTCCGAGACGGGGGGTCAAGGGTGACCAGACGACTCGAGCTAGCTTGCCTAAGATATAGCCCTAACATATGGTTGCTTGAGCATGTCAACTCATCCTAAGCTTAGTTAGGGTGGATGTGATCAGACTAGGGACATGACTGCCACACAGTCTTCTTACTTCATTGGCTTTTTAGTCACTGATCCCATCAATACCTCACCCCATATACAATGGAAAGACGCGGTCCATTTTGATTCGATGATGGCATACGCCACCTGTTGGATAGTAGATGTATGGATAATGATTCAACGTCGTCCGGCAACAGATAGCATATTGACGTAGCTACCAGGGCGCCATATGTGTTTACTTTTTAATAGGGAACGCTGTCAGCCAGAAGGCTCACTAGGGCGCAAACGCGTATAGCAAGCAGGCAACTACACCACGGAGACGCACTCATGCTTCCTACAGCCAACCGAGTCAGTCTCAAAGGAACCAAATTGCGGCCTTCCAAGTGCCGGTTTGGTTCTTTCGGAGAACTACCACACAAGTTGGACGTGTTTCGTCAGTTGCGCAGCGATGCTAGTATTATTGGTCACTTAAGTATTGTTACACATTGTAGACGTGGTTCGCCGCACAGAGTTGAAGCGCTGTTAGAGGCGCCATGTCACTGATTGCGCGGCCCCTCCAGCCGCGGGTTCGAGTACTCCTTCGGGCATAGATGTGGGTGTTGTTCTTAGCATATGTTAGTTTAAGTGTGTGTAAGTCTAGGGTCCGATGACCTCAGCAGTTTTGTCCCTTAAAATTCACAACACACACACACACACACACACACACACACACATAGACGAGGTTCTGGACGTCCACGCCGCCAGGATCGTCTTGTTGTACGAGGTGCATTCAAGTTCTAAGGCCTCCGATTTTTTTTCTCCAGACTGGAAAGAGATAGAAACATTTGCATTGTTTTAAAATGAGGCCGCGTTCATTGTCAATATGTCCCATAGATGGCAGCACCGTACGGCAGATGGAATTTTACCGCCAGCGGCGAGAATGAGAACTGTTTTAAATACTTAAAATGGCGACGTTTTCCTTACTTGAACAGCGTGCAATCATTCGTTTTCTGAATTTGCATGGTGTGAAACCAATTGAAATTCATCGACAGTTGAAGGAGACATGTGGTTATGGAGTTATGGATGTATCGAAAGTGCGTACGTGGGTGCGACAGTTTAATGAAGACAGAACATCGTGTGACAACAAACCGAAACAACCTCTGGCTCGCACAAGCCGGTCTGACGACATGATCGAGGAAGTGGAGAGAATTGATTTGGGGGATTGCCGAATGACTGTTGAACAGATCGCCTCCAGAGTTGGTATTTCTGTGGGTTCTGTTCACACAATCCTGCATGATGACCTGAAAATGCGAAAAGTGTCATCCAGGTGGGTGCCACAAATGCTGACGGACGACCACATGACTGCCCGTGTCGAATGTTGCCAAGCAATGTTGGCGCACAACGACAGCATGAATGGGACTTTCTTTTCGTCGGTTGTGACAATGGATGAGACGTGGATGCCATTTTTCAATCCAGAAACAAAGCGCCAGTCAGCTCAATGGAAGCACACAGATTCAACACCACCAAAAAAATTTCGGGTAACCGCCAGTGCTGAAAAAATGAAGGTGTCCATGTTCTGGGACGGCGAGGGCGTAATTCTTACCCATTGCGTTCCAAAGGGCACTACGGTAACAGGTGCATCCTACGAAAATGTTTTGAAGAACAAACTCCTTCCTGCACTGCAACAAAAACGTCCGGGAAGGGCTGCGCGTGTGCTGTTTCACCAAGACAACGCACCCGCACATCGAGCTAACGTTACGCAACAGTTTCTTCGTAATAACGACTTTGAAGTGATCCCTCATGCTCCCTACTCACCTGACCTGGCTCCTAGTGACTTTTGGCTTTTTCCGACAATGAAAGACACTCTCCGTGGTCGCACATTCACCAGCCGTGCTTCTATTGCCGCAGCGATTTTCCAGTGGTCAAAACAGACTCCTAAAGAAGCCTTCGCCGCTGCCATGGAATCATGGCGTCAGTGTTGTGAAAAATGTGTACGTCTGCAGGATGATTACGTCGAGAAGTAACGCCAGTTTCATCGATTTCGGGTGAGTAGTTAATTAGAAAAAAAAATCGGAGGCCTTAGAACTTGAATGCACCTCGTAAGGTCAACAGTGGCAAATTGCACAGCTACCACAGCACAAATAAAAGGGCTTGTGAGCCCAGACGCGTGAAAATGGTTCAAATGGGTCTGAGCACTATGGGACTTAACATCTGAGGTCATCAGTCCCCTAGAGCTTAGAACTACTTAAACCTAACTAACCTAAGGACATCAAACACATCCATGCCCGAGGCAGGATTCGAACCTGCGACCGTAGAAGTCGCACCGTTCCAGACTGAAGCGCCTAGAGCCGCTCGGCCACAGCGGCTGCCTCCCACACGTGTGAACACGTACTCTTGCGATCCAGTAATTAGCAGAGGGACTATGGTCAGTCACACTTCTAGGTCTTCTTCCAGCCATGCCACAGCATCGACGTGCACGACTCGTCTCGTGCCGTTAGAGCATCACTTGGTCTCCAGCGATTAAAGCAGATACTGCCAGCACTTACGTGATGGTCGTCTGTGCGTACGACATAGACCTGGTGGGCGCTTTCCCGTAGAGTACAGTCGTCCAAGACACACCGGCGCTATCCCAGGCCATCTGGTCTGGGTTCCCATAAGCTACAACTCTCGTTCACCTCTGGTGTCTCTGGACGGGACGCTAACCAGCGTTGGTGGAACCGTTCTTTTGACGTTCTTGCGAGAGGAAGATGATGTGTTGTTCCACCGTGATAGAGCTCGGCCACAGACTGCCCGAGAAACTTAACGTGTTGTACACGCAACTTCCCTGGCCGGCGTGGCCTCCGGACTTGTCTCCAATCGAGCACATGTATGATATGATGGGACAAGAAGTGATTCGAGTGACTCATCAACCAACAACTCTTACAGAACTATGTGGACAAGTCGAGCACGTATCCCAGGACAGTATTCGCCATCTGTATGATCGACTGGATGCCACAGTCAGCGCTCGCATTGCTGCTCGTGGAGGCTACACCAAGTACTGATGCGCGTGTTTCAGCATGGGTCGATACCTGGTTTCCCAGAACCGCTTGTGATATTGGTTTGTAAATGTAATCATTGTCGACTAAACTGGAAACCTCTAAAGGTGTGTGCAACCTTTTTTTTTCCAGCTGTGTAATTCAGTAACTGTAATACCATATCGGATACGTCCACCATCTTAGTTCCACCTTTGCGGGACACTGAATATTCCACCATCTCCTCCTACATTTCACTCCACATTTGCTAGGAGAGGAGGGCTGTAGCAGTACAAACCCGCATTGTCTTCCTTATACACCGAAGTTCCAAACAAACTGGTACTGGCATGCGTATTCAAATAAAGAGGTATGTAAACAGGCAGAATACGGCGCTGCGGTCGGCAATGCCTATAAGACAAAGAGTGCCTTCGCAGTTGTTAGATCAGTTCCTGCTGCTACAATGGCAGCTTATCAAGATTTAAGTGAGTTTGAATGTAGTGTATAGTCTTGGCGCATGAGCGATGGGACACAGCATCTCCGAGGTAGCGGTGAAGTAGGGATTTTCCCATACGACCATTTCACGAGTGTACCGTGAATATCAACAAACGGGTAAAACGTCAAATCTCCGACGTCGCTGCGGCCGGAAAAAGATCCTGCAAGAACGGGACCAACGACGACTCAAGAGAATTGTTCCACGTGACAGAAGTGCAGCCCTTCCGCAAATTGCTGCAGATTTCAATGCTGGGCCATCAACAAGTGTCAGCGTTCGAACCATTCAACGGAACTACATCTATATGGGCTTTCGAAGCCGAAGACCCACTCGTGTGACTGCACAACACAAAGCTTTACGCCTCGCCTGGGCCCGTCAGCACCGACATTGGATTGTTGATGACTGGAAACAGATTGCCTGGTCGGGCGAGTCGCGTTTCAAATTGTGTCGAGCGGATGGACGTGTACGAGTATGGAGACAACCTCATGACCCCTTGGACCCTGCATGTCAGCAGGGGACTGCTCATGCTGGTGGAGGCTCTTTAATGGCGTAGGGCGAGAGCAGTTGGAGTGATATGAGACCCCTGATACGTCTAGCTGCGACTCTGACATGTGACGCGTACGTAAGCATCCCGTCTGATCACATGCATCCGTTCATATTCACTGTGCATTCGGATGACTTGGGCAATTCCAGCAGGACAATGCGACACCCTACATGTCCAGAATTTCCGCAGAGCGACCACAGGAACACTAGTCTGAGTTTAAACGCTTCCGCTGCCCACCAAACTCTCCAGACATGAACATCATAGAGAACATCTGGGACGCCTTACAACGTGCTGTTCGGAAGAGACCTCTACCCCCTCGTACTCTTACGGATTTATGGACAGCCCTGCAGGATTTGTGGTGTCAATTCCCTCCAGCACTACTTCAGACATTAGTCGAGTCCATGCCACGTCGTGTTGCGGCACTTCTGTGTGCTCTCCAGGTCCCTACACGATGTTAGGCTGGTATACCATTTGCTTTGGCTTTTCAGTGTATATAAAGTGAGTCCACACGCGTTCACGTCCAAATCAGTGATACAGTAGGACGTTTATTATTGATTCCGTTATTTTGTGAAATTCAGAGTTTCCTCCACGTCGTGGGGCGGCGGCGAGTATCCGGTGGCGTTGCCTGCCGAGACTGGACAACGGGTGCTGGCTACTGCCAGGTGATCGGATGTAGGCTGTGAGGGAATAGGCAGACCTGTAAGACCTGTGCCGAGCAGAATCCATGCAAAGTACATCTTAATGTTAATAAATAAGCAGCGAACTTTAGTTATGAAATTCATTACTTAAATCCTTGGTACATCACAAAGAAACATTTAATTTGATTGCAATTTAGACTCAAGTAATCGAATGAGAATGGAGGCAGAGAATTAATTTGGAAACGACGTCCGAAACACGAGTCAAGAAGTAAGACGCTAAACTGGCATTCACAAATCTGAAGTAATACACAGAACTGGACAGTGGCAACGCTTTAGTTGTTATCTCAGAATATGCCAGCTGTCATCTTTCTGTCCAACAGGGAACCAGCAGCTCTAGCACACTGTAAGTTTTCCGTAGTTTTCTCATCTCTATCTATTTCGGTTTTCTCCCTTCGATGTCATCTTAACACAGACTCCGGCGACAGGACCTGACGGGCCCATCGTTACCACCAATGGCACCAGTGGATGCAGTATCGAGGATTGTGGCATCAGCATGCTGCTCTCCTCGTCGTGTTTTCGTGACCTGGAGCAGCTACTACTCATTTAAACGTCTACTCAACTGGCATCACGAGGTTAAGAGTCACTCCGTTCGACACCTTCCACCAAGGAAAAATCGCTGAAAGTACTGGGAATCCAACGTGGTTTCACTTCATGGCAGTTTTTTTAAAAATATTTATTCATTCTTTAATATGTAGCGGCATCACAGCATAAGGTAGTTTTAATGTATCCGTAAGTGAAGCGTGGGCTTGTTGATAGTAAGTTTGTGCACCACTAACAAGGGAACCTCCCCATCGCACCCCCCTCAGATTTAGTCATAAGTTGGCACAGTGGATAAGCCTTGAAAACCTGAACACAGAGCAATCGAGAAAACAGGAAGAAGTTGTGTGGAACTATAAAAAAATAAGCAAAATGTACAAACTGAGTAGTCCACGCGAAGATAGGCAACATCAAGGACAAACTGAGCTCAGGAGCGCCGTGGTCCCGTGGTTAGCGTGAGCAGCTGCGAAACGAGAGGTCCTTGGTTCAAGTCTGCCCTCGAGCGAAAAATTTTTCTTTATTTTCGCAAAGTTACGATCTGTCCATTCGTTCTCTCTCTGTTCATTGTAATAAGTTTAGTGTCTGTGTTTTGCGACCGCACCGCAAAACCGTGCGATTAGTAGACGAAAGGACGTGCCTCTCCAATGAGAACCGAAAACATTTGATCGCAAGGTCATAGGTCAACCGATTCCTCCACAGGAAAACACGTTTGATATATTCTATACGACACTGGTGACGGCATGTGCTTCACATGACAGGAATATGTTGTCGACCCACCTAACTTGTACACTTGGCGAATGGGTAAAAAGATTCTTCTACGTTGCCCGATTTAGGTTTTCTTGTGGATTACTACCGAAAAAGTGGTGAAAACATAAGAATTTGTCACATAAACTGCAACAAATGAATCCAAAAGTCTCACAGTCGCACACTTTTCCCTGTGCTCTGTCAAAACATATGTTTTTAACGTTTTCAAATTTTTCCGCGTGTAGACCGTCAAATCCTGCATATGTCCTAGCAAATCTGAACATGTCCTGGAATTTTGGAGAGCGAAGTTGATTATGTGTGAGTGCCTGAACTTTGATAATTGTCTGAAAATAAAAAATTAAACTTTTCGCTCGAAGGAAGACTTGAACCAAGAACCTCTCCTTTCACAGCTGCTCACACTACCCACGGGACCACGACGCTGCTGAGTCTTTTCTATCCTTGATGTTGTGTATCTTGCGCATGGACTACTCAGTTTGTATGTTTTGCTTATTTTTTTCATAGTTCCACACAACTTCTTCCTGTTTTCTCGATTGATCTGTGTTCAGTTTTTCAAGGTCTATCCACTGTGGCAACTTATAACTAAATCTGAGGGGGGTGCGATGGGGAGGTTCCCTTGTAAGTAGTAAAGGATGTCGGGCCGAAATGGATGTAAGAGCTGCCGAAAGGCCGTGGTTAGAGCGATTGCAGGTGACTCCTGCCGCAAACCGCCATCGGAAGCAATGCACTGACACTGTCCTACTGCGTATCAGTACGCGGCTTGAAAAAGCGCATTCGTAAAACATACGCACACGTCCGAGTGTAAATAGGCGGCAGTCAAGGCATACCAGTGTTCCTAGTGCCACAGCTCCCTTTGACGACTGTACTGTGCTACACGGGCGCCTACACGAAGGTTCCGACAGAGGACCACGGTTCCAGTCTATGGCGGTGCCACGATTCGACCCTCTGAGTTCGCAAGGGATCCGGAGCCAGCCAACAGCGGGCCGAACCAGGCCTTCAGCAGCACGGTCGTCTATGCCCGGAGGCAGGCAGCTCACATCCAGGGTGTTGCAGAGGAGATTCGCCCACCAGCATCCGCCTTTCGCCATCGCTGGAAACGCGTTGGCGTGGCTCGAGTGCCACTTGTCACCGGAGGCTGTGCGTGGCCGTCATCGAAGAGTTCGCTTGTGGGGTAGTAGCGTTACCTCTCCGTGGCTGTCGAAACAGGGCCACGGGCAACACGGCTGCCTCCTCATTAAAGCAGAGTTGAATTAGACGTGAGTGGGACGACGGACGCCAGTACCGCCTCAGGGAAAGGAAAATAAAATGTTTACAGATCGCCGCAGCGTCTCTCGGCAGCCGTGAGCTGCCCTCTCAACAGCCTCCACTCCAGCGTACCTCTGGCGACTTCAAATAATTTTAGGCGGACTCCATCTCATCTCACTGTATTATTTATCGCTCTTGCTCTGCCCAGCCAACTTCTCCATATTGATTCCTTCTGTACTACTGAATACATTTGTCAGAAACCAATACTCACACTCGCCAAGACCGTAAAGAGGAAACTATTTATCTCAATTTCATAAGACAGACATTTCTTAAGTTCCATATGTCCATTACTATATATACTATTATTATTTAGATGTACTATATTACTAAACCGCTATCTGGAACCCAGTAAAGTTTCAGCTTCCCTCTCTAACGACTTCAGGGGCAACAAAAATTTGATTTTCAGTATTTCACTTGATTATTTTCCGAAGTTAAAAATTTCGAACGCTGTCATTATGTACTCATCGAGATATGTAATCCTATGTTAAAAGTTTACCACAATAAGAGAAGTAAACAGAAACTGTGTGTTTCTTTTGAGGCAGCATAAATGACGCCGCGCAAGTACTCGGACTTTTGTCATCCAATATTTGTAAATGGTAACACTTAGCGAGTTCCAACGATCTCTGCGCGTAATTTCAAGCCTTTATTAAACTTTTTGTCGTTGACACCCTCACAAAATGATGGAAACAGTTCGTCCCTTACTACATTCTGTCTGTTCATGCACTCTACCTTCAGCATCACGAATAACGTTTTAATTCATTATGTCTTCAGTACTAATTCTATTTGCAACACACTTTGCACACACAGTTTGCATAGATATGTGACAGAATGTACCTCCAAAATTATATCACTATAACACACATAGTTCGGGAGATGTGGTGTCATAAACACTGACATGCGTGAAAAACTAGCCTTTGCTAAAAATTAAGCGAAAAATTATCCAGACTATATACATCCACTGTTTCATAATGTGACTTCCAACAAACTATAAGCATAATTTGAAATCTTTCCTAAACTTTTTCTCGCTTATATACTTAAAGTGAAACATTTAACTCATTTGTAAAGTGAGCATACGCTTGAAGCTATTTTATCCATGGAAGTTTTATTATTTAAAGATTCACGGTTTACTGGTTACTATTACCATTATTATTTACATTGTTCTTCATATACATTACACATTGTATCGTTGACTTAGTAAGAATGTCTGGTTGTATGTGAGAAAGGGGCTAAATGCCGTGACCTTGGCAACTGAAATAAATGTATAAGTAAATAAATAAATTCTTCATCTGCACAAGTACCGCCCCACGTCACTATCACACTTCATCCTGCTCTGAGATTACGTAAGGCAATGAATGTGACTCTGCTGCAATTCATACTGTTTCGTGCGGTTTGTGAGTTTGATGTATGTCTTTACGACTCCTTGGTTCAGTATCAAAGTACAAATATGAAAGTTCGTACGACGATATAATCGTTTATTGTTGGAATGGTTTAGAATAGAATACTCAAGAACTAGGTTATCGGTACTTTTACGACGTTATTTTTGGTCGAGTATCGTTAAAGAGGTCAAAAGACGCCCGTATTTACAAATCGATAGAATGTGCATGGCTGACCACCAACGCTAAGAGGAGAAATAGGCCCCTATTGTGTTTCACATTAATAATTGAGTTAATACCTTAACACCACGCAAAATTTAAAAAGTGTGAGTACACCTCTGGATCGTCAGCTATGAAATACGGCTCCACTAGAACCACGCACTGAGACGTAAACTCACGGGACTATTCCAGCCGTAAAACTGTAGTGCGCTGTTCACTGACCATTAATTCGTCATATCCCCGTTGATAGGGGGTCCGTTACGACCATGCTTCTCGAGATTCGAAGCAAAGTATGCACTGAATGTCTTGTCTCACAGTGGGAGAAACTTATTAACAGTTATGACGATTACTTTTGAAGTAATAATTTACTTATTTTCATTTTCGTCTGTCATGTTTCATTTCGCTGTCCACTATATTTCAGAGCCGACACCCACAATTTGCAGCTCTGTTCAAGCAACAAAACAAACCAAGAAGTCCTTCGCATGTTGACCAAATTTCACATCGTCAACGATAATGCGTTAAGATCTTGGTCAAGATTGTAAAGTCCAAAACTATGTCCCTTGTCTCCTTCGTCATACATTCACTTGAACTTCCGTCTGTGAGCTCCTGATCTATATTAGAAACATCTTACGGAGTATCTGGTACTATATTTTCGTTGTATTCTGTTTTCACGTGATGAAGTTTCTGAGGAGGATTCTTTACCTAAGCCATCAAAAGGCGACAGTCTCCGCATCATTCAGACGGCAATGACTTATTCCCTTGAGGCTAACTAGAAGGGTTCAGAATGTCGGTTCCTTATTTATCTGTTACACCCGCCACAAAAATAAAAAGCTAATCCTTTGGTTCATTATTTGTCTGAGTTACACAACTTGACAATTTGTATAGCATTTAAATACTCTCCTTAACCATACTGAGAGAAACCTTGCGATTACATTCAAGCATACGCTAACGTCAGTGATACACTATAGATCAACGCCACGTGAAAAACAATAAGGAGTTAAATTGGAATAGAGTAGTAGGGTAATATCTGAGGAGTTGCCATTGTTCGTCTCCGCGCATATTTCGATAGTCAGCTATGCAGGGGACGCTTGCGTGCGTTCCTGTGTGATTTCCCATTGACCTTGGCTCGACGGTGCCAGTGTCTGTTAGAGTTACCTCCGATCTTCTGAGAGTTGTGCTGTTCTGCGGAACATGGACTACAGTGATTTCGTATTGATGTATTGATTTGTACACGAAGTTCGAGCAAATACTGTAGAGCTTCCTACAGACGTGTAGGTCTGGGTCAGGTCTTCGGATCCAGCCATCAAACGCACTGGATGGGCCGCAGTCAGCGCCAAGCTGCACGCTATTTAAAGCGGCCACTGCTGCAAATGTAAAAGAAGTGGTAAAAACCTACAAATCAAAGACACTCCAGCGGTTATTAATCTTTTGCTTGCAAGAAAAGAGTGGGATGTGGCAGGTCAGGTAGTAAATTATGCGACGAGTTTGTGGGAAGGGGGAAAAAGACAACTGCACGTTTACCTGTTACACCCTGTATACATAACACTTACTTGACTGTGTGAAAACGAAAAATGTAATCATAATAGACCTATAGTAGAAGACAAAATTATCTTTCAATACATTTGTGACTGTGGAGAAAACTTATCGGAACGTCATTCGATCATGCCCTGAGAAATACATTGTGTTCTGAATGGTTTGAAAGGGTAGAAATATTTGGTTATTGTTTCTCTGTATACCGCCAGTGCTAACACAGTGCATTTCTTTAAATTGCAACGAATACGAACCAGTCAGTTTTTCGTGAGGTATGCCAGTAAGAAAATCTGACCAAAGCATCAAAACTAAAAAACAAGGGAACCTGATTTATGTATGATGAGGTAAAACTGGGGAGAGGTTTTATTGTACAGACAAGGAAAGACTTACTTTGCCCCTAAAAATTTAAAAAAAGTGTGTGAATTCCTAAGGGACCAAACTGCTGAGGTCATCAGTCCCTAGACTAAAACACTACATAAGCTAACTTCCTAGAAATAAACCACACAGCAGCAACACCGGTACACTCGTTCTCCCACTGCCTGCTACGATCCGTCTAAACCAGAAGCTTCCGAGTTTTGACTTTGTAGCGCAGTTTAAACCATCCTGTCACTTTAGTTTTACGTTTCATGGTTAGCGATGCACGTGAAATAGTCAGCGGTACATGTGAAATCTAAACAAAGTTTCCACTTATTCTGTGACGAAACCTTTATAAAAAATCACATTGCATAGTAAGTTATGATGCACTGAGGATTCAAAGTGCTGAAGACAGGATGTTGAGCTGTGATTAATAACTCTTCTCGTTGCTTAATTGCATGCAAGAGCTAAAGTCACAAAAATTTATTCCGGGTGCTTTCGGAATTGGGCGATTGGCAGTTAACAAATACATATGCAGGGTGATTCCGTGGTGATACTACAAACTTTGAGGGATGATGGATAAGAGTAAATGTATCAGTTTCAAGTAACGGAGCCTCGTCTACAAATGATCGAGTCGGAAGTAATGAGCGAAAATCGTTCTGATACCTCTGGCAGCGGACCTCTTCTACTGTAAGGTCTTTGCTTTCCGTATTTTGGGAGGAGGTAGTAGGGACGAAAACAAGAAAAAGTTTAGCAGTAAACATGGACACTAAAGTGAATACCTCAAGATTTATGAGCACTTTTTCAGTACAAGAGATGTGTTTCACAATAGCATAGATTAGCAAGTGGTGATGGCTCTTAAGGTATGCACTTTAAAGCTGATGTCTACCGGCCATTCTTCTTGTTTCAACCCATACTACCTTCTCCCAAAATACGGATAGCAAAAAGCTTGGAGGAGAGGTTCACTGTCAGAGGTATCGTAATGATTTTCGTTTATAAGTTTCGACTCGGTTGTTTCTGGACCAGGGTCCTTTACCTGAAATGGAGACACTTAGCCATCACTCGTAAAAGTTTATAATATCATCAAGGGATCATACTCTATATCTATTTTTGGAAACTCGTCCTTCTAACAGAAACCCTGCAGGTCATCCACAGAAAGAGTGGTATTGTTACACTGCGCAAAAATATAGACAATGAAAATACAAGATAAAGGTTGTTGGTCATCAAATTGGGAGATTAATGCAAGAAATTTTGTTTTCAATAAACCTTCCCTGAGATGTGACGTCGTTGTTGTTATACAGAATAAAGTTTACGTCACTATTTCAAGACGCTATCTTTAGTGTAGTGTGTTTACAATTTAACACTACTTGAGCAGTAAATAGTTCACTCCAAAGAAGACTATTTATAAAGATTTTTATTAGTGTAGCATGGATAACAGAAGTATACTGGCACATATCAGGAAGAATTTTTTTTGGAGATCACACTGTTCGCGAAAGCCTAAGCTCGCGCGAGATATATGGTCTGAGCTAAGGCTATACTTATGTTGGCGTGGATCTACAGACGTAGACTTTGATGGTCCTAACGCATCACTTAGGGAACAGTTCAGAAACAGCAGCAATGCTGGTGAATCCTTAGGTCCGTTGTGATGGACTGCTAATTCTTACAGCGACAGTTTCCGAGAAAATACATAACCACAGAACTTCAGGTACCACGAAGGTACCGTATCAGTGAACTTCTGAATTTTGCAGTGGAATTATTGAAGTTATCTCTCTGTATAAACTTATAACTTCCTGCAAATTTGTAAGCACTTGTAAAACTACGGTCCCTGTCCCAGCTCCTCGTGTCTCTCGGTATTGATGTCTTTTTTTGTTTATTTTTCCGGCTATCGGACTATTGGGCTAAAGTATGGGAGCTTTACATAGAGAACACGCTTCGTTACAAATTAAACCTGACCATGTGTATAATACGTATCTCTTATACGTATAGCATATTTATGTTATTCACTTACAGAATGAAAAAATCGCTTTCAAATAATAACAGTATAAGTCAAATTACTTTGGTTTATTGTTCGTTTAGCACGTAACACACTTCGCTGACAATGCCTACGCTCATTCAGTCTCAATTAACATTTATGTTGTTTCACATTCACGCAGAAGCAACCATTGCTACGTTACGTTTCTACATTAATTAAACAGGCAATCACTGCTCACGGAAGCATTTTCATTTACGTTCCACTATCAGTATGTTTATCCACGACAGTAACTGATTCCCAAACATGACATTGTCTCAACCATAAATCTCTTCATTAATCCCAAGCCCATCTCCGCGAAATAACTAAATATTTGAAATAGTGCTTGTTTCTACAAACTGGCGTAATACTTTCAACTGTTTATTCCACTTTCTACCAAAATCTTTGTACACCTAATCCTCGATGCGGCTGAGTGCGACCGCTCTGAGCGGGAACCCAGCGTTTCCATTATTGTTTTCGAAATTCGCTTAAACCACGCAAAAAATTTCCCAAACTGGTATCATTCGCCAACTTTCCCTCACATATCCTTTACACCATTATTTGTTATCAGAGGTGGCAGTTTGAAGACGTGGAATTGTGTGTTCAGAGCCGTAAAACTAACGCACGTATCAAAACGTTACAGGACAAAATTTTTTACTGGTCTAGGTGCGCAACATTTGATGTCTTCAAGCTTTTATTGTTGTTCTATTGATGTACCATTAGCTCAACACCTATATTTCACTTTGCAACTCGGCGTCTTAATGCACTACGCTACTGTGAACACCTGAAATGTGTGCCTGTGTTTTTTACTTACACTTCCTGAAGTCTCTTAGCCGCTCATTACCTTATATATAATTGTAACAAATAATACTAATGCGCTTTCGATACATCCTCAGTATCTGAAACAGGATATCTTCATAGTACGCACGTTACAATATAAAACCTGTCAAATAATATAAAACATATCGAACTAAAACGACGGCAGCCAATATGGCTTCTCCTCAGAACTCGATACGAACACGAAAATCGATAGACATACAAAACAATCGAAACTGGATATGTACAAGTCCGAGGCCCACGAGAAAGACAGGCCGCGGCGTGTACGTCTCGAATGTAGGCCGAGCTCGCTTGCTCGCTCGCTCATCTCAGCACACTGCGTTTTTACACCCGTTAACTCGTAACTAGGAGTGTATCTACAAACGAGAATTGCATCTTATGCTGGAATCTACTATTATGGAGTTTTATTGTATAGTAGTCTCACAACGACAGGAAGTCTATAGGCTTACTAATAATTTGTTATCGCTGTACGGGGGTACAATAAAATTAAAATCATGCCAAAATGATTATCAGTTGCATAAGGCACCAAATCTTGTTCGAAATGAAGACTGTAGCGTAGAAAAGACTAAATGCTATAAAAAATCCATTATACCATTTATGTCGACAGTTCATCCTAAATTCTGTTGTACGACTGGTAATCTGTCACACTTCATAATAGCAGATTCCAGTAGAAGACGCAATTCTCGTTAGTACGTACGAGTTACCAGGTTTGGAAACGCATTTTGTCTACTGAGTTGAGCGGGCGAGCGAGTTCAGGCCTACCTCCGTGACGTGCGGGCCGCTGCCTGTCTTTCTCGTAGGCCTCGGTACGAGTCATAGTGACGTCACGGAGAGCCGTCACCGCGGTGAGCCTACCGTCTCCCACAAAAGGTAAGGTGTATCGATTGACATGAAGAGAGAGAGTGACATCTTGTGACTGCCTAGAAACCTAAACGTGTTTTCGAACTAAAATATCAGAGATAGCTTTGGTAGTAAGGCCAGGCTGATTAATTTCCCAGATTCTCTGGTAAGGAAAGTTTCTTCCCCGGAAATTTCCCCAAGGTTTTACTCTTCCCAAGAGCTCTCCCAAACAAATATTTCCACCAACATTTTCGAAAAAAAAACCAATCTGAGTTCACAGACTTCTCCTGCCCACGCCAAGTCAGCGCGTGACGGCCAGTGCTGGGGCACTGCCGTTATGATACGGCAAGTCAATGCTCCCTCATAGGAGCAGTACTTCTTACAGTGTTCATGTACTGTATGAGTCGTCGTTACATCCAAGGACTTCCACCACTTTATCCACTAGGTGTGTTCTGAAATTATGTGTTCACTGCACGATAAAGGTTCTATTCTTGCACACAGCAGAGCGAGCACCAAGCTCTGTTATAAAACGTAAAATGTGGTCGACGCGAACCGTCAGAAATAGAGTCCACGCACGCTCGTATATCGTGTCGTGGAGAGGGCGAGAGCGAACCTCAGTCGCACATGGCAACAGTTCTGCGAGCGTTGCCACTTGCCCGATGCTGACTAAGCGGCATAAATTAGCTTCCACTTTTAGACCTCGTCTCCACGTTTCAGCAATGAAACTCATCTTAACAACTTTATGAAACATCTTTCATACACAGATAAATTAAGCGCGACTAATGGTCGGAGTTCTCAAGTCTGAGTTGTACTACAATGTTCTTCATATGCGAACTTCAAAATGGGTAGACCTTTGCCCCGACCTTGTAGGTGCAATTTTTCTTGCCTCACTCGTTCCTATCGTCTGAGTGTACTTGCAGCCGACCAGCAATACTGTCGAGAGCTTGAACACACAGCATGCCCTGCATTTCTCGATGCAAACTCCGGAGACATTGTGGCGAAATAAATAAAAAAACATTTGATTTTATTGTGTTTTTTAACTTTATAATTTTTGAAAGGCTTTTTGACGGATCGTATTGACTGGCTTGAATGCGGACAAATACAGTGCTGCGTGAAATATGCCTGTAATATAATTTACCATTTCGATTAATTACATTTTGAATTCTACGTCATTGTTGATTTAATCAGAGTTCTCACCTTAGACGTAGAATTAGTCCTTCTGCCACAATATTAATTCATCAGTCGCCATCGAAGTTCTTCTCTTTGTTGACCGTGTGTATCTTCCTAAGTCGGCATCGGTTCACTTCACGAAGACGGTGGAAACCAGGGAATACAATGCTACGTTGCTTTAAATAATTTTCGTAACACTTCGATACTTTTATTTTTTTTATTCACAAGACAATAAGACTTGCTCTGCTCGTCGCACAAACCATAATTACTAACTACCTGGCTGCCTTTCTCACAGTCCGAAAATCACGTCCATCCTCCACGAGGCAACAATCGAAAGTGTCCCTTAGCTCCTTGGAGTATGAAACAAAAGAGAATCCAATGTGAACTTTACAAAGATTATAATCTACATGCCTCTTGATTTATCTTTGGCGCAGCTTTTAAGATATTGTATGTCTCTGCATAGGAATGTGTCATTACAACTGCCCCCCTACTGTATACTGTCACTAGAAAATTTTATTTGATTGACAGGATACAGTAGTCGACCTTGCAATTGATAGGTTTGGGGGTCTTTTATTTACAACCTTCATTTTTATTGTCTCATTTTCATGGCACTGTGAATTCTTTGGTATTACTGAGTGTGTGTCAGTTTTTGGTATACTTATGCTAATATTTACAAACCTTAATCCTAATATACAAAGTTTTGGTTAACATTGAGAAAACATCATGTGGTAAAGTTTGTACAATAAAATATACAATGAATACAACGTTATTTACAAATGTTTCCTTCCTCATCAGAGGTGAAAATTAAGTCCTTGTATTGCTTTCTGTATTTATTCTGGGGTGACGAGCTTTGTTCGCTAGACCCAGTGTTGAATATGGGCGGGTGATACGCTCGCCTGATTGTTTGGTCGTCCGTTAGCGGGCGACGTTGGTTGAATGCGCGCGCCAGTGCACTGAATATACACCGACGTGCGGGTACCGTCGAGACTTCCGAACCTCAGTATGCGTGTGCAGTTCCTTCCAGTACTTAGACTGGATACGACGAGGTACATTGGGTTATGTGCCCCGAAGAACACACCACACTATGTGCGAGGCGGAGGACGATCCCGTCGATGCAGCTCCTGGTAAGAAGCGTACCATGTCAAACTTGTTTGGCATTGTCCTTTCCTATTGTGACGCCATAGGTCGTTTGACGATACTAGCTTCAATTTTTCGATGTCCCTTGTTTAGGCTCGCTGACACTTGCAACGTAGCACTACTTTGCACAATTTCAATTTCTACACACACCACTTTAACCGCGAGTATTGCGATCGAAACTTCCTTTTCACTACTTTTTTCTTCGCATTAACCCCTTTTACCTATTGTACCGAGATTCATTCCCCTCAATATTTCTGGTCAATGTACATAAATATTCACAAATTTGTAAGTCACGGGACTTGGTATGAAATACAAAGTACATCACATACAATGGAATAACATAAAACACATACAATACATTGGTTACATTAATTACAGGAAAAAACTATCGACTAAAATTGAAAAAAGTTTTGACCACTCATAGTGGCTTCTTCGTCTTGGATTTTACTGACACACACACCCTTTTCCATTAATCAGTTAGAAGGAACAAGTCCTTTGTTTTCTTTCGAGTGTAAGTTAAGGTTTACCTTCGTTACGTATTCTTCATACGCAACGACATGCCTCAGCATGCAGAGAACACACCTGTAGCCGCTCCACTGCAGCTTGGGAAGGGAATTTTCTACCTTCTACTTAGGGTAATGGCAACGACTACGTGTATGCTACGGTTTTTACCTATAAAATATGAAAATGCACGAAATAATCATTTATATGCAGCGTAACCCTAATATGTACAGTGTTTTGTGCTTAAGCACGTTCTGGTGTGCTTGTAAATCGTTACCTCTAATAAAATTTCCTACATTAACATAGACATATAAACATACAATCTTGAAGTTCAGGGTGTAGCAACTATTAATATGTACAGTGTTTCATAATAGCAGCACGCCCTTGTGTGCGTGTATCATTTTCAATTTAAGTACGCTTATAGGCGTCTTGTGTTATCATGGGAGAAAAAATACAGACATTTTAATGCATCGGTTGTCATGAAAATCTATGTACACGAATAATCAGACTTGCATAGCTTCAGTGCAGCATGAAATTCTGTATGACGTTCTTTTTTTTTCACAGTTTATTTTATAGACGATTCCTTTGCTTACAGGTCGTCGATCACACTACTTACCTGTTTCTCGTACAGCGGCGATATCATTTTCATTCTTTGTGACTGTAAATCGTGATATGTATGTAAGATATAATTTTAACATGATTTATCATTTCATGTTTCAAGTGTGTAAAGTAATCCATACCTTCCTTCTGCATACATGAGTGAAGAATCGCTAATGTTGCCCTTTGTATCAGGTTTTCGCATTTTCTCGTAAACTCGTAGAGTCTTACGGTTTTAATTAAGTTGGTTCTTGACGTTAGGTATACCTGTTTATACGAAGTTGTCTTAGAGTTTAATTTTCCTTATACACTTCTACGTTGTTTAAGTTCCGTACATGTACAGAGCTTCTTTCGCCTTTCACACATTCATATATACGTTTCTACACACAAAAAATATCTACCACTTAATCTACACATTGCTGGTGAGGCCCTTTTTCGGTACCTTGCACCATTCCTTCAATATTCCAAAATAGTTCAGGGTGTGCTGAGCATCGTCCCTTCATACTAATAATACTTACAACTAAATATTTCTTCCTACATATATAACTGCCTTACGGTCCATTAATGCGCAATCATTCCATATTTTCCTCCTTTACACTTTAGCCTTCGTACACGTAACCTCGTGTATAGCTTATATATTCTACAAAGTTGTTTGCTGAGTGCTTTAGGTGTTTCCTAACGTTAATGTGTTTCTCTCTCTACAAATCCTAGGTATTTGTTTTGAGGGCAATTCAGTTCGTTACTCACGTTGCATAGATCTGTTTATTATTTTCCTATTTTAAAGCTTGTGTCATTCTCTTCCTTAGTCACAAAAATTCACACGTTTACCTCGTTGTTCATTCTAAAAATCGCTAGCTACTGTGTAATGTAAATGTATGCGTTATCTCTTTGCTTTCCTCTTTGCTGCTTTCTCCCTATGTGTAATGGTGTGTTGTTCTCGTGTACATAACCTTTCTTCCGGTTATCTATCTGCATTATTTATTTATTTTTTTCTATTTTCTTTCTCCTTCCGTACAAGCTAAGATTTTTACTCAGTATAATATAATATTACAATACCGTCCATGACCAGTATGTACTTGTATGTTCACTTTTATTACGTAGTACCAGGTTATAATTAAATTTTCTAAGCTACTATTTACAAGACTTGTGTACCATTTTCTTTCTTGTTTTTGAATGGCTTTCATCACTGTGTCTCATAGTAAGCGTGGTCTCAAAACTTTTAAACGTTCCGCGCATCCGCGCTTATGTACCATGACTGGACTGCAGGCGCGGGGAAAACTCTGCATTGTTGGTGAACATTATTCCTGATAGCCGCCATCGTGTAATAGAGTCACGTGACGTCTGGACTCGACCGCGCATGCGCCTTCGCGCTTTGTATACACTCAGCTGATCGGACAGGGAAGGGGGAAGATTTCTCCCCGGCTCGCTGCCTACAGCGCGGCCAATGACCTTGTCTTGACATGCAGCTATCGCGTGCACATCAGCTGAGCGTTGAATTGCAACTTCGACGCGTGGCTTGTTGCTCGTCTCAAGCGAACAAACCCTGGCCTTCGCGTTAATTTGTCTTCGTTCCTCTCTCTTAAATAACTGAGTTAGATTACAAAAGTACCGTATGGTTTATTTTATAGTGCTAAGACTCACAGTAACACATGTTTCATTAGGTGTAGTTGACTATGCGTTTTTTAGCTGGCATATGCCCCCAGTTGGTTACTAGTTTCGATGTTTACTTTATGCTGCCGGAAAACTTCCATACCTAAAATACAATTGACGATTAACTTATCAACGATTAAGAATGTACAGTTTATCGTGACATCGCTAATGGTAACAGGTATTTGCGTCTGCCACTTAATACTTTTTGACTTGTTACCTACAGCTGTCAAGATTTTACAATTTTCCGTTGGCAACACTGGTACTTTTAATGCTTTCGAAACTTCTTTAAATAAACTGTTAGAAATAATATTCGTAGATGCGCCTGTATCTAAAATTACGTTGGTAATTATAGTTCCTATCTTTGCTGTTATTACAGCCTGCACGAGGTCACTTACCTTGTCCGGTGCTTTCTTCTCTTCTTCACATAGATCATCTTCTACGGTCGCATCCTGATCATATCTTAAAAATATTTGTCTAAGATGTAATGTGTGCTTGTTTGTGCCCCCTGTCGTCAAATCGGTCGGCCGGTGGGGGCTCATTACGACCGATTGTTGTTTACCGGGGGAGACAACGGCGTTGCTTCAGTACTGTCCGTTACCTCTACAAAGTGTACTGAGTGGTTATTCTGTCGCCAATTAGTTTCCGGACCGCTGCGTGCAACATTTTCTTGCGACCGGCCGTCGCTATTCCTCCTTGGTCTGTCATTCCTATTACAGTAACTATTGTAATTTTCATTTGTGTGCCGCCTTTCATCACGCGGGCCTGACCAATCATTCACGTGATTTCTATCATTTCCATACCGCCGTGGACCGTAATCTGTACTATACCTTCGGTCTTCACGTCTCTGTGGCGCCGAATTCTTCCGATTCCCGTAATTCCAGGTTCCATTATTTGGCCTTGTCGCATACGGATGCCAACTGTGTGGGTTTTGTCCACTGCCATTAAAATGATATCCGTTACCGTTGTTTTGATTGGTTCCGGAATATTCATTCCGATTACTTGTGCTCGGCTCTTCGTATATTAGATCAATTGAGTCAAGCACGGAAAGAAAGTATTCAAGGTCGTTTTCCGGTATGGTTACCAATTTTTCGCGTAAATTCGCGGGCAGTCTGTTTTTCAGAATTTTGAGAACGTCTACGTGCGGTATTGGATTATTCCAATAGCGCGTCTTATTCAAGTACTTTTCGAAATACTTTCTCAACCCGCCGTTTTTGAGGTTGAACGGTTGTGGGTTGAATACCTCACGTCGCAGTCTTTCTTGGACCCCAGCAGACCAATATTTCTCCAAGAACGCCCGTTCAAATTGTTCGTAGGTGACGCACTGTTCAGCCATGTCTGTGGCCCACAAAAGTGCGTCGCCTTGTGTGAAGCCTACTACATATCTAATCTTCTGTGCCTCAGTCCAGTTTCTTGGTAAGACATTTTTAAATGCTCTTACAAATACGACTGGATGAGTTTTTCTGGATTCTGTGGAGAAAACTGGAAACTGTCTATGTTTCAACAGGCTCTCATCGACTAGAATCGTCGAGATGCAAGGCGACACGCCTACTGCCTGTTGCAGCACCGCGTTTGGCGAATAGCCATTGTTTGCCTGTGCCGGTGCGTGCACATACGCCGGACAGGGCGCGTGATGTTCTGCGTTATTGACATCGTAATCTGGCCCGGGTGAATAAGTGTCAGGCTGCCTGTTGCTTGACGTAGGCAAATCATTTGAAACATTTAGTCTACCAGCAATTTCCTTACGTATTCTGTCCTCGGCTACTTTGATTTCATTACCTAATTTTTCAAAAAGTTTTGTTTCCCGGTCAGTTATTGATTCATTTACATTACCGTTTTCTAAAGTTTCATTTATTTTGATAATGTCCGCGTTGATACGTCGAGTCTCCTGTTTCAGAAAACCGACTTCTTCGTTAACTTTATTAACTTGGTCAGGTATTTCTTCACATGCGGACTGTACTCTTATTAAATTTACTTGAATAGCCTGTACGTTTTCATGTATTTCTTTTTGTACGGTTTGTGTTTGATTGTGTGTTTCTACTATTTCTGACAGTTCCTGTTCATGTTTGTTTGTAAGATCTGACAATTTCTTTTCTAAGTCATTTGCCAATACATTGTATACACTATTGACGGTTTTGATGACTTTGTCTTCGATCTTTTGATCGATTTCATTGGTGAGTTTATTTAAGCGTTGATCGAAATGTCTGTGCATGTTCGCCAGTTTTGTGTTCGTTGTGTTGTGGCTGACTTCTAGATTCGCCAGTTTTGTGTTCGTTGTGTTGTGGCTGATCTTTAAATCAGATAATTGCTCGCTCACGTTTGACATCAGACTATATAATGCCTCAAGCGTAACTGACGAAGCTTGTGTGTTTGTATTTATGCCATTATTTGTAGCCATTGTTTCTCTACCACGATCTGATTGAATCGAAACCGGGCTAGGTTCACTGATTTCACGCGAAATATTTTCATCTGATCTGGTAATCGATGCTTCATCGACTGTGCACAAGGTTTCATTTGCAAGTGGTTCATTATTGTTAATCCCTGTGGAGTGCAATTGAATCGTATTTACTTCTACATTATGTTGTGCTGAAAAACTAATTGCGTCATCATTTACGTCACTATTGTCAGAATCGGTGACGTGTCCATGAACATTTGTCAAATTAAAGTTCTCCGATTCCATTGTGGAGATATTATTTTTATCTGTACTTTACTGTTAATCTAAATCTTTAAATTCTCTCGCAGTTGAATTAATAAAAATATCTCGCGATTGTTATTTGTTGCGCATCGGAAATTTACAAGATGGCACACTACGTCTTCTAATTCTGCGATTGTTGAACATAAAAAAGTAATTATCAAAGTGTAATTGTGTGTTGCCACAAACACTACCAGGATTTTAATATGGAAAGGAAAAGGTTCTGCTTTAAGTGGAGCTAAGCCAAGGTGCAGCCACTGCATGCGTTTGCGCTTTCCTACCTTAATTCCGGCTGAGCTGCGTCACTCACGATTACGTTAGTTTTGTAAATCCTTGTCCTTGTTCCTTCTGGTTATTGTGCCATCTGTTTATACAGTTAACATTGTTTCACCTTATTCGTCATTTTCCATGTGCGTCATGTAACAGAGAAACAGTAATTAGTACAAGTACAACAATGAAGTACTTACTCTTTGTTCCACCAGCACTGTCCCTGTCAGCGGTCGCCAGTGTGGCGAAATAAATAAAAAAACATTTGATTTTATTGTGTTTTTTAACTTTATAATTTTTGAAAGGCTTTTTGACGGATCGTATTGACTGGCTTGAATGCGGACAAATACAGTGCTGCGTGAAATATGCCTGTAATATAATTTACCATTTCGATTAATTACATTTTGAATTCTACGTCATTGTTGATTTAATCAGAGTTCTCACCTTAGACGTAGAATTAGTCCTTCTGCCACAATATTAATTCATCAGTCGCCATCAAAGTTCTTCTCTTTGTTGACCGTGTGTATCTTCCTAAGTCGGCATCGGTTCACTTCACGAAGACGGTGGAAACCAGGGAATACAATGCTACGTTGCTTTAAATAATTTTCGTAACACTTCGATACTTCTATTTTTTTTATTCACAAGACAATAAGACTTGCTCTGCTCGTCGCACAAACCATAATTACTAACTACCTGGCTGCCTTTCTCACAGTCCGAAAATCACGTCCATCCTCCACGAGGCAACAATCGAAAGTGTCCCTTAGCTCCTTGGAGTATGAAACAAAAGAGAATCCAATGTGAACTTTACAAAGATTATAATCTACATGCCTCTTGATTTATCTTTGGCGCAGCTTTTAAGATATTGTATGTCTCTGCATAGGAATGTGTCATTACAACATGTAGTCCTATGCTGTGGGGAAAAAATGTGGAACACTATTTTGCACCCTTCCTCATCCAAGGGGGAGAAGAGCGTAACATCGCTATTTAGTTACAATTCGATATATCATTTGAACAACTCATCTATCGAAATGACGTGGAACTAATCAGTTCACAGGACTTGTATAGATGTCTAGTGTTCACATTGATGAACATATTTTTCTTGATCATACCACACTTAAAAAACAAAGTTCATTTATTTTACTTTATTTCATTTTATTTTACAGGCTACCTATCTTTAAATAGAAATTACTGCACGGAATAGAAGGAGTTACCCCAGAGATATGATTTTAGGTCAGATTTAAAGTTCGTTTTGCTACCTGCTAGGTGTTTTATGTGTGTGGACAAATGATCAAACTTTTTGTTGCTGAATATTGAAAGCCTTTCTGAGCCACTTGGAGCAGTTGTGACGTGTAATTTCTACCTCTAGTGTTGCAGGCTGGGAAATCATTGTTCTTCTCAAATTGTGATGGATTATTTATGACGGATTTCATTAGCGAATATAGGTATTCTGACGGTACAGTTAAAATGCCTAATTTCTTATGACCACCGGCGAATACCACGTATTATTCTTACTGCTCGTTTCTTGCAATCAGTACTTCCCTTTTAAGTGGCGAGTTACTCTAGAAAACTATTCCATAAGATGTTATCGGGAGGAAACATGCAAAATATGTCAGGAGGTTAATTTGTGGTACATCAATTTTTGATGTAACTATTTGCTGTACAAAATTGAATATAGTGTGTTTCCTCAAAATTTAGGGAGAGTCCATTCGCAAAGAACCATTTAATAATTAATATCACTCTCTTGGTGACTGTGCAACCAACTTGCTAATACTGATAACGACTAACAGCTCTAAGTGGCTCTGTAGTTGTGGAATAGTGTGCCGATTAACACTGTAAAATGTGGGGCAGTTTCTGGAATATAGGTGTCAATACTATTTACTTCAGCTGTTCATCAGCAGTAACAGTATGCAATTAGTTCATTGGTTATAAAACTAATAACTACGTGAGTCGCGGCAGTTTGTTATTATCACTTCTGCCAACAGAAAGAGTAAAGTGCATCACTTTCGTTAGCACTTTATTCGTAAAACTCAGAAGTTATGCATATTTGGATATGGACCATGTTCAAACCGTTATCTACTTGGTGCCCAAAATACGATCTAGCAGACTGAAAGGATATTTCTGAACGCACCATGTAATATATAAACTGGCTTCTGTCGGACTATTACTTAAGTGTAATAGTCAGTGACATTAACTGAATTCAACTTAAAATGTGAATTGTTGCAACAACATTATCCAAGAAACCACGACATGTTTTAATTACGTACGTTTTCACCACTCTGAGAACATTTATGTGAACTGTTCAGAAGACAATTATTGATTCCTACAGGAGGAGTTATACAATGAAAACGATAGCGAATACGTAGCGTTGCATGGAATTTTCGTTATAAGACCTCTCGAATCAAAACTGACTTCTAGCGGCACTAGGACCCACAGTGGAGTCATATACTAATAAGTGACATCTCGTCTGAATACGTGTAAATAAATCGGACTCAAAAACACTGCTATCGGAAAGCGTCGTGAAGCTGAAGACAGAACAATCGAGGTGTAAAAAATTATTGCTGGTCATTCTGACAGTAAAATAATCTTATATGGAACTGCTGATTTTATTGGGGGAAACGATATAAATGTTGCTAGTAACTGACTTATAAGTTACGTCAAATAGTTCGTGGTGAGCTTTGCGAAAGATTTCAACACTTATTGCCTAATAATAAGTGAATATTCAAATGTGAATTTTATTGTACATGTTTTATGTTATGGTAAACATAAAACAGTGGAAACGAACAGACAGGCTGTGTAAATAAAAATGCAGTCGTTAAACCAGCACTGAGAGGGACAATTAAGTAATATTTTTGACCTTCCCTTTCATGAGTAGTGTTATTATTAGCCATGAAGTAATGAACTTTAATGGATGTTCGATGTAACAACGCTGTGGATGAGTGAGCCATAAAACATGTGAAGCCGTATGATGATGTCTTTTCTTGCGTAGAACTAATGATGAAATGCGGTAACTGGTTGCTCGCCACATGTATGCAGCACGGAACAGATGTTGGCTTAGTTCTGCTCGTTCGCGGGGACGGTGAAAGGTACAGTATGTTCACAAATCTGGTGGGCCATGTGACGAAAGAGACGTGATATGATTCCTTCTGTAGAAAGGTGTTACAGGAAGTGAGATTCAGTTTAGATATACGAAGGTGCTACTGGTTCTGCCAGTAGCCAGAAGTTACGCTCAATGCGAAGAATGAGTCAACAAATGACGATGACGCTGGGATGACAATGACGCTGGGATGACGATGACGCTGGGATGTTATACGTACATAAACCGCCGACGCGAATCGGGACTGTCGGATGGGTGTTTCTAACCCGTTGCGAATCCAGTGTGCATTTTCGAGCAAGGTACGTCATAAATTCTCGACTTCCACATTAAGAGCGACGCGTGTTCATTACCGTTATGTGCACCGTATTGTCGTAGGAGATAAAACAAGGATTTTATGCAACACTTTAATTTGGTACAGAAGCTGCCAAAACTCAAATACACCACCTTACGCGCCGGCCGGAGTGGCCAAGCTGTTCTAGGCGCTGCAGTCTGGAACCGCGCGACAGCTACGGTCGCAGGTTCGAATCCTGCCTCGGGCATGGATGTGTGTGTTGTCCCTAGGTTAGTTAGGTTTCAGTAGTTCTAAGTTCTAGGGGACTGATGACCTCAGAAGTTAAGTCCCATAGTGCTCAGAGCCATTTGAACCATTTTGAACCACCTTATGCTGCTCCGCTTAACGATAACAGCAGTAGCTGCTGTGTTTCTTCCGACTTCTTCGTCGGGTTACGCAAAACCGCGGCAGCGGCAAGTTCTCGCGTGGCATTGTTCTGATCCAAAACGATGCACGGCCTCATTCCGTTAAGCAGAGACAGTCCGTGTTGTATGACGAAATCCTTTTGGCAAAGTTTCACCGTCCTCAATTCAACACTGATATCTCTGGACTTTCACCTCGTTCTGCTTCCAGTGGCCGTAACATTTCAACACTGTCATTCACAATATTCAAACTTCTTAAAGACGACTTATGGAAATATAACTTATAGAAAAATAAAATTACATAACAAGGATAGTGATACAAATATATCGTTTTCGTACGTAAGGAGCTTTTTTTCTCCAGCTTAAACAGTATAACTGTGAGGAAACATTTTTACTCATATAAGAGTAAATGAAACACGTACTGTTTCAACAGATATGCCTAATAGCGCACAATTATCGAAGAAAAATTAAATATACTTGAATTTATCTAGATTTACGAAGCTTCATAAACTCATTTCCGCAAAATCCTCTAACCATACTTAACGCTGTTTCAGGAGTTTGTAACACCATAGCTTAGACACTACATACCTTTTGTTGATTCATTTTGCTTTCTGTTTTGTTCAACATTCCATTGTTGAGCTTCTGTAAATGTTGTGTGATTGAATCGATAACACAAAACTGTATACTCCGTCCTTTGTAAAAACTTTGATGTCATGGTTTGATTCTATGCAATGTAGTGTATCTGTCATTTAAATTATTTGTCTCATTTGAAGGGAACAAAACTTACTGTACATAATTGTAATTTTAGCGTGAATAATTTTTTGTAGAAATGTCAGTATATGCAAATTTTCTGTTTTATTTAATATGTTTGGTTGCTGTTATGCAAAATGCTGACCTTCGCTTTATTTTGTAATGAAAAGGTGGTGTGGTTCCCCTCGGGAACGGAACTGAGTAGCGCGCGCAAAATTTGGTGGGCATAGATAGAAGCGTGGAACCAAGAGTCTGTCGGGGACGAGGTACCAAACTATCAACTGCTCATGTAAAAGTTGTGTATTGTGCTGGTTCCGAGAGAGGATTTTCCTGACGTTTTCCAATGCCTCGGATGGATGGATAAAACTATTCTGGAATTGGTATCTATCATCGTCACCATCAAATGACAGAGTCCAGCGATTCTACCTGCAAATCCACCTACCAACATGCACACGCCACCACACTGCGCAATTACTGTAATGGAACAGAAGAACTATAGTAATGTACAGTGAAGGATCAGCTCATTGGATGTTTTAGTGTGCTCAAATGTAAGGTAATTTATAACTGAATTTATGTACCTATCTTGATTTTTTCCTTATCACAACACCTCTCAGGTTCCTCTCCATTTGAACTATGATTAGCGAGTGTCCTTATTGTGGAAAAAGTGAAAGCCTCAAAGCCAAACAGTTAATTAAATACGGTTGGGAGCATTCAGATTTACTGTGGATTTAGTAAAATTGTGGGAGGTAGTAAATGTAGCTTTGTGAAAGCCTCCCAGCGACTGAAACAGAACAATTTAAAGTTTTGTGGGCTTTCAAAGTTATTTATTTAATCATTGACTTGAAAGTAAAAGACTTTAGTAATAAAGGCAATTTGCTGTTACTTTAAAAAATTAAAAGTTCTTAAAACTGAGGCTTATAAAGTTTTGTTTAGTTAATGATCATAGTGCTGCCTGTCGTACATGCAAAAAAGGTGAGTCAGTCTTTTTTTTTTCAAAATTTGTCAATATTGTGTCTCACTGCAGTAAATATCGTGAACTGCATTTGTGGAAAGTTATATACTCATGTTTGGTAAGTGCTTGTCTCTTGTGTATTGGACGTACATATTATTAATGGTGTAACAGGATCTTCAGTATGTCTATAATGCTTATGCTAGGTAACAAGTAACAGAAAGACCACTATCTATGATAACAGTAGCTTCTTTTATTCAAAGGTCAGTGAGAAATAGTTTGCTAGTGAAATTTTTTTTCATGTCAGATAGTAAATTAATTGGTAAAAGAAATAGTGAACCTATGTCCATTTTATGATTCTACAGTGAATATTGATAGTAAAATATTATTGAGATTAATCAGTTTGACCAAGCCTTGAAGGCAAAAGTGTATGTCATTTTTTGTTACCATTATGCAAATAGCCATGTTCTCCTATAACTGTTAGCACTTTCTTTAACGTCAACATCTGCTAGTGACAGAGTTCATTGCACTCTCATGTGATAAAGTATAGCCTGTGTCTGTCCATTAAAGTTACTCATATCTATTTTCTTGAACAAGAATGTTACTCATTCTTATGGCTAATTAGGCTGGCGGCCGTTTTTATTATCATTTGGACACTGTGGATAGACAAAACATTGTTTGTTACTGCTTAAATATTTACGTAATTCTGACCTTCACTTCCGATAAGCCACCTCCGTTAGGTAAATCGCGGTCAACACAACAAAATTCCTTTCAGAGGGTAACACTGCTCTGTTGCTTTATACCATAATTGCTTTAACAAGATAGTTCCACTTTAATATCTGCATCCAACTTTAAGGTTATGGTATAGCAGTAGTACACGGTAGCGTTATACATGACTTTTCCGTGACAGGATTATTTGTTCTTTTGGGGCATGGTACATAATAAACCAATCTTGGTATTTGATATCACAAGCTACGTAAATGCAGATACCGTGTTATAAGTTCAATGTGAGTTTAAGTAGCACTTACTGTAAATGGTACGGCTTTGAAGTTATTATTTTAGACTGCTAGATATGGCAATAATGATCTTTCTTACTATAGCTTTTGATTGATATAGCTCTTCTTACTTCCAAACTTTGTCATTTCATAGGGCGTTACAGAGATAAATGTTTCATTCATAAGCACTGGCACTGAGAAAATCAGTTTTTAGTTACTGGATCCTGTATCACACAGTCTTGAGTGTAAGTTGGCCGATTCCAGAGGTAGAGCGAGGAGAACGGAGGAAGAAAGCCCGGGCCGGCCGGGTGGCCGAACGGTTCTAGGCACTAGAGTCTGGAACCGCGCGACCGCTACGGTCGCAGGTTCGAATCCTGCCTCGGGCATGGATGTGTGTGATGTCCTTAGGTTAGTTAGGTTTAAGTAGTTCTAAGTTCTAGGGGACTGATGACCTCAGAAGTTAAGTCCCAGAGTGCTCAGAGCCAAGAAAGCCCGGCCCGGCGCGAGGAGCCATGCAGCAGGGCAAACCCCCCCTGCCTCCGGCACTGCAGGCAACTTAAACTGTGGTTCATGCTTTCGCGAAAGCGGAAGTCACACGCGGAGGTAAAGAAAGCTTAAATGTTGTTCGTAATCAAAAGCGAAGTCCTGTTATGTACTGTCATGTTTGATAAAGATGCTAACTGCACCATGATAGGGAACAGTACGAAATAGAGTGAATTGCAGCACAGTAGCTCATTAATCAACAATGACTACCTCAAACAGTATAGTGAAGTACGTAACGTAGCCGCAGACAAAACCAAACGACTACCAATCGAAGCCTTGTGACGTCTACCAACTTCTGCCGATTCGAAGCCAGGAAGCTGATCCACCAACATAACACGCTGTAGACACGGAATAGACACAGCCATCCAACATGGACTGCCAAATACATTGGGTGGCCACATGTCAAAGGGATGCGCAGTTATGATGCCTGAATGCTGCGGCAAGATGCTGCCTGTGTTCGATTACAGTCACGATATTTCGGAGCAGTCGATTACTGACACTGTTGTGTAATGAACCTAGCAGCACGTAGATCAGACAAGAATTCAGTTTACTGAGATCAGCATGTTTAGGGTGGAGTCTCAGTATCACAATGCGCCTACGCGCATAATGCACAGTACAGACGTCAACAAGAGTTTGACGTAGAGACGTGACGTCAGTTCCCCAGAGCCACCAGGGCCGATCGACACTCTATTGCAGGGTTATTAACACTTGCTAGTACCGCGGCCCGCAGACCCATCACTGTGACTACTTAAGGGCCGCAAACAAAGATAAAAAAGATAAGAACCACATATACAATCAATTCACATAATTTGTTTTACCAAATATTCAATTTGAAACATGATACTTCCTTGATTTCGCGGTTCCTTCGAAGCTTGGCCAGTTTTTTACTGTAGACTAGCGCAGAATTAACCCTAGATTGTCATAAGTCAAGTGTTTCTTATTGTTTGGTTCGTTAAAGCTCATTACGGAATACTTTGTTCACATATTTAAGTTTATCGAAAGAAGCCAGATCTTTTTAACGCATTATTTAGAAATAACTTATAATTGTTTCTATCGACACAACGACAGAAATTCGACAAATTTCCTTCATAAAACTTAATTCGCGACCTCTCATTGTTTTGCATGTCGTTGAATTCCAGATGCACTGCTTCTGGTACATTTTCAGGGCATGTGGTAGAAGTGTTGCTTTGCCTTGTGAACATCAGTGAAACGAGAGTTGAAGACTAATATAAAGTAAACCAACTTTTTCATTGTGCGTACTCTTAAAACTGCCTTTTAACTTTTATGAAACTTGATTGAAATTAGAAAAATAGATGTAACGGCCCGACTTCAGTTTGGCTTGAAACAGGATTAACATACACTGAAAAGATGTAATATGTAAAATTTCGATACAGTATGGCCACAAAGTTGAGTAATCAATCCTTAAAGACGCATATTTAATGTCTTCAAACGACTGCTAATGTCAGTGCTAATCCAAAATTAATTCCTACAATGGAAGGCGCTCCCCGCTCTGAGAATGAACTCCTTCCAATTAACTCCTCACATACTTCAAACTTGAGCTTTATCCCTTGTGCATAGCCGGCCGGAGTGGCCGAGCGGTTCTAGGCGCTTCAGTCTGGAACCGCGCGACCGCTACGGCCGCAGGTTCGAATCCTGCCTCGGGCATGGATGTGTGTGATGTCCTTCTAGTTAGGTTTAATTCGTTCTAAGTTCTAGATGACTGATGACCTCAGCTGTTAAATCCCATAGTGCTCAGAGCCATTTTTAGCCTTGTGCAAATACTATTACCTGCGGAGTGGAACTGATGTCAATTGATTCACCAATAGCCAGTGAAGAAAAGTAAAGAGATTTCCTTGAGCAAGTTTTTGACTGGTTCTTTATATTTAGCAACATTGCAGTAATTCCTCCGCACAGTCATCCGGTTAAAGTGAATTATTTCAAAATGTGTAACTGATTACAGGCAAATATATCTACCAGCTGTCTCGAAACAATTTTTGACAAAATTTCCCTCCATATATTGCCGGCGACTTTTTGCAATAAAGCGAGATATTTTAAAGTTTATTTCTGCTGCAATTTCTGAGTCTATTAGAGATTCTGTGAACTTCGCTTGTTGACATACCGATTCTCATTTCAAGGAAGATGTTTTTACTGTTTACTTGGCTCATCTGACAATTCAGAAAATGCAGCAGACAAATTTTCGTAGTGTGTCCTTAATCTGTATTCCTCTAGGTCGGCTAAAACACTTTTACAGAAGATATTAGTCAGCTATATCACAAAAAATATTTTTCGGTCCAGCTATCCTGAAACTTCCGTTTCTCTACTGCAATTTGCGATTTCTACTTGGTTCCGCTTTATCCACTCTAGGTTTAAGTTTAGAGCTATTCCATGCGTGGACAGTGAAACTTCGCAACATCGCCTATGAAGAGACAAACAAAACTCGTTCGTACGGAAATAAATGATTACTGTGTGAAATTTTTTTTATTATTATTGATCTGTAACCGTGTAGTCAATGCTTAAAATTCACAAAAATACGTAAAACTGTTGCGTTTCTTAATCACAACAAATTCAGTGCGCCAATGATTTGTCTGATGAAGCTCACTGACGCGAAGTATGTACTGCAGAATACAAGAAACACTGACGACTAAACAATGTCGTTCCATGCAGGCAGGTCCACTTGTAGCTCTTGTTGCCTTGGCTGCATTGTTGTGCAAGTGCGCAAGTAGGAAAATATTGTGCCGTGGGACAATTTATTTTTCGTACTTGGGATCTCTCTGTCATAATATGAGCTATACAGGCATGGGACATCAAAAGATAAGAATCAATATTCGTTATAATAGAATATCACTGTACTAAATATCGATATCGACGATTAATCTAACTGAGAAAATCGATAATTCAGTACATTGATGCCAAAAAGTGAGTTTTAAAGTTCAGATCATAGCTTATGATTATCTGTGTTACTTAAAACTGTGAGGCGTGGGTGTGATGAATCAACAAAAAATGAAGTTAAAGAAAATTGAATAGTACATTGTTTTACATATAAATAAACAGCTGACAAAGTCGCAGAAACTGCTAGACTAGAGTTTAGAGGTGTACTTTCTGTATTGCTACTATCAGGGTTTGAACTTACGCCGTTTCCCTCTACGAGTCTGTAGCCTTTCATTTCTGATCAAAAGTCTTCGGATGCCGTGACATTGTACGAGCTTTTGAGTTTGAGGTGTTACCAGGGATACAGAGTACCATCACACTATAATTGCTCCTTGGCACTTTTACCATCGTTTCATTTGAAATACTTCCACGTATCGCTTTCGAGAGGCATTGCCTTACTCTTTCCTCACACTTAAAAACACCTAGTATAAACACACAACGGTTAATGAACAACACAAACACTTGAAGTTTCGGCAGAGTAGCAATTGCAAACTACGTCCTAATTATTTGCTGGCTGTAGCCCAATCTCTGTTTCCCCGTGTAGTTTTTACCATCTACAGCTCCTGCTATTAAGTATTACCATGGAAGTTATTCCCTGATCGCTTGACAGATGTCCTATCTTCTTGTCAGTGTTTTCCATATGTTGCTTTCCTCGCCTATTCTCCAGAGAACCTCTTCATTCCTTGCCTGATGAGTCCATCAAATTTGGAACTTTTTTTCTGTAGTACCACATCTCAAAGGCTTCGATTCTCTTCTGTTCCACTCTTTGAAAGCCCATGTCTCACTATCATACAATGCTGTGCTGCAAACATACGCTCTCATAAATTTCTTCCACGAATTGAGGCCTATGTTTGATGCTTTGACCAGGAATGACGTTTTTGCCAGTGTTTGTCTGATTTTTATGTTCTCTTTGCTCCGTCCGTCATGGATAAATTAGGTGCTCTGGTGATCTTTATTCAAAAATTTCTTCCTCACTTTAAGACACATGTTTAATACTAGCAGACTTCTCTTGGCCAGGAATGTCGTTTATGCCAGTCTTGACTGCTTCTTATGTTCTCGTTGCTCTTTCCGTCACGGATAAATTACGTACCCTGGTGACGGTTATTAAAAATGTAAGCAGTGGTAAGGTTCGAACGCCGGGCTGTGGCCGTTCTCTCTCTCTCTTTTCATTTTGATCGTTATTGATATGGACAAAAGCCGTATGACATCTTTTCAAGTTGACAGTTGAATACCTCAGTTTTCTTTTATAATAGAGAGCAGCCCTCTGACCCAACACGCTGAGCTACCATGCTGGCGTCAGACCCAGAGTAAACTTCTTTACTGACTGACGTTGTAAATATTACAGCATTAAAAAGGGCAGATTAGAGTTTTTTATGTTGTGAGTTAGGTGATAATAAATTAGTCCGATTATATCGCAACAAGAAATCGATATTACTGATATATGTGCTGGACAAATATCGATCAATAGTATCTCGTAAATTATTCCGAAATATTGATATTTCGGTATATCGCCGTCCGATACCCCAACTCTAGAGCTGGACTGACACGGGGCAAATTAACTAAGTTCTACGAGGACTCGACCTCTCCGTGCCAGAAGGGAATGAAAGACGAGTAAAAATTTAAGAAAAGTATTTCTAAGAGCGAACAATGAGGGATGGTGCGCGGATGCTGTCTGTGCATCCACGGCCTACTCTATTAGAGAGCAGCCGGTTTGAATGTGTGGCGTGAGGAGCTCCATTTCTATCAGAGCTGTACGGAAACATATGCAACTCATACCCTTCAGCACCGCCGACCGCACATCACCCTCATTGCCTCCCCATGACTGTTTCATAGACAAAAACATGAATGGTTGCATTATAAATACTAAATTATTTTATGTATGTGGTGTCTGTTCTTTCGGACATATCCTAAAGAACAGACAAAAACTGACACACAGAGGATAATTTGTGTCTGATGGGAGGCGTGCTTGAGTAGTCCCTGCGTTGCGATGACCACTATGTCCGGATGGCGCAGTGGTCAGCGCATCTGCGCTTCTTCCTGGTAAGCAAGAGAGCCGGGTTCGAATTTTCAACTTTCGTCATCGATTTAAGTCAGTGCTCACTGGCAGCTAACGGCATTAATTCCTTTGTGTCTTGAGTAAATCACCTGCTCGACACATGTTACTAAACATACTTTTAATAAAGCGCATGTCTGAACTCTGTACTTAGAATATTCCTTTTCTTCGAAAATTGTGTAAGCACGGCAGCGAGTTAATCTTCCCTAGTGCATCACAAAGAGGTAAAAATTGGGTGACACCGTACCCTTTCGAAAGTCGGATTATCTCTAAGAGATAACTATCTAAACGGCTTTTATACCATGAATTCCCTTTCGTCTTGTGGCAGGTTTGTGTCCTCAGATAGAGTGGCACTTGTAATTATTGTTTTGAATCAACAAAACGTCGCCTCCAGAAACAAATTTTTACTTCACTGTGTCCGTAACACTATCAGGGTCACAGCAGCTCGATAACGGAATAATTTATGTCCTGGATAAATATACGACAAAGATGCCAGTATTGCAGTAAAGGTCACCATAGAAAAGTACTCAGAAAATGATCATATTTTCCATTTCAGAAAAAAAATCTGAGTTGTAAAATTGCAAAGCCTATCACACAGTCAGCTTTTGCGAAACGGTTTGTTTTCATCCATTTGACTCCTTGAAAGCAGCGTATTATGCATTAAATAGAACTGTAAATTGCGCCGGAAGTCATCTTTCCTACGACTTTAAGGTCGTGATTTACAATTTTAATCTCTCATCTGCCAGTACAATGAAATATTTGAACCTCGTGTTTGTTACATATCGATAAACCTTGTGGAATATGGTCGGATATTACTGGCATCACGCTACCGACATATCGGCTGATGACGTGCTTTTATCCACGGATGGCTAAATCCACAAGCGCTCGATTTCCAGCTGAGGACATGGGTAGCACTGTGCCGGTCAGTCGGTAAATGACGTAGATTCACTACGGAAATATCAGTCGACGGGCAAGATACAGCTTCACATTTCCTCGACAAATCATCCTAGGCGGTACAGAGAAGATATATTTTTCTTTAGGCACACATATGTCTTTCGTAGCGTGCTGCCAAACATATTATACGTTGACCGTTCACAAAGTATCTGGCGAGCATCCAATTCCGATTTAGAGAGACGGGTGAAACAGTGTTTCTTTTTGTCTGGTCTTATCTGTGTCTCTTCCATAAATAACAACTTCTCCACCGTAAGTAGGTTATCTGCAATGAGCTTCGAGTGAAGAACAGCTCAAATGTCGCCTAATAACGCTCTCGTAAGCAGCATGGGACAGCTGGTGGTTTTCGCCACCAATCACAGTAGAAAAAATAAACGCGTGGATCCACCACTCTTGGGTAGATTAGGTTAACCTGCTAGAGTTTTCCTTCCAGTAATTGTTCGGACGACCGTTAAAGGCAATAAAGTTGGCTACAACCGTTTATTGGGCTACTATGATAAATGATTCTCACCATACTATGCACTAGACTGCACTTAAATGGCCCGTTGCAATTTTTCATTCAGTGTGAAGAGCCTGCTACTTGGAATTGTACCCATTTTATTACATCGCCTGGACCTTCAGGTCAAGGTGTTTTTAAGGAATTATCATTAATGAATATCGACTTGTACTACTGTTGGATGAATGGTATAACAGCTCCCAGTGACACACCAGTACAAAATGTGTTATGCCTCGAGCCATAATCATGTGGCCTACCACTTTTATCAAGCAACACACCAAACAACATACCTGAACTGAGCCTTGCATGACTTTTTCAAGATGGTCGGTAGTATTTTCCAAGGTGAGGATATACACTCTCCAGAAACTTCTTTGCCGGTCATCTCAGCTCAGTTTGAGGCGAGACTCATCACTGGAGATAATTCTACTCAAATCAATGAGATCCCATCCCAAAGACGTGTCTGGAGATGCCCCTGACAGTGTGGGATACCAACCTGAGTGTAGCCTACCACTCGGACCGAAAACCAGGAGTGATGGTTTGCGATGCCATTTCCTTTCAAAACAGGACTCCTCCGATTGTCGTGCGCAGCGTCCTCACAGCACAGCAGTACTTCGACGACATTGTGCGCCCCGTTTTGTTACCTTTCTTTCATGGAAGGCCATTCTGGGCCTGCATTTCAGCAACGTTTCTACTTGCTTATCTCGGGCAGGAAGGACGTCGGATCTCTCGCCGGTTGAGAACGTCTAGAGAATTATGAGCAGGGCCCTCTAACCATCTCGGGATTCTGACGATCTAACACGTTAATTGGACAGAATTTGTCAAGCTATCCCTCAGGAGGGCATCCAACGAATCTATCAATGCCAAACCAATTAACTGCCACCATAAGGGCCAGAGGTGGACCAACGCGTTCTTGAATTGCTTAATTTGTGAAGCTCTTTCGCTTGAATAAATCATCAGATTTTTCTGAAATTGTATTCATTTGTTTGTCTGTACTTGTGTACATCACATCTACCGATTTCCGTCCCATCCGGATAATTACTTCAAGGTGGTAATTCAACATATCTGCCGGGAAAGCTTGAAGAGTCATATCTGGTACCTTTACGGGGAGGAGATAGCGAAGAACATATGTGAGTTTGACACGTTACGTCGCAAGAGAGGTAGATTGTTAAGCAGCCTTGCATTTTTACTGAGATGCCGCGGCAAGCATACCATCCCCACGTTTACTAAATTTAAACATTGTATAAATTCTGCAGCTGCCATTAGAATTAAACGGCGGGAGAGTGCGGCACTTGTGAGAGAAAGGGTGCGCTATACGCGTCAGGAATTGTTCTTGGTGTCCAGAGAATTACTATCATTCCATCTGAAGATTTCAGCGAACCTTCCAGCGGTATCCTGCAACTGGGTAGATAGCGCCACTTGGGCAGCGGCTGACTGGACTGAACGACAAGCTAAGGTTAGTCAAATGACAAAATACGATCGACTCGAAGCCCGAACGCAAGAAGATATGCCAAAAAGACGTACCGTGCTTAATCTCACAGAGAGGACTTTAGAGGACGCTACAGTTTCGGTGCTAGAGCATGGTCTGAATTTTGTAACTGCACAAGGGACCATTCCCATCTGAGATGTGGTTAGTGGAATAGAGCAGGCTGTTTCGAAACGTCCTAAGGATGCTGCCGAAGTGATTAGGCACGACACATGCCGCATCTTGACTCAAGCTTCACTTAAGATGTCCAACTTAGACACATTGTCATGTACATACCGTCGGAAGTTCGATCAGCCTTTTCGCGGATGACGCTGATAACGATGTTGTACACAGGGAAGTCGCAACGCTTGAACATTGTAGCGAAATATAGGAGGACCTGTAGAGAATCGACGCTTGGTGCAGGGAGTGGCACATGATACTCAACATAAACAAATGTAACACATTGCAAATACATAGGCACAAAGACTCTTTATTGTATAGTTACAAAATTGAAGAACTATCACTGGAAACAGTTACTTCCATAAAACATGTAGGAGTACGCGTACGAAGCGATTGGATGCGGAACGATCACATAATATTAACAGCGAGTAAGGCAGATGCTAGACTGAGATTCACTGGAAGAATCCTCTGGAAATGTAGTCCATCAACAAAGGATTTAGCTTACAAAACACTCGTTCGACGTACTTGACTATTGCTCATCAGTACGGGATCCCCGTCAGATAGTACTAATAGTGGAACTAGAGAACATTCAAAGAACAGCAGCATGTTTCGTTACAGGTTTATTTAGCAAGTAAGAAGGTGTCACGGGGATGTTCAGTCAACTGCAGTGGCAGACGCTGCAAGACAGGCATGAATGGTCTACTGTTAAAGTTCCGAGAGCGTAAGTTCCTAGAAGAGCCTACCAGTATATTGCTTCCAACTACGTGTATCTCGTGAAAACACCGAGATAAAATTATAGAGATTCGAGTCAACCCGGAGACTTACCACCAATCGTTCTTCCCGCAGACAATATGCGACTGGAACAGGAAAAGCAGAAAGTCACACAGGTGCACAAAGCGCCCTCCACCAGACACCATAAGATGGTTTGCGGAGTATGGACGTAGATGTAGAATGTAGATGTAAAAGTTGTGGTGTAACCACTGCTGATGTACTCAGTTCAAAGTTTCTATGATTCTCTCCGCGACAGGAAAAAATTCAGTGAACAGTCATAAGGGCGTGTTCTCGCCATACCAATGTAATTTTTCTACCAACACTTTACGAATGCGTAGTGCAGTTTCATTTTACATTCAAAATCAATAAAGGTTCTATCCCCAGAGGATGAAGAGTTGGCATGGAAGTATATCGATAAGCTTTCTTCTGGTTCTTTGAGGCTCTCATAAAGTCTCTGTCATCATTCTGAAAGTAGATAATAAAGACTCAAAAATGGCGTCCCTCTTGCCATTAGGAGACCACTACCAGTCATCTATGTGTCATATCGCTTCAATTAATTGATATTGCTTCAGTTTCGAGGTATAGCCTCAACGTAAAACAAAATGTGGCAATACGAAAACATATATAACACGAATACAAACTGATACCATTAATCGGGCAGTTAGGTTAGAAAATTTAAAATGGGGAATGGATAGATTAAAGTCAGATATAATGGGAATTAGTGAAGTTCGGTGGCATGAGGGACAAGACTTCTGGTCAGGTGAATACAGAGTTATAAATACAAAATCAAATATGAGTAATGCAGGAGTAGATTTCACAAATACTAAAAAAAATAGGAATGGGGATAAGCTACTACGAATAACATAATGGACGCAGTATTGTAGCCAAGATAGACTCGAAGCCCACTCCTACCACAGTATTACAAATTTATATGCAAACTAGCTCCGCAGATGATGAAGAGCCTGAATAAATATATGAGGAGATAAAAGAAATTACTTAAGTACTTAAAGGAGACAAAAATTTAATAGTCATGGAGGACTGGAATTCGATAGTTGGAAACGGAAGGGAAGGAAAGGTAGTAGCTGAATATCGACTGGGGGTAAAGAATGAAAGAGGAACCGTCCGGTAGAATTCTGCACAGAGAATAACTTAACCATGGCTGACGGTTTAAAAATCATGAAAGAAGGTTGCATACGTGGAAGAGGCCTAGGGACACTTGAACGTTTCAGATAGATTATATAAGGGTCAGACACAGGTTTAGGAACCAGGTTTTAAATTATAAGAAATTTCCAGGAGCAGATGTGGACCCTGACCACAGTTTATTGGTTATGAACTGTAGATCAAAGCTGAAGAAAGTGCAAAAATTAGGTATTTGGGGTGATGGGACCTGGATAAACTGAAAGAACCAGAGGTTGTAGAGATTTTCAGAGAGAGAATTAGAGAACAATTGAAAGTTAGTGCAGAGTACTTCATGCTAAATAATTTTTTTCCTGTAGTGATTAATAATTCGACCCATAACTATAACTCATAATAATTTATTACCTTAGTTATATCATTTGATTAGGCAGCTTACCTCTTCATATAATTTCTAAACTCCGAGACACCACTTTCCAGATATTAACCGATTTTTCTTTTCCCGTTGTCTATTGTTGTTGTGGTCTTTAGTCCTGAGACTGGTTTGATGCAGCTCTCCATGCTACTCTATCCCGTGCAAGCTTCTTCATCTCCCAGTACCTACTGCAACCTACATCCTTCTGAATCTGCTTAGTGTATTCATCTCTTGGTCTCCCTCTACGATTTTTACCCTCCACGCTGCCCTCCAATACTAAATTGGTGATCCCTTGATGCCTCAGAACATGTCCTACCAACCGATCCCTTCTTCTAGTCAAGTTGTGCCACAAACTTCTGTTCTCCCCAATCCTATTCAATACTTCCTCATTAGTTATGTGATCTACCCATCTAATCTTCAGCATTCTTCTGTAGCACCACATTTCAAAAGCTTCTATTCTCTTCTTGTCCAAACTATTTATCGTCCATGTTTCACTTCCATAAATGGCTACACTACATACAAATACTTTCAAAAATGACTTCCTGACACCTAAATCTAAACTCGATGTCAACAAATTTCTCTTCTTCAGAGACGATTTCCTTGACATTGTCAGTCTACATTTTATATCCTCTCTACTTCGACCATCATGTTATTTTGCTCCCCAAATAGCAAAACTCCTTTACTACTTTAAGTGTCTCATTTTCTAATCTAATTCCCTCAGCATCACCCGACTTTATTCGACTACATTCCATTATCCTCGTTTTGCTTTTGTTGATGTTCATGTTATGTCCTCCTTTCAAGACACACTCTATTCCGTTCAACTGCTCTTCCAAGTCCTTTGCTGTCTCTGACAGAATTACAATGTCATCGGCGAACCTCAATGTTTTTATTTCTTCTCCATGGATTTTAATACCTACTCCGAATTTTTCTTTTGTTTCCTTCACTGCTTGCTCAATATACAGATTGAATAACATGGGGGAGAGACTACAACCCTGTCTCACTCCCTTCCCAACCACTGTTTCCTTTTCATACCCCTCGACCCTTATAACTGCCATCTGATTTCTGTACAAATTGTAAATAGCCTTTCGCTCCCTGTATTTTACCCCTGCCACCTTTAGAATTTGAAAGAGAGTATTCCAGTCAACATTGTCAAAAGCTTTCTCTAAGTCTACACATGCTAGAAACGTAGGTTTGCCCTTCCTTAATCTAGCTCCTAAGATAAGTCGTAGGGTCAGTATTGCCTCATGTGTTCCAACATTTCTACGGAATCCAAACCGATCTTCCGCGAGGTCGGCTTCTACTAGTTTTTCCATTCGTCTGTAAAGAATTGGCGTTAGTATTTTGCAGCTGTGACTTATTGAACTGATAGTTAGGTAACTTTCACATCTGTCAACACCTGTTTTCTTTGGGATTGGAATTATTATATTCTTCTTGATCTCTGAGGGTATTTCGCCTGTTTCATACATCTTGCTCACCAGATGGGTGAGTTTTGTCAGGACTGGCTCTCCCAAGGCCGTCAGTAATTCTAATGGAATGTTGTCTACTCCGGGGGCCTTGTTTCGACTCAGGTCTTTCAGTGCTCTGCCAAACTCTTCACGCAGTATCGTATCTCCCATTTCATCTTCATCTGCATCCTCTTCCATTTCCATAATATTGTCCTCAAGTACATCGCCCTTGTATAAACCCTCTATATACTCCTTCCACCTTTCTGCTTTCCCTTCTTTGCTTAGAACTGGGTTTCCATCTGAGCCCTTGATATTCATACATGTGGTTCTCTTCTCTCCAAAGGTCTCTTTAATTTTCCTGTAGGCAGTATCTATCTTACCCCTAGTGAGATAAGCCTCTACATCCTTACATTTGTCCTCTAGCCATGCCTGCTTAGCCATGAGACGTTTGTATTCCTTTTTGCCTGCTTCATTTACTGCATTTTTATATTTTCTCCTTTCAGCAATTAAATTCAATATTACTTCTTTTACCCAAGGATTTCTACTAGCTCTCGTCTTTTTACCTACTTGATCCTCTGCTGCCTTCACTACTTCATCCCTCAGAGCTACCCATTCTTCTTCTACTGTATTTCTTTCCCCCATTCCTGTCAATTGTTTTCTTATGCTCTCCCCGAAACTCTGTACAACCTCTGGTTCTTTCAGTTTATCCAGGTCCCATCTCTTTAAATCCCAACTTTTTGCAGTTTCTTCAGTTTTAATCTACAGATCATAACCAATAGATTGTGGTCAGAGTCCACATCTGGTCCTGGAAATGTCTTACAATTTAAAACCTGGTTCCTAAATCTTTGTCTTACCATTATATAATCTATCTGATACCTTTTAGTATCTCCAGGATTCTTCCATGTATACAACCTTCTTTTATGATTCTTGAACCAAGTGTTAGCTATGATTAAGTTATGCTCTGTGCAAAATTCTACCAGGCGGCTTCCTCTTTCATTTCTTAGCCCCAATCCATATTCACCTACTACATTTCCCTCTCTTCCTTTTCCTACTACCGAATTCCAGTCACCCATGACTATTAAATTTTCGTCACCCCTTCACTATCTGAATAATTTCTTTTATTTCATTATACATTGCTTCAATGTCTTCGTCATGTGCAGAGCTAGTTGGCATATAAACTTGTACTACTATAGTAGGCGTGGGCTTCGTATCTATCTTTGCCACAATAATGCTTTCACTATGCTGTTTGTAGTAGCTTACCCGCATTCCTATTTTCCTATTCACTATTAAACCTACTCCTGCATTATCCCTATTTGATTTTGTGTTTATAACCCTGTAGTCACCTGACCAGAAGTCTTGTTCCTCCTGCCACCGAACTTCACTAATTCCCACTATATCTAACTTTAACCTATCCATTTACCTTTTAAAATTTTCTAACCTACCTGCCCCATGAAGGGATCTGACATTCCACGCTCCGATCCGCAGAACGCTAGTTTTCTTTCTTCTGATAACGACATCTTCTTGAGTAGTTGAGTAGTCCCCGCCCGGAGATCCGAATGGGGGACTATTTTTCCTCCGGAATATTTTACCCAAGAGGACGCCATCATCATTTAACCAGACAGTAAAGCTGCATGCCCTCGGGAAAAATTACGGCCGTAGTTTCCCTTGCTTTCAGCCGTTCGCAGTACCAGCACAGCAAGGCCGTTTTGGTTAGTGTTACAAGGCCAGATCAGTCAATCATCCAGACTGTTGCCCTTGCAACTACTGAAAAGGCTGCTGCCCCTTTTCAGGAACCACACGTTTGTCTGACCTCTCAACAGATACCCCTCCTTTGTGGTTGCACCTACGGCACGGCTATCTGTATCGCTGAGGCACCCAAGCCTCCCCACCAACGGCAAGGTCCATGGTTCATGGGGGGGTCCCGTTGTCTATCATTCACTATTCGCAAACGAACTTGGAAGTATGGTTTGGAAAACTTGTCTTGTAAAGTAGGTCAGCAGCTGATGCCTGCTAGTAAGTTGCAGTATGTATTTTTTTTATATTCATTTATGTTCGATTTATAGTGTTTCGTATGTAACACGTGCATTTACCGGATCCATTTCATCTTGATGTTTAATTAGTTATTCCTCTCGATTTCTGTACATCGCTGTTTTCTCTGTCTTTAATGAGGATAAAAGATCTCACCATTTCGTTCTTTTTACATAAACCCTGATCTGTTCAACAGTGCTGTCCGTTCCTCTTATACCTATATTTAAAGTACTGATCGTTTCTTTCACTCTCTTCATCGCTTCATTGTTACCGATGGTAAATGGTTCAAATGGCTCTAAGCACTATGGGACTGAACATCTGAGGTCATCAGTCTCCTAGACTTAGAACTTCTTAAACCTAACTAACCCAAGGACATCACACACATCCGTGCCCGTGGCAGGATTCGAACCTGCGACCGTAGCGGTCGCGCAGTTCCAGACTGTAGCGCCTAGAACCGCTTGGCCACCCAGACCGGCAATAATGAAGTTGTCAGCACTGTATTTGTACTTTTTTGGTTGTTAAAAACATGTTATTTGGAGAACATGAACACAGCGTCATGAGAAGCTCATCGCAGAGAAATTTAGTTATAAGATTAGCTGCTGATGTTATTAAAAGAGAAGACTTGTTCCTAATGGAGTTTTTGTAGACTGGTAGGAGAGACAGACGACAGAATTATTCAGTGTGTAGTAAAAGCAGCGTGTAATATGTTGCTCAATAATTACGCTAAAAAAATTAACGTTACCATAATGCCAATAACAGCAAAAAGAGAAAATTGTGAAATGTAAAATAGTTTGGAATAAATTTTGTGACAGGTTAACAGACATTTACGTTTGTCATTTTCTCCTCATTCCTACTTTTCTCTTCTCGGTATGTGTATCTGCAATGTTAACACTGAATGTGTATAAAACTAGGACTATATTTTATTTACAAAGATTTCATTTCATTAAAAGAAATATCTGGTACTTACTTGACAGTCCTGATGACACGAACAGATAAAGGTGTCAGATTTATAAAATCTCCCTTTTTTGCTTTGTTGGTTAAAAACTGGTTACATGAGCGTTAATAATTAAACAGTTTTCGGTGGCAATGTCGATGCGATGTTCGGTGAGTCAATTATGTCCCAATGAATTACATTAATGTCGAGGTAATTAAACTTACGATCACCAGAATAGCTACGTCATCCTGTTTGCTAACTTTTACCGTAAGTATCTTTATCACAGTAATTTACAGGCTGCGGTGTATGTAGGTTTCAGTCGCATAGTTTTTTTTTTTTTAAAGGAGTAAAATTTTGCATATGATGTGAAACACAATACAAGGAATTTTTATTTGTATATGATAAAGGGTGGCATAATTTCTTTGTAAATAACACACAGAATGGTAGTGTAGAACTATGTGTGTGATTTTTTTTATGCTTTCTCAAAAGTGGTACACTCTCTTGCGCTGATGCTGTTTTGCAACGACGGCCTAGCGGCGATGACGTCACAGAAGCGCCGTGAGGCCTGTGTTATCAGAAGCTGTTAGCCTATCGCGAGCCGGGGCCAACAAGAATTATGCACCCCACAAAGAACATGTGACGTCACACTAGTCCCCTTGTCTGCCATACTTCACGAAGGGCCCACGGAAAATCGTTATGTCAACGGAAGATAGCCACTAATGGTCTTAACGTTGTCATGTACTATCGACAGCTTGCATGCATTGAAACGCGCAGTTAAAATTTGTTAAACTTGTTACTTGGCCCCTGCTGAAGACGGCCGCTGACACTTGTAAGACCTGCAGTGTCACGTACTGTGGGCCAGTGACGTCACGTCGCGCCACGCTTGAAACTTCCTCTTGCTTTCGCTCGGCCTGTAAACCGAGAAGATTTTATTCAGACATTCCGTCACAACACTCCAAGGACTCACATTTTTTATTTATTTTTTATTGAATATTTATTATAGTTGTGCTTGAACCTGTAACAAATATTCTCATGACAAGTCTAGACAGACAATATTCATCAAGGTAGATATAATAGAATGAAATTCAAGGTAGTCAGTCTTACATTAGAAACTACAGATTGCAAAGTCCTAGATCATTGTCGCTGCTGTTTACCATCGATAACAATGAAGCGACGAAGGAAGTAAAAGAAACGATCAGTACTTTACCATACTTATAAGAGGAACAGACAGCACTGTTGAATGAATCAAGGTTTATGTAGGGAGAAAGAAATGGTGAGATCTTTTATTCACATTAAATGCAAAGAAAACAGAGATATACGGAAATCGAGATGAATAACTAATTAAAGAACCAGATCAAATCGATCCGATAAATGCACGTGTTACATACGAAACATGATAACTCGAAGATAAATAAAAATAAAAAAAATACATACTGCAACTTACTAGCAGGCGTCAGCTGACGACCTAATTTACAAAAACAAGTTTTCCAAAGCATACTTCCACCTTCGTTTGCGAATAAATGGTAAGCAACTGGAAAAGAAAAATCGGTGAATATTTGAAAAGTGGTATCTCGGAGTTTAAAAAATAATATGAAGAGATAAATTGCCTAATCAAATGATATAACAATATCTAAGGTAATAAATTATTATGAGTTACAGTTATGATTCGAATTATTAATGAATACATCAAAAAATCATTTAGTATGAAGAACTCGCACTAACTTTCCGCAAGGTAATTCACTCCTTTAACAGTCAAGTTTATAGACCTGAAACACTTTTACTAACGATATAGCTCCATTCTTTTAGCAGGCTCTGCCGTGTACTCGGCGGTGTGTTGGTGAGGAGGCGCATCGCTCCGCTAGGGCGCTTAACTTGCAGAACGCCCCAAGGTGGACCCTATTACGTAAGCCGCTGCGAAGCCACCGCGCGGCCCCGCAACCCGCTCGCAAATATCTCCCGGCCATGTCAACTGGATTCGCGCGGCGTCTGGCTAAAATTAAAGGCCTGCTTAATCGCACGCGAGATGAAAAACCCACTTACAAAGAGCGCTTTGGAGATGGTCCGGAACAGGAGCAAACGCTGTAGTCCAAGTTGCTGATTTTAGCAGCCTCATGCCCACCACACGGTGACATAAATGCTTTCAAAGATTTCTTTCAAAATACCTCAACCAGAATAACTAGTTGCAGTATTTTAAAATAAATCCACAACGTGGTTACCAGCTACATTACAACTGACTAAATGAAAATGTTTATCTTCTTATTGATCCGTCTTGGAGGAACACGGAGATGCTGATCCGTAGGCAAGTCCATTGAAGGCCTAATCTCAACTGGTCACCAATTCGTACACTACGTCATCTACTCGCACACAGTTAAGAATTTATTTCTACTAACTGTAGTATTGGTGTTACAATATGCGACTAAAATACCGGGTGATCAAAAAGTTAGTATAAATTTGAAAACTTAATAAACCACGGAATAATGTAGATAGAGAGGTAAAAATTGACACACATGCTTGGAATGACAAGGGGTTTTCTTAGAATAAAAAAAAAAACACCGCATATTGCTAGACGCGTGAAAGATCTCTTGCACGCGTCGTTTGGTGATGATCGTGTGCTCAGCCGCCACTTTTGCCATGCTTGGCCTCCCAGGTCCCCAGACCCCAGTCCGTGCGATTATTGGCTTTGGGGTTACCTGAAGTCGCAAATGTATCGTGATAGACCGACATCTCTAGGGATGCTGAAAGACAACATCCGACGCCAATGCCTCACCATAACTCCGGACATGCTTTACAGTGCTGTTCACAACATTATTCCTCGACTACACCTATTGTTGACGAATGATGGTGGACGTATTGAGCATTTCCTGTAAAGAACATCATCTTTGCTTTGTCTTACTTTGTTATGCTAATTATTGCTATTCTAATCAGATGAAGCGCTATCTGTCGGACTTTTTTGAACGTTTGTATTTTTTTTTGTTCTAATAAAACCCCATTCCAAGTATGTGTGTCAATTTGTATCTCTCTATCTACATTACTCCGTGATTTATTCAGTTTTCAAATTTATACTGACTTTTTGATCACCCGGTGTATTGGCAGCAGAAAGTAACGCTGTAAAGCTGTGTCAGAACGATTTACTTGCTATTATTGCAACTGAATGAAATGGGAACTTTCTTCTCATGCTAGAGTTAGGAAAAAAGGCATTCACCTTTTTCTGGAATCATTTCTTGTCATTCGCCATCTATTTTAACTTTGTACTAATCGCTTCACGTACTCGTGCTTACGGTGCCAAACGTTTTCGATAACACGTTTATATACGTTTGCCCTTCGCTACTCCCGCAACTTTTCTTATATTCTCTAAGGTCAAGTGAAGTAATGTAGCATACTTCATCAGAAATTCCAGTAATCTGTTTCTTCTTGAGGTGAGATTACTGTGCAGAGTTCTTAGCTCACTTATACCTTCTATTCTCTCATTTCGCACTCTATGTGCACACTCTTCCTTTTCTTCTTTCCTAACCTTCTGACGGTACACGTTTCAAGACCATATGCCATATTTTGTAACGTCATCTCGATCTCCATGACAGTACCTAATGTCAGCCTCTTCTGCCGCAGAAATATTTCTTCGCTACTTTCAACTTACTTCTGATATCTTTCTTCTTTGTCATGTACGCTTGATATGCTGGTTTAGCAGCAGCATAGGCTGAGGAATGGAAGTGACTGGAGATTGCCGGCCGTGGTGGCCGTGAGGTTCTAGGCGCTTCAGTCCGGAACCCCGCGATTGCTGCGGTTGCAGGTTCGAATCCTGCCTCGGGCATGGATGTGTGCGATGTCCTTAGGTTAGTTAGGTTTAAGTAGTTCTAAGTTCTAGGGGACTGATGACCTCAGATGTTAAGTCCCATAGTGCTCAGAGCCATTTTTTTTGGACTGGGGATTGTGGGGACACCAACAGACTTAAATAGTCACACAAATTATCTCCAAACTCCTTTTCTACTAGGTCACAATTAAAGAATGTCGAGATACGCAATTAAAAAACTGCATCAAAATGAGTACAGTAAAATAAAGAACGTAACTGGTTCCCTTTCATTTGAACACCCAATTCTACTGGGCAGAAGGTTTCTGTGGCAGAATAATCAGTTCCAACAATACATTAAACTGCAGTAAAATCTTTGCTCTTCAAACATAGGCCTATATTGCAAAAAATCCATGAAGTAACTGCATAGTAGTCCGAACTTCTCGAAATTCTAAAAAGAAACGGAAAAAAAACAAAAAAAATGAAACCAGTTTGCTCGGTAACTTTAACAGGAATTCACAATCGCGAATTATGGCACGTAACAACCGTTGCGCGGTGGCTCCTTCAGTCAATTCACTGTGTAAACAGAAAAGCGGAGGGCTGTCAAATATGAGAGGTTCACTCGAGGCACCTAGCACGAGGCGCCGTCACTGCCCGTGCGTACAGCAGTTTCGGGTAAGACAACACCGGCCGGTCAGCCTCGCGTGCGCTACACGCCACTACGTGTCCCGTGCTGTCCTCGCGCTAAGCAGACAGTCTCCTACGCTGTTCCTCGGCTCTCGCTACATGTCCCGCCTGCCTCCCCCCCTTCCCCCTCCCGACCAGACTGCCCATCCTAGGGATGGGAAAAACACACCGGTTAAAAGCGACACCGATATTTTAGTTCCGAGTAACCGGTATTCGCTTGGTCTCTCTTATAATAGGTGTTTTTATTTTTTACAAATATCCGATAGAAACCGTAATATCAATCAGTAACAGCATCAGTGCTGAACGTATTGGTTTTTCAGATTTTAGTAATAATACCGACAGAACTCAGCGACAAACACATGGCATAAAAATTGGTGCAGCGTTGTTGAGACAATAACGTAGCTGTTACTGCGTGACGTGGTCCGCATGTTCGTACAGTGTGCAAGACTTGCCCCGTATGTGGTTTCTCGCTGTCGTCGTCGGACATGAGTTGTATTACAGAACGGCACCGTCCTAGTCTAGAAGTATTTTAGAAAGTTTAGTATCAGAAGTACAATGTTCCGTTTGCTTTAAAAGATGAACCGGAGGAGCCACAATAAACTTGGGACCTTATATAAGGAGAAAACTTAAAACGTAACAATTCATTCATAGTTTACAATGAAAGTAGGATGTAGCTGATCTGTTAACTGTCTCTACATATCTGCTCGCAGCCATTGAAAAAGAAGATCCTGCAGCCTCAGCTTTCACCCTTTAGGACAGACTATTCGTAATGTAAAAACAGTGGTATGATCCTCGATTATAACGTGAATTCTGAGCAGGGTTTCAAAAAGTTAGAATGAAAGAAGACTGGTGATTCTGTGAAGTATTCAACCATTTATCACTTTTGGAGGAAAGCAGCGAACGGTGGTGGACTAAGTTTTCTTTTAGTTTGCCTGTTTAATTTGATATTTTGATTTTAGGTATTTTGAAAGTGACTCAAAATTTTTGAGTCTTTGTTCGATTTCTAATTTTCTTACTGGAAATAATAGGCATAAAAATTGAAAATTGATTAGGCCAGAAACCGGCTGTTTCGAGTAATTTTAAAAGTTAGGTTAAGCTGGTGTTGGAAAGAAAAACGATATAACCGAACTAGTTTCTTCGGCGATAACCCCCATCGCTTGCCCACGACAGGGGCCGCCACTCGCTGGTCGACACTGGTATCATTGACAGCAGGCTCCCTAGCTGCTGTACGTCCCCCAGTCCCCCTCGCCACATCGACAAATCTCTCGGAGCTTCGGCGTCATTACCTGCGCAGGGCAGAACTTCAGATGTCCGGCCAAATCACGGCACTATCTTCCCCTCCGAAACTAGTTGTGACTCCCTCTCTCCATTCTCTTTAGAGGGAGGGCGCTATCACTGTAACATAAACTCATCTCAAACTTCTGGTTGATACAGCTATGCTGTGCGTCCAGAAAAGGGGCACTAATAATTTATAAGAATGCCACTAACGAATGCACACTCTTAGTGCACATTCCCTATTCTATGCAATTCTTACTCTCGTTTTAGCTGGGAAATAACATCTCAGCATTCCATTGCATTTGCAGTTGCTCATAAAAGAATTTGACCAGGCCCCAAACCCCCGCCCCCTTCTTACTCTATGCGGCAAAATGGCAAAATATCTCAGGTGAACATGATCCTCTACAGTGAGTCTACAAGGACCTCTTCCCTTGTTATCGTATATATAGTATATATAGTATATACACTCCTGGAAATGGAAAAAAGAACACATTGACACCGGTGTGTCAGACCCACCCTACTTGCTCCGGACGCTGCGAGAGGGCTGTACAAGCAATGATCACACGCACGGCACAGCGGACACACCAGGAACCGCGGTGTTGGTCGTCGAATGGCGCTAGCTGCGCAGCATTTGTGCACCGCCGCCGTCAGTGTCAGCCAGTTTGCCGTGGCATACGGAGCTCCATCGCTGTCTTTAACACTGGTAGCATGCCGCGACAGCGTGGACGTGAACCGTATGTGCAGTTGACGAACTTTGAGCGAGGGCGTATAGTGGGTATGCGGGAGGCCGGGTGGACGTACCGCCGAATTGCTCAACACGTGGGGCGTGAGGTCTCCACAGTACATCGATGTTGTCGCCAGTGGTCGGCGGAAGGTGCACGTGCCCGTCGACCTGGGACCGGACCGCAGCGACGCACGGATGCACGCCAAGACCGTAGGATCCTACGCAGTGCCGTAGGGGACCGCACCGCCACTTCCCAGCAAATTAGGGACACTGTTGCTCCTGGGGTATCGGCGAGGACCATTCGCAACCGTCTCCATGAAGCTGGGCTACGGTCCCGCACACCGTTAGGCCGTCTTCCGCTCACGCCTCAACATCGTGCAGCCCGCCTCCAGTGGTGTCGCGACAGGCGTGAATGGAGGGACGAATAGAGACGTGTCGTCTTCAGCGATGAGAGTCGCTTCTGCCTTGGTGCCAATGATGGTCGTATGCGTGTTTGGCGCCGTGCAGGTGAGCGCCACAATCAGGACTGCATACGACCGAGGCACACAGGGCCAACACACGGCATCATGGTGTGGGGAGCGATCTCCTACACTGGCCGTACACCACTGGTGATCGTCGAGGGGACACTGAATAGTGCACGGCACATCCAAACCGTCATCGAACCCATCGTTCTACCATTCCTAGACCGGCAAGGGAACTTGCTGTTCCAACAGGACAATGCACGTCCGCATGTATCCCGTGCCACCCAACGTGCTCTAGAAGGTGTAAGTCAACTACCCTGGCCAGCAAGATCTCCGGATCTGTCCCCCATTGAGCATGTTTGGGACTGGATGAAGCGTCGTCTCACGCGGTCTGCACGTCCAGCACGAACGCTGGTCCAACTGAGGCGCCAGGTGGAAATGGCATGGCAAGCCGTTCCACAGGACTACATCCAGCATCTCTACGATCGTCTCCATGGGAGGATAGCAGCCTGCATTGCTGCGAAAGGTGGATATACACTGTACTAGTGCCGACATTGTGCATGCTCTGTTGCCTGTGTCTATGTGCCTGTGGTTCTGTCAGTGTGATCATGTGATGTATCTGACCCCAGGAATGTGTCAATAAAGTTTCCCCTTCCTGGGACAATGAATTCACGGTGTTCTTATTTCAATTTCCAGGAGTGTATATATAGTATATATAGTAGATTTATGGAGACTTCATTTCAATCACGGTCGGTCAGCTGACCTATGTGAACAGGAATGAAGTTATTACGGATTGGCATCTAGTTCTGCGGGCATGTTGTAGGACTGATATTTAGTAACTTTTCAAAATTGTACCTTTGTCATACAATGAAGGCTTTCACGACCGGATGTTTCAGCTGCCGAGAATTCTTCCGGGTTGTATGGCCGTGGTCCGTGGAACTCTTCTATCCCTGACGTTTCGTCCAAAGCTACGCTGGAGCACCTCCGAAGATGACCAACGTAGCTTTGGACGAAACGTCGTGGATAGAAGAGTTCCGTGGACCACGGCCATACGACCCGGAAGAATTCTCGGCAGTTGTACCCTTATGTCAGCCACTTTAACCAGCGGCTCTATGTACTCTTTGCCTGAACCAGTACTAATTCTAAATGATTCATTTAATGTCTTGAGCTATAGTACTGCTCAGTCTGTTGAGGTACACATTTGTTAATGCGTTTTATTATCGTTTTCAGTGTTAAATAATTGTTTTTGATGGTTGTTGAAAGTGTTCTGTTGTTGTGCTACTACATGATCCTCTACAGTGAGTCTACAATGACGTCTTCCCTTGTTATAGTGTTTAACTGCCTGTCTATGGGCTGCCTGAATGTTCATCCTGGCTCGATGCCATTTCTCCAGACTCTCTTCAGGAGACATATCAGTAGATAGTAATTCGTGAGTGGACCGTAAATTTGATGGAGGCATTATAACCATTCCAATGTTTCTTCTCAACGGGTATCTTCTTGGTGGTGGGTCAGAATGACCACATTAAGGGCTCGGATAATATGCAGTGAGGGTAGAGTACCTCACTGGTAACCCAATACTAAGCTGCTTCATCGCTCTGGAAGTGCAGACAGTAATATTATCTGGTATCAAATCCTTCAAATGGTTCAAATGGCACTGAGCACTATAGGACTTAACTTCTGAGGTCATCAGTCCCCTAGAACTTAGAACTACTTAAACCTAACTAACCTAAGGACATCACACACATCCACGCCCGAGGCAGGATTCGAACCTGCGACCGTAGCGGTCGCGCGGTTCCAGACTGTAGCGCCCAGAACCGCTCGGCCACTTCGGCCGGCTCAAATCCTTCCATGTACCAAACGTACACTCCCAAGTATGTGCCCGTAGGTTTCTGATGATAGTAGGCAAAAAGCATCGCAATCAGCTCTGCAGGAATTAAGATCTTTGGGCGACGACTGTTGCAGGCTTTAAAATACAAAGTCCCATCCTTCAACAAATACGGCTTTGCCCCTTCACCTCTGAACTGCTGTCTGAGAGGATAAAACATAATTTGCTTTTCGTACCGGTGTCACTGCTAACATCTGGACCTCTACCTAGAGCTACGACTGAGCCGTCGCCTTGACTTTCCTTTATCCTGTTTCACTTGCAGACGATGACGTGTCCCTGGCATTCCCAAACAAAACAACTGACCTGTCTCGTGCCCTGCCGGCCGCTGCCCTTTGGCGCCATACTACAATAGCCCCTTTAGTCCAGCCCCCTCCTATCCACGCCCGTCCCCGCCCCCAGTCAATGGTTGACGCACCTAACCCGTTCAGTTTTATGAGCTAAGGACGATTGGGCAAATAAGATTCACGACCCTTCCAGTAGATTAATTCCCTCTACAATGTTCGACACCACTCCTATTCCGTATGAAAGACGCTATGCATTTGCTACACGTTTCCCAATATTCATGTACAGGACAAAGTGTTCCCCATCACCTTGCTCACGACTGCTGCGCATATCAGACAAAAGCCGCTTTGCCCGAGCAGGAATTTCCAGTTAACCAATCTGTCTACGAAAGACTTCAATTGCTTCCCGCGATACTATGACCCCTGCCAGTCGCTGAACTTAACTTCCCTTTACACGCGCATACTTCTGCAGAACTTCAATATCCTGAAGCCCAAACACTTTTTTCTGCTCTTTGAACGACACAAATAACACATAAATTACACGGTACGTGTAATTGTATCGACCGAATACATTTGTCCTCCTTTCGTCATTCCCAAAAGAGAACGAAGCAACAAATTCTTGCTCCCAGTAACTTTCATCGTCCTGCTAAACGTTTGCTACAGTCTTATATCCCTATGCCGAAGCTACCAACACCTTTCCATTTAGCGTTAACTTCATGAGAGCAGCCTTTACACAGTAACTTGCAGTCATGCAAACGACTCACTTACTGCGTTACCCTAGCCTGTAGACTGCTCAGTTTGCCCACGGAGGGCGCTTGTCCTTCCAGAAATGTAGTAAACGAACCCATCTCGGCCGAAGCTACTTGAATTGCGACGGGGCTGTTACTTACGTCATGTTAACCCTCAGAAGTTAACCACACTGGTTCTCTCAATATCTGGCAAAGCTGGTCAGTTACCTCGAGCATAGCTGTTGAGGCAGTAGGGAGTACTGCTATCTCTGACGTTACAACGTAACGATATTCTACTCCTCACTTATCGCTGGCTTCTGGAACTTTCAAAGCCTATTGTGCCTTTTCTTTGAGGTAGTACTATCTTGCTGTATAACGACAACAATGCCGCAGCGCTAGCCGTCTCGGTGAGTGCAGGAGAGTCGGCGTTGAATTTCAGCGCGGAGCGGTCGCTCGTAGACACGTCGTAGATAAACACACAGTGCAACAAAATTAAAGGATCACTCCTTCGAAACCCCATAACCGCCTCCCATTCCGACACATGATGTTGGAATTTGGCCCAGAGTTGCCTAAAACCTTCTTCTGTGAAGGTGCAGAAGCGTGGCACCCTGCGACGTTGTCCTTGGTCTCAGCGATGCTTCGAACAGCCATTTGTCTATGCATGTGAAAAAAAGGCCACAGCTCAGAAGATCATGTAATCTGTAAGGTGGGTTGATGATGTTACCAAATTTCACCACAATTCCGACCAGCACTGCCTGCGGCGTATAACATCCCCTCACATTTCAGCCCTTTCGTTGCCACCTCTGCGATTGGGGCCAGAACAGCGACACCTCTCGTTGAAATCACCCGAGTTTCTTTTCGATGGCCTAGCAAAAGATTTCAGACACACCGCTGTTTAGAATCGAAGCGTAAAGGCGTCAGCGGGTGACATAGGGAGCGTCAATGAAACCGCAATTTTCCCTGGGGGCGTTGATTCCCACACATTTCGCTGCCGAGAACGAAACTTCGCAGTGCGGTGAGCAACAGGACGACTTTCTTGAAAACGTTCGACGCTGCTGCATCCTTTGGACGTTTCAACAGTACTTTAAGGCCATCGTGGGACAGCAACACCACTGAAAGTGATCCGACGCCTTTGGAGCGTAGTGCGACTGCGATTTTTGTTCTGGTATACGTGGTGGGGCTGTGTGTCTGTAATGTTTTCCTCGGCCATCCACAAGAAAACCGCATGTTTAAATGTTAGGTTTCGCGGTTATGACCTCAATCGCAGAGGCGGCAAGAGAAGAGGTAAAACGTGATTAAGAGGCGATGAGACGGCCTTCCCATCGCGCGACACGATCACGGTGGCACTGGCCAGAACTGTGGACAAATTTGGTGGCAATGTTACATCATAAAATCCATCTTACAACTCATATGAACTTCTGAGTTGTCGCCTTTTTTTCGGTCTAGTCGACACCTTGCTGTTTGAAGTGTTGCCATCGAGAGGGTGGCGTCGCCGTGCGCCAAGCTTTTGGCACCATTACAGAGGAAGGCTGTAGACACCTTTGAGCCAAATTTCAAACTTATGCGTCGGAATGGGAGACAGTTATGACATTTCCAAAAAGTAATCCTACAGTTTTGTTGCCCAGTGTAGTATGAAGAATTTGGTGAAAAGATAATTAAGAGTTGAAGGTGTTCTGCTCCATGTTAAAGGAAAAGTGTTTCTGTAAGTTCATTAATTCGCGGAGAGGCGATCGGGATTAATTAAGAAACAGTGTCGTGTTTGTGAATCAGTAATTGTGGTGTAGAAACGTATTGGCAGTAGAAAGTAAATGATAAGTGTGGTGTCACCGCCAGACACCACACTTGCTAGGTGGTAGCCTTTAAATCGGCCGCGGTCCGTTAGTATACGTCGGACCCGCGTGTCGCCACTATTAGTGATTGCAGACCGAGCGCCGCCACACGACAGGTCTAGAGAGACTTCCTAGCACTCGCCCCAGTTGTACAACCGACTTTGGTAGCGATGGTTCACTGACAAAATACGCTCTCATTTGCCGAGACGCTAGTTAGCATAGCCTTCAGCTACGTCATTTGCTACGACCTAGCAAAGCGCCATTACCAGTTACTATTGATATTATGAGTCATGTACAGTCAAGAGCGACGCTTATCATTAATGGATTAAAGTTAAGTATTCCACCAGCTACGTACGTTTTTCTAAAGTCTAATTTCCTTGTCCTGTTCCAGACCTCACGCCAGCCTGCGTGAGCTAAAACGCGTGCCTTTCGGCTTCCTCTAATAATACGGTGTTGGCTCTCCTGCCAACGCACAACAATAAGGTTTCCGTAATCAGTGATAAACAATTTAATTAATGTCCAAACCCGTTGTGGCAACCGTTACTTCATTGTGAATATATAACAAGTAACACGAGAATGAATGAGGGTAGGCATTATTACAGAAGTATGTTACGTGCTCAACGGACAATAAAAAGTAATATGACTTGTGCTGTTATTATCTGCAAGTGACATTTTCGGTTCTTCAACTGAATAATTTTGTTATTTCACGGTATAAGAGACACAGCACATAGGTTTACTTCGTAACAAAGCGCCTGCTCTACGTAAAGGTCCCATATTTGAGTCCGATACTTTTATAACCGCAAAATTAATCTAAAAGTACGCTCAAAAGCGTACACGAGAGCTTAACAAGATCTGTCGTCGAATGGTGACTTCATATGCCAATACGTTCTTCCGAAGCCACGCCATCCTGGAAACATCTATAACAGCCATACCTCTAAGAGCACAGACATCTCGTGAAGAACGAATATCATGATTACAGCTTTCAAGCCCCGCCAGCCACGGACTATCCAAGAAATTAGACGACTATAATCCAGAACATACGTAGTTAATGGGTAAAGGTTGTGTTTGAAAATCGCTTCACAGCGGCTACCAAAAGGGAAGCATCTTTACCTGGTACTGCAGTCATAGAAAGGGAGTGAGATTATTGAGTGATATTCGTATAACGCTGTTTGTTCACGTTTTTCACTAACACTAAGACCAAAACACTAATATTACATGTATTTATCCTGTTTCTTTGTGAGGTTCCATGTCATAGGTGAATACCACACAGATATAATTATTAGTATAACACTAATGAGAGGCGGATTATGTGTAGAAAAATAATTGAGGAGCACTGTAATAAAAGCTTGATATTTCTCAACCAAAAATTTCCAAGGTCTGAGACACTGTCCGGAGAGGGCGGGCCAGTTTCTTTGGACATGTGAAAAGAATGGAGGACAACAGACCACCTAAAACAGACTTCTAACACACGAATAATAAAAGTACAAAAATCACTGGATCAAAGCTGCTTAAAAAGACAGAAGAAACGAACATAACAGAAGATAAACAGGTAAAAAACATTTCAAGACTTTTCAAGAAAGAGAGTGAAGACGTTGAAGGATTATCACCGAGGAACAGATTCAACAGCAGAGCGAGAGATTGAAAAATCAGTGGGAAGATAGGAAGAAGAACATCTTTCGGAATGACAGAAGCTTTCAGTAATTGTTTTACGTGGTCCTGAGGTGGTCGGATTCGTCTCAAGAAGCAAAGATATGATACAGAAGAACTCATTTATGTGACTCCAGGGTCACGTACTTACAAGACAACTGCCTGAGGTGGTTGGGAGTGTGCTGCTAGTCAGTCCTTTGACACAATAATGTTCAACTGTAGGTTATATTACACATGACACTACCTACGGATTATACAGATCTTCAAACCATGGTGCTTAAACACTGTAGGAATCTGTAGTACTAGTCCGTACGGTATGGAGAATACGTATGTGCGTAAAACATTTGTAACTTTCCCAGGGATGAGCAAAGGCTACATAAAATGTTCCAGAATGCAAAAACATACGTATTTTGTCTATAAAAATATTTCAAAACGTAGTAAACTGCTAATTTTATGCGTGTAAGCTAGAAATTCGAGGTTTGTCCTGAAGCTAGGATGTTATTTAGTAATACCGGCGCAGCATAGTTCATTACAAAGATTTAGTAATTCAATAAAGTGCAGTAGAAAATCCAGAAAACAAAGATGCTATCGCATGAAAAGTCTAATGAGTGCAGAATATGGACTGAGAGTAAACCGGAAAAAGACAAGGTATTGAGATTTAGCGGAAGTGAGACTAGTGATAGACTTAACATCAAAGCAGGAATCACGAAGTAGACGAAGTTAACGAATGATGCTATCTTGGAAACAATGTAACCCATGACGGACGAAACAAAGAGGATAGGGGAAAGCAGACTATCACAGGCAAAGAGGGCATTCCCGGCCAGAAGATTACTTGAACCAAAAATAGACCCTAAAATGAGGAAGAAACTTGTGAGAATGTACATTTTGAGCGCAGCACTGTATGGTAGTGAAGCGTGGTCATTGGGAAAACCAGAACAGAGGAGAATAGAAGTGTTTAAACTGCTGTGCTACAGAAGAATGTTGAAAATCAGGTGTACTGATAAGACAAAGAATGAGGAGGTTCATCGAAAAATCGATGAAGAAAGAAACAATTGGAAAACACTGACAAGAAGAAGGAAGAGGATGATATGACACGCGATAAGGCGTCATGGAATAATTTGCGTGGTACAAGAGGGAACTGTAGAGGGTAAAACTTGTAGAGGAAGACAGAGATCGGAATTCATCATGCAAATAATTGAGGAATTGGAGTGCAGAAGTTACTCTGAAATGAAGGGGCTGGCATAGATGAGGAATTAATAGTGGACCACATCAGGCCAGTCAGAAGACTGATAAAATAAAAATTATTCACCACATGTTCCATAGTAAATACAGCTACATCCGAGTCGTATAACCTGACGAAAGCAACCAATTCAAGCGAAGTTCATTCCAGACATAGAACGCAAATTGTTATGATACCCATTAATCGCGTTGAGAGTTGGCAATACTCTCTTAGGATTTAAAGGTTGGCTACAGCGCGCATACACAAGCTCTGGTATCTAAGATATTGTTGTCACGCTTCGCAGCACACGGACTAATTAGAGGCAGTTTGGAAGCCAGTGTAGGAGCCTGCCTGCTGTGGTAGGCACGTGTGTTGGGCGAGGGGTCGTCGCCGAGCTGCCGTACTGCCGTGTCGGCCAGCAGCGGCACAGGATTTGGTCTTGAGTTGATATTTGTTTATAATTTGCAGCGCGCTTATTAATTTAAAGAAAAGGGTTTGCGTATGTGCGTAGCAGCAGATGGTAATTTTGATAATGATAGGAGTTGAATTCTTAAGGGAAACCATTGTTAGGCGAATAGATTAAGTATTGATTTTTGTCATTGATTTCTTTTGTAATTGTCTGGGAATTGTTTCACTATGTATTTAATTGAGAAGTATTTCAGTCTGTCTCAAGAGTTTGATTAATTTCTAATTTTGCTTTAATGCCACTGAAGGCAGATTTACATAAGAAAGGGTTGTTCAAAGAGCTTCTAGCGTTTTGTTAATTGAATGAGAAAGAATCGCTTTCAGAATATAGTTTTTGAAAAAAAGGAATTACCTGTTGGGGTTATCATTTATCGAGTTCAGGTTTGACCAAACCCTTTCTCTTGAATTATATGTAGTTGTAGTAAGCAGCAGCAGCCGCAGCAACAGCAGGAGCCGCCATACAGAACATGCATTGCACTCAGCATGAATAATATGTTTTTTATGTTTTTATTAAATAATGGAATGTAGCAGATCAAGCAGTGGCAGCGGAAAGACCAAGTAAGTTATTTGTTGCGCACAGGAGCATTAAAAAAAAATAAAGTTCAGGCGATCGCTCTGTTAGTAAAGTTAACGAGAGTACAAGCACGAGATTTTCAGTAGAAAACACTAGATAAGAAGATAGAGCTCGCGACTCTCAGTGTGCACAAAGTCTATGACACTTTTGGACGTAATGTCTATACTAGCTATGTGAAGCGCTATGATGAGCAAGCCTTAGCGCACACCTAGTCACGTGAGTTTGATGGCCATGTCTGCTGGTGACAAAAATTCTATACGATCTGTCTGAACATTCACGCCATAGATATTCCTACTCTCGGCTGCACTTGGAGAGTGAGTGTAGGCAGCGTTCGCTGGGTGCCGACGTCGCCCGCCGCGCAGCACTTGCTGCTGCTGCTGCCGGCGCCGGGAGGCAACGCCTGCGACTCGCGAAACTGGAGCAGCGGCCGCTGTTCGCAAATTGGGAGCAGCCGCCGCCGGCCGAGAGTGCGTTACGCAACGCGGGTTAATCTCCGGCGGCGCGCGCTCACCAGTGCCTCGATCCGACACTCGCTGCCAACGCACCGCGATTGGCGTTGCCTACAAACATGTTTTGCAGACCGTTGCAGAGTGCATGACACAGGGTGCTTAACATGATGTTACATGTCAGGATTTCTCCCCGTCCCAGTCACGCACGGGGCGCGAAAGAAGGACGGCTTAAACAGGTCGGCACATGTCGTAATTCGTGCACTCTTGTCTTCGAGGATCCCAGGGATGGGATACGAAGGGTTTCACGGTATAATTGCTATTTTTCTTCAAATCTCTACCAATTTAGGTTTCCCAGCGTTTGTGACGGTGCGCCACATAAATGGACATTTGGAGAAAGGGAAAGGAAGTTTTTGTTATGAGACGTGTGAATTATAAATTATTTCAAGACTGTGCATTTGTATAACTGTGCGATGTATAACAAATAGTAAAGAACTTAAGTTATTATTATCAAAACACAAATATCGATGTAACTAACAAAATATTGTTTTTTAGTATAATCTCTGTGTAACATAGGCCATGAAGATCAGAGACAATGCTTTGATTGAACGAGCTCTCCTGTTTTGTTTCGTCTAGCGGTAGGCCGCCATTGTAGTGCTGTCTGGTAATTAACGTAAGTTTTATCTGTATTTTGAAAAATATAATAGAAATTGTTATTTAGAAAGTGTGTATTATTGACTTAGTTGTCACCTCTCATCATCGCAACCATTAATTATAATTAATAAAGTTTTTACAGAACTTCGCAGTACAAGGAGCTCATCTCCCCTAGCAGGATTTAGTCGGCCATTACGCTGACTGTATTATTTAATTAAAATATCATGTCATAATGTTAAATGTAATTGCGAGAGATCTTTCATAAATTTCAAAGTTAAAAAGAGTCAAAATAGGTTTGGTTTATTAATATTTAGAATACTGAGTGAGTTCAGTATGTTTCATTTTGGCCGCCTAACGGCAAACGAGATTCTCTCCAATTTTGCCTTGCAAATATTGAACAAGAGATATTGAACAGTATTACATTCCGCAGTATCTCAGTTAATCTTTATGTAATTTGGTACATAAATAACCTGTAGCCCCTGAGACCCATATTAATAATTACAGTTTGCGTAAAAATACGCATATTTTCTTTTCTAAATAGCAGCGCTCACGCAAACTATTTATTAGAAGGCGGTGAGTCGCGCTGTGTGTTTAAAAAAAATATTATATCGTACCTACTTCGGGGCAGCCGATGTCCGTACGAGTGTTATCGCCGTATAAGGTAATTAAAAGTCTCATGCTAGCCCACAATATTTAAAGCCACCCCAACCAATATCATAAAATATATAATAATAAAGATAAAAAATATACACTTATAACGTGATAGGTTTCAGTGACTCTCTTCCACGAGTCAACTACATTTATGACCATTGTAGCCGTCCCCCTTTTAGTTCTACCTGATGAGGGTCCAACATACTTGCGTAATACGATAAGATGGGACGCACAATTGATTTGTGAGCAGTTTCTTTTTTAGATTCTCAGATTTTTCTTCGTATCTTGCGGATGAACTGACTACGGAAATGGTTATTTGATTACCCAGTTTCAGATGCATACCGAAAGTGCCCGTACTTGGGTGCAAGGGTTGCCCCCCCTCCCCCCCCCACCTAGTCTCAAGGAAAGGAAAAAATATAGTGTAGTCAGGTGTTTTTCTTTCAAGAATTAATTTAAGAGTCGGTATTATGCAGGTCTGTAACATTGTCAAAACTAGAACTTTTTTATGACTACTTACAAGTCGCTATTCATATTCCAAAATATCAAACAACTCCATACTGCAGGGTCTATCTCCCCCCTCCCCCCCCCCCCCCGCCCTACATATTGTTTCACGCAAGTGACTGATCCAACTCTGACCCATTGATGTTCTAATAATAGGCTCCTATTTTTCTATGTTTTGTGAAGTACAAGCATTTTACATTCCTCAACATTAATAACAAGTTTCTAGTCATTGCACGACTTTCAAAATTTATCAAAATCTGATTATACTGTAGCTCACTTTCAAATAGAACTTCACTGAATATAATTGGTCATTTGCAAAAAGTCTAAGGTTGCTATTAACAGTATCTGCCAGACCATCAATATACAACATGAGCAACAAACGGATCAACAGATTTTTGGAGGCACGCCTGGAGTTACTTCAATTTCTACAAGGTAACGTACATTGTTCCTAACAAGTAATCCTCAATATAGTCACAAATTTTCATCCTCCATGTAATTCTATTCTAAAGATAACACTATAAATCTATTTACTTACGTATATATTTTATTCATATACTAATATTTGTCTCTAATCACATCTAGCATATCTTCTGTGAATGCCAGAGTCTGAATGGATTTTACTGCTTTTGTATTGATTTATTTGCTGATTTTTATTTAATATTATTTGTTAATCGTGAAATAATTTTTACTCTCGTGTGCAAAAATTAAGGACGAAAGTAACTTTAGTGTGATGCGTCACTGCCAAATGAAACAGCTCGATGAAACTTGGACCATACATAGAAAGATCTGGTACAATAAGATATATAAGGTAGATAAAAAAAAACGGAATAAGACGAACAGAAAACACATTTTTATTCAAAGATAATGAGAGGTGGCACGCAACTCTCACTTTAAACATTGTCAGTCAGATTAATATTCATATTATAGGACATGATTTCAGTGTTCCCGGTACTACATTTGCTATGTGAGTTTAATGACTTTTTCTACATGAGGAAAGCCCGAGCAGAACTGCATCTGTAACCTGTAGAGAGTTTGCAGCCAGGGTGTCGTAGTTGAGGCAATCAAGAATAGGGAGTAAGACGAACTGTGGGCAATAAATGCTGAACACAGTGACCTGGCCACGTGTGTGATTCTGAGAAACAGTGTTGAGTGATTCTTATCTGCACTCGGAGTTTTGGCCGAATCCCTCCCTTTCTTTTGCTTAGGGTCAGACAGAACGGGGCTCATTTGCAACACATTTTGCCTCTGACAGGCACCAGTCCGTTAAGGAAGATGGTCAGATGACTGAAAGTGACAGGAGGAAGCCATTTTAGAGAGGCTGTTGTATACTGAGCTTTTGGGCAAACAGTGAGGTCATTAAACTCCATGCATTCTCATGTTAGAAGCAGAGAATACGAACAGAATGGCTGGTGAACGTGTCTAGCGGAGGCAGGACTGTAGCCTCCCTCCTGACGCCAGGAAGTCGCAAGATTCTTTCAGTGATGAGTAAAAACATATATTTCATCGTGTTCGACAATGTTCCTTGGTCCATCTTGTGTTCCCATCTCTCACCGTCACTACTCAGACTAAATCTCCTCTCATCGAAGAAGAGCACGCGACCCCACCTCTTTTTGGTCCAGTCTCTGTGCCCTTCGCGCCTTTGCAGACGATGCCGTTTATGTCTGATGTCAACGCAACACATGATAGTGGTCCTTGACTACAGAGGCCATCCCTACGTAGTAGCCGTGCCTTTGTTCAGCGTGAGATTGCGTGCCTTGCAGTCCTGTTTAACGTGCACCAAGTCTTTGACGTGGGTCCACCACTTCCTCCCTTTCGTACAGCAGCGGCTATGCTCGTCCATAAGTTTCGCAAAGCAGTGTTTATGTCTAAATTGAAAACGCGTTGTATTAAAGTTTTAATTGTAATAATATTCTGCTAGAGTTAGAGTGGAGAGTTTTGATATGTATCGATAAAAGTTTTAATTGTAATAATATTCTGCTAGAGTTACAGTGGAGAGTTTTGATATGTATCGATAAGTAGAGAGTTGATATAACAATGGGAAGACGGCAGTCACCGAAGGTCGTAGACTTGTATAGACGGCGAATTTGTGACTGCGGACCTCACGTAAAATGTTTTTCGGTGTATTATGGACTATGAAAATTAAGAATAAAATGTATTCAAATGTTAGTCGTCATTAATTAAGTTTTCAAGCAGTATTATAAAGGCTGCAATATTGGAATAATGATCAAAAGTATCCGGACATCTTGCTGAAAATGACTCCATCGGTAGTGCTGGAATTCAATATGGTGTTGGCCTACCCTTAGCCCGGATGACAGCTTCCACTGTCGCAGGCATACGTTCAGTCAGGTGCTGGAAGGTTTCTTGGGGACTGACAGCCCATTCTTCAGGGAGTGCTGCACTGAGAAGAGATATCGATGTCGGTCGGTGAGGTCTGGCACGAATTCGGCGTTCCAGAACATCCCAAATTAGTTCTATAGGATTCAGGTCAGGACTCTGTGCAGGCCAGTCCATCACAGGGATGTAAATGTCGTGTAACCACTCCGCCACAGGCCTTGCATTATGAACAGGTGCTCGATTGTTTTGAATGATGAACTTTAAATCTATTACGGAACTCGCCCTTTCCAGTTATGTTTTTTTGAAATGATATGTTATAAAAAAACCAACTTTTGTTTTGTTGAATTTACGTGCACAGTTTCGTGTTGTAGTTACCCACTTCACACAACGACTAATCCTTGCCTTCCTGCAGTAATAAGAAATGTTCTATTTTTTTTGTTTTTCGTCTTATTACAATAAGATGGTCGTGAGGTCGTGAGCATTACACACATATGGATTTCATCTTAGTTCTTTAATATCCCAATAGAGGGAACTTCTGTCCTTCATCCAGTGTGTACAAAACATTAGTTTACTGTGCTATATTGACTGAGATAGACAAGAAGAAAAAAATGGCTGAAATGGCTCTGAGCACTATGGGACTTAACATCTGAGGTCATCAGTCCCCTAGAACTTAGAACTACTTAAACCTAACTAACCTAAGGACATCACACACATCCGTGCCCGTGGCAGGATTCGAACCTGCGACCGTAGCGGTCGCGCAGTTCCAGACTGTAGCTCCTAGAACCGCTCGTCCACCCAGGCCGGCAATAATGAAGTTGTCAGCAGTGTTATTTGTACTTTTTTGGTTGTTAAAACACGGCCGGCCGGCGGACAAGAAGAGACATGAGTGCAGCTCGCGCGTTGTGTTTGTAAGGCTATGTTTTTCTGTAGCCATGTCCTAGTTCATGTACCACGGGCAACGTATGAGTGGCCAAGTAAGTGGTCCCGACAGTCGGTATACCAGTTACTTTGGAATAAGGTTGGGCATCTCGGACATATTCTGAGTCGTGGTCACCTTTGTGCTCATACGGCAAAGACTACCAAATCCACCGATTAGTCCCTCAACCGTTAGGGGTAAAACCCAATGGGACTCGGGGCAAGTAAGGCTAGCAACCTGCTTCCCTGGTACTTTAAATACGATGCTGGCAACAATCAGAGCAAAATGCCTCGGACCTTTGGAGGTGACGAAGTCCCACCTCTAACTGACAAACCAGGGACTCCTAAGATACGACTTGGCAAACAAATGGTAATGAGATGGGGAGCTATTAATATCAATGGGGGCTACTCTGTGAAGAAGGTAGAACTGGCAGAGGCTGCAAGTAAGATGGGGCTGGACGTTTTAGCTGTTAGTGACATTCGGGTAAGGGGTGAGAAAGAAGAGGAAGTGGGAGAATACAAGGTCTACCTGTCAGGAGTCAAAGCAGGAATAGCACAATGGGGTGTAGGGCTTTACATCAGGAAAGAAATGGAACCCAGCGTAGTTGCAATAAGGTATGTAAACGAACGACTGATGTGGATAGATTTGACAGTGTCTAGCAAGAAAATTAGGATTGTGTCAGTATATTCGCATTGTGAAGGGACAGATCAAGATAAGATGGATAATTTTTATGAGGCACTCAGTGATGTAGTTGTTAGAGTAAAGGACAAGGACAGTATTCTGCTCATGGGTGATTTTAACGCCAGGATTGGAAATCGAACAGAAGGGTATGAAAATGTTATGGGTAAATTTGGAGAGGATATGGAGGCCAACAGGAACGGGAAACAACTCTTGGATTTCTGTGCCAGTATGGGCTTAGTAATCACAAACTCCTTTTTTAAACATAAGAACATTCACCGCTATACTTGGGAAGGCAGGGGAACCAGATCTGTCATTGACTATATAATAACAGGTCAGGAATTCAGGAAGGCTGTGAGGGACACACGTGTATTCAGGGGATTCTTTGATGACACTGATCATTATTTAATCTGCAGTGAAATTGGGATTGTGAGGCCGAAAGTGCAGGAGGTCAGGTCCATATGTAGGAGGATAAGAGTGGAGAAACTTCAGGATAAGGAAATCAGGCACAAGTACATAACAGCGACCTCAGAAAGGTACCAGTTAGTTGAATGTAGTCAATTACAGTCATTGGAAAAGGAATGGACGAGGTACAGGGACACAGTACTAGAAGTGGCTAAAGAATGTTTTGGAACAGTAGTGTGTAAAAGTAGGATGAAGCAAACAGCTTGGTGGAATGACACAGTGAAGGCAGCCTGTAAAAGGAAAAAGAAGGCGTATAAAAAATGGCTACATACTAGAACTCAGTTAGACAGAGAAAGTTATGTCGAAGAAAGAAACAAAGCCAAACAGATAATTGCAGCATCGAAAAAGAAATCGTGGGAAGACTTTGGAAACAGGTTGGAGACTATGGGTCAAGCTGCTGGAAAACCATTCTGGAGTGTAATTAGCAGTCTTCGAAAGGGAGGTAAGAAGGAAATGACAAGTATTTTGGACAGGTCAGGAAAACTACTGGTGAATCCTGTGGATGCCTTGGGCAGATGGAGGGAATATTTTGAAGAGTTGCTCAATGTAGGTGAAAATACGATCAGTATTCTTTCAGATTTCGATGTATAATGGGATAGGAATGATGATAGAAGTAGGATCACATTTGAGGAAGTGGAGAAAATGGTCAATAGATTGCAGTGCAATAAAGCAGCTGGGGTGGATGAAATTAAGTCGGAACTCATGAAATACAGTGGAATGTCAGGTCTTAAATGGCTACACAGGATAATTGAAATGGCCTGGGAGTTGGGACAGGTTCCATCAGACTCGACAAAAGCAGTAATCACACCAATCTTTAAACATGGAAACAGAAAAGATTGTAACAACTACAGAGGTATCTCTTTAGTCAGCGTTGTGGGTAAAATCTTCTCAGGTATTGTTGAAAGGTAAGTGCGAGTATTAGTTGAGGACCAATCGGATGAAAATCAGTGTGGGTTTAGGCCTCTTAGAGGTTGTCAGGACCAGATCTTTAGTTTACGGCAAATAATGGAGAAGTGTTATGAGTGGAACAGGGAATTGTATCTATGCTTTATAGATTTAGAAAAGGCATATGGCCGGGTTCCTAGGAGGAAGTTATTGTCTGTTCTACGAGATTATGGAACAGGAGGCAAACTTTTGCAAGCAATTAAAGGTCTTTACATGGATAGTCAGGCAGCAGTTAAGAGTTGACGATAAATTGAGCTCATGGTTCAGAGTAGTTTCAGGAGTAAGACAAGGCTGCAACCTGTCTCCCCTGTTGTTCATATTATTTATAGATCATATGTTCAAAACAATAGACTGGCTGGGTGAGATTAAGATATGTGAACACAAAATAAGCAGTCTTGCATATGCGGATGACTCAGTTGTGATGGCAGATTCGATTGGAAGTTTGCAAAGTAGTATTTCAGAGCTAGATCAGAAATGTAAGGACTATGGTATGAAGATTAGCATCTCCAAAACGAAAGTAATGTCAGTGGGAAAGAGATATAAAAGGATTGAGTGCCAAATAGGAGGAACAAAGAACAGGTGGACGTTTTCAAGTACTTAGGATTCATATGCTCACAGGATGGAAACATAGTGAAAGAACTGGAAGCGAGGTGTAGCAAAGCTAATGCAGTGAGCGCTCAGCTACGATCTACTCTCTTCTGCAAGAAGGAAGTCAGTACCAAGACTAAGTTATCAGTGCACCGTTCAATCTTTCGACCAACTTTGTTGTATGGGAGCGAAAGCTGGGTGGATTCAGGTTACCTTATCAACAAGGTTGAGGTTACGGATATGAAAGTAGCTGGGATGATTGCAGGTACTAGTAGATGGGAACACTGGCAGGAGGGTGTCCACAATGAGGAAATCAAAGAAAAACTGGGATTGAACTCTATAGATGTAGCAGTCAGAGCGAACAGGCTTAGATGGTTGGGTCATGTTACACGCATGGGAGAAGCAAGGTTACCCAAGAGACTCATGGGCTCAGCAGTAGAGGGTAGGAGGAGTCGGGGCAGGCCAAGGAGAAGGTACCTGGATTCGGTTAAGAATGATTTTGAAGTAATAGGTTTAACATCAGAAGAGGCACCAATGTTAGCACTGAATAGTGGATCATGGAGGAATATTATAAGGGGGCTATGCTCCAGACTGAACGCTGAGAGGCATAATCAGTCTTAAATGATGATTATGATGATGATGATGATGATCCCAAACATCGGAAAATGAATTATGCCGCGGCGTCTAAATATATACGGAAATAAAAGTCCTTTGTACAAGCTAAAAATTGGTTAGAAACTTGGATTACTTTAAAAAACGTGGCTCAATCGATAAAGTGGCTCAAAAAAAGGAAAAAATGATTATTAACTTTGCTCGGGAAACCCATTCTTAACATTGTGTCAAGTGCCAGCAAAATTCACATTGAAACAGCTGTCAATGCAAATTCGATGCATTTGGAGGTCTCTTCCATGTGAATACATGGAAAACTTGGTTTCGAGCATGCCTCTGAGATGCCAAGCAAGTATCGACGCTGTGGCTGACTGGACGTATTACTCATTGTAGCAGCATTTTTTTTTGTTCATATATGATGCATGTATATGTTTTAGTTTGTTGTCAAATACATGCTTGTATTAATAAACGCGACCACGATCTTATTTATCAGACTGTGAGTATACACAGTGAACATTAACAAAACCGACAAACTGCAGGGACGGATTCCACTCTGGAAATGGAGGAAAAAAGGTCCGATGAACATGTGTCCGAAAATGTGTCGTTGCCACGGAATATGGCGCTGACGGTTGACAGTTTGTCTGACCATTTGCCGTGTGTTGCTTGTGTGCTGCAGATTGTATAATTAACGCAGCGTTCCGTGAGCAGCAGAATGGTTTGGTATTCATGTCGGAAACAAGTCGAGATGGTATTTGTGTACGGCCAAGCAGATGGAAGCCGTCGAGAGACAGCATGGCTATATCAAAACAAGCACCCTCACAGACACCAACCACATTTCAACATTTCAATCCCTTTTTGGGCGTTTGTGTGATCATGGGCCTTTTCAGACAGACGATCGTGTAGGGAGGCGCGGACTGTGCGTGCACCACATGTAGAGGACCGGGTTCTACAGGAAATTTGGAAATTGGTGGTAAGTTCCTATGGAACCAAACTGCTGAGATCTTCGGTACCTACCACGCGCGGCCGGTTCTACAAGATATTGAGACGGACCCTAGTACAAGCTCCAGGCAGGCGGTCCACCGACATGGTGTAAGCCTGACAGGCACCCACATGCCTTGCTCATACAGTGGCATCAAGCAGTCAGGCCTGCAAGATGAGTGGTCTGCCAAGCGAGTGGATTTGTTGTTATTTCTCGTGTAACATCAATGACTGATTATGAGCTCTAGTACCCACAATTAAGCTACAAATTATTCTCCTGTTGAATATTACGCAACGGAAACGGATAACGCACATCTGAATATTAGTAAATTACACAACTATGATTGTTCACTACGCTCTGGCAATACCACATTTTCTTTCTTACCCAACGGCTTTGACCAACACGTGGCCATCGCACTGAATATGAATGGCGCACACATTGTAAATTCTGGGTATCATGACTACACACTATTCGAAGAACAAGGCCACCAATCTTTTTCTTTTCCCTATCTTTTTTATTCAGATAAATTCTATTATGATTCACAGATAACCTAAACACACCATTACATTTTATACTACAATTACACATGAGAAACTCCACCCAGTGGGCATGGCTTTACATTGGTGATTGTCTTATGGTCTCGTAATGATCTAACGCTACAGTGCACTTTCTGGATAGGTTGGTGAATCTTTTGCTATATCTCACACTTCGACTCTCACACCCATCATCACGAACATTTACTCCAGACCGAGCGGTACAAAAAAGGAACATGCACAACCCACTGCCTCTGAACCTATCTTGCCACTCTCCCATGCAAACCACACATACTTAAATTACATGAAATACATCACACTGGCAACATAAATCACAAAGAATAGTCACAACGTTAGAATCACTTTACTTTCAGCTTTCCCACTTCAATTAGTATTCATCCCAGTTTCACACAACACTGCCCCACTTCGTAACTTTTCTTTCCTACTACGAACTCTGGAGGACATATGCACGTCTTCCTGTGCAATGCAAGCCAAGTGGCGTTGCTGGATAGACGGCTGACTCACCTTGCTTCTCTCTCAGAGTATTAGAGTTTGAATCCAGCGTCACACGGAAATATAACACGCAAAGTAATATTAAGAACATCCTCAACTGATACCATGGACGAGTACTTCTCCTTATCCTTTGTCTCATACACAGATTGAGGCTCACACAGTACTCACCACTTGGAAGAACTCGTCTCTAATTTCAAGTCCTGCACACGCCAGTTCTTAAATATTTCCAACTTATGGTACACACGCCAGTAATTCAGCTTAACTATGCACTCGGAAGTACTTCAACTTATTGCTACACGTTGTTTCATTGTGACCGTTGGTCACTTCCGAAGATTACTACGATCCCCTTAATATTACCTGCCTGTCATTTAATTCTCCCCCGAAAAGTTCCTGAAATAGAGAAATAATTATTCCAAACTACTCTTAGGTATTTCACATGCATACCATTTTCTCCACTCTTTTGTCTTTACGGAGCACACCTAAGACAGGTCTTACCAACACAAGATCCAGCGCCAGAGCGCTGAAACATGGCCGTTCTTCAGGTCATCTCGCGCCTCTGCCAAAGTGGGGGAGCACCTTGCTACCTTATTGGTCAGCCGCACTTCAGGCGCTCAAAGCTCAGGTAAATTTCATCTCTTTGGTTCCACCAAAGGTGACCAAAGGACCGTCTCAAATATGATCATATATTGCGTATTCACTATCTGCGGTTAGCAGACGACCATACATTCATTCATTTCACAGATCTCAGCAAACTGGATGTAGAGATTTATTTTGTGGGAGTGCGTATGTGATCAATTAAATAAATAAATTGTCATTCTTTCCTACACTGGTATCCGGCTTCGGTGTATTAAGTGGAATTGAGTTATTATTACAAAAAATATGTTGTTCTGACAAGAATAACGAAGAATGTTGTACCTATTTTCAATGTCGGGCGGCACTGTACCCTTTCAAGCAAAGTAAGATTACGTGTATCCTGCATAACAACCGCTACCATCCCTATCATCTGCAATCCTCTTTGAACATCTGTTGTGACGTGGATGCGATGCAGCTCTCTACTGTGTTCCGGGATGATACGTTGTCGTTGCTTGCACACCGTCCATTTCCGAACGCATGTTCATACAACCTTTTTTTGCCATTTTCAGTCAGGAATCCATCCCTATAGATGCAAATTTTATTAATGCATACCCCGTATACGTAGTTCAACATTAACAGCGTTTGTGAGTGTTGATCTTTTTTTTATAAACATACAGCGTATACAGCACTGCAAAACGTCGTCAGACATGGAGATATCTTGCAGTGGATTGTACAATATCTAATTCAAAGTTAATGAAATCTAAAGTAAAGCTCCTGGTTTCAAACATCAACACCAATCCTTGCGCCCCTCTATCTCGGTCCGACAGGTTAGAGGAGACAGAGGAGGGGCATACTACCACATTAAAGGTTTCCTGCATTTGCGCATGTGAATTCTACCCATACAGGTAACGATACCTCAAATAGAAGTCAGAATTCCAAGAGACGCCACTCATCCAACGACAAGCTCGAACGACAGCAAAAAGGAACCAGACTTCCCTTCCTGGAGACAGTCATCTCCTGACGAAGATGATAGTGCTAATCTTCGAAATCTCGATTTTGAACTGATTTGGCTCTGTCTGAACACCGAGAAGATTTTATACATGGAAACAGCCGCGAAAAACCTCGATGTTACGCTGTATGATATTGTTGTACAGGGTCTTTATTGATTTACTTCATAGTCATTCATTTTTTATCTTCTTGTCCCGCAAATTGTACGTCGGACGCAGTAACAGAAATTCACTCGAATCCTACGAAAGCAGTTCATTATTATTTTATCATACAGTCAGAGAATCAACTTCTTTGGAGTTCCTGACTTGTTGATGATAAAAAGTAAAAAAAAAAAGTACTCGTCGGTGTCAACGTGAATCCATACTTACGCTTGGCAATAACACAATGACAGTCTAGACTACTACACATAAACACACAAATACACTGAAGAACCAAAGAAACTGGTGCCTGCCTAATATCGTGCAGGAGACCCGCGAGCACACAGAAGTGCTGCAACACGACTTGGCACTGACTGGACTAATGTTTGAAAGAATTGGTGGATGGAAATGACACAGTTTATAACTCCGGAAGGGTACGATGGGGTGGAGATCTCTATGGAACAGCACCTTGCAAGGCATCCCACATATGCTCAATAATGTTCATGTCTTGGGAGTCTGATGGCCAGCGGAAGTGTTTAAACTCAGAAGAGTTCCTGGAGACACTCTCTTGCAATTTTGGACGTGTGGGATATCGCATTCTGCTGTCGGAATTACTCAAGTCCATCGGAATGCACAATGGACTTATGGATGCAGGTGATTGGACAGGATGCTTACTTACGTACATCTCACCTGTCAGAAGCGTATCTAGACGTATCAGAAGTCGCATATCACTCCAAGTGCATCGCCCCACACCATTACAGAGCTTCCACCAGCTCGAGCAGTCGCCTGCTGGCATGCAGGGTTCATGGATTCATAAGGTTGTTTCCATCCCCCTACACGTCCATCCACTCGATACAATATGAAAAGAGACTCGTCCTACCAGGCGACATGTTTCCAGTCATCAACAGTCCAATGTCGATATTGACGGGCCAAGGAGAGGCTTAAAGTTTTGTGTCGTGCAGTCATCAAGGATACATGAGTGGGCCCTCGACTTCCAAACCCCATATCGATGATGTTTCGTTGAATGGTTCGCACGCTGACACTTGTTGATGACCCAGCATTGAAATCTGCACCAATCTGCGGAAGGATTGCACTTCTGTCACGTTGAGCGATTGTCTTCAGTCGTCGTTGGTCCCGTTCTTGCAGGATCTTTTTCCGACCGCAACGATATCGGAAATTTGATGTTTTACCCGACTGCTGATATTCACGGTATACTCGTGAAATGGTCGTACGGAAATGCTGTGTCCCATCGCTCGTGCGCCGACTATGACACCTTGTTCAAACTCACTTAAATCTTGATTACCTGCCTCTGTAGCAGCAGTAACCGATCTAACAGCTGCGCCAGATACTTGTTGTCTTATATAGGCGATGCCGACCCCAACACCGTATTCTGCCTTTTAACGTACCTCTGTATTTTATTACGCACTCCTATACCAGTTTCTTTGGCATTTAAGTGTGTATCTTCCAGTCCAAAGACACACACACACACACACACTCACGCGTCATGTAACCTTCAACATTCCGGGCAATGGTGGATTCTTAATTGGGGTGAAAAATTCTCAAGTTTCTATACATTCACTAAGGCTAACTTTCATTATGGCTAACATATTGCACTCATATGACTGAATTGTACTGAAAATGAAGAAAAAATCCGCAACGCCGAGTACAGTAACTACAGCCTCGTTTCGGTTGAGTAAATAGTTCAGTTCTTTCGTTCCCACGTGCTGCCGAATTAACATTTAGCGCGCACTCAAATGCGTGAGCACTGTATGAGTTGTGAAACTATAAAGAGACAACAAGTATTGTTCGCTGTCTCGTCCAGCGCTGCAGTGGCTATTTCACCGAGCAAGACAATCAGCTGTGAACGGTGCAACACAAATTTAGAATGACATTTCTGTCAGGGAGGTTCGTGCCACTCTCCGCCTGGTATCCAATCCATTCCTCTAGCGTCTCGCTATCGATTCATATTGTCAAATAAAGTAAATGCCGTCGCCCTAGGGTCGAATGCATCGTATTCTCTTCGGAACTAAGGTTACTGTACTCATAAGACTTGAAAAGTCCACGAAAGGCAGCATTCGAAAGTATTTGATTGTTTTTGGATTGTTCGAATCTGTGCGCTCTTGATGTGAGTTGTGTGTTTTCTTTCAAGTTGTGCTTGGCTGTAATTTCGCAGTTCTGACACGTTTTATTTCATAATCGTGATCTCTCTACACATACGAACAAACCGAAAATTCACAGTAACAGTTACAAGGAACTGAGCTATACTCTGACCTTTTATCAATATTCGATGAGTTGCCATTTGAAAGTAGTTGATATCCTAAGGTACTATCAACAGTACAGAATACATTGTTTCTTCGGTTCTATGGATGATGATATATTCTAGCGTCTGCTGAACGATTATTCTTTGAGCATTTTACGAATTCAGTATTCTATTTCAATATTGATTGTGATATTTTTAATTTTTCAATTTTTTGGCTCTCAAATTAAATTACCTCTTCTCATGTTGTCTACAGCATGTCGTATATTACATATTAGTGTTTTTATACAATATTTTACATTGTTATCACTATTTTCAGCTTAAACATAGGAAGAGAGATAAAAAGTAAACTAGAAATTATACCCAAGTGTACATAAGGGAAGCACCAACCCTCTAGGTAGCCATTAAAGTTAAGCACTGTTGTCCTCTGGTTCTACAACGGTCTTGGAAGAACTTGAGACTGTACAATTAGGGAAGTTTCACCTCTACATTTTCTACTTTGTGTGTACAGTTAAAAGGTTACTGTGGGACCCAGTGGAATCCAGTGAAGTACCTACCTACACGTTCTACATGGGTTTTTATTCGTTTATATTTCACATAACAAGTATTTTTTAACAACCCAGAGCACCTTTCGTCTAGAAACAAAATACTGTATGAAATAATATAAAACAAATTAATAAATCACAATCGTAGGTGTGAAGATCATAAACTAAGAATATGGTAACGATAAAGTAAATCATTACTCGTATGAAATGCTTGTTTGATAATCAGCTGCTTTTATTTTAAACCCAAATATCAGCCAGTTTCAGTCGCGAACCACTTTCACGGACAAGGGTTAAAATGGTTTAAGCTACCACATTACATTTTTTGTCATTACTTAAATAATGTGAACTTCATGTGATGAATATCGATACATGACACAGGACTTTGAGAAGCAAACATACTAACACTAAGGGTAAAACTTAGTATGTTGGGAAGCAAACATACTAAGTGTAAACAGAGCAGTACTGCTTCTAAAAGACGTGCTCTACACATTATTTAAGTTATGACAAATGTAATGTGGTGGCTGAAACCATTTTAACCCTTATCGGGGGAGATGGTCCATGACTGAAACCGGTTGATATTTGGGTTTAAGATAAAAGCATCGGTTGTTCAAACATGCATTTTATACATTAACTTACGGCTGTTGATAGTCGCCTTCCAAAAATATTTAAATCAATTCAGTTCATGTTTCATAAAGGAAAAATTTCACAAGTACACGTGCAAAATATGTTAACGTAAATTGTTGCAGTTGGAGATCTTCTTAACCTATGAGGTGTTTGTTTCCTTTTACATCTTAATGTCTAGATACCCTGCAGGAAAGTTGCTTAATCATGTAGGCAATTGTGAGCTACATTTCCATCGAGACCGTCCTTAATGCCACTCCTAGACGACATCATAACTCAACGCGTAGTACAAATCTATTTTTCTCACACGTGAGTTGCACTGCTATGTCTAATACTTTTGGGTGATATCTCCGATGTGATCTGATATATCTCTAAAAACTTTTCGTAGCTCGCGCTCCACAACTCTGATATGACTAAAGAACGTTATCTTGAAACGCTGCATTTCTGATGATTTACTTATCTACAGTTTTCTACGACCATTAACCATCATCAGATTTCATTCACATTGTTAAAATTCGTAAATGAATTTCGACTATTCTGTCGCCAGCAATTAACTCACCTTTTTAAATACAGTGCCTATTGCCTCCACAGAATTTTGATATCAAAATCCTCGTTCATTGAGAATTTTTATTACACATCCTGATGAAAATATTCAATATAGCGTGATATTAACTCGTTTTCTGTGCTACACAACCTTCTTTACCTGAAAAGTGATCACGTAGTCGGGAACGACAGGCTTTCATGGTGGACTGCAGTAGCACCTTCTGCGGTGCTTGACCAAGTCTGACTTTTATATATTGTAACCATATATTCTGTGTGTTTATTTATTAAAGTTCATTGCATGTATGCATCGTAGCAAAACATTTCTGCATGATCTTGTATGAATCCGTGACATGTTCCGTTCTCGTTCCGACATATGGTGGTATTACCTCGTCCTCAATTATCTTGCTTTAGGTCGCACTCATGTATCACAGCATATTAAAAGTAAAGGAAGATGACAAATAAGTCAAGCATAAATACAGATAACTTCAAAGTTAAGATGGCCCTAGGAAAATATTTGATATCTATTATAAAACATGAGGATGTTCTGGTTAATTGCAATAGACACACATACCAATCGCAAGGTTCCTTCTGCACATCTTGACAGCCTATCGCAAATTATATGTAGGTTTCAGGAGGTTTAGCACTTCCTTTTCTGTACTTTGACGATATTTGACGAATCGTATTAGTTACCTAGTGCAAATTAGAGACGGTTGGAAACCAAAATCACTGACTGATGGAGAAAGACCAAAACGCTTTAAACCTGGCTCTGCATCGTTGGCGAATGTTCTTGTATACTATATCTGAACCCATGGTAGACTTTGTGGCTGCAAAACATCCACAGTACAGTCACAGTTATCATAGAAATGCTCATCCTGCTCTCCCTCTGACTGTTGTACAGGGGAAGAGAGAGAGATTTGCGAGCATGATGCAAATACAGCAACAATGCTTACCGCAGGCAAAAATGTCAAGTTAGCTGGGAGACTATAGTTTGTACCAAATGGTAGAGTGTCATTGTCAACTTATTTGAAAGACAAACTGAGAAAATTTAGTTCAAATCTGTCAAATGCAGAACGTTGATGCTGTGGTTAAATAATAAACCGCAGTCTGGATAAGTACGTTCCATCTAAAACAATAAAACACTACGAAAACACACCCTGGCTTAATGATCCTATCCTGACAATGTTGTAAAATAGGTGGTTTTGGCCTCTCGCTGCAAAAGAGATTGCGCTCTGACTGAAAGAGAAAAGTTACTAGTAGTTCATTGTGAGGTATCGTTTGAGCAGTTTATCATATCCCTGATATGCTGCAGAATCTAACCCCAGCGATTTACAGTGACAAATACACTCCTGGAAATTGAAATAAGAACACCGTGAATTCATTGTCCCAGGAAGGGGAAACTTTATTGACACATTCCTGGGGTCAGATACATCACATGATCACACTGACAGAACCACAGGCACATAGACACAGGCAACAGAGCATGCACAATGTCGGCACTAGTACAGTGTATATCCACCTTTCGCAGCAATGCAGGCTGCTATTCTCCCATGGAGACGATCGTAGAGATGCTGGATGTAGTCCTGTGGAACGGCTTGCCATGCCATTTCCACCTGGCGCCTCAGTTGGACCAGCGTTCGTGCTGGACGTGCAGACCGCGTGAGACGACGCTTCATCCAGTCCCAAACATGCTCAATGGGGGACAGATCCGGAGATCTTGCTGGCCAGGGTAGTTGACTTACACCTTCTAGAGCACGTTGGGTGGCACGGGATACATGCGGACGTGCATTGTCCTGTTGGAACAGCAAGTTCCCTTGCCGGTCTAGGAATGGTAGAACGATGGGTTCGATGACGGTTTGGATGTACCGTGCACTATTCAGTGTCCCCTCGACGATCACCAGTGGTGTACGGCCAGTGTAGGAGATCGCTCCCCACACTATGATGCCGGGTGTTGGCCCTGTGTGCCTCGGTCGTATGCAGTCCTGATTGTGGCGCTCACCTGCACGGCGCCAAACACGCATACGACCATCATTGACACCAAGGCAGAAGCGACTCTCATCGCTGAAGACAACACGTCTCCATTCGTCCCTCCATTCACGCCTGTCGCGACACCACTGGAGGCGGGCTGCACGATGTTGGGGCGTGAGCGGAAGACGGCCTAACGGTGTGCGGGACCGTAGCCCAGCTTCATGGAGACGGTTGCGAATGGTCCTCGCCGATACCCCAGGAGCAACAGTGTCCCTAATTTGCTGGGAAGTGGCGGTGCGGTCCCCTACGGCACTGCGTAGGATCCTACGGTCTTGGCGTGCATCCGTGCGTCGCTGCGGTCCGGTCCCAGGTCGACGGGCACGTGCACCTTCCGCCGACCACTGGCGACAACATCGATGTACTGTGGAGACCTCACGCCCCACGTGTTGAGCAATTCGGCGGTACGTCCACCCGGCCTCCCGCATGCCCACTATACGCCCTCGCTCAAAGTCCGTCAACTGCACATACGGTTCACGTCCACGCTGTCGCGGCGTGCTACCAGTGTTAAAGACTGCGATGAAGCTCCGTATGCCACGGCAAACTGGCTGACACTGACGGCGGCGGTGCACAAATGCTGCGCAGCTAGCGCCATTCGACGGCCAACACCGCGGTTCCTGGTGTGTCCGCTGTGCCGTGCGTGTGATCATTGCTTGTACAGCCCTCTCGCAGTGTCCGTAGCAAGTATGGTGGGTCTGACACACCGGTGTCAATGTGTTCTTTTTTCCATTTCCAGGAGTGTAGTTCCAATTAAAAATTAAAATTTGGGTACATCACCTCACACAAATATACTGACAGGAGGATCTGTCAAACTATGAAAAGAAATTTAACGGCCACTACAACAATGTCTCATTTGCAACTAAAAGTATTAAAATGTTTTATCCACTAGACCAAAAAGACAATCAGTTATTAACTGAACAGGGGCAAAACTTTGGCACAGATGGGCCGATACGTGATAGAAAAGATATAAAACTACGTTAGCGAATATGACGAATGATCACGGAAAATGTTCACGAGTTAAAGAAAAGTCCGAGAAAATCATGTGCAAACACCGTAATCTCGGCTAAGCGCAAAGCACATGCTGTCTGTGAAAATTAGCAAAAAAAAATGGTTCAAATGGCTCTGAGCACTATGGGACTTAACAGCTACGGTCATCAGTCCCCTAGAAATTAGAACTACTTAAACCTAACTAACCTAAGGACATCACGCAACATCCAGTCATCACGAGGCAGAGAAAATCCCTGACTCCGCCGGGAATCGAACCCGGGAACCCGGGCGTGGGAAGCGAGGTGAAAATTATCAGGACGAAACCTTGATGAAAGATAAATAACTTTACACTCGCCTCATCTTGGAGTTTGCAAATGTGGCTCACACGTACTACTTAAATGATATACGAGAGCAGGAGATGGCTGCAGTAATGGCTGAGAATTCCAAAGTTGAACCCTGGCATCTGAGTTAGAGACGTCTCACTCTGCGGCTCTAAGATGCCTCACGAACGAGTGCTCACTTCGCTGTCCACGCAGCAAGAGCTTTCTTACTCTCCTCTACAAAACTTACCTGATTCTGCCAGCATTGGAATTTGGGTAACCAACTATGGCAGAACTTGTGAATTTTGAAAAATGATAATTTAATAAACATGATGTCAAATTCCCTACGCTTATGGATTTTGCATGGTTAACTAATGAGTTACCTTCCTCTCTTGGAGTGAGTTGGAAGTCAGAAAATATCCCCCACTATGTAACAGATTTCTAGTTGCGGCCAACGGAAAGGTGTCCACAGACACACAAGCGCGGAAACTCCAACCCTCAGCAATTACTATAGGCCATCCAAAGATCACCTTACTAAATTTTAAGCCTCCTTTAGGTCTAATGGCTGATAGCGTGCTAGATGCGTCGTGTTTTCTATTGTCCTTCACATCCTTACCCTTGTTAAAATGGGCTTCAAGCACAATGAGTCCCTATGACGAACTGGCCACCCTTGCCAATCGCTCCTGCAGGATTCAATCAGCAGACTGCTCTTACCTGTTTTAACCTGCATGAGACTTGAGCTTTCAGCAGAAACATTTTTACTACCCATGCAGTTCCCCTTAATGACTCTCGTCTTTCGCCCGTGAGCTAAAAGCAGCAGGTTGCTCTTCATACCAAAAGGAAATGAGATAGAGGTAATTATAATTGCAATAATTAGCATTTGTTATTAGTGGTTGCAGTTTTCAAGCAGCATTAGTGATATGATTTGATTTATTATTTGGATATATATATATATATATATATATATATATATATATATATATATATATATATATATATATATATATATATATAGTGGATTATTAAACAGATTACGGGATAATTTAAGAACAAATGCCACATAACAATGTGCATCTCCAGGTACGGCTGTTCATGGATAGATCCAAGAGAAATTCATTTGAAGGTTTGGACCCATTCATTGACAGTATACATCACTAGCATCACTAGAACTATCTAGGATTTTCTGATGTAGGGGGCAGTCAAATGAAAACGAGTCGGATGGAAAAATATTCGCCAGGTGTGACTTGGACTCACACGAAGGGGGTCCCGCACAAACTTAGTTATGTACACTGCAGAGCCAAATAAACTGGTGCCTTCCAAATATCGAGTAAGGCCCCAACGAGCACACAGAAGTGCAGCAACACGACTTAGCACTGACTCGACTAATGTCTGAAGTAGTGCTGGAGGGAATTGACACCATGAATCCTGCAGGGTTGTCCATAAATCCGTAAGAGTACAAGGGGATGGAGATCTCTTTCGAACAGCCCGTTGCAAGGCTCCCCAAACATGCTCAATAATGTTCGTATCTGGCGAGTTTGTTGACCAAAGGAAGTATTTAAACTCAGAAAAGTATTCCTGGAGCCACTGTGTAGCAATTCTGGGCGCATCGGGTGTCGCTCTGTCCAGCTGGAACTACCCAAGTCCGTAGGATTGCACAATTTACATGAATGGATGCAGGTGATAAGACAGGATGCTTAAGTACGCGTCACCTGTCAGAGTCGTATCTAGACGTATCAGAAGTCGCACATCATTCCAACTGCACACGCACCACACCATTACAGAACCTCCACCAACTTGAACAGTCCCCTGCTGACATGCATGGTCCATGGATTCATGTGGTTATCTCTGTACCCGTACCCCACTTCCTTCCGCTCGATACAATTTGCAAGCCATGCTGGGTAGCCGAGCGGTCTGATGCGCCTTGCCACGGTTTTCGTGGCTCCTCCCCCCTCGCCCTGCCCCTCCCCCCGGCCCCCACCCCGCTCCGCCGGTCGGAGATTCGAGTCCACCCTTGGGAATGGGTGTTTGTGTTGTCCTTAGCGTAAGTTAGTTTAAGCTAGGTTAAGTAGTATGTAAGCCTAAGGACCAACGACCTCAGCAGTTAGGTCCCAGAGGAACTTACCACAAATTAAAAAAAAAGTGTAAGTAGGCTGTGTATGTTTTCTTTATGTAAGTAGGCTGTTTATGTTTTCTTATTGGCAACGTCACGTAGGGCTCTATATGAAAATCACTGGCTGTGCTGTGTGCAGTCTGTGGCTAGTTTGCATTGTTGTCTGCCATTGTAGTGTTGGGCAGCGGCAGCTGGATGTGAACAGCGCGTAGCGTTGCGCAGTTGGAGGTGAGCCGCCAGCAGTGGTGGATGTGGGGAGAGAGATGGCAGAGTTTTGAAATTGAACTGCTATATATATTATGATTATTAAGGTAAATACAGTGTTTGTTCTCTATTAAAATCTTTCATTTGCTAACTATCCCTATCAGTAGTTAGTGCCTTCCGTAGTTTGAATCTTTTATTTAGCTGGCAGTAGTGGCGCTCGCTGTATTGCAGTAGTTCAAAAAACGAATATTTTTGGTGAGGTAAGTGATTTGTGAAACGTATAGGTTAATGTTAGTCAGGGCCATTCCTTTGTAGGGATTTCTGAAAGTCAGATTGCGTTGCGCTAGTTAGACACAATGGAACAAAATCAGAGACAAACACAGCAAAAGCTTTAGAAGTTAGACACAATGGAACAACACCAGAGACAAACACAGCAACAGTTAGACACAATGGAACAACACCAGAGGCAAACACAGCAACAGTTAGACACAATGGAACAAAAGATTCAAAAGTTAGACTCAGTGGAACATAAGCTTGAACAAACACATGAAGATTTAACTACAGAGTAACATAACACTGAATCGAAATGTCAAAAAGTCTGTAATGACGTAAAAACTCAAATTTGTGAGCATTTTCAACCTATTTTTTCGTGGCATGAAAATGCATTACAGAATCACGAAGCAGCCATAAAAGAACTGCACACCTATTGTTCATGAAAATCATGAGACCTTGCAAACTAAAATTGACTCAGTTGCATCTACCGATTTGGTTACGCAACTTTCAAAAACTCAAGAAAACTTAAAGGACACAGTAGATACTCTGAAAATTGGTTCAGAAAGACACATGGAGGAAATTAGTTCATTATCAGAGAAAGTAGTTGAACTTTTGGATCAGCTAAATAATTTATCTACGAAGGTAGATGATAATCTGAATGACACAAAACCAGTAGTCTTTAATGACACAGAAGAGTGTGAACAAATTAGGAAATTCAAACAAAATCAGAATCAAATTAATACGCAACACCAAAGAGAAATCCGGGAAGTACAAGATCAGCTGACACAGGTAATACAAGAATTACGTATTTCAGAGGACACTCGCACCCCAATACGGGAAGAGGGACATAGAAATACGGAACAGCCACAAAATAATAACACAGGGCATTTCGGAAGTTATGAAAGAAATTGGCAATGTGCACCGAATTTTGAGATGGAACCGCCGACACGACGTAATAATGACCGACATGCGACTCGCCGACATGATGATTTTGACTATAAGCTGTTCATTACTACACGTAAATTCAAAACGTTTAAGAATTCTGCCAACGACATTCATCCACAAGCGTGGCCCCATCAATTCTCTCATTGTTTTCCTCCCAACTGGTCATTGGAGCACAGGTTAGAATTTATGTGTGACTACTTGGAGAATGAACCAGCTGTAAGAATGCGATCGGTCATTCACGATTGTCACAGTGAAGGAGAATTTTATCATGCCTTCCTCTCAGCATATTGGTCTCAAGCTACACAAGACCGAGTAAAACATGGCATCATAATAATGAAACGTTTCGAACAATCTGAATTTTCCAGTCTTATGAAATATTTTGAAGACATGTTGCATAAGAATCAGTAGCCGGCCGCGGTGGTCTAGCGGTTCTGGCGCTGCAGACCAGAACCGCGGGACTGCTACGGTCGCAGGTTCGAATCCTGCCTCGGGCATGGGTGTGTGTGATGTCCTTAGGTTAGTTAGGTTTTAGTAGTTCTAAGTTCTAGGGGACTTATGACCTAAGATGTTGAGTCCCACAGTGCTCAGAGCCATTTGAACCATTTGAATCAGTATCTTTCAAACCCATACAGCCCCTCAGAACTCATCCGCATTTGTTTAATCAAACTGCCTGAACATTTACGACATATTATTTTTGCAGGACGTTGTAAAGACGACATTGAAGCTTTTCAGGGACTCTTACAAGAATTAGAAATTGACACAGACAGTCGCGGGATGCGAAAACAAGAAAACAATCAATACAGGTCACATCCGTCACAATTCCGTGACGACAGAAACAATAACTGGACACAACAATTCTATTCTTACAACGTAAATCGTGACCAAAAGTGATACCACCCGTATGACAACCACTGGCAGAGTAATAGTTACAGAGAGAGATCGCATTTCTGTAGTAATGAATATGACAGAGACACTCATAGAAACAGACAATTTGGCAACCAGAACAATTATTATCAAGGGAGACAGAATAACTTTAGACGCAACGGTCCAGCGCGCAGTTACGACTCAGGGAGAAATTCTCCACCACGTGACCGACAAGAAAGAAACTATGGAATCTACCGACATGACGACAGACGATATGATCGTAACGACAGACCTGAACTGCATCAGAACTGGCAGGATTTAAACAGAGGAGGGCACTCTCAACAACGTGAATTTGTGGACGTTAGGCCTCCTAATCCCAGTAACGACGCGCGCCAACAAAGAAACAGACAATGACTCACACCGCAGGCAGCCACTTGCGCCTGCTGGCTCAGGGAAAAATAACATTGACGCTAACCTTGAGCAAAATTCCAGTATTCTTTACCGACGTATACCACATGATAATTTTGTTGAAGTTGAAACTCTGCGTACTAGGAAGAGTAAAGGTTTACACCACATTTCACATGTAAAACCATTTATTGACAGATAATCTGCTTTTTAACTTAGTCTTTGCAATTTTCACTTCACGCTAGTTGTACAATTTGTCACACTGAGAAACTGTTAACATGCAACGATGTTTTGAAGTTCAATATCCACTCAAGACCCAAGAGAACTTATTTAAACAGAAATTACGAATGCATTGTTATTGCGAACAGACGACACAGTGTTATTGTGTGTGTACATTCTTGCTTGTTAGTTGCACGATTACGTAGCGACTATAAGGCTCACATACTTAGAACATTTACCAGTACTGCTAATGAGATTTTAATGCAACATTTTGGTGTACTTGAAAATACATTCTGAATTAAAGTACTTTCTGAGAGATACCAGATGACACAGTGGTTAGTTTATGTGACAGCTACACGATTATATCACGACGTTACTAATGTGTGACACAATTTACATTGTTGCTTTTACGGAGTATATGTTTTATATCTGCACGGTTTTTCTGAATTCTTCTGGAAAATGAAACATGTTTAATAGTAACTTTTGTGGTACAGCTACAATGAGACAGCCTTTTCCGTAGCACAACAATACATTACAGCACAGTAATTTCTTCATCACAACAATAAGCGTATAACTAAGATATCTATGCCTAAAGCATTTCACTTTTGTTTATCATGAGGTAAGTACATTGACTTCTGCAGAACTTAGCTTTCGGAGGACGATAACTACGACACTTCCACAGAGATTATCTTACAGCAAGACGCACATTTAGCGCTACAGGACACGTATCTGAGTGATTAATTTTGTACTTAAAACATTTATTATTAAAGATTTTTGAATTACAAAGAAAGTTTTCCGTGATACATTTCATTCCATTGCTGTAATCTGTAACACCTGAAGGTATAATTACAATAATTCTCAGGGGGGGTACACGCCTGCTTTGTGTACCATGTGTTTGGCAAGCACAAGAAGCCCTAGCTAATATGGTATTTGCTTATACAACTTTACACATCGGTACCATATTTCTCTAACACAGAATTACACAGCTATCTGATCATTTAACTGAGAGAGACAAACTTTTTTACTACATCAGTGACACATGTTTACGCAATTACACCGTTGGATAACTTCACGCTTACGAAATTGTATTTTGTCTGTACTTACTGAACTGTTCATATTTTTTCAGAACCATTGTGATACTATGAGAGCTTTGAATTATGTATTAGGTATGAGATCATGATTTTTAAAGTACGTTTGAGGTAGATGACACTACTGAAATGAGCAGAGAATTTTCTTTAGGTTTTGAAATTATTGCAGAGAGCTACGACTTTTTTGAGATTTGACTGAGGTGTTATGATGTTATTTTTACGACGAAGATGTGTATTATGCTGTTGCCGATGTTATATGAGGAATTAGATTATGCTACATATTTATTAAGATGAAATATTAAAGAAGTGTCGACGAATATGTATATGTGTAGTAAGGTAAGGAGTAATGAGTAGTGGTTAGGGACTCTGACTTGTGATAAAGGATGTTGGAAACCAAGAATCGTACTTTAACAGTTATGAAATGTGTTTATATATGCGTGAATGTATTACAATGCCGGCGAAAATTTTTTGGACACTGTTATATTCATAAGATTTTGTTTCTACACATTTGAAACGCAAATTCTTGACCTGTGAAATATTTTTATATGAGACTGCCACTGTAGCAGAAACTGCTGTCATAAATATTTCAGTAAGAAAGGTAAGTGACCTTGACGTAATGTGTTTTGGGCGCCCAGTTGAGAGGTAGTCGTCTGACAAAAGAAAGCCATTAGGTGGAGAAAAAAAGAGGCCATTATCCTCGCCGTTGACATTCCTTTAGAGAAAGCATCCCAAATACGACACGCTCATTACTTGGAAAGATACTTACATCTGCACACCTAATTATGACAAGCGTCTTTCTACGAAGGTTGAGAGAATTTCTACTAACTTGTGAAATGTCACATGACTATTGAATGATATTTTTATGCTTTGCTTTTCATAGTTGCTTATTTCATTTGATATCTAGTTTCCAACTGTGTTGCAGCATTGGTTTTATAAAATAAAATAAAATGCATTTGCTAATGTGAACACTTTCTGTCAACAGATTTATCAAATAATAATTTTGTGATCCACATTCTTCAAAAAAGGAGCACTTGGCAAGGAAAGAACAATAAAAAGGGACTAGTAACAGTAACTGCATACATAATTTTCTTTTCAAGTACATGGTATTATTTTTTTTACGATAAGTTGTTGTGGTGCACCACTTTAATTACATAGACATTAAGATGTGAATATACATTTCCCTTATCTGCATTGTTGTTTTTACTGCAATATTTTTTCTGCTTGAGCTATGTCATGTTTAGGTATAAGTTACTGCTGTTTGCCAGGCATAGTGTTACTGAATTTGACTTTGTATTACGCTGTTAAGCCAGTTTTACTACGGATTTATTTTCCTTGTTTGCTGCACAGTGCCTTATATTAGTTGTAATTTTGCAATTGCTTTGCCAATTTGAATTTTTTTGTCATTGCTGTTTGTGTTAATTGTTTTGTGCTGCTGCATTGCCTCGTCCCTTAGTTTAACATCTGAGCTCAGTAGATTTAAGTTAGCCTAAGAGGGGGTAGCCTATAAGAGAATGAGTTGCAATGAATTTGAAGAAATGCACTGAGAGGTTATACGAGAAAAATACAGAAAGCATGCTTGGATAGGATTTTTTTTGGTGGAAGCAAAGGTTGAAATAAGACGAAAGATCTATGGAATGAAGTTTTGGGATGGACTGCAGTACCAAATGTTACACTGAAATCGAACCCTATCCTTTCCTTTTGTGTAATCCCACTATGTGTTTATGTACCCTTGTATAGTTGTTTTCTTCCTGTCTCTGTGTAGTTTCATAGAATTTCTTCTTCTTCTAATACTAAGCTATATTCACTATGATGAATACTGTTATCCTCAAATATAATTGGCATTAATAATATGTTATTTACCTTGTAAATATGCTTAGACATTATTTATTCTGTTTTGTTTTAATGCTACTGTGTGAAGTGGATGTTTCAATAATTATTCTGATCTTTTATGTATTTACTTATGTCATAATTCCTGTAACACTGATGTATATGTTAGTTCGATTCTTTTGTAAAGCCTGTACTACAAATGTTATCTGTATTGTTATGTTCTTTAATGATGTATTTTGTACCTTTGTAATTGTATTCTTATGTTATAAAATTGTAATTGATACCAGTTCATCATATTATTAACTTGTTAGTTACATTTCACTGCACACTTTTCTGTTGGTCATAGTATTGGGACAATATGTGAGAAGTTGGGAATGTTAGTGTTTGCAAGTGTGTTAGTAATTCAGCAAGGGACTGGATAACAGCATTTCTGGTTCTAAGGACAATTCCAAAAACTTTGTGAGTGCACAAGTGGTGGTTACGAACTTGCTCTATTATCCGCAAGACTCTTCGATGGTGATTGTGCACCTGCACAGTCACAGCAGATGGCTGCTGGCCATCTCTACAAGGACTACAGTGGGTCTACACCTTTGATGACCCACCAATACCATTATTTCTACAAGGACTACAGTGGGTCTACACCTTTGCTGACTCACCAATACCATTATTTCTACAAGGACTACAGTAGGTCTACACCTTTGCTGACTCACCAATACCATTATTTCTACAAGGACTGCAGTGGGTCTGCGCCTCTGGTGGCCCACCAATACCACAATCTCCACCAGGACTACAGTGGGTCTACTCTGTGATGACCTACCTACCAATATTCTTCAGAACTTCGAATGACTCTGCTGTGGGTTTGCTCCATTGTGGCCCATTACCTGTCAGCATGTCAAGAGTCAGCACTGTCTTTCCGTTGGAAGGACACCACTACATCTTCAAGACTGCATGGAAATCCATTACTTCTCTGTGCAATTTTTTTTACTAATGAGACTTTGTGAAAAATACTGTAATTACTATTATGATGAATGATCTGGACTGTCTTTATGGACTGTGAGAAAATTTTAGCTTTTGACCAACATTGTATAAATAAGTGTGTGCATTTGATAACTTTGTTATTGTAATTATGAAAAATTTTATCAAATCATTATTGGCCACTGGCCAAAACAATTTGTAAAATTTTTTTGTGGGGAGCATGGGGGCTATGTAAGTAGGCTGTTTATGTTTTCTTATTGGCAACGTCACGTAGCGCTCTATATGAAAACCACTGGCTGTGCTGTGTGCAGTCTGTGGCTAGTTTGCATTGTTGTCTGCCATTGTAGTGTTGGGCAGCGGCAGCTGGATGTGAACAGCGCGTAGCGTTGCGCGGTTGGAGGTGAGCCGCCAGCAGTGGTGGATGTGGGGAGAGAGATGGCGGAGTTTTGAAATTGAACTGCTATATATATATTATGATTATTAAGGTAAATACAGTGTTTGTTCTCTATTAAAATCTTTCATTTGCTAACTATCCCTATCAGTAGTTAGTTCCTCCCGTAGTTTGAATCTTTTATTTAGCTGGCAGTAGTGGCGCTCGCTGTATTGCAGTAGTTCGAGTAACGAAGATTTTTGGTGAGGTAAGTGATTTGTGAAACGTATAGGTTAATGTTAGTCAGGGCCATTCCTTTGTAGGGATTTCTGAAAGTCAGATTTCGTTGCGCTAAAAAAAAAAAATATTATGTGTCAGTTTAAGCACAGTCGTGTATAAATGTTCTAAGGGGACGTTTCAAAAGGTATAATTTGAAACGAGACTCGTCCGACACGGCAACATGTTTTCAGTCATCAACAGTCCACTGTCGGTGTTGAGAGTCCCAGGCGAGGTGTAAAGCTTTGTGTCGTGCAGTCATCAAGGTTACACAAGTGGGTCTTCGGTTCCGAAAGCCCATATCGATGATGTTTCGTTGAATGGTTCGCAGACTGACACTTCTTGATAGCCTGACATTGAAATCTGCAGGAATTTGCGAAGGAATTGCAGTTTCGTCACGTTGAACGATTCTCTTCAGTTGTCGTTGGTCCCATCTTAGAGGATCTTTCTCCGGCCGCAGCGATGTTGGAGATTTGATGTTTTACCGAATTCCTGATATTCCCGGTACACTCGTGAAATGGTCGTACGGTAAAATCCCCACTACATCACTACCTCGTAGACGCTGTCTCCTATCGCTCGTGCTACAGCTATAACACCACGTTTAAACTCACTTAAATCTTGATAACCTGCCTTGTAGCAGCAGTAACAGATTTAACAACTGCGTGAGACACGTGTTGTCTTCTATAGGAATTGCCGACCGCAGCGCCATATTGTGCCTCTTTACATATCACTGTATTTTAAAATGAATGCCTTTACCACTTTCTTTGGCGCTCCAGTGTATACTGACGGTTATCCATTCCGGAAAGCGAGGATGTCGACGGCTTTTGTCTGTTATAGAAATTGATACTGGTAAAATATCGGTTGCAGTGATTCAAAGACTTTCGAGATGTTTTAATTTCAAGTTTGAAGTCAGATAACAAATCATACTAAGAGATAATTTTTCTCCGAGATATAATTACAAATTAACGATTGTCTGATTTTCCCCCTCGTTTCTAATGTTAAACGTTTTCTCATTACCAAATATCATGATTCTACGTCAAGAGCACGTAACCTGTAGGTTGTAATTATTGAGGATCAGTGCATCAAAATATGTGACATAAATGACCATATTCTGTGATTGAATTTACTTAGAAGCTTAAAATTTATGCCATCAAAGGGCTATAAACGTCATGAGGCGACCTAAATTTCAACTTCATACATCTGTGTCTTCCTGACAGAAAGGGACTTAGGAGATGGACGGACAGGTAGACAGTCAGACAGTAAGTGACAAAATATTTTGTGCGAAACAAATTAACGATTTCGGATTTTTTCATTAGTTTTGTTTGACTAATTTCATGTTTCTAGAACAACAGCAAGTACGCTGAATATATTGATGAGTGAGTTTGCGAGTATCAAATTATGTCACGTAACTGGGAGTAATTTTAGATTCCATTGACTTAGAGGCTAACGTTTCTTATACTGCAAAGCGACCATGCACTTTACTGTGTGACATAAGTTTCATCTTGAAGTGTCTATCCATTCCTGAGAAAAAGGGATCTTAACAATCAGACGGACAGTTAGAGAGTCTGATAACAAATGACAAGAGAAATATTTTTTCGTGTAATACAACTACAAATTAACAATTTTCGGATTTTTTCCCTTTTGGTTGTAGTGTTTCATGATTGTAAGCCAGTGGGAAGTACACTGAACGTTTTGATGACTGGGTTTGCATGTATCAAAATATGCGACATAAATTGCGTTATCTTTTGAGTGCATTGACTCAGAAGATTCATTTCTTTACAATGCCAAGAGACAGTGGATCTTAATGTGTGGCAGAAATTTCAACTTGTAACGTCTGTCTGTTCCTCAGGAAAAGGGATTTAAGTAGCCTGTGAGAGGCACACGGACACCATAGACGTTTATACCGGCTGATGTACACAATCCTAAAAAGTAAGTAAACTCTTTGATATTTCAAAAGTAATTGTCGTGCGAAAAATATGAGTAAATTTACTATTTTTTAAAAAATATTCCAGTGCACCTAAGCAGCCAAAACTTCGACAGTGCATTTCTACCGGTAAATTTCAGGACTGGTTCTCGACATGTAGGATTGGACACGCGTAGCAAATCGATTTCGACGAAGCTTCTGTTTGTCGGTATCCGCCAGCTACTCTCAAGTACACAGCTAGAATCAATGACTTTGTGCTACATAACAGCATACTCTGTTGGAGAGTAAACGACTGTTTCCAGTATACTGTTCATAATTGATAAATACTGTTTACTGGCCGAACTGTCTAATGCTTCACAATTTTCCTTATAAAAATTATTTTCCTTCGAAGGCATTGACTGCTTACAACAAGCGACTTACTTCGACGTGGATACCTTTACATAGGGTGTATCGCAATTAACGTCGAGAACAGTTACGGGTGAAAGTGTACGGCAGAAGCAAAAACGTTCCAGTAAACATAGGTCTGCAAAAGCGCCGTTTGCAGGGCGATGCGAATGTGTGATTACGACCCACCACTGACTTCATTATGTATTACACATTAGGGGGCAAATGTGTTTGAAATGTAAACTTTTAAGTTAGCGTCCAATTGGACTCAAATACTGGCCAAGGATCATGATCAAGGAATGTGGTAAATGCATGATGGGGCACTGAAACGTTTTGGTGCTTATTTTTGAAACTTTTTACCATGTGACGATATGATGTACATTCATTGAAATGTTTTAGTCATCTTCATGATATTCGAAGTGCCTAATTGTTACCAACAATTGACGCCATTTCTTAGAAACCGCGATCTCTTTCGTCATAGAAAGTTAATGTTCGTGAACATGAATGTGTTTCTTCCCAGTTTAGGTGTTCTTCCAAGATTATTCCAAGGTATTTTACTGTTTTTTTGGTATGGTTGTTGGGTACCATTGAGGAGTATTTGAGGGACTGTTTCGCGAAAGTACCGGCTGATTAACTTTGGATAAGATATAAGAATGACCTGGGATTTCTTGGGGTTTAGTTTCAGACTTAGGTTCTGTGCCCATCGAGAAACAGAGCAAAGATCTGCGTTCATACTCGCTACTGCGTCAGCAATTTTCTTGGGGCTTGCACTTATGTACAGTTGGATGGCATATAGATGGCATATAGATGGTAGTTGCAAGATTGAATCACTGAAGGAATATCATTAATGTACAGTGAGAAGAGTAATGGACCAAGGACGGAGCCTTGGGGAATTCCAGAGCACACATTTTTTTCATTACGACTTCTCCGACCCACAAATGACTTGTTGACTTCTGTTTTTGAGGTAATGCTTAATTTTTATTAATTATTTTTATTTTGTTTTATTGTGGTGAAATCATTTTTACACAATTTCAGTGTGCTCGTCTATGACTTAAGTAGACGTCTCGTGACTAAAAGAATTTTTTTCCAGTACATCCTTGTATTTTACGCTAGTTTTATACCAGTATTGACAAACTGCACTTTGCGAGGCGATTTTGGATTCTTAATATTTTGTTGTTATATGTACAATCTTTGAGCGTAGCGTTCGTTTCATCACACTTTTGTAATTTTCGTTGTTGTCGCCTTTTTTCTTGTTCGATTTTAATTCCGAAGATGATCAGAGGCGCAGACTGAAACGGATAATCTGTCGCAAAAACTTGTGGCCCAGACTGTCTTTATGTATTCTTAGTGTTTTTGTTATATATCTGTACGAAGTACGATTATGTCACGTCTGAAGATGGCAACTGTTTGTCGAAACTGCTATTATGCTATTCAAGCGATCCCTGACATAATAAATTATTATACAAATAGTATTACATATAATCCATTGTTCTTTGGCATTACCAAATGGGAAACTAGGCGATCTGTTATGCTACAATTTGTGTATAGAAACCCTAGGTAAAGATCATTAAAATTTCGTTATTGATTACTGGTTTGAGGTCACTGACGAGCTCTCTTGAGATCAATAAAAAATATCATTAAATATAGTGTGTATAAGACAGCGGGAACTACACATTATCATGATCTGTTGAGGTGAAACACTCTTGTTGTCATATACACACTGAAGTAGGTCATCATGGTTACATAATTTACAATGTCAACAATACGTTGTAAATTATGTAACCATGACGACCTATTTTAATGTTTACATGACAACAACAGCGCTTCAGCTCAATAAATTATGACAGTGTGTAATGTCTGGTGGCTGATACACACTGAATTAAGTAATATTTTTTACGGATCTGAATAAGGCTCATCAATGAGCTCAAACTAGGAATTTTAGTGACCTTGACCTAGGATTTATCCACCCATTATTACAGTTATTATTAAGGTAGGTGAAACTTGAACTTCAGATGAGGACTTATTCAGAAACTTTACATTTCAAGTGAATTTGTCCTAATTACGACCGTATTTCGTACTGAAATCAGCAGTGACTCATAGTGGCGGGTTCGCAAATATCTTGTTAAAGGCTCTTCTGCGGACACCTGTTTGCTGGAATGTTTGTCATTCTATTTTCATATACTTTCACCTGTGTCAGTTTTCGCTATTTATTTGATACGCCTGTTTACTCTTGGAAAATGTGGTATGATGGCAAGGAGCTTCGGAAAAATAATATTGTGGATTTCACAGCATTAAAACGTCCCCGAACGAATGTATGTCAGAGGTCGGTTTGTCCTTGCTCCCTGGAGAGGAGAATCCAGTTCCTCGCATACTGATTAGGAGGGACTAGCAAAACAGTTCTCCGTCGTACAAGAAAATCGGCGACTTTAAATTTGGTCACGTTTAACGCCGCTGGCCGTGCCGTTCGTAACACCCACTGACCTGCCCCACCGCGGCCGGCGTGACCGGTGGAAAAGTCGTAAACAGTGGCGGCGGCGGCGGCGGCGGCGCGGGGCCGGTGGTCGCAGATGCCGCGCCGGCATTCCGCGCTCATTGGCTGCAGGCGGCGGCGGCGGCGGCGAGAAGCTCGGAAAACGAGCAGCATGCGAGGCCAGCGGCGGCCTTCCGCAAGAAGCCCGGAGCCACTTAACACCCGCCGAGCCGCCGCCGCCGCCGCAGCGCCGGTGCGTCCTTCCGGCGTCTCGTCTGCCTCTGCATCTGCGCGTGTTTATAGCCGCACCCGTCCTTTGTTCGCCCAAGGGCTGCCAGCCGGCGAGCATGCAGAAACGGAGCAAAACGAGACACACGCATCGTCGCGGAGGTGCAAACATGGCGCGGCCTGCGCTCATTGGGACGAAGTACATAAATGTGCTGGCGGACGCGAATGGCTCGGCGTATTGCTGAAGTAAAGTTTATTGTCAGAGCCAAGGTTAATAACATATAAAGAAGCGTGTGCCGTAACTGGCGCTCCCTGCGGTTGCGTCTTTGCTGTGTTCGGGACAGATCGTTAATTTGTTCATGAAATCAAGCTCCGTTCCTTCTCCCGACAGATTAGCCTACGACGTTCTATGTCATTATCTCACTCCCACCATCATCGATGTGACAACGTGGAAGTTAGATGTAAATAGCCGCTTTCAATTTCAGTTACACTACTGGCCATTAAAATTGCTACACCACGAAGATTACGCGCTACAAAAAATGGTTCAAATGGCTCTGAGCACTATGGGACTTAACTGCTGTGGTCCCCTAGAATTAGAACTACTTAAACCTAACTAACACACATCCATTCCAGAGGCAGGATTCGAACCTGCGACCGTAGCGGTCACGCGGCTCCAGACTATAGCGCCTAGAACCGCACGGCCAATTCGCCCGGCTGACGTGCTACAGACGCGAAATTTAACCGACAGGAAGAAGATGCTGTGATATGCAAATGATTAGCTTTTCAGAGCTTTCACACAAAGATACGCCGGTGGCGACACCTACAACGTGCTGACATGAGGAAAGTTTCCTACCGATTCCTCATACACAAACAGTAGTTGACCGGCGTTGCCTGGTGAAACGTTGTTGTGATGCCTCGTGTAAGGAGGTGAAATGCGTACCATCACGTTTCCGACTTTGTTGAAGGTCGTATTGTAGCCTATCGCGATTGCGGTTTATCGTATCGCAACATTGCTGCTCGCGTTGGTCGAGATCCAGTGACTGTTAGCGGAATGTGGAATCGGTGGGTTCAGGAGGGTAATACGGAACGCCGTGCTGGATCCCAACGGCCTCGTATCACTAGCAGTCGAGATGACAGGCATCTTATCCGCATGACTGTAACGGATCGTGCAGCCACGTCTCGATACCTGAGTCAACAGATGGGGACGTTTGCAAGACAACAACCATCTGCACGAAAAGTTCAACGACGTTTGCAGCATGGACTATCAGCTCGGAGACCATGGCTGCGGTTACCCTTGACGCTGCATCAGAAACAGGAGAGCCTGAGATGGTGTACTCAACGACGAACCTGGGTTCACGAATGGCAAAACGACATTTTTTCGGATGAATCCAGGTTTTGTTTACAGCATCGTGATGGTCGCATCCATGTTTGGCGACATCGCGGTGAACGTACATTGGAAGCGTGTATTAGTCATCGCCATACTGGCGTAGCACTCGGCGTGATGGTATGGGGTGCCATTGGTTACACGTCTCGGTCACCTCTTGTTCGCATTGACGGCACTTTGAAAAGTGGACGTTACATTTCAGATGTGTTACGACTCGTGGCTCTACCCTTCATTAGATCCCTGCAAAACCCTACATTTCAGCAGGATAATGCACGACGGCATGTTGCAGGTCCTGTGCGGGCCTTTCTGGATACAGAAAATGTTCGACTGCTGCCCTGGCCAGGACATTCTCCAGATCTCTCACCAACTGAAAACGTCTGGTCAATGGTGGCCGAGTAACTGGCTCGTCACAATACCCCAGTCACTACTCCTGATGAACTGTGGTATTGTGTCGAAGCTGCATGGGCAGCTGTACCTGTACACGCCATCCAAGCTTTGTTTGACTCAAGGCACAGGCATATCAAGGCCGTTATTACGGCCAGAGGTGGTTGTTCTGGGTACTGATTTCTCAGGATCTATGCACCCAAATTGCGTGAAAATTTAATCACATGTTAGTTCTAGTGTAATATATTTGCCCAATGAATGCCCGTTTATCATCTGCATTTATCCTTAGTGTAGCAATTTTAATGGCCAGTAGTGTGCATTTTCACTTAATTCCCCCACTACTCACTGCTGAAACTATGCAAATATGATTCTCTACCAGTATCGAACGCAGTCACGATCTTTGTGAGGTTTGGCAGAAGCACGGTCACGCGTTTCCGGAAGTTTTAATCGTTGAGCGGTTAGCCGCTCTCGGTAGCGTGCGGCTCACTGATGTTGAACGCCTCTCCACAGGCTGGCAGTTTTGTAAGACGGGCTTATCTCTAGGCATTACCTGTTCGCTAAAAGATTTCTTTAGGTGTACGCTAGGAATTTATATTACTTGGTCAGATTTTCTCTGATTTAAGCAGCAAAGTATCTTTGTTTCCAGAGGGCAGAAGCACGCTCGGTGTGCGGTTACTACACTCCTGGAAATGGAAAAAAGAACACATTGACACCGGTGTGTCAGACCCACCATACTTGCTCCGGACACTGCGAGAGGGCTGTACAAGCAATGATCACACGCACGGCACAGCGGACACACCAGGAACCGCGGTGTTGGCCGTCGAATGGCGCCGCTAGCTGCGCAGCATTTGTGCACCGCCGCCGTCAGTGTCAGCCAGTTTGCCGTGGCATACGGAGCTCCATCGCAGTCTTTAACACTGGTAGCATGCCGCGACAGCGTGGACGTGAACCGTATGTGCAGTTGACGGACTTTGAGCGAGGGCGTATAGTGGGCATGCGGGAGGCCGGGTGGACGTACCGCCGAATTGCTCAACACGTGGGGCGTGAGGTCTCCACAGTACATCGATGTTGTCGCCAGTGGTCGGCGGAAGGTGCACGTGCCCGTCGACCTGGGACCGGACCGCAGCGACACACGGATGCACGCCAAGACCGTAGGATCCTACGCAGTGCCGTAGAGGACCGCACCGCCACTTCCCAGCAAATTAGGGACACTGTTGCTCCTGGGGTATCGGCGAGGACCATTCGCAACCGTCTCCATGAAGCTGGGCTACGGTCCCGCACACCATTAGGCCGTCTTCCGCTCACGCCCCAACATCGTGCAGCCCGCCTCCAGTGGTGTCGCGACAGGCGTGAATGGAGGGACGAATGGAGACGTCTTCAGCGATGAGAGTCGCTTCTGCCTTGCTACCAATGATGGTCGTATGCGTGTTTGGCGCCGTGCAGGTGAGCGCCACAATCAGGACTGCATACGACCGAGGCACACAGGGCCAACACCCGGCATCATGGTGTGGGGAGCGATCTCCTACACTGGCCGTACACCACTGGTGATCGTCGAGGGGACACTGAATAGTGCACGGTACATCCAAACCGTCATCGAACCCATCGTTCTACCATTCCTAGACCGGCAAGGGAACTTGCTGTTCCAACAGGACAATGCACGTCCGCATGTATCCCGTGCTACCCAACGTGCTCTAGAAGGTGTAAGTCAACTACCCTGGCCAGCAAGATCTCCGGATCTGTCCCCCATTGAGCATGTTTGGGACTGGATGAAGCGTCGTCTCACGCGGTCTGCACGTCCAGCACGAACGCTGGTCCAACTGAGGCGCCAGGTGGAAATGGCATGGCAAGCCGTTCCACAGGACTACATCCAGCATCTCTACGATCGTCTCCATGGGAGAATAGCAGCCTGCATTGCTGCGAAAGGTGGATATACACTGTACTAGTGCCGACATTGTGCATGCTCTGTTGCCTGTGTCTATGTGCCTGTGGTTTTGTCAGTGTGATCATGTGATGTATCTGACCCCAGGAATGTGTCAATAAAGTTTCCCCTTCCTGGGACAATGAATTCACGGTGTTCTTATTTCAATTTCCAGGAGTGTAGTTCATTATCTTACGAGATATGTAACTACGACCCTTGGCACATAATCTAAATTCAGTCATTCAGTCCGAAGACTAATCCATCCGATTCAATAACTGTTTCATTTCATTTATTAAATTTTTTTATTACATGTAGGCTTCCGTTCATTTGTTATTTTTGCAACTGGCGTATTTGCCACGTGTCTGTGTGCATCTAAGAGCCTGTGTATTACGCTGTCCATTTACGTTTGAGTTAATTACATAACGTGAAAATCACATACATTCATTTATTGAAATTTCCTTCGTCTCTTATTTGATATTTAAGTAAGGGGACCGTGGAAGGTGGCGCATGCTTAGCATTTAGGAGAACGACGGTTCAAACCCGCGTCCTGTCGTCCTGAGGTAGATTTTCTGTGATTTTCCTAACTCGCTTCAGGCAAATGCCGGGATGGATCCTTTGAAAAGCCACGGCCGACATTCTTCCCCATCCTTTCACAATCCGATGGGACCGATGGCTCAAATGGTTTAAATGGCTCTGAGCACTATGCGACTTAACTTCTGAGGTCATCAGTCGCCTAGAACTTAGAACTAATTAAACCTAACTAACCTAAGGACATCACACACATCCATGCCCGAGACAGGTTTCGGCTCCAGACTGCAGCGCCTAGAACCGCACGGCAACTCCGGCTGGCGATGGGACCGATGACCTCGCTGTTTGGCACCTCCCCCAAATCAACCGACCAACCTAGGTAAGGCGCTAATTTTTGTTCCTACCTCCGTTATATGATCAGCGAAACACAATCTTATTCCCAATAATTTTCGTGTACCATTTCACATCACAGATACCGTTCCTAATTCTAAACATTAAGGAACCCCATTCTTGACTTGGAGCTTACAGCCAATAACACAAGTTTGGACGCAGATGCTGCTCGGAGAGACGCTGAACGTTTATCTGCATAAGTGGATTTAAGCAGCGCTTCAAAACCAATCATCAAGCAAGTGTTTTTTGGACTCTTTTCTGGTATATTTTGATGAACCATCGATATTAAGTCTCGATAGGATGTTGTAAATAGTTTTGCAGGTTTACTTCTGCTAGGTTTCTGACACTATACCTGCAACTTTTATGTGTGTTTTCCTCAATTAACGTGAAAGGTAGCTAAGCGTTTGGGCGCGCTTCCTTTCGTCTTGATTGATTGAATAATCAGAACAGAAACATTACCGCCATCTAAGTTATGTAGTGACGCGTCAGGGTGATTAAAAGAGTGTATGACATGAAATGACAGTGCTAGTTTGCCACTAGGACTGATAGTTGGGGCAATTGATAATGAGATTGTCAAACCTTACTCATATTGGCGAGTATTCCTGGAGATGCTTCCGATTCGCTGTGAAAATAAACGCACGGCCAAGGTGAACGCTGAGGGCGTCCGCAATCAGCAGCTTCTCGGAACGTACCGTCCAGCTCGCCAGCGCAGTCATAAGAGTGGTGTTCGGCGCTTTTCATATTTGACACGAGCGATGCCTTGGGATACCAGATGAGCGACCGGAAGGCCACAGGGCGTCGTTGTGAGCCCCGCGTTAAACTACGGGACGTACTCTACGGCTCGGGCAGCGCTAGCCATTTACGCGTTCAGGATGTTGCGAGCAACACTGGCGTCTACTCAAAATATCGCTCTATGGAAAAGAGCATTGTTTGCCGCGGCTGAAGTTTTTATGAGATTCGCTGGCGCCGGGCTACCAGGGCACCCTAAAGCCGGCCAGAACGTTTCTGACACAGGACCATCTCCGCACGCAGTAGGAGGACCACCGTTGACACCAAAACACGCTGTGTGGGTACATATAGTTTTTGGCGGAAAGCTTCCCCGTTGGGAGAATGTTCTATACCGCGTCTTGGAGAGAGTTCGACGCGGTGTGATAATTATACCATTGGGGTGGCTTACGAGCGCCGCTCGACGATTGGAGACGATAATTTTTTGGCGACGATCCTCGTGGAGAGATGGTGTCGAGAAGAGAAGCATGAAAGGATATTTCTCGGCGTTCGGCGTAGGTCCGCCCGAGAGTACGGTCTTGGCTGCTGGTGGCGGCCAGCTGGGATAGTCCACTCAGTTCGGTGCGAGGGGCCACTGATTGCAGTTTTAGCAGTTACGAAGCTACGAACAGACTTCGTGGCACACCTTCAGCAATGCACTGGTGAGCATGCGTATTAGGGATTTTTCTTGGATGAGTTTAGCTGCACTGAGTCCATCCGACCTACTGCACTCGTATTAAGCCATTGTATGTCGTATTGGGGGTGGGGGGTGTCACAGTTAGTGTTGTGGAGTCCGGTGGTTCTCACACGAGGAGAACATTCCGAGACCGGTATTCCAGTAATGTACATGAAACTTTACCTCTTATTGCTTACAAGTCCGCCCCGGTAGCTGAGTGGTCAGCGCGACGGACTGTCGGTCCTAAGGGCCCGGGTTCAATTCCCGGCTGGGTCGGAGATTTTCTCCGCTCTGGGACTGGGTGTTGTGTTGTCCTAATCATCATCATTTCATCCCCATCGACGCGCAAGTCACCGAAGTGGCGTCAAATCGAAAGACTTGCACCAGTCGAGCGGTCTACCCGACGGGAGGCCCTCGTCACACGCGATTATTATTATTATTGCTTACAAACCACAAGCAGTTTTTATAAACTTTCAGTTGCTTATGTTACATGAGAAGCATCAGCGATAGGGTAGCAAAGTGCTGTGCTGTACTGTGGGGGACGTAAGCCAACATTTCACAGGTGCTGCGAGAACCGAGTTCTGTCGAAGCATACGAAACAATCTATAGCTGCTCTCCACGCTGCCGAGGTGAAACCGCGAGACCACTTAGCACCAGTATGTTGGAAGGATGAGCGCTACGTACGACTGGGGCACTACAACAAATCAGACAACCTTCTAGAGAGTATTAGTCAACCACAACATTATAGCTCCTGGGAGTGAGTGCACTTTCGTCGGCTTATCAAGAGCTTTGATGTTGATATTTCACGAGAACACGCTGAACCACTTGATATTATATGTACAGCTGTATTGAAATCATTAATAGTGTGACATGTTTTTCTTAGCCACCACTGTACTTGTTTACTGTAACATCACAGTGTGTTTCCGTTAACGGCCACGGGAGGCCAAGTGTAGTAATATCATAGTAGTGTAGTAATCATCTTGGGTATTAATAAACCGCTTCAACTGTATTTGGTCCTTTACTTTTAGTTCACTAGTTTTTTTGTGGTGTCACCGCCAGACACCACAATTGCTAGGTGGTAGCTTTTAAATCGGCCGCGCACCGCTAGTATACGTCGGACCCGCGTGTCGCCACTGTCAGTAATTGCAGACCGAGCGCCACCACACGGCAGGTCTAGAGAGACGTACTAGCACTCCCCCAGTTGTACAGCCGACGTTGCTAGCCAGGGTTAACTGATAACTACGCTCTCATTTGCGGAGACGATAGTTAGCATAGCCTTCAGCTACTTTTGCTACGACCTAGCAAGGCGCCATTACCAATTGATATTGTGATTATAAAGCCTGTACAGTAACGAGAGATGTTCTACAAATGTGGATTAAAGTTAAGTATTCCAGAAGCTACGTACTTTTCTTTATAGCATTCATTACGTATCCTGTTTCAGACCTCACGCCAGCCGGCGTGAGCTCATAGCGTGCATTTCGGTCTCCTCCAACAAAACAGTGTTGGCACGTCTGCCGACACTTCATTTTTTATGGCACCAAGAGCTGAAAAGCTCTGAACCTTGTACCGAGCTACGTTGGAAGCAAGGCTATGGGGTGCTGGCAGCTCGTTTCACAGGTCCATGGCGCTTCTTAGAGATGCCAATCATCAGAGTCCGGAATGTGGAGAAAGGTTTGCCAAAGGGTGCACCACATCCAGGTAAAGATGGCTAGTAATGATTAGTTTTGGGTTTGTCGCCCGCTAGGAATCCGTGCGCACTTATCTTTGGCCGGCTTCTAAGAACTAACGAGCTCACTCCCTCGCGGATTGTCGGCTGAGATGACGTCTGTGTTCTGCTCCACGTGCCGCCATGGCACGGCGAGCTGCGCGTTTGTTCTTTCCATTAATACCGGGTGAGGAGCTCCGAAGTGGCTGCCTACATTTAGTAGCGCAGCAGCGCTGTTGTAACTGCAATTACGACACGTTATACCAGCTACGTGCGCTAACTTGTCTCGTTAACGGGGAGGCTGAACCTTGTCAAATTAATCACATGTTTTAAATGGCAAGATGATAACTAGCGGGTTCACCCCGTTAACGAGGCGAACCTCTGAGAGAAACCGATACCCACTGATTATGATCTTGCTATCTAAATCAAGCGATTTATTTGACAAGGTTAGTCTCTCATGGTAAAACTTCCATCTAATTACATGCTTTCTGTTTACTGTGTTGCTCCTTTGGATAAGGAAATATCACCTTACATTCAATAACTTTTACCGTTGCGAACAGCCTAAAGTTTCGGTGAGATTTTAACGCTCCACCTGTGCTCTTGGTGTCATCATTAAAGAGTTGGCCAAACCTGAGCTCCCTAAGTATTAATGGTACTGTTTATTTACGAATCGTGGTGCCAGCCTTTAAATCAAAAATTTTCTACTTCTTGTAAATCAAGCAAAATTGGATAACTTGACTGCTGCTCTCTGTTACATCACCTGGTACCACGAACATTTTTACTTGTCCTTACGTAGTATAAGAGAGTGGTACTGAAAGAAGGTGTGGTGCTAATACCTAACTCTAATCGCTAAGTGTGAAATATATATCGCGTGTTGTGTTTGTAAAATAATGTTGTGTATGTTTTAGAACTAGTTAATTTGTGTTACTTGGCCGCGTTCTTGTGGAGTGTCATGGGTTCCGCCGCTCGCTGCAGCAGCTTGACAATACCTAAAGTTTCCTCCGAATATTTTGTAAAAGTTTCTTCTTCAAATTTCTTATTACAGTTTTTGTATACGTTTTCTCTTGAAACATTCTTTAAATTAATTTAAATGTCACTGGATGTGCCTAGTTAATGTCTATTTGGGTGTTACTTTGAGTTTCTGTACATTATTTCACGCACTGCACAAAGCTTTTAAGAGTTGTTTGATTTTATTTGAAATATATATCGTTAAGGTTATGTAATATTACTCTCAAATGCTCACTGATGTAAAGAACGTTTGGTAAATTTTATCATACGTAAACCTTTGCCTTGTAGTGCTCTCGGTTTGGCAACTGGTAACTATATCCTTTGTTTTTGGGGGCCATCTTTTTAAGTTTGCTGATATATAATCAATCTTGTAATCTTAATAAATTGTAATTCAAATGTGCATTAACGATTGATGTTGAATCCTAATTTTCCCGAGCCTTCCTTATTCTTCCTAGTATAGGGGTTCTGAGGGGTGTAAGTATACATATACCCATTGTAAGTTTTGTGTTATTATAAAAAGTGCCATGAACAGAAAATCCTTGAACTTTTAAGCTATTCAGTAAGCCGACAACTTCAAATGTCAGAATTAAATTGGAGACGCAGTCTGACTCATAATGTTTAACACAGTAGTCACACACACTTAAATAAATGTAACTGAAACTAGGTTAGACACAGCTATGACTTGAGCATGGCGCAATAAGTAATAATACATTAAGTAACTGACCGAAACTGAATAAGGGTTTCAATAAGGGTTTGATCTATGCTTATAGAGCCGAGCAGTGCACATGAGAATGTCCCCTCAACAAATAATGAGTGATTTTAAGCGTTTTCTGTCTAACGTCTAAGGTGCCAGTCCCTCCCCCCGCACATTTAGTAAGCAGTCGTCGACCTACATTTCTGCATCTGAAACCTAAATTTATCCAAGAAATCGAATAGTTATGTCTAATGTTTTGCAGTTGCAAAGCAATTTACTGAGTGACCTCTGATGTATCAGGAAATTCACTGATCGTGATTAGAATCAAAAACGTAAAGTCATATGAGGGACATGCAGTGTGCCACGGCTTTACGCAGAATTAAAAGAAAGTATTTTAGTTCAGACGGAAATGATTCGGAAATAATTTCAGTAATATATGTATATGCTGATTTACAAGCCTACATGGGTCCTCAAAGCAATACAACCATCGGTGAATTTCACAATGAGTAATCAGAACATTAAGTTCTCAGTACACAACTTTAACCAGAGCAACAACTCTTTGCAACTTCAAATCTACAGAACAACGGATTGGAACACAACCTACGACCAGTTTAGAGACAGAAGTGATGGCACTTTCTGCAGGACCTGACCATCATTTTGCAGGACAATGCTGAAGCTGTTACTGATTTGTTTGAGTCATGGGGCTGCTAAATGCTAAACCATCTACTTCACTTCCCTAAACGAAGCCCTCTTAAGTTCAGCTCGATTTCTAAAGGAAACACTTCACGATATCCGCTTCAGAACTGCTACAAATTAGTCGGGCAATAGACCGCACCACTCGAACTGTCAACACAACTGGCACTGCTAAGAGTGTCCTACGACTTCCACATAGCTAGCAACGGGTTATACACAATGCTGGTGACTACTTTGAAGGTCAGTAAAAATTTGAAACACGTATCTATTTTGTATGAGCTGTAAATAAATAGTTGTCACTATTAAAGTTCCAACCTTCGTAGCTTCCGGATTTTTTTCCGGTACTTGTATTGTGAAACCCTACTTCTTGTCAAATTTTAAGACTCTAAGACAGCGTTAAGTACGACAGAGGTTTTGATGAATGAAGCTGCAAATATAAAAAAAAATGTAACATAAATGGCCGTTTTTTATTTTTATTTTTTTTCTCTTCATCAGTCTACTGAGTGGTTTGATGCAGCCCGCCACGATAACCTCTTCATCTCAGAGTAGCACTTGCAACCTACGTCCTCAATTATTTGCTTGACGTATTCCAATCTCTGTCTTCCTCTACAGTTTTTGTCCTCTGCGGCTCCCTCTAGTAGCATGGAAGTCATTCCCTCATGTCTTAGCAGATGTCCTATCATCCTGTCCCTTCTCCTTATCAGTGTTTTCCAAATATTCCTTTCCTCTCCGATTCTGCGTAGAACCTCCTCATTCCTTACCTTATCAGTCCACCTAATTTTCAACATTCGTCTATAGCACCACATCTCAAATGCTTCGATTCTCTTCTGTTCCGGTTTTCCCACAGTCCATGTTTCACTAGCATACAATGCTGTACTCCAGACGTACATCCTCAGAAATTTCTTCCTCAAATTAAGGTCGGTATTTGATATTAGTAGACTTCTCTTGGCCAGAAATGCCTTTTTTGCCATAGCGAGTCTGCTTTTGATGTCCTCCTTGCTCCGTCCGTCATTGGTTATTTTACTGCCTAGGTAGCAGAATTCCTTAACTTCATTGACTTCGTGACCATCAATCCTGATGTTAAGTTTCTCGCTGTTCTCATTTCTACTACTTCTCATTACCTTCGTCTTTCTCCGATTTACTCTCAAACCATACTGTGTACTCATTAGACTGTTCATTCCGTCCAGCAGATCATTTAATTCTTCTTCACTTTCACTCAGGATAGCAATCTCATCAGCGAATCGTATCATTCATATCCTTTCACCTTGTATTTTAATTCCACTCCTGAACCTTTCTTTTATTTCCATCATTGCTTCCTCGATGTACAGATTGAAGAGTAGGGGCGAAAGGCTATCGTTGTCGGTGTTGGTCTGCTGTCGATTCTGATTAGAACAACCCGGTCACTGAACTGTTCACAGTAACACACCATCTGCCCTACCTTCCTATTCATAACGAATCCTACACCTGTTATACCATTTTCTGCTGCTGTTGATATTACCCGATACTCATCTGACCAGAAATCCTTGTCTTCCTTCCACTTCACTTCACTGACCCCTACTATATCTAGATTGAGCCTTTGCATTTCCCTTTTCAGATTTTCTAGTTTCCCTACCACGTTCAAGCTTCTGACATTCCACGCCCCGACTCGTAGAACGTTATCCTTTCGTAGATTATTCAATCTTTTTCTCATGGTAACCTCCCCCTTGTCAGTCCCCTCTCGGATATCCGAATATGGGACTATTCCGGGATCTTTTGCCAATGGAGAGATCATCATGACACTTCTTCAATTACAGGCCACATGTCCTGTGGATACACGTTACGTGTCTTTAATGCAGTGGTTTCCATTGCCTTCTGCATCCTCATGTCGTTGATCATTGCTGATTCTTCCGCCTTTAGGGGCAATTTCCCACCCCTAGGACAAGAGAGTGCCCTGAACCTCTATCCGCTCCTCCGCCCTCTTGAAAAGGCCGTTGGCATATCTTTTGATAGTAGTGGCTGAGAAGCTTAAATGCTTCACATCGCCGAAGGACCATAGTCCTTAATATATGTGGGACAGAAACACAGACAGAAAGACGTCATACTAATCCTGTAACACTTCCCTTCATACCGGTTGAAGTATGGAACCCTAAAAATGATAATAAGACAGGAATTAAATTGGTCTACTAAGAAGTAAGATGGACAAAATAACCTAATATTAGAAGAAATAATTAATTTAGATATCTTTCAGGTACATGTGCAGAACAAAATATGAGTTCAAGGTATAACAACAGAATAGAAGCCATTGATATTCATGAATACAATTAATGGCGAAAGGTATAGCTACAAAATCCTAGATGCAAATCCTATATTGAAATATCAGATATTAAAAACACGAGTCATTGTGTTGTGTAAATATTCCACACGTATGCATTTGCACGTCAAGGTAATTAGAAATAAAATTCTTTTGTGTTAAATGAATTAACGAGGGCTAACCCTAGAATATAATGATCAGAGAAGTGATTTTAAAATCGCAAATGTAATCACTTTTCATATGGTAGAGCAATGTTAACACATCGTATAAAGTGCTTAGACAGTGTGTAAGAAGTAGACATTGCTAAAAAATAATAAAATACATGTAAATTTATCAAAAAAACAATAATTGTCAAAGAAATACAAAAACGTGCTATATCAACTTCACCGTGGAAGTTCATGTTGAGATAGTAAGTATATTATAGAGATGGTGGCAAATTGTTTGGCATGAATGCTATACGGTCTTTTTACATTGTACTGTAACATGTGGGGACATACACACGTACCTGTGGTTGTTGTCTCACAACAAACTAGACTGTAGTTATGGTGATCGAATTTGCAGATAATACAAACTTGTTGAAGTTGATGAGGGATCCGAGGCCTCGCCCTCCACAGTTCACGCCAATGACGTAGGCAGCATCTCACCTCGACAGTCAACTACTCGGTATATGGTGAGATACATTCTACTTGGCAGGCTCCTCTGTACTTTTTGGTAAGGTCAATCAGCTGTGGCGTCATCCAACAGCTGATCAGGAAGCCAGTGCATTGTGCTATAGTGTCTCAGTCTAAGTCATACCATCCGCCATTTCCATCCATTTTATATGTAAAGAAAACGTGATGGCTTTGTCCGCGTACATGATGTTCGTAGTGTACACCACAATTAATATTTCTTCTTGAACGTGTGCCACATTGCTGGTAGCACTAGCTAACATAGCTCTTCTTTACAACGTAACAACAGTATAGTGATTTCCATCGCTGTTTACCGTAGTTCACTCAACTCTGCCACTCCACTTCAGTACCTTTAAAAGTCAGCACGAATGAGAAATAAACTGAATAAGCCAGAGAACATGAGTGGTGCCAGCGTAACCAGTTTGGCAAAAATCGCCACAGTGATTTGGTACATGTGGAGCCAGGCGGACAGTATCGATAGCTCGCGCCACGCTCCTGAATTCCACAGACTTTACTCCAGAGAGCGTTCGCCGCTACGAGGCGCGCGTGGCGCTGGGGGCGGGACACGCTCGCTTGGAGAGGAATCTGCCATCGCCCAAGGCTGCTTCTTCCCACTCAGTCCGGAGTTTGCTACCCACATTGGGTGCATGGAACGAGAGGGCAGAGTGCAGTTGATGGGGCGGAGCAGCGCGGGGCCAACCGTTCGGGCGGTCCGCCTCTAGCAGCTGAGGCCGGAGGCTATCCGTCTGGCCACGGACACTAGGTTTAGGGTGGTGTTATAGCGTGACCGATCACACCGACGACCCCAGTACATCAGATTAGTAGCGGCCCGTCAGCCGAGACGCGGACAGGAGGTCGTGTGGGAAGCAATTCTCGGAGGAGCGAATCGTCGGCTCTGAGGGTTCGGCCACCACACTTCTGTGAGTCTACTAATAAGAGCAGGACCCTGCCAAAAGAGTGTACCGAGTGAGCGCGTTTTTGAACTGATTTAAATCACAAATGTAAAATTAAAAACACCTTCAGGCGCCTATATTTTGAAAGCAATTTATTTATGCGATCAGTTTCAGAATTTCACTACGCCATCTTCAGATCAATTGACCAACGTATAGGAGGAATCCTACCTCGTGTGCAACTGATGGACGAAGAGATCGCGTTGTTGAAACCAGAAGGCTACAGATACCAGTTACTTCACGCTGGCTCCTGTTTCGACTGCACATTAGGTTGGATTCCATCTGCACGTTGGTTAGGGGCCTGAAGACGGCGCAATGAAACGCCGGAACTGGTCGTATAAATAAACTACATTCAAAAAATGGACGACAGCAGGTGTTTTTAACTTCTAATTTTGTCCTGACCAGCCGAAGTCCCTCATCCATCTTATATAAAGATGGATTTATGGAGACTTCATTTCAATCACGGTCGGTCAGCTGACCTATGTGAACAGGAATGAAGTTATTACGAATTGACATCTAGTTCTGCGGGCATGTTGTAAGACTGATATTTAGTAACTTTTCAAAATTGTACCTTTGTCATACAATGAAGGCTTTCACGACCGGATGTTTCAGCTGCCGAGAATTCTTCCGGGTTGTATGGCCGTGGTCCATGGGACTCTTCTATCCCTGACGTTTCGTCCAAAGCTACGCTGGAGCACCCCCGAAGATGACCAACGTAGCTTTGGACGAAACGTCATGGATAGAAGAGTTCTGTGGACCACGGCCATACGACCCGGAAGAATTCTCGGCAGTTGTACCCTTATGTCAGCCACGTTAACCAGCGGCTCTATGTACTGTTTGCCTAAACCAGTACTAATTCTAAATGATTCATTTAATGTCTTGAGCTATAGTACTGCTCAGTCTGTTGAGGTACACATTTGTTAATGAGTTTTATTATCGTTTTCAGTGTTAAATAATTGTTTCTGATGGTTGTTCAAACTGTTCTGTTGTTGTGCTAACTGGACCTCCTTATGTGACTTTATTTCCGGGGTGAGACTAGTTTGTGTGACGTTAATAACTTGATCGGCTAATCATCTTCTGCTTGTTGGTCGGCAAATTGTTTCCATTAAGAAACTGTCGTTCACTGGCAAAATGCCTGAAACATCATCGAATCGTTAGTTTCCGTTCATGGAACTTCAGGGGCGGGACGTTACCTCGCAAGCATAGCACGCACCTGTTATTTGAATTTTATTGTATTGTGTTGTTTCTAGCGAGGGGTTTAGTTTTACTCTCTGCCATCAAATGAAAGAAAGGAGTGCTATTCAGTCTCCTGGCAACTCATTTACATTTTTAAATTGTTCGCTATATTAACAATCTGAGTTGGCCCGTGTATTTGTCTTTGTTATAAGTTTTTTAAGATGCGTTTGCATCTGTGTTTTATAACTGACCGATGCTTGCGTTTCCCGACCACTGTGTGCTGTGGCGCGTCCATACTATTGGGCGACGTCGGGGTTGCATCGTGTCTCCAATGTGACGCTGGAGAGAGGACTTTCTGTGTTGAAGCAGCTGGTCTTTGCAATTATTTCTTCAAGACTGCTATCTTGTTATCTATCTATCGTAGCACTGGGAAATTTAATAAATTTTGTTATTGTTACAAATGATGTTCAGTTCGTCCATTGCCCGGTAGTTCCACTCTGCAAGGAATCACTGACAGCTAGCCTGTAACCTGTGCCTTTACAGCATTACCGGCTACTTAAAAAGGGAGTTTTACCACTCCATTATAGATAAATACGACTCATAACAGGCTCTTAATTTTGAGAAATTTCAAATCCGTGCTCATCATCATACATTAAAATGTTACAACTTTTGATTACACGATTGACGGTTCACACAAGCAAGTCTGTGATATCATATGAGTACTCAAGAGTAGCAATTTGTGGGGACCAGAAGCTGAACGGTCACATAACTTCAGTTTTTATTTAACAGTTTTCTTTCACTGTCGTTTTTCTACAGACGACGTTATTTAGGAAACACGTCTGCTGCCTCTACCAGAATACCACTCATGGGTGCGCGATTAATAATACATCGGACTAATACGGGTCGTCAAAAATTCAGACAGAAAGTCGCCAATATTTACAGTCTTGTGTGATTCACGTAAGAAGTCATATAGCGTTTCTGAAAAAGGCTTTCTGGCAGACAGTCAAAGAGAGGCGCTGCTTGGAAAATTCAGTGCCATGTTTTCCCGACAAAATGTACGAAAATATTTCAGCCCCAAACATCGGTGCCTTAGAGACTGTTAACATAAAACTCAACCAGTAACAGATCATACGGAGACTACTCATTAACGGATGGGAAGAATCTGTAATTTTGTTCTTGCACTTTACAGTCCCAAGAACTGTTTGATATCGCCCTCTATGCTGCTCTACTTTTTGAAAGTCTCTTCATCTCCGCGTGATTACTAAAACCTACATTTGCATGAAGAGGCTTACTGCAATCAATAACTGGTCTTCATATAGGAGAACCACTCCATTTCCCTACGTTGCCCAAGCCACTTCTCTTTGATGCCTCTGACCCACTCATCTAACTCTTCTGTTAGACAAAGTGTGCAATACAGTCTAACTCTTTTTCCCTTGGATTTATTTCCTTGCCTTCTCATTGGTTATACTATCATCCAATCTGCTGTTCAACATTAATCTGGAGCATCACTTTTCCAAAGCTTGTTTTCTTATCTCTGTTATTTACTGTCTATATTTCATTTCCACATAAAACTATTCTCAAAATATTACCAGAAGAGAGAAAGAATTTAACAGTTTCATACAGCATGTTAACATATGTTTCCCTTTCAGAAAGGATTTTCTTGCAATTCTCAGCCTTCGTTTACAGACTCTTTTCTTCTACGTCTACATCTACATCTAAATCTACATCCATACTCCACAAGCCACCTGACGGTGTGTGGCAGAGGGTACCTTGAGTACCTCTATCGGTTCTCCTTTCTATTCCAGTCTCGTATTGTTCGCAGAAAGAAAGATTGTCGGTACCCCTCTGTGTGGGCTCTAACCTCTATGATTTTATCCTCATGGTCTCTTCGCGAGATATACGTAAGAGAGAGCAATATACTGCTTGACTACTCGGTGAAGATATGTTCTCGAAACTTCAACAAAAGCCCATACCGAGCTACTGAGCGTCTCTCTTGCAGCGTCTTCCACTGGAGTTTATCTATCATCTCCGTAACGCTTTCGCGATTACTAAATGATCCTGTAAGGAAGCGCACTGCTTTCCGTTGGATCTTCTCTATCTCTTCTTTCAACACTATCTGGTACGGATCTCACACCGGTGAGCAGTATTCAAGCAGTGGGCGAACACGTGTACTGTAACCTACTTCCTTTGTTTTCGGACTGCATTTCCTTAGGATTCTTCCAATGAATCTCAGTCTGGCATCTGCTTCATCGATGATTAATTTTATATGGTCATTCCATTTTAAATTACTCGTAATGCCTACTCCCAGATAATTTATGGAATTAACTGCTTCCAGTTGCTGACCTGCTATATTTTAGCTAAATGATAAAGGATATTTCTTTTTGTGTATTCGTAGCACGTTACACTTGTCTACATTGAGATTCAATGGACATTCCCTGCACCATGCGTCAATTCGTTGCAGATCCTCCGCCGGCCGCGGTGGTCTAGCGGTTCTGGCACTGCAGTCCGGAACCGCGGGACTGCTGCGGTCGCAGGTTCGAATCCTGCCTCAGGCATGGGTGTGTGTGGTGTCCTTAGGTTAGTTAGGTTTAAGTAGTTCTAAGTTCTAGGGGACTTATGATCTACGATATTGAGTCCCACAGTGCTCAGAGCCATTTGAACCATTTTTTGAGCAGATCCTCCTGCATTTCAGTACAATTTTCTATTGTTACAACCTCTCGATATACTACAGCATCATCCGCAAGAAGCCTCAGTGAACTTCCGATGCTATCCACAAGGTCATTTATATTCTTTTCCACCCGAACCCACACGATCGTGCGGGTTCGGTTTTTATTTTTTTACGACAAACTGAATCTCTTGCCTTGCTTCCAACCGACCTGCAACGATCGTGCAGGTTGTGCGCCACGAGTTTCTCATGTTTATGTCGCCATTCGGCACCAACAGTTTGCAGCACATGTTGTTTAAGTTGATCGAGAAGTGAGCATTATGCCGGCGCTTGGTTAGTTGCTCATAATTAAGTTAAATTGAATTGTTTCGGCGATTTGCTGGATCTGGTTATTTGTAATAGTGTGTACAACGTTGTGATATTGATAATTATTAGTAACTTCATATCTTTGCACAGCAATTGTGCGTTAAATTTGTACTAGCACGATTGTGCGGGTTAGGTGTTGACTGTGTAACTTCATCCTCGAGTGGGTGTTGTTGATTGTGTAATTGGCCTCCCTATATTACTGCTTTTCGTACAGTTTTGAATGGGAAAGTTTTTATGCACATTCCCGTTATTGTATGCGGGTTTATCAGACCATCAAATCCGTTCGCTATTAGAGGATTCGGATTTGAGTGGCATTTCGTCAGATGAAGACGACGAGTTTGATCCTTCTCCTTCAAATATTCAGCAGGCAGACGACTCGTCTGATGATGATTTGAGTGCCGAAGAAGTTCCTGAAGAGCGCAGGAGTTCACACAGTGTCACAGAAGGTGTCAGACCACTGCTTTTTCGGAGATCAAATTTTGTTCAGAAGTTTCCTCCACCAAACATTAATTACAGTGCTGTTGAGGTCAGTGACAAAGAGGTGCGATCTGAGTTACCTATTTCGTGTATCATTCCCATTTTCTTACTGAAATATGAGAGCTGCAGTTCCAGAACAAAGACAAGGTGCATAAAATGCAATCAGTACTTATGTCTTGCAAAAGGAAAGGATTGTTTCAAATTATTTCACCGAAAGTGAAGCAATCTGAACCATGCCTTTGTGTTACAAAATAAATTTAAAAAAATATTATTAATTTTTTTCCGCAGAATATGATTTGCAATCTATGTAACATTTTTTATAATAACTAATAAATAAAAGAAATGAAAGAATAATTTTTTATTCATAACAGTTCCTCAGGTACTTTATAATATCAAACAAATAGCAGGAAGTTAGAGAATAATTTTGGTGAAATAAAACCTGACCCTCACGATTGTGCTAGTTGTTTTCCCGCTACATTTTTTATGGAAGAGTTTTTTATTATTTTTCCCAGTGTCTACTATGCCCAAGTATACAGGGAATTCACCTTTATTCACCATTTAAAAAAAAAAAAAAAGGTGTTCAGGGTGGAAAGGGATATATATTGTGAATAGTAACGGTCGTACGACACTCCCCTGTGCCACCCGGAAAGCACTCTTACTTCGGAAGACTTCTCTCCATTGAGAATGATATGCTGCGTTCTGTTATCTAGGAACTCTAGAATCCAATCACACAATTGGTCTGATAGTCCATATGCTCTTACTTTGTTCATTAAACGACTGTGGGGAACTGTATCAAACGCCTTGCGGAAGTCAAGAAACACGGCATCTACCTGGGAACCCGTGTCTATGGCCATCTGAGTCCCTTGTACGAATAGAGCGAGCTGGGTTTCACACGATCGTCTTTTTCGAAACCCATGCTGATTCCTACACAGTAGATTTCTAGTTTCCAGAAAAGGCATTATACTCGAACATAATACGTGTTCCAAAAGTCTACAACTGATCGACGTTAGAGATATAGGTCTATAGTTCATCAGCAATTCTTACTTCTGTAAGTATTAACTACTTTGCTGCACAAACAGCAAATGGCAAATATTGCTTTCAGCACCTCAGTTGCTAGTCTGATTCTTGCAGCATCACCTGACTTAATTCGTGTGAACTTTAGTTTTTTGACATTAATCTTATAATAGCATTTAAGGCAGTATAATTTTCGTTCAACTGATCTTCTAAGTCCTTCGCCGTTTCTGATAAAATCAAAACGTCATCGGCAAACAATAAAGTTTTTATTTGTTCTCCCTGAACTTAAATACCCTTTCCAAATTTCCTCTTGGTTTCATATACTGCTTGCTCCACGTGCTGTCATAATGACGTGGGAAATTGGCTTCAACGTTGTCTTATTCCCAACTAACATCTCCCTTTCACGTCCTTCAACAGTTACAGCTTTTAGTATGGTTTCTGTACAAGTTGTAGCTAACCTCTCACTCCCTGTATTTTGTCCCTGATAGCTTCAGCATTTCGGAAAGTGTATACCAAACAACTTTGTCAAAAGCCTCTTCTAAATCTAATGTTTAACTTGTGGTACTATAAACATTAGCTACTACAGTGCACGCTGTCCATGGGGTGTGGACACAAAGCAAACATCAGCTTTAATCCCGTAGATATTCTTCGTACGTTTTCAGTTTCATCAGCAATTCTTTATACGTTTTCTGCGAGCGAGGCAGAGCAATAGCAAGATACTGACTTCTTATTCGTGAAGGCAGCAGTTCAAAACCCGTGTCCTGCCACTCTGAATTACGTTTCCGTGATTTTCCCAAATTACTAAGTCGAATACTAGGTTAGTACTTTGAAAAGAACACGACCAGTTCCTTACCCTGATCAGAACTTACAGTCCACGTGTTATAATTTTGTCGTTGATGGAACGGTAAACTCTGATCCCACTTACATTTTTATAAGTTTTCAAATCTGACCGTTCTTCCTTTTTTATACGTTTCCCCTGTCATCACTGGTAGCTAGACAACTGTTCATCTAAACGAGCTTGACGAAGGATATTGGCAATGACATAGTTAGGCGAACTGTCCTTCCTTTCACCTTTGAGAGACTAAGGAAAATTATAGTGGTGGATGAGCCTAGATTTGAACTCTACTTATCACGACACTGAATGTCTTACTTATTAGGCTGTCTCTCCCAGCTTCTTGTAAGCAAGTCTTTTCTTAATATGTTACACCTCCTCACAGAAGTCTCTAATTTGACAATAATTTGGTATTTATCACTATCCCTATAAAAATCGCGTTGTCGTTCCGTATTATGACACTTTCACCGGTCGTACTAAGTTGTGTAACCGTCGACATTGAGATGATTTATCGTCAAATACATTTCATCGATTCAGTAGGTTTTTGTTTGCGTATGCGCATTACTTTGCATTCATTCATATTCGGGGTCATCTACGAGGTGCTGAACTACAGCACTTTGTGAATGTCTCCTTGAATTTTACAACAGTTCACTCGGATGATCACAGACTTCTAAACGACGTCGCCGCGAACAGTCTAAGAAGTGTGAGCCTGTGAAAAGCAGTAGCCCTGTAACTGTTTCGCCAGGTGGCTATCTCTGGATATGAGTGTCTTTACTGCTGTAATCAGCCGCATATAACTTCGGCTTAGAAGTAAACGGATAAGTTTTTGACATTACGGCAGTGTTGAACAGAACTGAAAGGCATAAGCTAAATTTTGCTCTATCTCTCTCTCTCTGTATGCATATGAATAATATTAATAATTTTGTCTGATAATGCAAATGCGGCAACTGCTACAAAAGCTTGAGGAACTAGCAGATTTCGACCAGGAAGAGAAGTTGCTTGGAGAAATATATTGAGTCCTTAAGTATGTGGTAAAGCAAGCTGTCATGGAAAATTCCACCATCACTCATTTGGCCATGGGTACAAATATCTGCAAATAGCAAGTTGTAGTCACTGTCAGATAGACCTAATTGTATTATGCTGAAACTACTTTTGTAATTAAAAGGCTCTGGTCCACTATTGACAGAAGTCTGTATTTTGACTTGTTTGTCATCCAAAGCCCCTAAACAATGTCGGAACTACCAAGTGTTTTGAAAGTAGCTATTCTTGACTACTTGCAGGCAACTGAAACAGAAATAAACAAAAACAAATTAGTGCTTTCATTATAATAGTATAAAATGTTGGTGGTTCACGCTATTAATTATAGGACACAGTTTCCAATAAGTAACACTATGTGTTTCTTTCAGACTTTATCCAATGAAATATGCCGTAGACAGCCAGAAACAGAACATGCCAAAAAACAAACGGACCAGGCTGCCTCAGTTTTGAAAACATTATTAGGAAGAAAAGAACGAGACAGTGAGGAGATAGATTTATATCATCAACTGCTGGAAAAGGAAAATTAAAAAAAAAAAAAATAATGAACGAGAAGGGGAGGACTTTATGCATGGAATAGATAATTTCTCGTACGAAAAACAAGCAGTGAAAAAGCTGTACATACGAGATCACCAAAGTTCAGGTGACCAACAATATGTGCACTATGTTCAACAGCCACAGAGCTCTGGGTTGGGGGAGAAACAGGTGGTGACTGCCCTCAAAGACAAAATAGAGAGAGCAATATTAATGTGCAACACCAATCATATTTTTAGATTTTATTTTGTAATAAAGTGTTCTTTATCCAGTTAACAAACGTTTTTCCACATACAAACGTTTTCCTTAAATTGTGTGGTGGAATTTTATGATGCCTCAAACAAACTTTCAAACTTAATCATGCCTTGACACACACACTATTACTGAATGAAATTTTAAAAGCAGTCATTACCTCGAAATTGTATTTGAACGTTTCACGTATTGCTTTGCGCATTTCAGGCACTATAATTTATATTGCTTGAGTGGATATTTTAAACAGGAAATGTAGTCTTTTGAAACTGTCTCCTGTAGCAATAAACCATAGTCACTGTCAAACAAACTTTAGCAGGTCTTTTTCATTATTTTGGGTTCAATTTTTTGAAGAAGCAGCTCAGAATCTGTCACTGACATACAACAAATGTTATCAAATTGCCCTGAGCGTCGATGCATCAAATGGCCTAATAACTGATGTCCATCAATCCTACCTGCAACAATAATTACAAAGAAAATAAAGTTGGTAGAGTTTTAATTATGATAACTGATAGCTTATACCTTATAAATCTTATTGATTTCGAGAGCAATAAAGTGATGCAGCCCTCCATCTTCTTCTACATGGCTTCCCCCCCCTTTTTTTTTTTTTGGAACGTTAAAATGTAATTATTTGTGTTTAGAACCGCAAACGCTGTGGCCGCGATCTATGCGTCAGACGTACTGACATTGATCCAGTATGAATTCACCTGAATGTCGATCCGACTGCTGGGAACCTTTCCGTGCGTGTCTTGATGTGTACTTGCACGCCTACAATCCAGTAATTATGGGCTTCAGTTTCATCCCTCTTCCAGAAGACATTGCCACTAAACAGGCATGTATTAACATCCAAAATCTTGTCGATGTGTTTTGTGTTTCTTTGTCACTTCTGGCTTGCGATAGAAACCGCAAGAAAAATGCACATTGTACGAGTACATATGAAACTGAATGATCATGAGCATTATAACTTCAGTTCCCTGTTAAACTGTAGGACCTACCAGCATTTGAGAGGCTGGATACAGACAATTCAGTTCATGTTCATGGCCTGGGTGTAGATGAAAAAGCAAGTCAGAAGAAGAAGAAAGTGATGGCAAAGGGCACACTGTGCAGAACACAAATGATGCACGACATAAATTAGTCGGATCTCTTTAATTTTAAGAAGTAGACAGTCACCATCCCAGACACATAGATTTTTTGCTATTCTCATTAGGACCAAAAGCGTGTCCCACCTACTTTCCGTTCAAATGAGTAAAGACGGTCATAAACGCCATTTTTGCCATGGATATCTAAACAAGTTTACTAAGAACCAGTATTTAGAGCAGCGTCTAATTCATAGCACTAGCCAGGAACCGGTATATTGAAACGTCCCCTTTGAACAATTTATACAAGACTGTGCTTAAACTGACTGTTTTTAGCGCAACGCAATCTGACTATCAAAGATCCCTGCAAAAGAATGGCCCTGAGTAACATTAAACTATACCTTTCAGAAATCACTTACTTCACAAAAATCTTCATTACTCGAACTACTGCAATACAGCGAGCGCCACTACTGCCAGCTAAATAAAAGATTCAAACTACGGAAGGCACTAACTACTGATAGGGATAGTTAGCAAATGAAAGATATTACTAGAGAACAAACAATGTATTTACCTTAATAGTCATAATATATATAGCAGTTCATGACAAATTACAAAACTCCGCCATCTCTCTCCCCACATCCACCACTGCTGGCGGCTCACCTCCAACTGTGCAACGCTACGCGCTGTTCACATCCAGCTGCCGCTGCCCAACACTACAATGGCAGACAACAATGCAAACTAGCCACAGGCTGCACACAGCACAGCCAGTGATTTTCATACAGAGCGCTACGTAACGTTGCCAATAAGAAAATATAAACAGCCTACTTACAATATGTCGACATGCCCACTGAGGCAAACAAGTTCTTTAAGTTTAAGAATGTCCACCACCAGAAGCACTGCCCTTTGTCGTTTATGCCTATTTAGAGTACTTGCTAGCTCCTCATAATGAAGGCGACACGGAAGCCTCTCATGCTACTTTCAGAGAACGACATGCACCATATGCAGCTGAATGTCAAATTAATCCCGTCTTAATCGATTTAAATCATATGTTGAGGATAATCCCACGAGATGGTTGCACACTGAGCTCAAGAAACTTGCAAAGAGTGTTGGTGACATTCACATCAGCAGTATTCCCAAGCAAATCTTGGAAGAACGACTCCTTGTACAAGGAGACAGTTGATGGTTATATTTATGGGCTGCCATTGCACAGGAATGCAGAAATGCTACGTAGATACCATTGTCGTCTGATGGGAAGTTGTGTGTAGCAACACGCAATACATGCAACTTGACATACCAACAGTTGTCACACATACCTGTCTTCTTTTACAGTTTGAATGGGTTTGGTTCTTATTTTCTTCTTGAGAACTTGGGTGATTTCGGTTTGAAAGGAGATAAGGTTAGTGTCCTGATCGATAACTTTGAAAAATGCATCTACTTCATCTCCTTTACCAAATGAATCATGCCATAAATGGTGCTTCACCTCCTGGAATCTCTGCATTTCATGCAAGTATCTTTTCAGAAACTTGTTGAGGCACTGTATCAGGACATCGCTACAGCCGCACATCCCGATGATGGAAAGTGTCAGCTTGTGACAAGGAAGGGAGGATATGAAAGAGAGACTCAATGGAACCACACTGCCTGGTGTAACTGCATTCACCAGTAATCTTACAGCTACTGCCATAACAGATGCAGAGTATGGATATGTGGTGAATTTTTGGCAGGGGTTTGGCAGCCCCACTCTAGGGCAATATGCCTGACTGTACCTGGACACTGACATGTGCCTGCTCGCAGATATTTTAGAGACATTCTGGAGTGTGCGCATGGACACATACACTCTGGATCCTTACTTTTATTACGCTATTTCAGGGCTTTTATGGGACACAGTGTTAAGAAAGCCACTTATTGATATCGAACTGTTGGCTGATGTTGACACTCTGCTTTCTTTCTTTTTTTAATGTAGGATTCAGCGGAGGTTTGCCAGTGTATGCATAGGTATACTTAGGTGAATAATCAGTGAATGAGCAAGTAGGAGTGCAAGCCTTTTCATCTACATCATACTCCGCAAGCCACGTAATGGTGTGTGGTGGAGGGTACATTAGGTGCCACTATCTGATCCCTCCAAACCTGTTGCGCTTGCGAATAGTGCTTGGGAAAAATGACTGTCGGTGAGCCTCTGTATTGTCTGTAATTTCTCGAATTTTCTCCTCTTGGTCAATATGCGAGACGTATATGGGGGGAAGAAATATGTTGTCCGACTCCTCCTGAAAAGTGCTGTCCCGAAATTTCAATAGCGAATCTCTCCGTGATGCACAATGCGTCTCTTGTAACGTCTGCCAGTGGAGTTTGTTTAGCATCTCCGTAACGCTCTCCCGCCAGCTAAACGATCCCGTGCGAAACGCGCCGCTCTTCACTGAGTCTTCTCTCCTCTATCAATGCTAACTGATAGGGATCCCAAGTAGATGAACAACACTCAGGAATCGGGTGAACTAGCGCCTTATAAGCCACTTCTTTCGCGGATGAGTTACAATTCCTTAAGATTCTTCCAATTTCATTTGAAGATTTGAGATACATACCCCTCCTGCTTGCATTACATGCACAGCAACTTGCTGCTGTGATCAAATCAACCAGTCCTGCACAGTAGTTGTATGCGCAAGCTGATAATGATGCTGAGGAACAAACAGAGATACATCATGCACTATAGAAACCTCGATCAGTGCCTCAATTTGGGAATGGAACTTATTAAAAGTCAACCATGCCATTTTCTTCAGTCACTCATGATGGTTGAGGAGTACATAGATATCAATACAGAAAAGAGGGCTTTTGTTATTTATGGTTTCAAAAAAGACTTTTTTATGTTAATGAACAACTCAATTTTTGAGAAAGTATGGAATATTTGAGAAAGCTTTCAGAAATTCGTTTAGTTTGCAGTTAGGATGGGCATTATGACAACAGAGAGTACGTCATTAGGCCTAATTTTAAGTGCTACTATCTACCATCAAGGATTAATTGCTGTGGAGATAGCTAAGATTCAGTAGGGTTCACAAGATCTGGGTTTGTATGTTGGCATGAGTGTACTGGTACTTTCTAAATTCCACATTTACCACTTACATTATGAGTTTGTGAAATCCAGCTTTGTCCATCAAAATTTGCTTTAAATCGGTACAAACAGGTTTATCTAAAGGTTGGAAGGCTGTGACTCATATCATGCAATAACATAATATCCTGAAGCATTCGACATGTCTAGATATGGGACTGATAATCCTTATGTCATTACTCCTCAAAACAAGAAGTTTTTCAGCCTGATGAAAGACCAGAAGAATGGTTCACAGATTGTGGAGCTTTTAGGGTTCAGATCTAAAATATACACATAGCGTACAGATATAGGCACTACCCAAAACAGTCCAAGGGTGTTGATCATATGGTCTCAAAGACTCTTAACGATCGAGGATTACAAGAGGTGCTCGCTCAGAGGCATTGCGCTGCTCTACAATTTTTGCACCAAGTAGTCTTTAGATCGTTAGGGAATTAGGTCCCATATTGCATTGCAGTTAAAAGGTGTGCTGTCATGTCATAACAACAAATGGTTTTCTGGGAACAGGGTTGTCACCCTCCTGTACTCACACTATTCACTTGGATGATAATGAGATAGTGAGAGAGTTGATGTATTTATACCATATGTGTGCATGGAATACTAGTACAGACCACACACACACACACACACACACACACACACACACACATATATATATATATATATATATATATATATATATATATATATATATATATAGTGTTCCATGTGTATGTCCATGTGATTGTGGCTTTTTTCTTCACCTGCTGCTAGTGTTACCAGTTAACCTCAGTTTTTCCCATGTACTGTTTATACTGTGTAAAAGAATGTGAAAACCCATGGAAAATGTTATATCTTTCTGCTCTGTCTCTGTTTGTAAATACGGTTTTCTACTAAGTAAAAAGGATTTATATCGTAAAATAACCTTTAAAAATGGTCTGTAAAAACATTGTTCTTAATAAGTCAGAATTTTGTTACATGCCTGCTATTATTTACAAGGAGAAAGACACTGACTCTTTTACTAGGAAATACAGACCTCAAATGAAAGACGAAACTCCCACAATGGGGATAATAAAAAAAAGGACAAGGGAAAGGAGGAATATGATATCTATCGTCCCAAATGAGAAAAATAACCCTTTCATCCCTATACCAGCCCTGTGGTTTGCTGACCTTGCTTTGTGTCCGTGGGAGGAGAGGAGGGATTTTAACGTATGAGAACAATGAACAACTTTGCTCTCGTACCGGTACTAATACAATACTCACTCCATTTGGCGCATTGACAAAAAATTAATTTGTATCTGGTTCTAAACACCACACTAACATGGATTAGTTTATTTGTATATAGTAATATGAGCTTCATAAAGCTTCTCTAAATCCACCCAACTATTCTTTACTAGAATCAACAAATAATTGTTTTAGATTATACTTTCCAAAGGTGACGATTCTCTCCATTAAATGTATGCCATGGTACAACAGTCAGTCCAGATCTGTGTAAAGAAAATTTACCAAATTTATTAGAAAAGGATATTCTAGGCTTCGCAGTATGTCCCTGTCCTTTAAAAACTTCTTAGCGCCAAGGCCATTGTTAGTGGTCCTTTCTAAATGTAATAGAGGAGAGGAAACTGATGAGAGTTCTAGAATCGGTTTTTCTAGTAAGTTACGCAAATTCTCTTATAATCTATACTGCCTGATGTGTGGTGGTATAATGAGACCTTTCTGAATGAGGAGGTACGTAAGATGCAAATATTGGAAAGCCTTAGTTAACTGAGAAAGCTGCAGGACGGAAACGGTATATAAGCCATGCTGGTCCGAAATGTGATTTGACGTGTACCAAGGATTCATAAGAATTCGAAGAATTCGATTGACTAAAGTGGTGTCCCTATTCTTATATTTTACAACGTTTTCTTGAGGGAAGCCAATTATCGTTAATTCCAAGAGCAAGCAGCGTAGGATAATAATTCATCGTGGGCTTATAGTTGTTGTTGTTGTGGTCTTCAGTCCTGAGACTGGTTTGATGCAGCTCTCCATGCTACTCTATCCTGTGCAAGCTTCTTCATCTCCCAGTACCTACTGCAACCTACATCCTTCTGAATCTGCTTAGTGTATTCATCTCTTGGTCTCCCCCTACGATTTTTACCCTCCACGCTGCCCTCCAATACTAAATTGGTGATCCCTTGATGCCTCAGAACATGTCCTACCAACCGATCCCTTCTTCTGGTCAAGTTGTGCCACAAACTTCTCTTCTCCCCAATCCTATTCAGTACTTCCTCATTAGTTATGTGATCTACCCATCTAATCTTCAGCATTCTTCTGTAGCACCACATTTCGAAAGCTTCTATTCTCTTCTTGTCCAAACTATTTATCGTCCATGTTTCACTTCCATACATGGCTACACTCCATACAAATACTTTCAGAAATGACTTCCTGACACTTAAATCTATACTCGATGTTAACAAATTTCTCTTCTTCAGAAACGCTTTCCTTGCCATTGCCAGTCTACATTTTATATCCTCTCTACTTCGACCATCATCAGTTATTTTGCTCCTCAAATAGCAAAACTCCTTTACTACTTTAAGTGTCTCATTTCCTAATCTAATTCCCTCAGCATCACCCGACTTAATTCGACTACATTCCATTATCCTCGTTTTGCTTTTGTTGATGTTCATCTTATATCCTCCTTTCAAGACACTTTCCATTCCGTTCAACTGCTCTTCCAGGTCCTTTGCTGTCTCTGACAGAATTACAATGTCATCGGCAAACCTCACGGTTTTTATTTCTTCTCCATGGATTTTAATACCTACTCCGAATTTTTCTTTTGTTTCCTTTACTGCTTGCTCAATATAAAGATTGAATAACATCGGGGAGAGGCTACAGCCCTGTCTCACTCCCTTCCCAACCACTGCTTCCCTTTCATGTCCCTCGACTCTTATAACTGCGATCTGGTGGGCTTATAGTATGTGTTTCCGATTATATTAATATCGGAGACGAAGCTATGACTTCAGATGTATATGACATAAAAGCCATGTTGTAAAGCATTGCTCTTTCGTAAATGTTGAATATGATGCTGTGATGGAGGAAACCAAAATACTCAGTGTATCTTCGTCGTCGGATGTGGGAGCTTATTCGACACCGTCTTATGATTAGATCACTTCACCGTCGTATTTGACATAGGAACATAGTCTTTGAGGACGCATTATTTCGTGGGTGCCAGGATTTGGGCCGGCGGGAATGAGCGGTACCCGTTTCACTAACACATTTAATCTAATATTTGAATATGCTCATAAAGAGAAATCCAATATAAGTCTAGCTTCACTGGCTTTGATGCGATTTCCATAAATTAATAAGCCTGTATCCTCCATACATCACTCATCTGGGGCGCTATTCTGTATCGTTCATATCGATCGGTGCAGTTGGTTCGTTTTGGTAGTGACGTGATTTTCGGTTCTTTATCGAAATATCCTATACAGTAAGCTTCTAAGACCTGTTACGGAGCGGTCCTCCCACCGATTTTCTGACAATTGCACCGAGAGGTTTTGGATTTCGGTGTGGCCCTGTCGATCGGTGAGCTGTGGTTTATGTACACCTATAATTTGTTATTTTAAACATATTTAGCTGTTCTAGCTCTGGATTTAATGATTGCGTTACTAAAGAATCACCAGAGGCCGCATACGGTTGGAAAGTGAGTTCATAATAGACTATTTTCCTTTGTTAGAAATATGGTTAGGTTAGGTTGTTACTGTGAATGATTGCATCCAAAAAGAAAACGTTTTCGGTCAATATTCTCTCAAAATACGTGTTATTTTAATGCAAATAAGAGTTTAAAGATCATTAAATGGCAAGACATCGGCTCTGCTTACGTATATTACATGAGTGTGAACTGACATTACTAGTGACTTTGTGTGCTTTTTCCCACAAATGGTTTAGTTAGTAATCATCGAAAAGTGTTTACAACTTTCAAGTAACAATGGAAAGCAATTATGTGAAGCCTGATATTAGAAAACTTCCAAACTATTACACAGCATCGTTTGGCAAGTCAGCCTACGTTCCTCCGCAATAGTACAAGAATTCAGCCACACGTGGCTGTTGTGTAGCGTAGCCAAGTGGCTGCCGGCACGGTAGCTCAGCGTGTTCGGTCAGAGGGTTAGCAGCCCTCTGTAACAAAAAAACTGAGTTAATCGATCAACAACGAACTTAAAACGGGTGTCTTACGACGTCCGCCCCGAGCAGATTCAACGAACAAAAGGGAACAAAATGAGATTAAAAAAAAAAAAGAAAAAGAAAAAGTGGTTAGCGCTCGGGAAAGCTACGCGAAAGGACACAGGTTCGCGCACGGATAGGTTCAGTTAATATTTTTTTCTTCTTCTTATATGCAACACGTTGTGAGACATTGTTATTCGTGTAAGTTAAGATTTTTCTGCAATATTACTTACATGTAAGAGCGCACTTCCTCAGTAATGATTTCGTGATTTCTGTGTGTTTAAAATACGGAATATGAAATTGTTGCAGATGAAATTGCTGTGAGTGAAACAACCGACAGTGACCTTTATATTTTTTCTTGTCAGAAATAATTCACCATTTTTTCCGAATATGTAGCGATTTCCGAGTAGGCGTTTAGACAAACAACTTAAAGTACTGGGACTGTAACTAGCAGCAGTCATCTTCATAATCTTGCTTGTCACAAGTCGTTATCTACGATCGAATCCTCAACAACAGTAGACAGAGATGAAAGATCTTCGCTGCGATATTTTTACTGTTCAATAATAAGAGCCTCTCCATACCCAGGGTTGCTGTGTTTGTTTCAAATAAAATACCTACAAACGACAATCACAATAGAAATCCTTAACGCTCTTTCAGTGTCACTGAACTGTGAACCTACTAACCTCATTTGTGTCCTACATTTACGCTGGTATTTTAGCAACACTTCGTACTGCGAAAACGCAAGTTCGGTACTGCAAAGAATAGAGCGCCTGTGTCGTCTGCTAGCCGCTTTGTGTTCGTGGCGCTGTGCGCGCTGCAGTGCGCATGCGCGGATGTGCAGGCGCTTGCTTTTGATTGGCTTGCGCTACGCGAACCGACAACAGCGCTTCCGTTCTCTAGACCCTAACGGTATCACTACCGAAATGCATACTGAATAAAGATGGGACTCTAATTCGAGAACTAGACCGTTCGGTGCTCTTGAGTACCGAAACGATCGGCACAATGGCGGAAAGATACAGAATAGGCGCCTTGGGGACAGGAAGGCCACCCGGATTCGGTTGGGGAAGAAGCTAATGCCGTCTCATTTCAGGAAAAAGGTATGCAAAGCCGCCATTCACTGCAATACGAAACGTTTACTCACAAAGTAAGACTTGGTTTCTTCTTACGAAATGTCACACAAAATTTAGTTTTCCCATAATTTGTTACAAATTTAGAGAAATTTACCGAAGCTCAGAATGCTGTATCCCAATAAACCAATCCCTTTTATTTTAGTGTTCAAGTTTAGAACCCAAAAGATGATGATCTAACGCCTGAAGTTAAAAATTCGTATTTTATGGTAAAAATAAAGTTTATGGACAATTTATAAGAAGAAACCGAATGTTACGTTGAGAATGAAGGTATTGTACTGCACTGAATGGCGCCTATGCATTTCTTTTTTCCGGATTGCGACGAACTTCACATCTTATCTGACCACATTCGTGTGGCTCTTCTGTGGCCAAACTATTACTCAAATTATCATCGCTTTGTGTTTGCGAACGGAACGTAGCTTAACTGCGACCATATTTTACTTCAAAATTGGAGCAAATTCACCAAACTATGCAGTGAATTCTTATTTCAGGATAAAATTGTGACTCATCATATGTGCTCGTTATTGACACAGTGCAAGAAATGAGCTTGGAGAAATTCATTCAATGTATTTCAGGAATCCATCAAGAGCTCTGTTGGAGTAGGGAAATACAACGCATGTCCCAAGAACTGCAAGTTCAGTGTACATTAGGACTCTTTGTACGGTACTGCATGTCTACAAATGTCTCAGAGATAACACGATACAACCGGCCTGAGTGACCGAGCGGTTCTAGGCACAATAGTCTGGAACCGCACAACCGCTACAGTCGCTGGTTCTTATCCTGCCTCGGGCATGGATGTGTGTGATGTCCTTAGGTTAGTTAGGTTTAAGTAGTTCTAAGTTCTAGGGGACTGATGACCTCAGAAGTTAAGTCCCATAGTGCTCAGAGCTATTTTTTAACACGATACATGATCCAACAGTTCACGGTAATCAGGAACTCATACGGAAGTGTCTTTTTGCCTTCTCGCTGTTGGGAGAATATCCGATGGCAAGTACTGTTGTAAAGTTTCTCATTCTTTGACTATGTGGGAACGACGTGGATTAATACTTAAACGCGTTTAACAAGCTAAATGCTCACAATCAGTTCTTTTTAAGGTTGACATTCATCTGTGAGTATTTGCAGAGATAAACTAGGATTAAGATAAAGTGGAAAACGTATTGTTTAAGTCTTGGACACAAAAGAATTTTATAGAGTATAACATGCTCAATGATAAGATAATAATCTATTAAACTTATTTGATGAATGCGTAATATGCTTATGGCGACTCTACAACATTCGCAGCGTACTACTGTACTGATTGTTCGTTACAAAGAAATGGTTCAAATGGCTCTAAGCACTATGGTAGTTAACATCTGAGGTCATCAGTCGCACACTGGACTCGCATTCGGGAGGACGACGGTTCAATATCGCGTCCGGGCATACTGATTTAGGTTTTACGTGATTTCCCTAAATCGCTCCAGTCAAATGCTGGGATGGTTCCTTTGAAAGGGCACGGCCGACTTCCTCCCCCATCCTTCCCTAATTCGATGAGTCCGATGACCTCGCTGTCTGGTCTCTTTCCACAAACAACCCAACCCAATTCATTAGTCCCCTAGAACTTAGAACTACTTAAACTTAACTAACCCAAGGACATTACACACATCCATGCCCGAGGCAGAATTCGAACCTGCGACCATAGCAGCAGCTCGGATCCGGACTGAAGCGCCTGTAACCGCTCGGCCACAGCGGCCGGCTGTTCGTTAGAGATCTCAACGTATTAGACACTGTCCATAGCAGAGCTAAATCAGAAGCGACGACGATAGGATAACCTCCTGCAGATTCATAAAGTCTCGCTGTTCACTGACTGAACTTGGAAAAACAGTAAGCTTTCTTTAACGTAAACGCCACCCCTCTACAAGATAAGATACTAATTATATGTTCTGCACCTTCTACAGTAGCGTTTCGTTTAAAGTGTTTCACCTTTCATAAACTTCTAAACGTCCCTTTTGTTTCCTATAGGCGCAGAGAATGAATCGCGGGGTACTGCGGTCTTGGCAAGCACGTCAGAGGCGCAGCTCACGGGAGAAGTGGTGCGTTATCGGCGCCCGCCCGGCGCCCCGGCAGCTGGTAAACAAGCCCTCACTCCCTCACTTGTTGACACGGACGTGCCGGCTGCCGCCCACGGAAACGTTCGTCCCTCAAAGGACCTTGATCGTCTCCTAAGGTCGGGAGGATTCCTTAACAGACGTACAGGGCTATCACAAATGATTGAAGCGATTTCATAAATTCACTGTAGCTCCATTCATTGACATATGGTCACGACACACTACAGATACGTAGAAAAACTCATGAAGTTTTGTTCGGCTGAAGCCGCGCTTCAGGTTTCTGCCGCCAGAGCGCTCGAGAGCGCAGTGAGACGAAATGGCGACAGGAGCAGAGAAAGCGTATGTCGTGATTGAAATGCACTCACATCAGTCAGTCATAACAGTGCAACGACACTTCAGGACGTAGTTCAACAAAGATCCACCAACCGCCAACTCCATTCGGCGATGGTATGCGCAGTTTAAAGCTTCTGGATGCCTCTGTACGGGGAAATCAACGGGTCGGCCTGCAGTGAGCGAAGAAACGGTTGAACGCGTGTGAGCAAGTTTCACGCGTAGCTCGCGGAAGTCGACGAATAAAGCAAGCAGGGAGCTAAACGTACCACAGCCGACGGTTTGGAAAATCTTACGGAAAAGGCTAAAGCAGAAGTCTTACCGTTTACAATTACTACAAGCCCTGACACCCGATGACAAAGTCAAACGCAATGAATTTTCGGGGCGGTTGCAACAGCTCATGGAAGAGGATGCGTTCAGTGCGAAACTTGTTTTCAGTGATGAAGCAACATTTTTTCTTAATGGTGAAGTGAACAGACACAATGTGCGAATCTGGGCGGTAGAGAATCCTCACGCATTCGAGCAGCAAATTCGCAATTCACCAAAAGTTAACGTGTTTTGTGCAATCTCACGGTTTAAAGTTTACGGCCCCTTTTTCTTCTGCGAAAAAAAGTTACAGGACACGTATAACTGGACATGCTGGAAAATTGGCTTATGCCACAACTGGAGACCGACAGCGCCGACTTCGTCTTTCAACAGGATGGTGCTCGACCGCACTTCCATCATGATGTTCGGCATTTCTTAAACAGGAGATTGGAAAACCGATGGATCGGTTGTGGTGGAGATCATGATCAGCAATTCATGTCATGGCCTCCACGACACGGGGTTATGTGAAAGATTCAGTGTTTAAACCTCCTCTACCAAGAAACGTGCCAGAACTGCGAGCTCGCATCAACGATGCTTTCGAACTCATTGATGGGGACATGTTGCGCCGAGTGTGGGAGGAACTTGATTATCGGCTTGATGTCTGCCGAATCACTAAAGGGGCTCATATCGAACATTTGTAAATGCCTAAAAAAACTTTTTGAGTTTTTGTATGTGTGTGCAAAGCATTGTGAAAATATCTCAAATAATAAAGTTATTGTAGAGCTGTGAAACCGCTTCAATCATTTGTAATAACCCTGTACTACGGCGCCGTACTTGCGGTCCCGCGGCCCCTGTTCCCAGAATACAGGCAAGTAGCTGTTGTCATTGTGTTGCAGTTCAGCATTTTTCGTAAACAAATCCTAGCTGAAGACATATTACAAGTTATTTTCGTAAGCTGATAATACGCCCGTCTATATCTGCACCGCACTCTAATTGCACACTGTCATCTAATTACCAAAATACAGGCGTGTGGGAAAATGCAGGCATGCAGAATACCAGGCAAACTTTGTGATGGGTTGAAGAGTTCCTAGGAAGTAGAAGACATTTAAAAGAGAAAAATCTTGTCGTAAAATTAATTTTTGGCATACTTCTAATGATTTTTACAGGACCATTATTGTTCACACTATACACTGTTTGGCAACTGCTAAGGAACAACTGATACTAGCTAAGAAACAACTGCCAGTTGCTGTTGAACAACCGACAATTGCTACGGAACACCAGACCGACGACAGTAAAAGAAAAATGTAGGGGTCAGGACGGGTTAACTGAAGCGAAAACAGAATGCCAAATTTAAAAGAACTCAATCGTTTTATAGAAGCTCGAAATTTAGCGGGAACTTAAATGTGAGGTACTTTTAACAGTTTCACAATGAAACTCTGTCTTTGGTAAACCCAAAAATATTCTGGTCATTTATAAATCACGCCAGTGTCAATATGCAGTCTTCATTGTGCGATAACAATGGTGATGTTATTGATAACGGTACCACTACAGTAGAGTTAATAAACACGGTTTTCGGAAATTCCTCCAAAAGAAGACGAAATAAATATTCCAGGTTTCGAATCAAGAATAATTGGCAACATGAGCAACTTAGATGCATATACCCTTGGTGTAGCGAAGCGGCTTCAAACAATTAAGAAAGGCTTATTGTATGCCACTCAGGTTCCTTTCATAGTATGCTGATAAAGTAGCTCTGTACTTAGCAACCATATACAACCACTCGCTTGTAGAAAGATCGGTACTCAGAGGCTTCAAAGTTGTACAAGTCACACCAATACCCAATAAAGGAAACAGGAGTAATCCGCTGAATTACAGACTCGTATCACTAACTTCGATTTGCAGTGGGATTTGGAACATATACTCTGCTCGACCATTATGAATCAGGTCGAAGAAAACGATTTATTGACAAATAGCCAACACGGATTCAGGAGGTATCGTTCTTGTGAAACACAACTAGGTCTTTATTCTCACGAAATAACAACTGCTATCGATAAGGGGCGTCAAATTGATTCCATACCTTTAGATGTCCAGGAAGGCTTTTGACACCGTTTCTCACAAGTCACTTCTAATTAAATTGCGTGTCTCTGGAATGTCGTCTCAGTTGCATGACTGGATTCATAATTTAGTATCAGAAAGGTCACAGTTCGTAAAAACTGACGGTAAGTCATCGAGTAAAACAGGAGTCTGGATTCCCCAAGGGAGTGTTACAAGCCCTCTGTTGTTCCTGATCTGCATAAACGATTTAGGAGACAATCCGAGATGCCCTCTCAGATTTTTTGCAGATAATGCTGTCATTTTCCATCATGTAATGTCATCAGATGATCAAAACGAATTGCAAAATGATTTAGACAAGATATTTGTGTAGGGAAGGAAGTGGCAATCGACTCTAAATCATAAAAAAATGTGAATTCATCCACATCAGCACTAAAAAGAATCCGCTAAATTTGTTACAACATAAATCACACAAATCTAAAGGCTGTAAACTCAACTAAATACTTAGGAATTACAGTAACTTGAATTGAAACCGTCGCATAGATAACGTTGCGGGGAATGCAAACAAAATGTTGCGATTTATTGACAGAACACTTGGAAAATGTAACAGGTTTACTAAAGAGACTGCTTACACTACGCTTGTCCGCTATCTTCTGGATTAATGCTATGCGGTGTGGGATCCGCATCAGGTAGGATTGACGGAGGACATCGAAAAAGTTCAAAGAGCAGTTCGCTTTGTATTATCGCAAAAGAGGGGAGAGAGTGCCACGGACGTGAATTGGTGTGGCAGTTATTTAAAAGAAAAAAAAGGAGTTTTTCGCTGCGGCAGGATCTTCTCCTGAAATTTCAATCTCTTACTTTCTCCTCAGAGTATGGAAATACTTTGTTGATGCCCGCCTCTCCAAAGGGAGAAGTGATCTCCTAATAAAGTAAGAGAAATCAGAGCTCGCAAGGAAAGATTTAAGTGTTCGTTTTTCCCGCACGCTGTTTGAGAATGGAATGATGGAAAGAAACTCCAAGCTGGTTCGATGTACCCTCTACCGGGCACTTAATTGCGAACTGCAGAGTAATCATGTAGATGTAGATATGGATGTAGATAAAGCCTGAACAAAGATACTCTGTATGCGTTCGACAGTTGATGCAGTATGGTGTTTGACAAATGGTGTTGTGTAACCGATTAGTGCGACATTCCATGTGGTACGGCAACGTGTCTGGAAGACATCATTTGAGTGCTTATGCTCGTGGACGAGCAGGTCGACGGCTCGAAGCCAGTCGGAGCGCCACTGCTGTGGCCAATTTAGTGGGTGTGTCCAAAAGTGTCATCTCGAGATTAGAAACGGCCGCTGAAGGTGGAAATGCTATGCAAAAACATGCTGGTTGTCGTAGACCGGACCATCACACAGCAAGAGGATCAATACGTAGCTCTAGTGGCGAAAAGGAAGACATCTCGCTCCCAGGAAGATCGCTGCCGACCTTGCAACCGCTTCTGGTACACGTGTGTCTGTCACAACCATTTCGCGGCGGTTAAATTAGGCCGGTTTGTATGCTCGGAAGCCTGGTAAACGCATCCTACTTCAAATACACTCCTACATGGAGAAAGAGTTCGCTGAAGTAGGGAGCATGTTGTTTGGGATCAGTAACAGTGGTCCAGATTGATGTCCTCCGGCGAATGCCGCCTTACTGTAGCAAGTGATTCTGGCCACCAGTTAGAGGGAGAGAAGGAACACATTACACACTACGGAATGTTCATAAACGTCATCGGCATGGTCTGGGCGCTATGATGTGGCCAGGCATTATTCACAGTGGCCGAACACCGCTGTATATCTTTGTTCGTGGAACCGTTACCGCACAGCGGCATTGCAGGGAGAGTATTGTGGATCATGTCCTTCTGTTTAGGGAAGCGGTAGCTCCCAGTTTCCTGTTTTTGAACAATGACCGCCCACACCGTACCAGTGAGGTATTGGACGCACTTGAAAGTGAAGATATTGAACGTGAGGAATGGCAAGCTTACTCACCGGATCTAAACTCTATAGAACATGCCTGAGATGCTCTTGGTGGAGTGTTTCTCAACGAGCACACCCTTCCGTGAACTGTCAAGAACTGGAACCCGCCTTGAGGGAGGAGTGGAACAATACACGCCAAGGACTCCCCAAAAGTTTGGTATGCAGCATGAATAACAGGTGCAAAATGTGCATTAGTGCCCGAGAGGAACAAATTCCTTACTTAGAGTCCGATATCGACCTCTATGTTGAGAGCCTGAACTGCATCAAACATTATGTCTGTTATCCTGCTTTCTCATATGGTGAAATCTGTACCATTTTTCGTTATAAGAATGTCACTCCTCCTCTATTATGTATGTACTGTGTTTCATGTCGTCCATCTTTGCCTTCGCTTATTCCTGTCTAACAATATCTCTGATCCTTAGTAATTGTCAAGTAGTGATCTACTGGGAAATGTCAGAAGCTGCATACGACCATTTGGTGTTGATGCTACTATACACAGAGAAATGGTAACTTTAAAAAATTGCAGCGAAACTTTGGGAGACTTACCGAGGCTCGGCAGTCGTTGCAGAGATTGGCAGTTGATCTTCAACATAAAGAACTGTAGCGTATGACGCATAAATAGGCGGTAAGCCAAGCTTGATTGCAGGATTTCCCGATAGTTGCAGGAAACAGCACATTAGTTACATATCCGGGACTATGATTATGAGTATGTAACGATTTAAAGTGGAACAATCACCACATAAATCTGACTGCAAACACACAACAGCTTCAGATCCATTGGAAGCTTCGTCAGTATATGTAGGCCACACACGAAGCAGACAGCATACAAAATCCTCGCTACCAACACTTGGATATTAATCTGCTGTCTGGGACTCTTAGTGCCGGTTTACACATAGGCCATTGTGTTCAGACCGTGTTTCGACTGTGCTCCGAAATGTCACAACACCACACCACCAGGGGTCGCGACTAAACTCGTCCTACTCACTTTCCACTGCGTCGCTGCAGTGTGTATGTCGTGCGCCTGTTCTGCTGCAGGCTATCTGTTGGGAGGGCGATTCCATGACAGATGACAGGCGCGCAGTGGGAACAGGGTACGTCATGTGGACACTACATCAAGACACCATTACGTTACCTGTTTTACCTGTTGGCGGTCGTTCTGTGTTCGGCTCTTTCCGGTTGCGCCCGAAATGCTACCAGTCTCCCTCGAACGCACATGTCCTATCTAACCTCATATTAGGCTCTGTATGTTTTTCATAAACAAGTACAAGGAGCTTGTAATACTTGTTCAGCAGCATCCAGAACTATACGGTTTGTCCGACAAAGGTTATGACTATACTTTTGTCAAAGACAATATAATATGGAGGAACATCGGTAAAACGCTGAATGAATCCAGTAAGTATAGATTTTGTATTCACGTTCATGTTACCTTTTGTTGTAGTTGCTGAAAGTAACAGAGATAAGATTTTTCACATTCGGCTGTAGTTTAGCTTTGTTGTAGGTGATAAATGCAGAAGCAAATGGGCGCTACTGAGATCGTATTTTACTCGAGCTCGTGTCTGATGCAACCACATCTGGCCAGCCTGCAAAGTAGATAAAAAAAATGGAGACTGGAATACGCAATGCAGTTTTTAATTCCTTTTCTTCAAAACCGTGAGACTCTCACCAACGTTCAAAATTGCCTGGATGATGATGTAAATGGGAAACAAAACGAGGATGCTGAGGTAGATCCACCCTCAATGTATCGCAGTACTCCCTCTCCTGCAAGATCCACTTCATTAAGGCGTGCTGGCCAGATAAAATGAGTCCGTGGTCTTCGATCGCCGGAAGAAGGAGTGCAATAAATTATTGTAGTTAGCCAGTTCCATTCCTATATACTTTGCCGAGTGATTCTAGGCGCTTCAGTCTAGAACCGCGCGACCGCTACGGTCGCAGGTTCGAATCCTGCCTCGGGCATGGATGTGTGTGATGTCCTTAGTTAGGATTAAGTAGTTCTTAGTTCTAGGGGACTGCTGACCTCGGATGTTAAGTCCCATAGAGCTCAGAGCCATTTGAACCATTTTACTATATACACTACTGGCCATTAAAATAGCTACACCACGAAGATGACGTGCTACAGACGCGAAATTTAACCGACAGGAAGAAGATGCTTAGATATGCAAATGATTAGCTTTTCAGAGCATTCACACAAGGTTACGCCGGTGGCGACACCTATAACGTGCTGACATGAGGAAAGTTTCCTGCCGATTGCTCATACACAAACAGTAGTTGACCGGCGTTGCCTGGTGAAACGTTGTGATGCCTCGTGTAAGGAGGTGAAATGCGTACCATCACGTTTCCGACTTTGATAAGGTCGGATTGTAGCCTATCGCGATTGCAGTTTATCGTATCGCGACATTGCTGCTCCCGTTGGTCGAGATCAAAAGACTGTTAGCGGAATATGGAATCGGTGGGTTCAGGAGGGTAATACGGAACGCCGTGCTGGATCCCAACGGCCTCGTATCACTAGCAGTCGAGGTGACAGGCATCTTATCCGCATGGCTGTAACGGATCGTGCAGCCACGTCTAGATACCTGAGTCAACAGATGGGGACGTTTGCAAGACAACAACCATCTGCACGAACAGTTCGACGACGTTTGCAGCTTGGACTATCAGCTCGGAGACCATGGCTGCGGTTACCCTTGACGCTGCATCACAAACAGGAGGGCCTGCGATGGTGTACTCAACGACGAACCTGGGTTCACGAATGGCTAAACGTCATTTTTTCGGATGGTTCTAAATGGTTCAAATGGCTCTGAGAACTATGGGACTCAACATGTGTGGTCATAAGTCTCCTAGAACTTAGAACTACTTAAACCTAACTAACCTAAGGACATCACACACATCCATGCCCGAGGCAGGATTCGAACCTGCAACCGTAGCGGTCGCGTGGTTCCGGACTGAGCGCCTAGAACCGCTAGACCACAGCGGTCGGCTTTTTTTCGGATGAATCCAGGTTTTGTTTACAGCATCATGATGGTCGCATCCATGTTTGGCGACATCGCGGTGAACGCACATTGGAACCGTGTATTCGTCATCGCCATACTGGCGTATCACACGGCGTGATGGTACGGGGTGCCATTGGTTACACGTCTCGGTCACTCTCGGTCATCTCTTTTTTGCATTGACGGCACTTTGAACAAAGGACGTTACATTTCAGATGTGTTACGACCCGTCGCTCTACCCTTCTTCGATCCAAATTGGTTCAAATGGCTCTGAGCACTATGGGACATAACTTCTGAGGTCATCAGTCTCCTATAACTTAGAACTACTTAAATCTAACTAACCTAAGGACGTCACATACATCCATGCCCGAGGCAGGATTCGAACCTGCGAACGTAGCGGTCGCGCGGTTCCAGACTGTATCATTCGATCCCTGCGAAACCTTACATTTGAGCAGGATAATGAACGACCGCATTTTGCAGGTCCTGTACGGGCATTTCTGGATACAGGAAATATTCGACTGCTGCCCTGGCCAGCACATTCTCCAGATCTCTCACCAATTCAAAACGTCTGGTCAATGGTGGCCGAGCAACTGGCTCATCACAATACGCCAGTCACTACTCTCGATGAACTGTGGTATCGTGTTGATACACGCTATCCAAGCTCTGTTTGACTCAATGCCCAGGCGTATCAAGGCCGTTATTACGTCCAGAGGTGGTTGTTCTGGGTACTGATTTCTCAGGATCTATGCACCCAAATTGCGTGAAAATGTAATCACATGTCAGTTCTAGTATAATGTATTTGTCCAATGAATACCCGTTCATCATCTGCATTTATTCTTGGTGCAGCAATTTTAATTGCCAGTAGTGTACTTTACCGATTTCCCAGGATCGTCAGCGAAACTATGATATATGGTATGGATTTCTCCCTCTTCTTCTCTAGCTCTGAATAGAAAGTGAACCCAGTAACGACGTTTTTTGTTATTTCGCGCTCTCGTTTCCCCTCAACAAAACTAAATAAGTGCCGAGAGCCAAAACAATGTCCTCGTCTATTTGCTCCATATGTGGCTAACGCAGCTCGCACACGGTGTGTTATGTGAAAATGCATGCAACGCTACAAGGCAGGAACAGATTCGAAGTACAGTCGGAACATAGTGCCCCACGTGGAAATCGCTCCTTACCAGGTAGCCTTGATCAGTGATATGGAGAAGATCCAAACAAGAGCAGCATATTTCGTCACAGGTTTGTTTAGCAAGTGCGAAAGTGTCACGGAGATGCTCATTAGCAGACACTACAAGGCTTTGTGTTTCACTGTGTGGTTTACTGTGAAAATTCCGAGATCGTACACTCGTAGAAAAATCAGCCAACATATTACTTTTTCCTACAAATATTTCAAAGTAATACAGCGAAGATTGATTCAAACTCATACTGAATGCTTAGCAACACTGGTTCCCACGCACAGCATTTACTACCAGTAAAGAAGGGAAATAACACTGGCACACGAGATACCTTCCGGCACACACCTTCCCGCTTGCGCCAAATAGACGTAGAAACTTAATCACATCACGTAAACCTTTTGAGGGATTCTGCTCGTTGGGGTACTTTTGGTTGGACAACGACTTGAGGAAAGCTTCACATGTCAACTCGCTATCAGGTCAAAGGTTAAGTAAGGGTTGGTGACGATGTGGTGTCACAGTAAATTTATATCTTTAATCATCTCGATAGTAAAATGGACTTGAAATCCGAGCAGGTGTATCTTTGTTTACAGAACGAGGAACAGCTTGCATACTATTTGCAATAAGTCTCTGGTGTTTAATCTCAGCGTCTCGCCTTGACAATGTAGAATAATACAAACAACAACAGCATTGTTTTGTTGAGAAAAAACTGAAATTCATTTGCAAAACTCGTGCAGTATAGAAATAGCATTTTTTTCAAAATCTTATAGTCGGTATGTTTCGGTTATATCTATTATAATAAATATAATGGAAAGGTTAGGTTGAGTCGCAGGCAGGCACAACAGAACGACTGATAAACATGTGAGCTTTCGGCCTAAAGGCCTTCTTCTGACGTATAAAACACATCTACATTCATGTAACCACAATTCACACGCTTATGACCACCATCTATGGCCACCGAGGCTGGACAGTTAGCAACTGCACCCCATGGGAGAAGCATTCTCGGAGCTGGGGATAAGAAGGAGGCTGCGGTGGGGAAGTGGGGATATAAAGGTAGTGGTGGGGGAGGGTATAGTTCTATGTGCTGCTTATGGGAGATTTTAACTTGGTGAAAACAGGGTAAGGCTGCTAGTTGCAGTCGGGAGGTTTAGGGCGTGTGTGTGTGTGGGGGGGGGGGGGGGATGGGTAGCAGGAAATGAGAGAAGGAGAGAAAAAAGAGAGAAATAATAGAGGTACAGAGGGAGAGAGAGAGAGAGACTAGTGGGTGTGTTGATGGAACACAAGGCTATGTAGTGCTAAAATAGGAGCAGGGAAGGGGATAGGTGGGTGAAGGACAGGGACTAGCGAAGGTTGAGACCAGGAGGATTATGGGAACGTAAGATATATTGCAGAGAGAGTTCCAACATGCACAGTTTAGAATACCTGGTGTTGGTAGGAAGGATCCAGATGACACAGGCTGTGAAGCAGTCACTGAAGTCAAGTGTTGTGTTAGACATCATGGTTCAGCAACTGGGTGGTCCAGATGTCTCTTGGCCACAGTTTGTTGGAGGCCATTCTTGCAGACAGACAGTTTGTTGGTTGTCATGCCCACATAAAACGCAACACAGTGGTTGAATCTTAGGTTGTAGAGCACGTGACTGCTTTGACAGGTAGCCCTGCCTTTCATGGGGTAGGTGATGTTTGTGACTGCATTGCTGTAGGTGGTGGAGTGTGGATAGAGGATGAGACTTGGCAATACCTATCCACCATCGAACCTAGGTTATTACACGTCCTCAGCAGAGCCTATTAAAAAGAGTTAGCGAGATTTCTGACCGCAAGGTTGGTAAATCCCACTGTGAACACATTAGTCTTAGCACACATGCCTGCTGCCCCCATACACTGTGCGCGCCATTGCCTATATACGTGACATTTTGAACTCTTGACCGAGCAGTGTGCGCGGGAGCTTCTTTGTCGTCTTGAAGAACATTCGAACACTAGTGGGTCCCACAGAGAGAATGGTCTGACACCTCACACGACTGCTACTGGGTTTATCTGTAGACCGAGATTGTGTAAAGAAACATGTCAAATGGCTTCCAAAACGTACACGCCGATAACCTGCCAGCGGCTGTGAGATGATACTGGACAAGCAGCTCCTCGACGTACTTGCGTTGGCGCTCTGCGGATGCCTAGATAAAACGCAGGACAGTGGTTGAAACTTAAGTTGAAGAGTCTCCATGTCTGAAGAGCATAGCCCGGCCGAGCCAGGCTGAGTGGTGTGCGCGCCGCGGGTCGCAGCGTGACTGCCGTGGCGTGCCGTGCCGTGCCCTGGTGTCGACCGTGGAGTGGCCAGAGTTACGGCCTCCAGCCTCCTGGCTCCAGGCGCTCCAGTCCACACAGCCGCTAATCGTGCGCCACGCCGCGCCATGCCGCGCTGCGCTCGCCGCCAGGCACACAACATCCGTCTCAGCAGCTGCCGGGCACTCTAGCTTAACGCTTACTGAAGCACTCAGCATGCTGTGCTCTATAATCTATCTTGTTATTGTTACCTTCACTGCTGTATTGGCACAGAATATGCTTGTCACCGCGATGGCAGTGGAAACCTGAGTGTCAAAAAAATAATTTTTGCAACAAAATTAAGGGATCACTTTTTCGAAACCCCATTATTGTCTCCATTCCGAAGCAGAAGTTTGAAATGCGAAAAAAAGGCCACATCTTGGAAATTCATGGGAACATTAATGTGGGTTACCAATGCCACATTGTCACCAAATTTCGTACCGAGCGAGGTGGCGCAGTGGTTAGCACACTGGACTCGCATTCGGGAGGACGACGGTTCAATCCCGTCTCTGGCCATCCTGATTTAGGTTTTCCGTGATTTTCCTAAATCGTTTCAGGCAAATGCCGGGATGGTTCCTTTGAAAGGGCACGGCCGATTTCCTTCCCAATCCTTCCCTAACCCGAGCATGCGCTCCGTCTCTAATGACCTCGTTGTCGACGGGACGTTAAACACTAACTACCACCACCACCAAATTTCGTCACAGTCGTGCCCTACCCCACCGTGGACGTGTCACACAATGAGTACATCGTCACACCGTCTCTTACCTACATTTCACCTCTTCCTTCGCCGCCTCTGTGAGAGAGGTCAGAATAGCGACACCTAGCATTTAAATCATGCGATTTTCTTATCGGTGGCCGAGGGAAACATTTTATACGCACCGCCACTCAGAATTGACAGCAAAAAGCATTTTGAGCTGGCATAAAGGGCGTCAATGAAGCCACTCACTCCCATAGGGTGGTGATTCCCACACTTTTCTCACTCGGGAACGACAGTTTCCACTGAGATAAGCGACAGTATAACGTTCTGGACAACGTTCGACGCTACAGACATAAAGCGAACGTGATCGGAGGGCGACCGCAATTTTTGCTCTGGTATACTGGATATAAACCACATAGTGGCTTTCAAAACCACTCGAAAAAATCTGAACGTAATCCGAAGCAACGAAGGGGGTTTGTGTTTTTTCAGCGCTTCTAGTTGGTGCCCTCCTGTGGCGTGTGATTACGGGAAGCGGAAGGGGTACTACATTAACGTATGCGTGAATAAAATGGCAAAGGGTCTCTCTAATGTCCAGTTCGGCAACACCTCGGGTACCTCCAACGCTCCGTTGTTGGCCGTGTTAAAAATGCACCTGTCAGAAACTTCCACACTGATTCAAATTCATGCATGTTCCAACGTCTGAGAGTTAGGTAACCCCTTCGAAACCTTTAGCCACAGTTGTCTACCATCAGGCGGTAGAGCAGCTGTGGCACTAAATTGGTGCTTAAGTTCCCGCCAGGTACCTTTTTGCAAAGTGTTCAACAAAGATGTGTGGGTAGCACTGAGGGTGATGCCGAACTGGATGATCTTAGAGGGACTTTTTACCATCTTATACGTACATGTGTCAATATCGAACCCTCCGTCATCACGCCATATCAGAGCGCGAAAAATGAGCAATGAAAAGCATAAAAATATTTTACTGCTTCGGATCACGTTCAGATTTCGTCGAATGGTTTCGAAAGGTCCATATTGGTTCCACCCTATGTGGCACAGCAAGAATTGCTGTCACCCAACACTGCAAAGGGGTCAGATCACGTTCAGTGTGGCTACAACGCCGCGATGTCCTCAGAGGTGAAACGCCTAGGAGTTGACAGCAGTGGTTAGATCTATCAAGAACGTCGTCCTTTGCTCATCGTACAGCGAAATGTCGTTTTCGACAGCGAAATGTATGGGAAACAGCACCACAAGCGAGGGTGTGGTTTCATTGACCCCGCTAGATTCTAACCGTGACAGTCAAACGCAGTTCGTAGTAACGATTTGGCGGAGGATACGGCAACGTTCGGCAGGAGGGCCCATTTGGCGCCTCTTCAGAACGACCAGCGTGAAAGCTCCACGGATCGCCCGCGCTACTCATCTGCCCGCCGCTAGAGGGACAGCGCTGCATCCCTACTCAGGGTGGCAGTGTACAACTACTTTTCTCCACTCTAATAACACTAGTGTGTCGTCCGTGTGGTGATAAAATCAGGACGCACACGCTGTGCAGTTCACTCTGAAGCAGCTCCGGCCGTGGTCGGCTTTATCGGAACACTGGCTTGCAAAAAAAAAATGGTTCAAATGGCTCTGAGCACTATGGGACTCAACATCTTAGGTCATAAGTCCCCTAGAACTTAGAACTACTTAAACCTAACTAACCTAAGGACATCACATACACCCATGCCCGAGGCAGGATTCGAACCTGCGACCGTAGCAGTCCCGCGGTTCCGGACTGCAGCGCCAGAACCGCTAGACCACCGCGGCCGGCACACTGGCTTGCAGGTCAGCAGGTATGTCAGTCACAAGACGATCTGGACATCACTAGCTGGAAACCACATGTGTTCAGTAAACAACCTAGGAGAATTCTATTGTATTTTTCGATAATACAGGCCAGAATCGCGGTCGCGGAGGCAGTGCGCCAATTTCGGAAACTGCAGGTGGCCCGCTGGTGCCTACCATACAATGCACCTGCGGCAAACGACGCGATGACGCACTCGTGATCTCGTTTCCTCGTCTAAATCTCGTGGCTATTCATATGTGTATGTGTCCTCCCTTGATTGCTACTCTCTGATCACTACGAGGGGCGTTCAGCAACTAGTGTAACACGTTGTTTTTCGCGGACCATTTCTTGCGGAACGTAGTCGAATATTCCCACTTCAGCCCCTATAGATTCATGAAGTGACCGCGCTGTATGTAGCCTTGAAAATAGTGTCTCTAACGGAAGTGTTTCAAGCGCAGACCTGTCATTGGGTTTCTTTTGACTGAAAACCAGGGCATCGCAGATATTCATAGGTGCTTGCAGAACGTCTACGGAGAACTGACAGTGAACAAAAGCACGGAGAATCGTTAGGCGAGGCATCTGTCACCGGACATGGTCGCGCAAACCTGTCCGATTTCTCGCGTACCACCAGGCTGCACGCAGCTGTGACGCCTGCGATCTGGAACGTGCGAATGGCTCTGAGCACTATGGGACAACTTCTGAGGTCATCAGTCCCCTAGAACTTAGAACTACTTAAACGTAACTAACCTAAGGACATCACACACCATCCATGCCCGAGGCAAGATTCGAACCTGCGACCGTAGCAGTCGCGCAGTTCCAGACTGTAGCGCCTAGAACCGCTCGACCACTCCGGCCGGCGGAACGTGCGAATCCTCTCATTCGAGGTGACCGACGGATCACAATGAAACACCTCGCTGCTCAAGTGGACGTCTTTGTTAGTAGTGCTGACAGACTCGTCCATCACTTGGGATACTCAAAGACGTGTCCTCGCTGGGTTCCTCGCCGCCTTTCGACAATTTGATGTGGAGGTTATTGGTGCAGCAATACGTTGGCCCTGACGTCGACCAGTAAAGTGGTACAATGCAGGCATACAGAGCCTCCCAGTAAAGTAAGAAAAATAGGGTTGTATAGTCAAAATAGTAGAGAATAATATCGTGTACTTGAATTCCGAATAAAACTAACCTGTTTTTAGGTAGCATTACTTCTTGAACGCTCTTTGTATGTGCATTTTCCACCAAAACCTGGACGAAATAACCCTATTATTTACTTATGTAGCTGATGTATCAATTTTCCGCGAATAGGGCAATTGCAGCCCGGATTTGTGAATTCTTGGCTACTCCCTTATTATAAAGGCTGTCACATATTTTTTCTTCTTTTTTCTTTTTACATTGCTCTTGGAGCAATATACTGATATCAATTCAACTGGCAATAACATAGTTACTTCTGTAGCCCTTCCGCTGTCCCTAAGTAATCTTCATCACGTTGAAACACACCTATTTTCGTCTGCGACGTGTGAAGCTAATGGTCATATTGATATGTACTTTCACATGTAAGGTCTGATTTATCAGTGAAATACTGGAGGGAGTAGCCAAGCTGCAATACATTTTGGATCAACGCACTCCATCTTTTCCCTTAATTAATCTCGTCACGAAAGCTACAATTCCCTCCAAGGCTTCACGAGTCTGGATCTTTCCCGAAACGGCCCAGGTGCTACGAATTAAGTCTTTTGCAGACGGAAGTGATAATCAGAATAGACACCGCAGCCTGAAACAGCTTGTTCCTTCGTCTCGTCCTCGGAGAGTTCGTGACGTTGAGCGAAGTCTCATTCGCGGCCACGCCCGGAGTCGGAGCCCTCACGCCAGGTGGTTATAAGTACAGCGCAGCAACTCACGGAGATCCAGCGAGGATTGTAGTAATCGTACGGCAGCGAAACTTGGCACGTATGCTAATGCGGCAATGCGGAAATGATATATGTTGGAAAAAAAAATCTTTACCAAAAAGAGAGTCAAATACTTAAAGCCAGTGACCAGTAATAAACAGCAGCGCCACATAAGGCGCGTATTACAAAGTTTTATGTCATGTTGGCACGTAAAAATCATTAAATGTGAACCCAAACATGAGTATTAAAAGATAACAAAACAATAGGAGAACTTTTTAAATTCTTCACCAAAACGAGTCAAATTCTAAAGTCACTAACCAGTAACACGCAGCAGCGCCACGTACAAGTTCTCCTATTGTTTACTGCATGTTTTCACATTTAATGATTTTTACGTGCCAGCTTGGCATACAATGTTGTAACACGTGCCATATGTGGCGCTGCTGTGTATTACTGGTTAGTGATTTTAAGTATTTGACCCTTTTTGGCAAAGATTTAAAAAGTTCTCCTATTGTTTTGCTTTTTAGTCCTATTGTTGCTGTTCACATTTAATGATTTTTACGTGCGTACGTGGCATACAACTTTGTAATACGGGCCGTATGTGGTGCTGTTGTGTTTTACTGTTCAGTGGTTTTAAATAGTAGACTGTTTTTGGTAGAGAATTTAAAAAGGTAATAATTTTATTGTTGACTTGCATGGTTTCACATTAAATTATTTTTACGCGCCAACATACAGACAATTTTGTAACATGCGCCGTATGTGCCACTGCGGTGTACTACTGGTCAGTAATTTTAAGTATTTCACTCTTTTTGATAAAGATTTTAAAAAGTATTAATTTTATTGTGGACTTGTAAGGTTATTATATGAATTGTTTTATTGTTAATGGCTAGAGAACATTTTAATAAATAAAAAATGGTTTCCTATATCTTGATAGGGTGCCCTTTTCCCGAGGTTCCCTTACGACAGAGGGACCGAGGGACGATCAAATACCGCTATTTCTAATTTTTGTGTGTAAATTACACACTTTTTGATATTTTTGGAAATGCCATTTACGACATTGTTATGTAACTTTAAAGCGATATGCACTGTATCTTTGGCATATGCCTAAGAATTTCTACCCTGTAGGTTGATTTGAAAATGGGTCTCGGCCTTAACTAGTTAGCGAATAAAAAATAAAATATTCGCAACTTGGACTGGTTTTTCATTCTGTTGATATATTCGTAATGTTTTTGTATTCACTTCTAGTACTTGTCTCATTTTCCTTCTTGGAAATCAGTGTAAAGTCGTTAGTGTAACTAAGAGCTTCAATTACTGGAAGACATCACTGATGTAAACGTTAAATAGGGTATAAGATAAACTACATCCTTGTCTCAGTCCTTTCTTGGTTGGGATTTAGTCAGTCAGTATTTCACGAAATGACAGTGACTGCAAGACCACAGATATTCAATCTTATACCGCTGGTCGTTCTTCCAAGAGACCATTTGTCAAATAAACAGGATGTAAAATGTGTGGGGGTAAGAGGGGCATGAAGGAGATGATACAGTCCCAAGATTTTCGGTACAAAGCTAGCACCAAGTATTAATGCTCATGCTTGGTCACTTTTCAAGTTCTGATTAGCCTGGCTATTAATCAACTTACCCACCAAGTTGTGGGACATTTTTGGTGAAATAGCTTACTGTCGCACTAGGGACGATCACACACCGCTATTTCTAATTTCTGTTGTTCCGCCCACAGCTTCCTACAGGACTGCAGGTTTTTGGTCAAATTACGATAGAAGACATATGTGATTTTGTATTGAAATGCGAGGGTTATTCGGGTTATCGTTCCTTACTTTCCGAATAGCCCCTGTATTTCTTTATTGAGTTTTACGAATACGATTCGCAATTAACATCCGGGAAAGGATGGACCCAGGACCAAAGCCTGGTGCACCCTTGCTCCTATAGACCTCATTTTACTCTTCTGGCTATGTAAACTAACAAAGAAATCCGTAATAAAATTTTTTCTTTGCTTACATCCATGTCCAATAGTTAAATGTCCACTAGCTTTCGGAAGAGTGGTCCTGGACTATTGTCAAGAAGTGACGTCACCACTCAGGAATGCCCTAGAGCACTCGTTCGAAAACTCGTGGATATTCAATTACTTGATAGGGATGGAAACTCAGGAATTTTTTTAGTTTACATCTATTGCGACAATGCATTCCTGCAAATAAATTGCTGTTACTTACTAAATGACACATTTTGGACAGTCATATTCGTGGAATATGTAAGGTCCGCGTTTGCTGTCAAAAAATATACAGCTATTTTCCAAGTATCACTTCACGTAACTGAGGAGACAAAATTCGGGGGATATCCCGTAATACCGTGTCGGACCTTCTCTTGGCTGGCATAGGGTAGCGACTCTTGACGTTGGGGTGTAGAATGTATGAGTCTGGCGACGTACCATCTGACTTTCAGATAAATACTATCCACACAATTCCGAAGACTGCAAGAGCTTACAGGTGCGAAAACTATCGCACAATCAGTTTAACAGATCATGCATCCAAGATGCTGACAAGAATAATAAACAGAAGGGAAAAGAAAATTGAGGATGTGTTATATTACGATCAGTTTGTCTTTAGGAAAGGTAAATGCTCCAGAGAGTCAATTCTGGCGTTGCGGTTGATAATGGAAGCAAGACTAAAGAAAAATCAAGACACATTCAGAGGATTTGTCTACCTGGAAAAAGCGTTCGACAGTGTAAAATAGTGTTCGACAATGTAAAATGGTGTAAGATGTTCGAAATTCTTAGAAAAATAGGGATAAGCTGTAGGGAGAGAAGGGTAATATACAGGAGGCAAGAGAGAATAACAAGAATGGACGACCAAGAACGAAGTGCACGGATTAGAAAGGGTGTAAGACAAAGACGTAGTGTTTCGCCCTTACTGTTCTATCTGTATATGGAAGAAGCTATGATGCAAATAAACAAAAGGTTCAGGAGTGGAATTAAATTCGAGGTGAAAGGGTATCAGTGATGCGATTCGCTGATGATATTGCTATATTGAGTGAAAATGAAGAAGAATTACGTGATCTGGTAAACTGAATGAACAGTCTAATGAATACGGAATATGGATTGAGAGTAAATCGAAGAAAGACGGCCGGCCAGTGTGGGCGAGCGGTTCTAGGCGCTCCAGCCTGGAACCGCGAGGCCGTTACGGTCGCAGATTCGAATCCTGGCTCGGGCATGGATATGTGTGTTGTCCTTAGGTTGTTAGGTTTAAGTAGTTCTAAGCTCTAGGGGACTGATGACCCCAGATGTTAAGTCCCATAGTGCTCAGAGCCATTGAACCATTTTTTGAAGAAAGACAAAAGTAATGAGAAGTTGCAGAAATAAGAACAGCGAAAAACTTTACATCAGAATTGATTTCGCGAAGTAGATGAAGTTAAGGAATTCTGCTACCTAGGTAGCAAAATAACCAATGACGGAAGGAGCAAGGAGGACATCAGAAGCAAACTAGCACTGGCAGAAAGGGTATTCCTGGCCAAGAAAAGTCTACTAGTATCAAACATTTCCTTAATTTCAGGAAGAAATTTCTGAGAATTTACGTTTGGAGCACAGCATTGTGTGGTAGTGAAACATGGACTGTAGGAAAACCAGAACAGAAGAGAATCGAAGTATTTGAGTTGTAGTGCAACAAACGAATGTTGAAAATTAAGTGTACTGATAGTGTAAGGAATGAGGAGGTTCTGCACAGAATCGGAGAGGAAAGGAGCATGTGCAAAACACTGACAAAGAGAAGAGACAGGATGATTGAACATCCGTTAAGACGTTAAGGAACTACTTTCTTGGTATTGGAAGGAGCTGTAGAGAGCAAAAACTATAGAGGAATTCATGGTAGGCCGCATCAAACCAGTCAGCAGACTGATGACTCAAATACAGAAAAAGAAAGGCAGCAACTAGACTTGCCGTGGACTCAAAAAAGCCAAGGAACTCCCCTGCAGAAATATTGAGCCACGCTGCCTCTACAGCTGTCCACGATTACTAATGTGTTACCAGTGCAGGATTTTGTGCGCGAACTGACCTCTCGATTATGTCCCAGAAATGTTCGATGGCATTCGTAAGTAGTGGGATAATCTTCGTCCTACGCCACTGTTGATATGAAATTAATATGCAAAATAATTAATTTGTTGCAGCTGATGGATTTATGAGCTTTAACTATTGTTCTGCTAAGTGGAATGACCCCCTGGCGATAATACATCCTTCCAAGAATGCTCCCCACCCCTCCCCCTCCACGTCCCACCCCCCCTTGAAATGTCAACCCTCTCCCCTCCCCCTCACCAATACAGGCACACCTTCAGGCCTGGGTGGTTTGTATAGCCCCTTCCCACTGTATCAATTTGATAAGTAATCAATAAAATCGATAAATTAATTCCTCCTCCAGGAAACCCCCCAGTCCTCGCTCTCTCCTTGATGTGGAAATTGTCGGAGAAAAGACTCAATTGATTGGCTGTTTGGTAGGAAATCGATTGCAATGTGTGGAATATGGTTTAAACCATTTCTGACAGACAAGGCAATGTGTGGACTATTGCTTCTTTAAACAATTTATTGGAAACAAGGCAGTGTTTGGTATATAGCTTATTTATTTATTTAAAGAATTTGTTGGTAAATAGACTGCCATGTATGGGTGATAAGGCAGTATTGAATATTTAAACAAGTGCAGTGCTTTATTTACAATTGTGCAAGGAAAACCATGAACATAACTCACCACATGTAATTAAATGGTTAAAAATCTTTCAATCATGAAACACCCACCATCTGCCAGATCACACCACGCACCAACAGCTCGTTTATTCGTGTTGGCACAAGCTGAGAGACAAACCTGCATACAATGCAGGCTCATGCAGTGTGCATACCGGAAGTAACGCTAATCCCCTGAATAAAAGTTTTGGGTTGTGGCAACCATTTGATATTCATACCTGAGGAAGTCCTATTGAAGCACACATGCTTTCCCTCTCTCTCTCTCTCTCTCTTCCCCATCCCCCCCCCCCCCCCGGCTCTCTGTCTCTCTCTCTCTCTCTCTCTCTCTCTTAGGAGGATGCTTGTTGTGAGCCAACGTAAGTATGCAGGCCCACACACAGACCAAGATAGCCCCCCAAGCCCTCCTTCCTTCAACCAACCTCTGCTGCCCTCACACTCATGTAGACCTGGCGTTGGTAGTCGGTCTCTCGCACTTCCACTGCTATGAAGACCTGAAAAGATGAAACAAAGACAGTTGAGAAGAAATGGGTGTGCCACATCCAGGATAGTGTTTGAAGATGGATCTGCCGTGTGCTGCATCTGGAGCCACAATATGCTATGTCTGGGACACTGTTTGAAAGTTGATCCACAACGCTCTACATCCAGAGATGTGTTCTATATCAGAAGGTGGATCCACCAGTGGGACGACTGGGTCATGGGAGCCATCTGCGATGCACACATAGACACAGATATACAGAAAACAGAGCAAATGCACTGCAACTGTAGAACTTGTGGTTCGAAGTGACTAGATGCATTCGAATACTGTGCTTTACTATATCGTCTGACCAGAAAAATAGTGCACTGTTCCGTAGGTGTTGATAAATGTACTACATTTACAAGCAATTATATACAGATTACGTGGCGAGAGGTGATACCATGATCATCTGTGCAGAAGTGACGTAAAATCGATAAAATTACGAAAATTGATGGAAAATAAGTATAAACTTAGGAACAATACTCCAAATTGCAAAGAAATTGAGTACTTGCATGTCTTCAGCTTGGTGCAGGAAAATTCTTGTATATGCGAACGAGTTAGTGATAGCAAAAGGGATATGACAAATGGTTGACATGGAAGCACCAGGAACAAGAGAAACAGTTATTTTTCGTCGACAGTCATAAGATAGCTGGAATAGAATGTTTGACTGACCACCAAATGGGGAGTAATAAATTTATATATGCTGGATCACAAGCCCAGGTGTGACCCCAAAGTTATCGGCAACCACCTTATAGATTTTTATAAATTGTTCTTAGCTAAAGAGCACTGTATTATTAGCTTGGGGACTGAAATAAACAACAACAGAATGTGTTTGAACTTGTGCAAGACTTTTTAGGTGTTTTAAACCCTAACAAACAATATTTACAATGACTTCTCTGCACTCTCCGCCAACCACAACCATGCGGGCATGGTGTCAGCTAACAAATACCTTACATGACAGTTGCTGCATGGCCTTTAACAACATTCTACTCCATGTCTATTGATGTAGTACATTAAGCTGACTTCTGTCTTTGATGCTATCCTGCAAAAGAACCATCTGCCTCTTCATTGATATGGGTCTGTGTTAAAGGATGACAGAACGTAAATGGAGTGAACGGTTGAGAAGTGTAATGAGGTTTGATTTAATGGTAAACTGATGAATTCTAGAGAGAGGGACATGTTGCTGCAGGCCATTTATCACGTACTTAACCATTTTCTCTTGGGGTGCATCCTTTGTGTCCTATAATTGGGGATCGACTCTTATACAGTTACTTGTTCTGTGTGTGGGGCTATCTAATTGGAATCGTTAACAGCGGACGTCTCCGTAGCACAATCAGCAGAGGACTTCCAATTCATGTGTGATGAATCATGTCCATTGACAGAAAACATATTTAAGCCTAGAAGAATGAAGATGTATGCGAAGTACCCCATTTCTCTGTCACACCTTGGACGTCAGTTGACTCTTCAGTTTCATAGCTGGAGTGATTCTAAGTTAATGACAAATGTTTCCCCTGTTTACAGAGTTAGTGCAGGATGACAAGTAATTTCACATGTGACACACCGCTGCTATATGATTGTCTGTTTCCTTGCAAGAAGCATTTTCTCTAGCTGACGATAATTTTATAGAACTGATGCGAGTATAGTATAATTTCTGAACCTTAATCATATGTGAAGCGTGGGCGCTATACACCTCCAGAAATCTATATTGTGCATGTATCACAAAGAAACTACATTTTTCTTTGGTGTAGAAGGAAGTAGTTTTATCATCTTAGTTTTTGTAATCACAGTGACTGGGATAGGAAACTTGCAGGGTGGATATCTATCAGATGTTGGATATACAGTTTCATCAATCTTAAGTTTCGGATGGGATTATCTGGAAAACTATACATCGGGTAAAAATAGTGGGTAAGACAAGTTCGTGAGCTCAAAGGGGGACATCAAATGACACTACATGTAAGCCCTAGCACCCTCCCCCTAGGGTGGGGGGGGGGGGGGGGCAATTTTAAATCTTAAATGGAAACCCCCATTCTTTATTACGGATTCGGATTCTCCATATAAAAGTAATCAAGTTTTGTCTGAAACATTTTTTAAACCATTGACAGTTGCCGCTGAAGTCGAGAAAAATTAAAATTTGGGAAGAACTCCGATTTATTTAGAATGATCCGAGAAGGACGCATCAAATCAATACAAAATGTGCACCAATTCTTTCATTACGCCAAATTAAGATTTTTTTACAAAATGTATCCTACCCGCCACAGTTTTTGATGGAGGGAAGCGGAATGGTATTAAAATCTCGCTAGGGAACTCTTCACAGTTGAATTGCTCACCCGACTGTGGTGCTGCTGTGGCCAAAATGAGAACTATGGATCAGTTCAAATGGTTCAAACGGCTCTGAGCACTATGGGACTTAACATCTGAGGTCATCAGACCCCTAGAACTTAGAACTAGTTAAACCTAACTAACCTAAGGACATCACACATATCCATGATCGAGGCAGGATTCGAACCTCCCATCCACATAGAGAAAGATGGGCAATCATAATAGTAGACTACACACTATGATCTAAGTGATAGAAATATGTAGATGATCTGACTGCATCGATATAGGACACTGTCTGGTATACTTTGGTATATATGTTCGAGAATTAACTGTGAATGAACATACTGCACAGTCATCTATCTATTTGCAATCTAGTGTATGGCACATGCAAAGTAGTGGAGGGGTGGTGTAGTGATGATGCAGAAACTGGGAAGCATACTGCCATGTCACTGGTTGGCGTTTAATTTACGGAAAAACTGGTAAAATTGCTAAAATTGAACACGCTACCAACAGTGGTCCTTATTGTAGTACATTGTCCTCCAACTAACCAGTGTTATTTACCTTCGGTAACGATGGCCTTACTCACTGTAAAATTTTATTAGGAATATGCTATCACAGTCAGTTATATCACAATCAAGTGGGTCGATTAGGGAGGGGGAGGTTACAGGATATTCTCTTGTTTTTGCGTGGATATTTAAGAAAATTCAGTATGGCGAATGTTGGCACTGGATATATTGATAACATCTGAATTCCAATCACTCCAGTCATCCTGGACACCCTATAGTTATTGGGATTTATAAGTTCAGTTCTGATTTGCCAGCTAGAGCTGGTAGGTGCAAGCTGTAATTAATTATCATGTCTAACAGTAACCGAGAAAGACAACAGATCGCGGATCTAGGTGTGATCGCGACTAATAAATTGTATGAGAACATCAAGAGGTTTTATTGAATTATTGAGGTAGTATTCGGTCGGTGTTGTCGATCAGAACTTCGTCTGACCGAGTTGTTAAACGTGTTTAGCTGTATATCTGCTTCAGTTTATATTGTACCGCGAGAGAAAGTAGGGCACGTTAAATTAATCGATTTGAATTTATTTTCGGGCTTAGGGCTGGAGAGAACTTTGCTACGATCGTACGAGGTGCATTCAAGTTCTAAGGTCTCCGATTTTTTTTCTAATTAACTACTCACCCGAAATCGATGAAACTGGTGTTACGTCTCTACGTAATCGCCCTGCAGACGTACACGTTTTTCACAACGCTGACGCCATGATTCCATGGCAGCGGCGAAGGCTTCTTTAGGAGTCTGTTTTGACCACTGGAAAATCGCTGAGGCAATAGCAGCATGGCTGGTGAATGTGCGGCCACGGAGAGTGTCTTTCATTGTTGGAAAAAGCCAAAAGTCACTAGGAGCCAGGTCAGGTGAGTAGGGAGCATGAGGAATCACTTCAAAGTTGTTATCTATCACGAAGAAACTGTTGCGTAACGTTAGCTCGATATGTGGGTGCGTTGTCTTGGTGAAACAGCACATGCGCAGCCCTTCCCGGACGTTTTTGTTGCAGTGCAGGAAGGAATTTGTTCATCAAAACATTTTCGTAGGATGCACCTGTTACCGTAGTGCCCTTTGGAACGCAATGGGTAAGGATTACGCCCTCGCTGTCCCAGAACATGGACACCATCATTTTTTCAGTACTGGCGGTTACCCGAATTTTTTTTGTTGGCGGTGAATCTGTGTGCTTCCATTGAGCTGACTGGCGCTTTGTTTCTGGATTGGAAAATGGCATCCACGTCTCATACATTGTCACAACCGACGAAAAGAAAGTCCCATTCATGCCGTCGTTGCGCGTCAACATTGCTTGGCAACATGCCACACGAGCAGCCATGTGGTCGTCCGTCAGCATTCGTGGCACCCACCTGGATGACACTTTTCGCATTTTCAGGTCGTCATGCAGGATTGTGTGCACAGAACACACAGAAATGCCAACTCTGGAGGCGATCCGTTCAACAGTCATTCGGCGATCCCCCAAAACAATTCTCTCCTCTTTCTCGATCATGTCGTCAGACCGGCTTGTGCGAGCCCGAGGTTGTTTCGGTTTGTTGTCACACGATGTTCTGCCTTCATTAAACTGTCGCACCCACGAACGCACTTTCGACACATCCATAACTCCATCACCACATGTCTCCTTCAACTGTCGATGAATATCAATTGGTTTCCCACCACGCAAATTCAGAAAACGAATGATTGCACGCTGTTCAAGTAAGGAAAACGTCGCCATTTTAAGTATTTAAAACAGTTCTCATTCTCGCCGCTGCCGGTAAAATTCCATCTGCTGTACGGTGCTGCCGTCTCTGGGATGTATTGACAATGAACGCGGCCTCATTTTAAAACAATGTGCATGTTTCTATCTCTTTCCAGTCTGGAGAAAAAAAATCGGAGGCCTTAGAACTTGAATGCACCTCGTATATGTGGAGGAATTGGTTAACTGAAGCTGCAGTAAGTGGAAAAGTTTATTAGTATTAACATTGTGTAGGAGGAAACGGTCTAAAATGCTGTGGTAAAGTTACGCTCTAATTTCGGTGGCACTGTGGAGAAGTTGATGTTTGAATGTGTTTTCAGTCATTAGATTGGACTTGAAGTGTGATTCGTGGTATTCCTGGTGCGCACAAGACTCTATAAGTCGGCATGGTTTAAGTTGGGTGACGATGTATCCACGAACGGTCTAAGATAACTAGGCAGTTGCGGTATTTGTGTGATTCTGGACGCCCGTTCTGAGGTAATTGAGGGTTGAGCGGTTTCTGTTGGTGCTAAGGTAAGTGGCGCAAGAACTGATTTTGTGTACCATTGAGTTTAAGTCTTAATTGGTGTTTTATAAAGCCAGGAACCAGGATCGGCATGACATACGATATGTAAAAGTGGACACTGTCACTGTTGCCCTTAAATTTTGTGACACTAATCTTTAGAGACATACTTAGTGCCCCCAGCGGAACCAATTAATGTTATTCGACGACAATCAATTGCATTGGTTGGTGGAGTGACCTGTGGCAAATACAATTTAGGGACTGTTAGAGGGAATGCGACTTCCAACACCTGAAGTGGATGAGCTTTGATTGTTACATTAAAAATAGTACAAAAGTGGTGGTGGCGCATAGGATTTTTGTTTTTTCTTTTCTATGCCGATTTGTGTGTCACTCGTTCACATGAAAGATGTATGTGAGATAATAATTTGATCCTAATAAAGAAAAGTGGACCAGAATTCAGATTCTAATTTTACAGGGGAAGGGATTGAATCCCCACAGAAATATACGCAAATTGTGTATATAATAAAGAGCTACATTTATGCAAAGTAGTTTAGTTTCATGCCAGTCTTGCAAAGATAAATCAGTTACTCCAGGTCAAAGGGCTAGACTCAAAGAATCAATATCCTATTGAGATTTTATTACGATTTAAAAATCAATAATTAGAGGAAAAAGATTTAATTAGATTTCAAAAAGAAAAGGCAGGGGAACTTATTTATTCACATAATGGCTATTTCAAGGATTTAAAGAGAAATAAATAACGAAAAGGGAGAACAAGAAATAAAGTCTACAGATCATAAGAGAATTGACAGTATCGAGATAGCTATCGCTATATCGCTGGTTTGCACTGGAATTATAACTTAGTTTGCTACGTTCGGAATTATCGTAATAAGACGTGGTTTATTAAATTTAACTGTCGAAAGGTGTGCGAAATTGAGATTTGCCGTAAGTAAGTGAAACGTTGGTCAAGGTAAGTATTTATTACGTCTCTTTAGCTGATTTCGTTTTATAGTAGTGAGTGAAAGATCTTCGCATAGTAAAGCATAACAATCGTTAACGCGGATAACATAAATAACCAGCGTTAGCCATAGTTATTTCAGGTCATAAAGTTGTCGTCATTAAGAGGTCTTAATCATTTAAGCTATTAAGAATAACGGCATAGTCGGCGCAAGTTACGAGTTATAAATTACGCAGTTTTACTGAGTATTGTTGAACTATCTTCCATAGCATCCCATGTTACGGCTCACTGAACGAGCGTATTTATGTTTCAGATATCGTGCAGTGAGAACAAGATTCAGTCAAATCCTGATTACTATAACGAGACGTACCAATACTAAAGTGTGTTGACCATTCACAACTTCAACGCATTGCAATACTATTGGCAAGTTTAGTATTGGTATAGTCTGTACGATGTAATAGAGACATGCAACCTGTGTACTCTTGATTTAGTCGCATGCGTAATTTGTGCACAGTTCCTATTACATTCACACGTTTAAACATCTTGGATTAAAATTTAACGATTTATATATGTACTGGGACGAGGTGTGTCTAGTCGTGAAGGCAAGCTGTTCTCAGTATACAGATTAGAGTCACGTCTCGCCACGTCAGTTTGCACAGATCAAAGTGACATAACACAGTACACCTCCAATCGCACCGCAGTTTTTAAATTGTTATCATTAAAATTGAACCAAGGACCTCGCGCTCCGCAGTTGCTCACGCTAACGACAGGACCACGACGCTCCTCATCTCGCATTCTCCTTGATGTTGCCTATTTTACGCATGGACTACTCAGATTGTATATTTTGCTTATTTTTTCATAGTTCCACATAACTTCTTCCTGTTTTCTCGATTGATCTGTGTTCAGTTTTTCAAGGCCTATCCACTGTGCCAACTTATAACTAAATCTGAGGGGGGTGCGATGGGGAGGTTTTTGCTTTTCTAGGTATGGTCCTCTCCTTATGAGTTTTCTGCCAACTGCGGCTTCTTCATGACCTGCATACGCGTTCTCGAGGACGTGTTATGCCAACTGCAGCTCCAAGCAATTCGTCATGGCTTCAGGTTTGTCAGGGGCGACGCTAAGCAAGGTCAGTTCCTCGAGGATTTCTGAGGACTGTACTGCATTTCCGTACTCGGACAGTGCTATAAAGCTGTCGGTATAATGAAGAGTGAGCAGTGGCTTTGGTAGAGGGAAGTAGCCTTTCTCAGAAGGCCGCCACATGTGGCGTACAGTGCTGCTACGAATCGGTTTCCCGTATAGTATCGCAGTGCTGCGTGCATTGGTTTATGTAGATTCTGCTCGTGTTCGTTTCTTCCGACAGCTATACGAATTATTAATTTCTGTATTCCCTATAGAGTTGCCGCATTTTGTTGAAAATAAACACTCTTGGGTCACGCCTACGCACTGCGTCGCTACTGATTCAAAAGGCCCACTGAGGAAGGGTCGATCTCAACTTGTGGGGCAGAGAGAATGCACAGTCGCGCAATCGGTCTTGAATTTACAGATAGACGTACATTCACTACCTCCAGCCTCACTGGCTTGCTGGCCATCGTACAGAGAGCGTCCACATTCCACTTTTTCGCGACATGAGCCGTGATTAATATCCAGTAAATACAAAAAAAAAGGTACAGTTTTCTGGCTAAAGCCGTCGTCAGTAACTCATAACGACCGCCACTCTGCGGCCTTTACGATAACTTTGAATCTAACTGTTATGATTACTTATACTGACGATATGGTTGAGCAAATGAATCCGTTTGAGATACTTTCAAATTATACAGAAGTGCATACCCTAACTAGTTTGTCCCAATCTAGTGTATACCGCGGCATGTTACGATACTTCTGCTCCTACCAGAGGTTTTAAAAATAAAATAATGTTAATTAATTTCCACGATTTTACTCCGGCAGCGAACGCAATGCAGAAATATCTGTGTAATGTTTATGGCTCACCTGTTGAAAGGTTTTTCGCGAACTATCGCATTCTGTTCCTGGAAACATTTTTCATCTGAAACAGCTGCAAATATTCTTAAATAAAAATTATGTAGGATAGATGTCAAATTATGGTGATCCATATTCTTACAATCAGACAACTCTGAAGAATGTGGTGAATCGTAGGATCAGTCAGGCTTAAGCGACTCACTAAATTCTACCAAGTCCCACTGAAGAAACTGAGCACAAAGTAATAAGTCCAAATACCTTTTAAAGGATGGAGCCTAGCGTAGTTCCCAGCGCCAAGACTCTTCATAAGCGAAAGTACCGAGAGGTACTCATTGCACAGAAAATGCTAAGTCCATCCCGAAAGTTGAAGGCCTGAATTTAGAACTTCTCACAACAGATACATCAGCAATGCGATCAAACTGCCGCGAAGACCGACTCAGGTGCCTCGCACAAATGCGTCTCATACTCATACCTTCCACATTCGCGTCTAGGATTTTACACCCTTTATCCCTGCTGTGGGTCTGCAACAATCACTGTCCTGATTCACCAAACTCAAGATATTTTAAAAGTAATTGTACCATGCCCGCCCGGTTAGCAGTGCGGTCTAACGCATAGCTTCCCAGGCGGGAAGGAGCGCCTGGTCCCCTGCACGAATCCGCCCGGCAGACTTTTTTCGAGGTCCGGTGAGGTTTTTAGGCGGTTTTTCATCTGCCTCGGTGAATGTGGGCTGGTTCAGCTTATTTCGCCTCAGCTACACTATGTCGGCGATTGCTGTGCAAACAAGTTCTCGACGTAGGCGTACGCCACCATTACTACACCAAGCAAACATAGGAATTACACTCGTCTGGTGTGAAACGACCCTGGGAGGGGGGGAGGAGGGTCCACTGGGGGCCGAACCGCACAATAACCCTGAAAGAGTGGGCGGAGGGGTGAAGTGGACAGCGGTAGTCGTCGTGGGGTTGTGCACCGTTGTGGCGGGGACGGAGCCTCTCCGTCGTTTCTAGGCCCCCGGTTAACATACAACGCAATACAATTGCACCATAGCATACAAACTTAGTTTCTGAACAAACTAACACTAAACACTATATTTATATCTCAAATGTTCTACGAGTTACCGACATTTATAGCATTTGCATGAAGTACGAATTTTTGAACAGTTTTATTTATAGTTAAAATATATTTTATCTTAATTTTATGCTGGTACAAGTAAAGCACATTTTTATGGTAAGAATCCCTGTCTTACAAGTTATGGACTATAGATTGACGCAGCACATCTGGTTCTCACATAATTTATGATATTAATAATATACAGCAACTCTCATCTGATTTTGATTTTAAATTAAATGAAGCATACACGTTTATGTTTATTCTGATGGCTAGGGCTTGATACTCGTGCATGCTACTGTGTTTAACATTTTGTTAATGAAGTGGCCTCTCAAAAGTTATTAATCAGATATGGTCATGGGTGACGGTCTTCTGCCAGATAAACAAATGTTCGATTAATACCGTGAGTATGTCTGTATGTAACTCTAGCTGGAACTTGTCTTTTGATACTCCGTTCAGTGTCATATCGATTTGATCAACAGAGTTAATTAATTTCAAAGTATGGTGATTAGTGATGGCCTCTCTCTGCTAAACAAACATGGAATAATGCAGACGAATACATCCGCAGACATCTCTCAACGAGACGTATATGTTGACATGTCACCGCCCGCTGTATCAGTTTTACAAACAGTATTAACTATTTTCAAATTATAGTGCTGAAATATTATTTTCTAAACTTTAGCTTTGGAACCGCTGGTAATATTGGAGAACTTCGATATCCATTAATTTCATTTCAACCTGATTTTCAATTTGTATTTTTACCTACTCAATATTCTTACTCTTTCATGAAATATCACAACTAATGTAAACAGCATAAAGTGCCACCACACCATTTTTACAGTGTGTGTGAGGGCCTCCACTTCTCTATGCTTGGACAGCTCAAATTTTTCACAACAACTGGATTTTTTCAACCCCCTCACCAGTGACAGCATAGCTCCTAGGATGAGGTAAGGCACCCCACCTCCAGTTCGTGTACCTGTCTGCGGCGCGCGCCTAGTAAAATGTACAAATCACCACACACTACTAGCTATCATACTGCTTGCACATACTGACATGCCGCCTAGCCTCGTTACGTCACAGCGTTGTGTATGTTTCATCGTAGTATGCGCCTAATGAGGCCACTAAATTAACTGGCGGTTTATGTGATCTGTTGGCTAACTGAATAAGTGTTTTGCAAAGATCCCCACATAGTTCCGTATTGCTTTTCATACGCCAACCATTATCACCTTGCCAAGTTTCGTAAAAATTATTAAATGGCTGTTGTTAATGTTCGTAGAATTACTGTATTTTATCATTACCTTAACTTTTAAAGCATTAAACTTATTGACGTGACAATTTAGCCATTAATTGCGGTGTGAACTTTTTCTCTCCTATTGGATATTGGAGTTTTATGTAGCTTTACTGTTTCCATCAGCTTTCTTTCACACCAGCACTTTTTGGCAGCAATATTTCACAATCTTTTGCCATTCAACCAAAGCGGCCATTACCAAAATGTAGTCCAACAATCACAGTTACACGAGTTTTTCAAGCGCTTAGCGCACAAATCGCGACGGCTGATGACCTTATATTTGGACAACTCTGTTGTAATCCTCGCTGGCAATTCAGCAGCTGGTTACTTCAGGTAATCACGTCTCTAGACACGCTCCATTAATAGTGGTTGTTCTCCAAATACACGAACACCAAAATGTCAGACACTGAGGTAAGTGATTGAAAATCAACTACAATCGCTTGATAGTAGAAAGGCATCGGGACCAGATGGCATTATATATGAGATTCTAAAGAGATAATGCGAAAGACCCTGATCCCCTTCTAGTTGCAGTTTATCGTAGGTTGCTGGAACAAGGGAAGGTGAATACCGACTGGAAAAGAGCGAAGCTAGTAGAGTCTAGGGCAAATGCGAATAACTATAGGCCAGTGTTGCTGATGTCAACATGCTGTAGACTGGAACAAGTTAGATGCTCACGTATTTTGACCTACTGGGAGAACGAAAATTTCCTCCACAAAGGTCAAAATGGATTCCGCAAACAGAGACCTTTTGAATCTCAGCTTGCCCTGTTAGTTCATGAGATTCAAACTGTCATAATCTACACTCAGGCTGATACCGCGTTTTTTAACTTCAGGAAGGCGTTTCATACAGTTGCTCCACTGTCGTTTAGTGAACAAAAAATGAGATTACCGAACAGTGGACAGATTTGTGACTGCATTCAGGCCTTCCTCGCGGATGCAACTCAACACGTATCTCTTAACGGAATAAAATCGATAGACGTAAGGCTAATATCATGAGTTCATCTGCAGTCACGTTCCGTAAACCACCATATGGGACATGGCTGAGGGTACCTCCAGCCATTGTTAGACATTCCCTTTTCTGTTAAACTCACAGACGGAACAACAGAGAAAACGCTATCTACATGTTTCCGGAAGAACCTGATTTCTCCAATCTTTGCGACGTTTACTCGAGATGTATGTGGCCGGCCATAGGATGGGAGGCTGTGGCAAATCCTGGTTTTCTAAATTTTCTCAATAGCGTTTCGCGAAAAGAAAGTCTTCTTCTTTCCAGGAATTCCCATTTAAATTCACAGAGCATTTGCACAGCATCGAACCTAGTATGAAATACAGCAGCACCTCTCTCAGTTGCTTCGTTGATTTCGTCTGAACCGACTTCGAGCAGTCCTTGAATTGGGCCACACAGGTGCTCCGTGTGCTGTATCCTTTATCGATGAGCTACACTTTCCAAGAATTCCTCAATAAGCCAAAGTCGACCATTCGCGTTCCCTGCAATCGATCTTACGCTCTCGTTCGATTTCATGTCGCTTAGCAGCATACACCTAGACATTTAACTGACGTGACTGTGTCAAGCAGCACACCATTAACACTGTATTCGAAGACTATCGGAGTGTTTTTCCTACAGATCTGCGTGAACTGACAAATTTTCACGTTTAGAGCTAGGTGCTTTTCAACACTCCAAATAGAAATTATGCCGAAGCGATCTTGTATTCTCTTACAGTCATCCAGTAACGGCACTTTCCTGTACATTACAGCTTCATCAGCTTAGAGCCGGAACATTTCTGCTCATCCTCTTCGGCAGGTAGTTATATATATATAATAGGGTGTCCACTTCATTATTATTAAAGTACGGGACATTTTAAAAAGTTTATGAAAAAGCCTGTGTCAGTTAAGGGAAAAAGTGGATATGATTTAAAAATTTAATGAACATGTAAGTTTACGTTTGCATCATGAACTCCAGTGAGCCAAAATGACTTTTTACAATTATCTTGCCACACTGTCACCATACTTTTCACTTTCACGTATTTTATAAGATGTAATTTTTCGTTTGAACGCTCATGCGATGTTTCTTTGTCTTAACGTGATTCACAATGTCAGATCTTGTCAATAGCGAAGTTTGAGTTGCACAAGACACGTACTACAGTTTCTCCACTACTGTTGTACAATTGGCGTCTCCTAGCGTATATACTTGTGCAAAGTGCACTAATTAACTGTATATGACATATCTGGTAGCATAAAATACTTTAGCCAAGAGGAATAAAAAAAGCGGGACCTTTGAGAGTCCCTGAAAAAACTTTCAGGACAGTTTCTAAAAAAAACGGGACTGTCCGGAGAAAAAAAGGAATGCATGCACACTTAGTATGTAGAGAACAAGATTGGTCCTATCACATTTGCCTGGGATTCTCCCTTGTCTCTGATGAATACTCGCCGCCCTTGACAACGCACTAGAAGTTTTCGACCCACTCCCGTATCTAAGAACCTATTCTGCATGTTCGTAGACCTTCGTTAGCCGTCTGCAATGGGCACAGTGTCGAATGGCTTCCGAAAATCTATTCACATGGAATCTCCCTGTTGTCCTTCACCATCCTTAGCAGTACATCGTGCGATAAAATGGCAAGCTGAATTTCGGACAGTCGTTGTTTTCTTAATTCGTGTTGATTTACAGATAAAAACTTTTTATCTCTCAAGGAAAATTATTGTATTCGAGTTTAAAATATGCTCAAGAATTTTGCAGCAAACCGACGAATAGGATACTGTTGTGTAATTTTGGAGATTTGCTCAAAAAATGGTTCAAATGGCTCTGAGCACTATGCGACTTAACTTCTGAGGTCATCAGTCGCCTAGAACTAATTAAACCTAACTAACCTAAGGACATCACACACATCCATGCCCGAGGCAGGATTCGAACCTGCGACCGGAGCGGTCGCTCGGCTCCAGACTGTAGCGCCCAGAAACGCACGGCCACTCCGACCGGCTGGAGATTTGCTCCTTAATTTGTAATTTCTGTCAAAGCACCTCAGATACTCTAAACCAGTCTACGCCGCGAGTTTGTGTGTGGGCTAGCAGTACGTATTACTTTGGCTCGCTTACAAACAGGGCCGATTACAAGAGGGACGGCGACAAGTTTTTTTGTAAACAGCGCCAGGTATATCATTTGGCTCCGGGTGCAAGGTGGCCAACTAATACGGCCCGTAACTCTTCAAAGCGTATAAACGGAGCGCCGTCCATCGCGCGGCCCCACCCGCTGCGCCGCCTCGTATTTAATTGCGGCCGCTGCAGTTCCATTAAGGAGGGCCGCCCCCGCTACCGCCCCCGCTCCCGCCCCCGACACTATATTTGCGACCGGCGGCTGGCGGCTGGCGGCTCAGAGCGACCAGATTATTCCGAGTGCTCTGGCGGGATATATCGCTCCGCCAGCTAACGAGCCCCCACTGCCGCCCCCGGAGCCCGAGTGTTCGTGACTCGCGAGGTCCCTGACCTCGTCTAGCTGCCCTTGGTGCGCACAGACGCTGGGACCACCCTCAGCTATTACTCACTCCTACACTTGCGTCCGTGATGTATCCAAAAACGGATATGGGCCTCGCCATTTTGTATTTTGGTTCCTATAATGGCGTGCTAAGCACTGTGGCGCGGGCACTGCGATTACTACCAGGACTGCAGACTTGTGCTTGCAAAATAAACACGTCGAGGAGACAAAAGTCATGGGATAGCAAGAGGCGCACATACAGATGGCGGTAGTGTCGCTTAACAAGATACACAAGTGCAGAGAATTTGCGGAGGTGTCATTCGTACTCAGGTGATTCATGTGAGAATCTTTGCGACGCAATTACAGCCGCACGCTGGGAACTGATAGACTCTGAATGTAGAGTGGTAGTTGTAGTTACGCGCATGGGACATAGCATTTCAGAAATCGATAAGAAATTCAATATTCCGATATCCACGGTGTCAAGAGTGTGCCGAGAATATCAAATTTCAGGTATTACCTCTCACCACGGAAAACGCAGTGGCCGACGGCCGTCACCTATCGGTCGAGAGCAGCTGCGTTTGAGTAGAGTTGACAGTGCTAACAGACAATCAGTACTGTGTAAGATAAAGCAGAAATCAACGTAGGACGTACCACGAACGTATCCGTTAGAACAGTGCGGCGAAGTTTGGAGTTAATGGGCTACGGCAGCAGACGACCAACGTGAGTGCCTTGCTACCAGCGCGACATCGCCTGTAGCGCCTCTCCTGGGATTATGACGTATCGTTTGTATCCTAGACGATTGGAAAACTGTGGGATGGTCAGTTGAGTCCGTATTCAGTTGGTAAGCTGATAGAAGTGTTAAAGTATGGCACAGACTGCACGAAGCATGGACCCAATTTATCAGCAAGACACTGTGCAAGCTGGTGATAGCGCCATAATGGTGTGGGCTGTGTGTACATAGATGGACTGCGTCCTCTGATGCAACAGAACAAATGATTGATTGTAAATGTTTATATTCGTTACTTTGAGGCCATTTGGAGCCATTTGCGATGGAATTTTTATGGATGACAGTGTGCCATGTGACTGGGCCATAGTTGTTCACTACTGGTGTAAAAAAACATTCTGCACAATTCGGGCGAATGGTTTGGCTACCCGTATCGCCCGACATGAATCACATAGAACGTTTATGGGACATAATCGAGAGGTCAGTTCGAGCATAAAATCCTGCACTGGCCACACTTCCGCAGTTGTGGATGGCTCAGCATGCCTCAGTATTTCTGCAGGGGACTTCCAATGACTTGTTGAGTCCATGTCACGTCGAGCCGCTGCATCACACCGGGCAAAAGGAGTTCCAACACGACATTAGGAGATATCCCATGACTTTTGTCACCTCAGTGTAAAATTACGTAACTTAATTTTTTAAATCTTTTCGAGATGTTAGTTAAATCTTTTTGATTACCCCTCATACCTAATTCTTTCCTTTCCTATTATAAGAGCTCAACTTCTTTCCATGAGTTCTGAATGCATTCATGTTCCACTGGAAGATTCATGATACACTGAAAGATTGAGCCATGACCATATGTTTATAGCTCGGGCACGATCAGGAAACGCAGTTTACAGTTTATGTGTTGCATATGTTTCCAAATATGTGACGCCTGTGGAACCAAGCAGTTTAGAGTCCTATATCCATCGGGTATGGTGTTTAATTTCTTTGACGTTTTTAAATCAATGACGTTTGTAAATCTACTCCAAAAGCGTACACTTTTCTAAGTTTGTTGTGCTAATAATGGAATAAGCCCGAAACATGTTCACTGATACAAAAACACGAGCTGAAGTGCAGTTGTTGCTATTTACAATACGACTTCTTAAAATTTCATATTCGTTATAAGACGAGACTCTCGGGGGGAAAAATGACGTAAAGCTTCGGGGCAACATACAGTTTAACGGTCGTGTTGCAACATAATACGAGATTTTTCTGGCTACTTTACCGTTCTAACTTCTCTCCTTGACGCCAGATACATCAGATACATCAAAACACGTGACGGTGAGTGAAAATGTTAAAGCACTTAAGTGAGACTGCAGGCGACACGTGTTTCATATTTTGCAAACCCGTATATGCCGCAAGTATGCCTGACATTAGATAGTTCATTTGTGTGCCCAGATATATGGCATCTATTAAGATCTGCTGCGGAAATGCGAGTCTGTTAATAATTAAGATGAGCATTGAGGTTTTCTTCGGTACACTATTCGTTTTCATCATCGTATTTTTTCCTCAAACACTTTCATTTCTATAGCAGTGGTATCAAGGGATGTCATAGTATTCTCGCAAAAGTTAAGTGCGCTTGGGGGTTGGAAACAGTTCGGATCTTGCCGAGTTAGGTAGCGCAGTGATTAAGAACTGGACCCGCATTTGGGAGGACGGTTGTTCTTCTCCCCGCCTGGCCGTCCTGATTTAATTTGTACAATTTTATTCTACGTATGTCAGAAGGGACAGGCATTGTAAAATACGAGGCCGTGCTGAAAAAAATGCCGGATCGGCACAGATTTTCAGATGTCACTAATAGGAAGCATACCTAAACCTAATACAGCTAGTCTCAATAAATAAAATAAACGTTATTAATATTCTGTATCTTTATTCTTCCTGTCTGCATAGTTATTTGTCAACTTTTTCATCCAGGCGACGAATACATTACACCCAACGTGAGACCATTTTGTTGCTAGAGTCACCGTAGAATATTTGGCTCCGTTGACGGAGCCACAATGTCGCCTCTGCTTGCACAGTTTCATCACTATTACAGTGAAGTCATTGAAGGAGTTCTGTAAGTTTTGAAAACATGAAAATCCGATTTGTGCAAGTCGGCACTGAGGTGTCGGATTGTTGCAGGCGTCGCAGCGTTCGTGTGTTCGTCTGGCTTCGCCGTGCTCAAGGAAAGGGTGCTCCACGTGTGGTCAAACTCTTCGAATTCGTAACTCGATTACAGCACGCTGTTTCGCATACACCGACATTGTAGCGTTACACACCACCGTGTTACACGGTAAAAATCATGTGCCGTTTCGTGGCAGTGTGGCAGTCGACAGCAAATATGTAGACATCAAGAATAAAGATGTAGAATGTTAACACTGTTTCATTAAAAAAATTTTAAGGGTTTTAACATAAAAATTCAGAGAAATTGCTTTTCAGCACGCTATCGTAAATATTAAAAGCCTAGGCTGTAAACAGTACGACAATAATGTTGAATACGTAGTCCCTTTCTCTGAAGCGGGAATCCAAGTATGTTGCGAGCATTAGTGCCTGTAGCCAGTGCGGCATATGGAGGTTTGCATTGGTCAGTGAAGTGTGCACTGATAGCCGAAGTGGATAAGGCGATCTTTCCCTGGAAATCCTGGTTTGCGGCCCGGACCGGCATAGATTTTCAGGTCTCATTAACAGGCAGTATACCTCTTCCTAACACAGCTAATATCAAAGAATTCGCAATCAGCGAATTAAATTCGTAACTGTTAGTTTATGCATGTTTTTCTAAATCGCTGCAGGCAAATGTGGTTTCTTGGAAAAGGACACAGCCGATTTGCATCGCCATCCTTCCTGGATCCGCGCTTTTGCTCCGTCTCGAATGACACCGTCTTCGATGGGACGTTAAGGCTTTCTTCACAACGTACGTAGTCAGTAATTTTTATACTTTTGAGAAGATGCCGTCTGTGTCAGAATAGAGCCCTTACGCACCACTTTCACAGCTCTCAGGGTAGCTAGTAGTCCTTTTAAAGTAAAAAGGAGATATATTCTCAAAAGTACCTTCGTCTATCTTGATGACTGTTTCTGTCATTTGGTTTTATTTCATTTGCCATGCCATGTTCGCTTCATGAGTTCTCTTAAGTGGCTGAGTGTCAATAACTGCGTAAAAGCTAGCGGTATACGCACCCAGGTATAGCCCCATGTACGAGTCTTGTACGCGTAGGATGCTGCAGGTGACCCTTATACTGAGCCACTGACGACTTTATCTATTTAACTGTAACAGCAGTCCACCACATCGGCACGTAATGGGCCCTACACATTGAGGTTGTCATATCTTTACACAGGGAAAAGTGTTGGAACATTTGCTGTTTGTGTTATGTATTAATGACCTGACAGACAAGATGAGTAATAACCTTAGGCTTTTCATAGCTGAATCAATTATCTACAATGAAGTATTGTCTTATACTGCACAAAATAATATTCTCTGAGATCAGAATAAGATTTCAAATTGACGCAAAGATTCCCACCTTGGTTTAAGTGTTCAGAAATGAAAAAACTGTTCAGTTCACAAAACGAAAAGCCGTTATATCCTTTCACTACCATATCAATGAGCTACAGCTTAATTCAAACGAGTCGTAAAAATATTAGGGTGTAACAGTTTGCAGGGATCTGAAGTGGAATATTCACTCAGGTTCGGTCAAAGGAAAAGCTGCTGGCAAACATCGGTTCATTCATCCTCGAATATTTCTGAAGTGTGTACAAGACTGTCACACTGTTAGGAGGTATTTTGCACATACAAAGAAGGTCAACACCAACACGAATAGTCGCAGCTTGTTTAGTCCACGGGAGAGCGGAACTAAAACGCTCAGAAAACCTGACCTGATGTATGCTTAACAACTGATTCTACTGAAACTTCCTGGCGGATTAAAACTGTGTGCCGGACCGAGACTCTAACTCAGGACCTTTGCCTTTTGAGGGCAAGTGCTCGGTCCGGCACACAGTTTTAATCTGCCAGGAAGTGTCATATCAGCGCACACTCCGCTGCAGAGTGAAAATCTCATTCTGGAAACTGATTGTACTACTCCGTGAAAGTGAAATTTAAAATTTTCAAGAACTAAGATGTAGTGAGGTGTCTAGGAATCTCCTACAAGCCCCTACGTATTGCTTCCGTAGGAACTTCTGTACCTCACTGGAAGCTTCAGGCGCTCGATAAGGCGATTCCTGCTGCGTGGTGCTGACCGGGAAACTCCCCATCGCACCCCTCTTGGATTTAATGGTAAGAAAGCGCAGTGGACAGCCCGTCAAAAACTGAACACAGTATAAAACAGGATGAAGGTGTAATGAACTGAGAAAAAAGAAGTAAAATAGAAACAGTGGACGATGCAAAATCAAGATGTACTACATTGAGCGATTCGGAATGGACCGTGAAATTGTGGTTATGTGATGGCGGTGTTGGGCTGCAAATCGGGCGATCCGTGTTTAAATCCCCCTCATGTTATTTTTGTCTTACCAAATTTATGAATTGTCCGTCGGGTCTATCCGCTGTATTCAAATTTTTGTCTGTGTCGTGGTGTAACGTCCGTCTGCAATAACGAGGTGTAAGGAGGGAATCTGTAATGAAAGTTTATCCCGAAATCTTGTGTGTTTTCACCGGAACTCAACAATGGGATCCCATGATTACAAGACCATTAGCCCCCAGACGTACGTACCTTCTATTTGTTCTATACAGATACTTTATGCTATGACTCCTGCGTTCTGTTTCGGATGTTTGACTCTTGAATTCATTTGTTGCAGCGTTGTGCACACTCGATCATTTGTTGTTTTTATTTCTGTGAACGGTCTATGCGGCATCCCGTTTGCTCACTCTGAAAGGGTCCTGTAGCTACCTTTCATTGCCAACTCTCGTAGTGGTCAAGTCGGCAAAGAGGTTTCCGCTACTTGGGAGAAATCCACCTGCGTTAGGTTGGTGGCGGAAATGGCATTCTGGGGTTTTCCGGTCCACGCGGAGCGTGGAAGAGGCTGGAGAAGCGGGAGGCAGTCTGCCGCCGGTACGGGAAGCGTACACAGCTGTGCTCCAGTCGAAGAAGGGTGAGTTGGACTGACCGCGTGGCGCGTTGTCACATAGAGGGGGGAGCTTTTAACTTTTGGTCTCGAATTTCGTCTTATAAAGATTTACTTGCTGGGTTGCAGCAGGGAATGCAAGGCTTTTGTAGACTTTCAGTTTGATTCCCAATGCAGTCTTGACTTTGATCCGTGAGAGGAACGCGGCACAAAGGAGTTGCATAAGTTGAAGTGCCCTCGGTTCAGTGTGAATGTTTATGTGCCTACAACTGTGTGTGTATGCTTCTAATCTTTTCCGGATCTTGGTAATTTTTGTGTATATGTGAATTTTCTTTGTCTCATGTGATTAAAATTTGGCCACGGTCCATAGAAATTGTCTCCGCGGACCGAGTGGGCACGCAAGTCTGTTTGAAACAAATGCTCTGGAATAGATCGTGTTTTCACGAATCTTGCTGCAGGCTGCACTTACGCATGGTGTTCACGCCCTCTTTACTTTACTCAATATTTGATTCACGGGAAGAATGCCTGGATTATATTAATAACTACATCCCATTCTTTATCAATGACTTTACAATGAATGTTCTTTTGTGAGTTTTTCTTATTAATAAATTAAGTAATTTTCCGACTCAGTGCTACTTCTTCTTTGTCGTGTGGCTAGAGTTGGTGGCGACCCTATCTTTTATATTGATTTCAGTGTCAAGTAGCATTTTCTTATTCAAAGTGCGCGTGGCTCTTTTAGCTATCAGGATACATTCAAAGGGCGCTTCATGCTTCTTGCACATAGCGTCCTTTTATTCATGCCACTTACAACTCTATTCTTCATATTTACTTGCGGCAGTATTACATTTTTACCACGTGACTCCTATTCTCTAACTGGTGTATAGTACGGCAATTGCCAAGACTACAGAATGGGTACAGGCGCGTCAGTGACCGGACGGATTCATAATTTTGTGAAAAAACTTAGCATGAGGGAGATTTGAGCAGGGGCCTCCCGCTTTGGAGTCCAACACCGAGACCACACAACCACGACGCAGTGGCCCCTGTCGAATCGATCGATGCAGTACACCTCGAGCTTGGATCGTTCACTTTTTCTGTTTTGCTTTTTGTTTTTACAGTTCAGTACATCTTCTTCCTGTTTTCATACTCGATCTGTATTCAGTTTTTGAAGGGCTAACCACTGGGCCATATTAGCGTTAAATCTAGGGTGGGGGTTAGCGATGGGAAGTGTCCCGCGTGAGAGTGAAGTTCAAACTGGTACGGGAAACGTTCATAAGTGGTACAATACAGGCCTTGTGACGGCGATGCACATCTTCACCCAGAAAGTTCCAAGACGATAAATTTTAGAACGGATGCCAAGTTGTGGCAAGTAGTATGCCAATAATAATAGTGTGTCCAAATCGAAATCCAAATGCACAGTGTGGCACTAAACACAGAGCTACAGCAGTGCATAAACAAGTGTTTACAGAATGTGAACTGGCTTCCCGACCGCGATACGCACTTATTTCAAGCGGGCGAGAAACCAAAGGATTTGACCATCTAACGGGGGAATGGTCCAATCCGACATCTCGAAGCCTACCCTGAATTTTTTTACACGGGAAGAATGCACCGAGATAAATGCACTGACAGACTTTTAGTTGCTTAGGAGAACTCTGTAAGTATTTAAACAAGTTAAGTTACTCAGTTTCACCTTACGAAGAACCGATTATAACAGCTGTTTGTACAGCCATTCCTGTGTAGCACCCCAATGGACCAATAAGCAGACGTAGCCGTGACAAGAGGACGCAGCGCCGCGCAGCGCTAAATCCACAGTGCACATACGCTAATTTTAAGCACGTAAATCATACAAAAATGTCTCACTGAAAAACTTGCATTTCATATCCACAGCTAAACTGTTGCAAATGTAATTACTGCGCAAGTGACTGGCAGAGGAAACGAAATCAAGGCAATGTATGATATCACCTTACAACGACTTCCATCAATAAGGACTTTAATTTATTGACATTAAATCTATGTTAAACTAATGTATAGTTTGCTAACAATGAAGCTGTTCCTTCTTTATTCCATGTAGTCGTCAAAAAACTGCGAAGTGTCTATTGGCTGACGAAAACAAAAACATTTTATTTACACCAGGCATACCTGATAAACGAAAAATTAATGCGTTCAGGCACTTCACAATAATCAGCAATTTTATTTAGACATAACTGGAATGGAGTAAGAAATTGTCGTTGTCGTAGTTCTGCATATTGTACTGCTACCAGGAATACTCGATTAAATTCGTAAAATGTGGCCGCGCAAACTGACAATGTAGAAATGACTGAAGTTTAACGATACTGTTCTTCTGATAAACCTGAAATGACAAGGAGCTACGGGAAACTACATTTTCTGACAATTGTCTGAAAAATGCTTTACATTGTTGAAAATGTTTTTTTATTGAGATGCTGAATCACACTACTTGCTCAGGCTAGAACCCGAATTATATTAACAGTCTTCTTGTGGTCCTCCTAGGGACAGAGGTGTCGCCATGTGCAGGCCAATAGTCCAACGAAAGCAATGAATTATTCTCTACAAATGGTAAGAAGACGTTTCGGACGTAATATTGAAAATTATTCTCTCTCATTTCTCCAGATTTTGCTAATTCGATTACCAAACTTTTGTTAGTAAACAGCCTTTTTTTTAAATTTCTGGTCCTTATTTACCTTGATATTTCGGAAGGCAGAGATAAAGCATCAGAAACAGTAATCCACTGATACGTATCACTCTTATTCTTGTATACGAATATGTCATGGAATTCATAGACTGCACGAGTAACATTCTCTTTTTTCACTCGACACTATAAAGTCGGATTTTCACGAAACCTGACTAATTCGCTATATATGAAACTTTCTTTTAGGGCATTACGGGAAGCCGGCCGGTGTGGCCGAGCGGGTCTAGGCGCTTCAGTCTGGAACCGCGCGACCGCTACGGTTACAGGTTCGAATCCTGCCTCGGGCATGGACGTGTGTGATGCCCTTAGGTTAGTTATGTTTAAGTAGTTCTAAGTTCTAGGGGACTGATGACCTCAAATGTTAAGTCCCATAGTGCTCAGAGCCCTTTAACCCATTTGAACCACAACGAGAAGCTTTTCATGTCAGTTACGAATTTCTCTAAATTACCTATTAAAGACATCTCCTCTATGTGTTTACTTCAGGCAAAGTTCGTAATTTTCCGACTTCATTTTCCATATAATATCCTGAATCAGTTTAACCAGGTCGAAGCAGTCTGGAAATCAATAATTTTCATCTCGCTTGCGGTTCAGAGCGCCATTCTGGTAGATCTCCTCGATAATGGTGCATTGACTCTCACAAGCAGTTCTAAATCTTTGGAATAATTTTCCTTTCACACTTTTGCGAGTTTCATATTGGTACATATTTCGTACTTCGTGTAAACCTTTATTCCATTTATACAATTCATGTTCATATTTTTGCAAACGATGCCGGATTTACGCACTACTTAAGTTTTAGCTTTTCCTCCCTCCTTCGTTTAACCAAAAGAATCTACATCATTTCCTTTGTCACTTAAAGTTATTACAGTACATGTTTTCTTTAGGCTTGAAAGGTACTGTATTTCTGTTATGAATTTTAATTAGGACAGCCATCATCGTTAGAACCACAATTCAGGGAATTGTCAGCGTTATTTCCTGTTCCTTCTAATATTTCCAAAGTTTCTAGTAAAACGTCGATATCATGAATGTCCAAGAAATTAACTAATAAAGAACACGTATGTAGGTCTTCAAGAGATGTTGGTGATTTCGATTGGATAACACTTTCGTCATATTGTATGTATGCAAGGTTGAAAACTTTAATTAGATTCCACATTACTGTGAAACTCTGGAACACGCACAAAGACAGATGTTATTAGGAGGCATATGCCAAGAAATCACAAAAAAATTAATTCCGTTTTATATCCTTTATCTGCACTTAGCGAAGCCACAAAGGCTACTGGATAACACCGATGGCTCTTCTGGATCAACGATTGGAAGCTCCGTAGTAATTTATACATTCACTATTTAATTAATTTATACGCAGGGTGACGAAATTCTGTCAAGTCCTAGGTCTGTTACGATTAAAATTTAAGTTGATGCCGTACTGTTGCGGAGGTACATTGATTCCTCTCTCGTTTGGAGAAACGGCGCTCAGAGAGGAGTCCCGAGTGCTGGAAGACCCTGCCGTCCCGTGTGACCGAGGCTGCGGAAATGGTTCCACCTCCATTACCTGCCGTGTTCGCTTCCGGAACCTATGTGCTAGTTGCAGATACACCCTATATACTAACAGCGAACGCCGACTATTTGTAAGAGTACGGAGAGTTGCTCTTCTTCGATAACTTCACTTCACAGATAGTGGCAGAGCGAAAATTACCGCCATTTGATACGCAAGCGTTGTCTCCCATCACCTTGAACGCAGCCTTGTACTGAGACCGTCCAGTATAGCCATTATGATTCGCGATAGGAAGTTTACGGCGACCATATTGGTTGCCGCAGTGCAGCACACCGTTGCACCGCGATTATCTGGCATCGCGATTGCACCGTATTCGCGATACGGAACTCCTTTGATCCCTTCTTGATCTCGAGTGAACATTTCTCGCTTTCTTTAGGGACTGCGCGTATTCTCGTTTAGTGTTCGTTGCGTTTCTTGTACTTCATATTCCATCCTTGTCTTACATCACGGTGGCTGCTAGCCAAGTCCCTCAGAATTGTGAGTGTATGCTATAAAATATTGTGACAGGACTACCTCGCGTTGGTGTCTTTTTTTTTTTTTTCTTTTTTTGCGGTATATTCAAAGTTAACGTATTCCCTTTTTCTTCAGCTAAACTGCCAATTAGGCGACGTAACACCTGTAAAGAGAAGAAGGCCGACACCTTTACGGTCCAGATACGGAAGATTAACAGATGAGTATAATTCCTGTTTGATAGGTAAACAGCGATAGGCAGTACATTCCTCCACTCAAGCCACAGGCAGTTACACAACGAAATGTGGATACTTGTTGGAGAATGAAGTCAGTCACACAAATTTTGATCTCCCGTGGAATTCCCTATGAAGGCCGTGCTATATATTAAACACAGAACCGGTTCGAGGACCATATTCCACACAAGCGAATGTTAGTTATTTGGCGCCCCTTCCCCTCGTACTTTTTCCTCGTACACTTTCATTTGAGTCTGTGTTTGCTACTAATTTGGATACCCACAGCATGCAAATTTTGTACTTACGTGCCAATGGCATCCGGCTAACTTGGTGCCCCAAGCGGCTTAAACGAGCCCTTATTAAACACATTAGTTTCTGCTAATGGACGTCAAAAAATTACTGTGTTTGTAATTTCGAATTTTCTGATTTTCAAGGAAAATATACGTGAAATCCATTCGTAATTTATATCAATAACTGCTATGTTTGATAATTACGTAAAGACTGTGGACCCATCCTACGCCAAACAATGAGATTTAGTGTTCGTTCGTAACGGTGGTGCAGTACTTTGCCGACAGAAGCTCAGGATAAGACCGGACGCTTATGCCACAGCCTGTAGGTGAGGCTAAAAGCCGAACAAGTACGGGTCTTCACATCGATCGGAGAGTATTGTTCCGTTAAGTCTGACGGAAATGAAGAGAGACGCAGCCAAGTCGCAAACACCCGGAGAACTTAAGAAAAATTTGTTTTCACCGTGACCTTATTCGTCACTTCTCAGTACAATTCTATACATTCTGCCTCATAATGTCGGTCGACTCCATGTCAAACCAGTTTCTCAATCCAACTGAATTCACTAAATTTTATCGCCCAGCTTGGGGTGATTTGCATCTTAATTTGCATAGAGCTTTTAATTCATTACCTCTCGGCGTCCAGCGTAGAGCGACCTCACCTCATTTGCAATTATTCAGAACAATTTCAGTTTACTTCATTTTACCTCCCACCGTGTGGGCATTAGCAATTCACTTAATTAATTTGTTTCACTGCACTGTATAAAGTTTATTCACCACATATCGTATGCAATAGAATGTTCATTTTAGGGTAAAGTAGTTTGATAGTCGGTAAAAACATCTTTTGTCATTAAACAGTTTTACGCGAAGTCAAAGCCATTGTCTATAAACATGTTGAAGAAAATTAGGAAGGCCTCTGTTAATTGAGACCTCATTGTAAATATTATGGTATTGAAAGCAACTAAGAATGACTGTGCCGAAACACATGTTTCTCATTGTCAACAGTCAACTTCAGCAGGATTTACTAAGTCCGGGAAATAAGAGTGAAATACGCAGTACGCAACTTTTGGAGCAGTAAGCACATTTGTCAAAGAGGAAGTTAAAGCTGCCGCGCGGGGTGGCCGCGCGGTCTACGGCGTCTTGTCACGGTTCGCGCGGCTCCTCCCGTCGGAGGTCCGAGCCCTTCCTCGGGCATGGGTGTATTTGACGTCCTTAGCGTAAGTTAGATTAAGTAGTGTGTAAGCTCAGGGGCCGATAAAACCTTACAAAAAAAATTAAAGCTTACTTGCATCTACATCCTTATTTACATACAGCAAACTGTGTGAAATGCATGGCAGAGGGTAGTTCCCATTACCGTGTATTGAGCTTCCCTCCCCTTTCCATTCATGTATGGAACTTGGGAAGAATGGTTGCTAAGACGCCTCTGTGCACACCGTAATCCCTACGGGTATTGCTAGATTCCTTATTTAATACCATTTCTTAAAACTTCGGATGTTGGTTTTAGGGTATTTCTGCATCTTTTTCAGTATACACACAGAGTAGGTTTCAGGGCCGGTTTTTACTTCAGTTACCGTTTCACCTCTCAAGATACCTCCCACAGTCGGAAACGAAACGTCGACTAGATGTTACTGCAGTTCAGTTCGGGTAGGCATAAGCTGGGGGCATGTACGGCTGGTGTTAATTTCGGTATTATTCCTCATACCGAAATTGTTTGCCGGCAACTCAACGGCAGGTTCAAAATTCAAATGGCTCTGAGCACTATGGGACTTAACATCTGTGGTCATCAGTCCCCTAGAACTTAGAACTACCTAAACCTAACTAACCTAAGGACATCACACACATCCATGCCCGAGGCAAGATTCGAACCGGCGACCGCGGTTCCAGACTGAAGCGCCTAGAACCGCACGGCCACACCGGCCGGCTCAACGGCAGGGAATAATTTTCAATATTGACCTCGGAAACTTAAAGTTAACTAGGTAGGTATATCGTAATTAACCTCCACGGGTAACAACCGTTCTTGTAACTCGGAGCTTGCTCCATACAAGGTTGACTACATTTGAATGTCAAACGTGGAAGTAAATCTATTCAGGAAAAATCCACGCTTGGCAATGTTAAGGAAGACTGCACTCGAATAAGATGGGCAGTCGCTTGAAAGATAATGTAGGAGAGACGGAGCATCTGAAAATAACCCAAGGCTGACAGAAGTTCAAAATTTAGGGTCAAGACAGGGCAGACCAATTACGGTACACAGCAACACACAACATAAATTCCATCATACAACTAGGAAAACTCAAAATATTGACAGACGAAACGGATCGTAAAAGAATTATTTAACTGGACTTCAAGAAATGAGACACACTGATCAGGAACCAATAGAATAGCAAAGTTGTAGAATTTGTAAGGGAATACGAGGAATAAGAGTAAAGAAACAACGTCCACAGTTCTGGCTCTGAGCACTATGGGACTCAACATCTTAGGTCATAAGTTCCCTAGAACTTAGAACAACTTAAACCTAACTAACCTAAGGACATCACACACACCCATGCCCGAGGCAGGATTCGAACCTGCGACCGTAGCAGTCCCGCGGTTCCGGACTGCAGCGCCAGAACCGCTAGACCACCGCGGCCGGCTCCACAGTTCTGAAAGGGATTTATGGTCTGTTGCACAATAACTGAATCCGCAATAGAAGTTAAATCACAATATCCCAGGCTAACAACACTAACCATAAAAGCTGAAATAATATACGCAATAATAATTGCTCGTACCCTAACAAATGACAAAAAAATAAGGAAGAAGACAGGGAAGACAAGGGTGAGTTTTGAGAGGTTTGAAGTCAGATGCCGGCCATTGTGGCCGAGTGGTTCTAGGCGCTTCAGTCTGGAACCGCGCTGCCGCTACGGTCGCAGGTTCGAATCCTGCCTCGGGCATGGCTGTATGTGATGTCCTTATGTTAGTTAGGTTTAAGTAGTTCTAAGTTATAGGGGACTGATGACCTCAGATGTTAAGTCCCATAGTGCTCAGAGCCGTTTTTTTGAAATCAGATGACAACAAACCATAAATAAAAATTACACGAAAATTTAAATGATGATTTTAGTGCCTAAATAGGAAGGGAAAAGAAGTGTAGAGACGTAATACGGAAATGGCCAGAACAAAGAAGAACAAACAGGAATGACATGAGACTGGTAGAATTCTGCAGGGACAATGACATGATCACAAAATCAACATACTTCAAGACAAAACCAAATAAGCTCAAGACTTGGAAACATCCAGACTGGAAAAGAGGAGAAAGGCAAATATATCATGTCTGTATGGATAAAAATTACCACAGGGAAGTGTCCAACGTGGAATTTATGAGAGAGACAAATACAGGATCAGATCATTAAATGATAAAAATAAAAATTAAATTAACCACACTGACAAACAAAAATCCCACCCCAGAAACAAGAGAACCTACGATTCTTATAAATTGTTAAGTAACAAAGAATACGATGAACAAACAAGGAATCTGAAAATGAGACATGGTTTTGAGGAAACAATACGCCAACTGAAACAAGTAGCTGAATAAGCAGCCCAAATAAATCCAAGGAAAAAATGCCAATGGTGGAACGACGAGAGTGGTAAACCAGTGGTAACCATAAAACAGAATAATCACGCTTGGAACTCACACAACAAAGAAAGATAACCCAAAAATTATAACAAGGGTTAAACGACAATATATATAATGATAGGAAAAATAGTGAGAAAATAAACTCAAGGCATTACTACAAAATATTTAGCAAACAACCAGAAGATATGACCCTCCAACATTAATAAAGGATAAAAATAATATGATGCCCCAGAGCAATGGAAAAAGTACAGGAATTTTAGCAGAAACATTTAAGGATTACTAAATTGAGAATATCCCCGAGAACTATTCCAAATAAACACAGACACCTCTATTAAAACACCAGAAGAAAATATAAACCCGACAGTAGTCAATAAAGTCTAAAAAGCTCAGAAAAAAAACAACTGCAAAGAAAGTGGAGAAAATCAGACATTTGTGAAACTCTGAAAATATTCAGCAGAACAACTCAAGGTATCATTACACCAATGCACAGTGAAAATCTGGAACAAAGAAGATCTACCAGAACATTGGACTACATCTATAATGCATCCGTTCCACAAACAAGGAGATAAATAAAATTCAGGCAACTATAGAGGAATTTCTCTATTGGATGTTACATTTATAGTCATACCAAGAATTCTAACCAATCTTTGTAATGACCAACTTGAATTATGAGAATATCAAGAAGGCTTTAGACGTGGAGAAGCTGCCCAGGACATATAATCACTATGAAATTGGAAATCGATCACTTCAAAATAATATAAAAATAAAAGGAAGTAAAGAAGGAAGACTGGCTTTAACGTCGACATCGAGGTCATTACATAGGATTTTTTATGACGCCCTGAGGGTTGAACTGGGTCTCCGACAGGATCTTCCCTCTATTTTAACTGATAACGAGGAGAGAATTGCTCGTGTCTTAAGATTGTGTGTAGTGTCTGGAATTCTTCCCAAAGTACTGGGTGTGAGATCTTAATGTGTCACAAGGTGGCTGGTCCACGTATTATTTCTAAGTCATCATCCAGCCACGGTTATCTGTACTCTTTTTAACAGCATCTTTACAGGTATTTACCCATGATTTATTTAGTTATTCTGCTGTGTGTCGCTGGGGTTTTATAAGTGCTTTTCTGAAGTTCACCTTCTTGGGGTTGCTTTACGATTCATGTGGTGGTATCAAACGTAGTTTTCCAGTTTATTGATCTTCTTCCGTAGATTTTCACAATCTTCTTCGGTATAACATTAATGCAAGGGCGCTGATGACCTTGCTGTTTAGCGCCTTCCGCCATAAATCGTCATTATCATCATCATCATCATCATCATCATCGGATTGTGTCAAGGATGGGAAAGGATATCGGTAATGCCCTTTCAAAGGATCCATCCCGGCATTTGCCTTGAGCGATTTAGGGAAATCACGGAAAACCTAAATCTGGACGGCTGGGTGCGGGTCTGAAACCCTCGTCGTCCTGAATGCGAGTTCATTGTGCTGACCACTGCGCCACCTCGCTCGGCAAGACAAAGAAAAAAAAGAAAAACAACTCATAACCATTGTGGACTTCGAATGCTTAGGATTACATCCATAGATCTTCAGTGATGAAGATACTAAGGAATTAATGAAAATGATAAACTTAGCTCTAACAAACACCAAATCTAAAGTAAAGATCAGAGTATCTGAGCCATTTACGATCAAAATAACGTTAAGACAGGGAGAAGGAATACCGCCATTACTTTTCAACTGTGCTGTGGAGTAAGTGATGAGAGAACGGTATAAGGAAAATTCTATAAACGTAAGACTGAAACCAAGAAAAATCAATGATACTAATGTTACTTGGGATTCGCGAATAACTCAGTGTAGTTGCTAATAACATTCAAGAAGCCAGAAATCAAATACCAAACCCACAAAATATTGCACAAAAAATAGGACGCCCGATATCATTCCAAAAGATTGAGATAAAGGTAGCAGACCCACTACTAATGAACCGCATAATATTAAATAATAGGAAAGTAAAAATAGTGAAACAGTTTAAAAACCTAGGAGAAATAATAACACACGAGGATCGTTCAATAAGTAATGCCCCACTTTTTTTTATCAGAACGTATTTGTTGTTAAGAGTCAGAATTTGGTGACAATATACATCAACATGTCTTCTCCATGTCCTATTTTTCCACGTTGTCTCCATCACGTTCTATGTTTGTACGCCAACGTTGTGGAAAAGCACGTACTCACTGCTGGTAAAAGCTCTTGCCCTGTAGGCGTAGGCATGTTTTCACTGCATGACGGACACTCTCGCCATCTTCAAAGTGTGTTCCTCGTAGGGAACCTTTAAGCGGCCCAAAGAGATGGAAGTCTGAAAATGCCAGGTCTGGGCTGTAGGGCGGATGAGGCAATGATGTCCAACCCAATTTGGCGAAGTGTTCCCAGGTTCTCACATTTGTGTGTGGCGTGCATTACCGTGTTGGAGCAAGACTTCTGCTGGATTCTTGTCCGATCGAACACATCGGAAACGGTTCTTGAATTTATTCAGAGTCTTCATTTATGGCTCTGAAATGATGGTTGACTCTCTTGGCATCACATCCACGAGAATGACGGCATCACAATCCCAGAAAACTGTTACCATGACTTTTCTGGCAGACGGGATTGTCTCGAGTTTCTTCTTTTGTGGTGAATGAAGATGATGCCACTCAATGGACTGCCTTTTTATTTCCGGCCAAAGTAGTGCACCCAGCTTTCGTTCCCCATAACGCTTCAACAATTGAGATGAAATGGCCTCTCTTTGAGCATTCTTGGAATCCATCGTGGGCACCTCTTTGAATATCCGAGAGTTTCGATCATTGTAGACACACTTCCAATGCTGACCGACAAGTGTAGAGCCAATTGTCGAGTTGCCATGCGGTCGGCACGAATAATGGCATCCTCACGATCCAGCATGTCTGGAGCAGTGGCTGTGACAGGACGTCCTGAGCGTGGCTGATCATGAGACTCTGTTTTTGCATTTCCTGAGGCTGTAACTTTCTTTGCTCATCGCCCAACTGTACTCCTATCAATTGCATCAATTGCAGCATCGCCATACACTGCACACAAACGTTTATGGATGTTCACCATGGTTTCCTTTCTGCACACAAGAATTCAGTAACAGCACACTGCTTGTCACGTGAGCCGTATGTAGACGGCATTTTGACTCTGTACTACGGTTCTGCCGTCTGCCAGAACTGTTCGGAACTTCCCCGGCGCACAGAACAAACATCATATGTGAGGCACCAGCAAGGACGTCTGTATATGTATATTAATGGCTTTTAAAAATTTTTGCCGCGTATTACTTATTGAACGACCCTCGTACAAATTGGACGAGAAACATGCATGGCAAGAAAGAACTAACGAAATGATAAAATCTCAAAAATTAACGTGGTCTAGATACAATAAAAATGTCTATCAATCAAAACTAAATTAAAACATTACAAGACGTTGGTTAACCCTGAGGTGACATACGGAAGTGAAACTCTTTTCAAAGCCACTCAAAAAGCGGAATTGATAAAATCCTAAAGGTAGAGAGAAGAATGGCTAGAACAAGCATAAATAAGAAATATCAAAAAGATGGAAAATGGTGGATAGTGCCAAATGAAGTGGTGTGCAATGAACAGGTGCCCATTACAGGCAGTGGACTCGCATTCGGGAGGACGATGGTTCAATCCCGCGTCCGGCCATCCTGATTTAGGTTTTCCGTGATTTCCCTAAATCATTCCAGGCAAATGCCGGGATGGTTCCTCTGAAAGGGCACGGCCGACTTCCTTCCCTAATCCGATGAGACCGATGACCACGCTGTCTGGTCTCCTTCCCCAAACAACCAACCAACCAACCCATTACAGGTAGTATATGGCAAAAAGGACGTCGTCTTTTGGTCACATGAGTACACCAGAAACAAGATTACCAAGAAAAATTATAAACTTTCGAACAAACAGCAATAAGTAGCATGGATAAAGGAAATCAGGGATGATATGAAAGAGCTAGAACTAACTGAACGATTTGCAAAACAACGCAGAATTTAAAGAAACTGAAAACATGAAAATAAGATTCAAACCGGAAATAAACAAATAATAAAAAGGGTTTTTGCCGATGAAGAACGACAAAAAAAGATCAGAACAAATGAAAAAGATATTGGACGGTTCGGAAACAAACTCTACTGAAGCAGATGTCTAACGAGCGAAGCAGAAGAAAAAGAAAATATCCGCATGATCTGTCAGATGTTGGAAAACATTAGTATTTTCTGCCAAGTCATTAATAAACGACATGAATAGCATTTCTCTTGGGCACACTTGCAGTAACTTCTACGTCTGTTGACGACGCTCCATCCAAGACAACAAGCTTCGTTATCCTCACAAAGAAATCCTCAATTCACTCACAAATTTCGTTAGTACATTTTGCTTTGATAGGACTCAAATGCTTTTCGGAAGCCAGTGTACAAGAAATTTTGCATCTACGTGATTGCCTTGATCCATGACTTCCTTGACGTCACGTGAGACAAGTGTGAGTTGTGTTTTGGACTACAAATGCTTGCGGAATGCATGTAGCATGGCATGAAATAGGTCATTCTGTTCAAGATAGCTCTTTAAGACAGGAAGGACAAAGGATTAGTCAAATGTTTTTTATTCCAGTCTTTGATCACAATTTCAATTCTTTAGACGATGACCGGTTTCAGTCCGTAATGACCATCCTCAGTTGCAATAATGACTGTGTGGACGATGTGGCCTATTTTACACGTTATTTTAGATCTATGTGACGATACTGTGCTGATTATATTTATATGTTTTGACGATGCCGTTATGGCCTTATCACTTTAGGACATGGTGTAAAAAAGATCTGAGGATGGTCATTACGGACTAAAACCGGTCAACGTCTAAAGAATTGATATTGTGATCAAAGACTGGAATAAAAAACATTTGACAGTATTGGATCACTGTTTGTGTACGCGACCACGTCGCAGTTGGTGAAACAAAGGATCAGATAGTATTACTGTGAGTATTGTCATTGATATTTCTAACCTTGCTGACTTGATTATTTTGCACGAAAGTATTTTAAGAAGGAAAATCTACACTAAAATAAATTAGGGAAGTAGTTACCTTATGCTACTCTCATGTGTCATACATTCGCTGGTAGTGTGAAATAAGTGTTTGCGCAGGTATGTGCTTCGCGGTCCTGCTGGCTCCGGCGACAGAAATGGGATGTTGGCAAACCTGTGCGGGCACGAAGGTCAACCGGCGGGCGGCGCGTCGCAGCAAGAGGCTCAGATTCTGGTGCACTGGGTCACAGGCGGCAGGCCGCTCTAAAGGCGCACGCAGGGCCAGACCACAAAAGCAACGAAAATGAAAGCGACGAGCAGAGCAGCGAGGCTGCAGGCGGCCTCACTGCCGCGTCGCGCCACGGCCGTTCTGCCAACACCCTCGCCACCAGGCTCTTCCCGCTGCTTTGTGGTCCCAGGATGCGCGGCATTTCCGGGCAGCTGAAAACCCACACAAAATCACCGTCAGCTTGGCATCAACTGGTTTTGAAAGTGATACTGAGAATTCACAACTCCATTTCCTGGTGGCAGACGCTTGGGGCATCGAGTACGTGGTTGCATCCTCCAGTGTTTGGGTATGATGAACCAAATCATTATGACCACCGCTCATCGCGATACTGAATGCCCCCTGGTACCATTGCGGGCACGTGCCATAATCAGGAAACTATATATAAACGTATCAGAGACGATTGGGACATCATTATAGGGACGATACGAGCCGCAGATGAAGAAATCCATGGACAAAATTGGGTTTGACAAATATTCGTTTGTTATTTATTGGTTCAAATGGTTCAAAAGGCTCTGAGCACTATGGGATTTTTCTGAGGTCATCAGTTCCCTAGAACTTAGAACTACTTAAACCTAACTAACGTAAGGACATCACACACATCCATGCCCGAGGCAGGATTCGAACCTGCAACCGTAAGAATCGCGCGGTTCCGGACTGAAGGGTGTTATTTATTATTTAATTATTGCCTATCTCCTGAGGACGAGCATCTCGGAAACAGCGATGCTGGTAGCCTGTTCGCGTGCTACTGTCGTGAGCATCTAAGTAAAGTGGTTGCAAGACGCTGAACTCAGGAGTATTTGAGAAGGTGTTGGACGTCCGCTACTCATCACAGTAAGGGGAGATCGGAGAATTGTCCGGGATAGACGGGGGAGGATAGACGGCAATCTGTGGCAGATCTGACGACGGAACATAGCGCTGGTGCAGGCGCAGGCGTTTCGAAGTACACCGGTCAGTACACATTGTAGAACCTGGTTGTCCCAAACTGTTCCCATGTTGAGCCAACGACATCGTCATTTCCGATTGCAGTAGTCATGGGATCATCGAGACTGGACTGTATTCAGTAGAAACGTGTCACCTTCTTGGATGAATCAGGTTTTTGTCACGCAAGGTTGCGGGTCATGTCCAGGCGAAGGGCTGTTCGAAACATGTACTACAGTACTGACGCAGGGCGGTGGGAACAATATTATGCTTCAGGGGACATTCACCTGGACTTCCATGGGACCTATGGTAGTAGTCAAAGGTACCATGGCAGATGTTAACTATATTGCAGACCACTGACATCCTTTACTGCTTGATGTCTTCCCAAACGACGATGAGCATAACTGTCTGTGTCAAATGGTTCAAATGGCTCTGAGCACTATGGGACTTACCATCTATGGTCATCAGTCCCCTAGACTTAGAACAACTTAAACCCAACTAACCTAAGGACATCACACAACACCCAGTCATCACGTGTCTGTGTCACAAGGACAAAATAGTACTAAAGTGACCCGAGGATCATAACAGTGCACTCACGTCCAAATCGGCCGATCTAAACGCAGCATGAGAAATCTGGGACACAATCGGATGTTAGCTGCGCGCCCACAAACCAGCAGCTCGTAATTGAGGGAACAGTGTGACCTGTGGATGGACGTCTGGTGCCACATACCTTCGGAAAACTACTAAGAACTTGTCGGATCCATGCCATCCACAACTCGTCCTGTACTGCGTTTCACATATGGAACAGCGCTCTATTAAGCAGGTCATAATATTTTGGCTCATCAGTGTGAATAAGTTTCAGCGAAATGGTGAAGAGAGTCTCTTCGTCTACATCTACATCTACACTCCATAAACCACTTTTTGGTCGGTGTTAAAGATATTTCTTGTACCAGACTATTCTCTGCCCTTCCCCGGTCTATTCGCGAATGGCGCATGGGAAGAATGATTGTCTGTACGTGAGTGGTCACCGTGGCTGAATCGCATTTTAGGGGTGTGGGTTCGATTCCTGACGACTTTTCTATCAGTCCGATCAGGTAGCGTCCAATACTGATGAGAAATGTACAAGAATTAGTCATCAATGAAGAGTCCTGCTTCAGACTGACCAGCACCGAGTATAGGAACCAATCCTAGTTAAATAAGAAAAGGAAGATTCAGTTAATAAATGTTTAATTCGTGAAAAAGTAAAGTGCAAAAGGCGCAACATGGAATACTAACAATTATACAGTTATAAATCCTACTATCTACTATTAAAAACCATTCAAAAACCAGTATTGCACAAAATATTTTTTATTCAAGACAATAAGTTTCAAAAGTCTTAGCTGTCATCTTCTGGTATTAAACATTTTTTTGCAGTGAAACATGTTCATTTTACACTGAACCTCATGAATGCACCTGACATCTTGTGTATTTGGTTGCGGGACGGCTCTCACAGTCAGCCGCTTCGTTGCTACGGCCAGCGAAAACTTTAATTTTCCTAGCGCATACAATTTTATTGTTAGGGAGAAGCTAGCCAGCATAAACCCTTTCCATTAATGCTAACCATCATTCTCTCTTGATATAAAATATCTGTATTAATAAATATAATTTATGACTTTTAATTGATAATTCCAACATGTAAGGTGACCAAAATACCGGCGCCTTGCAGGCCAAACCTTTTCCTATCACAGACGCACGACGGTCGTTCCGAGAAAGTGGCATACACTCATTGTGTTGAGTTCTGTAACTCGCTTGCCACACCAAGTGCCATCTAGCAGCATTTTGCGAAGTAGACAGGTCAGTCTATCCAGTATAGTACGCTCCTTGTCGGGAAATCCTGTAACTTTGTGTGTGCGGAACTGGACTTTCTACGTCCTTTGTTCACGCATTAGCGGCGAGCATCCGTTTAGAGGGGATGCCTCAGGTAGCCTGGAGACACTCCGGCGAGCAGACGTGCGTCTCGACCAGGGAAGGGCCGCAGTCTGCGGCCAACTTTCAATGTGTTTTTGAATATCAATTTGTGCATTTTTAAGGTAGTACAGAACAAAGTAGTTTCACGTAAAAATTTTGTTACCTCTCGCGACTGGGGAATGGAAATGAGGGGAGGTCAGTGAGTCCTCTCGTACTACACACTCCGAAGTTAAATACACTCCTGGAAATGGAAAAAAGAACACATTGACACCGGTGTGTCAGACCCACTATACTTGCTCCGGACACTGCGAGAGGGCTGTACAAGCAATGATCACACGCACGGCACAGCGGACACACCAGGAACCGCGGTATTGGCCGTCGAATGGCGCTAGCTGCGCAGCATTTGTGCACCGCCGCCGTCAGTGTCAGCCAGTTTGCCGTGGCATACGGTGCTCCATCGCAGTCTTTAACACTGGTAGCATGCCGCGACAGCGTGGACGTGAACCGTATGTGCAGTTGACGGACTTTGAGCGAGGGCGTATAGTGGGCATGCGGGAGGCCGGGTGGACGTACCGCCGAATTGCTCAACACGTGGGGTGTGAGGTCTCCACAGTACATCGATGTTGTCGCCAGTGGTCGGCGGAAGGTGCACGTGCCCGTCGACCTGGGACCGGACCGCAGCGACGCACGGATGCACGCCAAGACCGTAGGACCCTACGCAGTGCCGTAGGGGACCGCACCGCCACTTCCCAGCAAATTAGGGACACTGTTGCTCCTGGGGTATCGGCGAGGACCATTCGCAACCGTCTCCATGAAGCTGGGCTACGGTCCCGCACACCGCCAGGCCGTCTTCCGCTCACGCCCCAACATCGTGCAGCCCGCCTCCAGTGGTGTCGCGACAGGCGTGAATGGAGGGACGAATGGAGACGTGTCGTCTTCAGCGATGAGAGTCGCTTCTGCCTTGGTGCCAATGATGGTCGTATGCGTGTTTGGCGCCGTGCAGGTGAGCGCCACAATCAGGACTGCATACGACCGAGGCACAAAGGGCCAACACCCGGCATCATGGTGTGGGGAGCGATCTCCTACACTGGCCGTACACCACTGGTGATCGTCGAGGGGACAGTGAATAGTGCACGGTACATCCAAACCGTCATCGAACCCATCGTTCTACCATTCCTAGACCGGCAAGGGAACTTGCTGTTCCAACAGGACAATGCACGTCCGCATGTATCCCGTGCCACCCAACGTGCTCTAGAAGGTGTAAGTCAACTACCCTGGCCAGCAAGATCTCCGGATCTGTCCCCCATTGAGCATGTTTGGGACTGGATGAAGCGTCGTCTCACGCGGTCTGCACGTCCAGCACGAACGCTGGTCCAACTGAGGCGCCAGGTGGAAATGGCATGGCAAGCCGTTCCACAGGACTACATCCAGCATCTCTACGATCGTCTCCATGGGAGAATAGCAGCATGCATTGCTGCGAAAGGTGGATATACACTGTACTAGTGCCGACATTGTGCATGCTCTGTTGCCTGTGTCTATGTGCTTGTGGTTCTGTCAATGTGATCATGTGATGTATCTGACCCCAGGAATGTGTCAATAAAGTTTCCCCTTCCTGGGACAATGAATTCACGGTGTTCTTATTTCAATTTCCAGGATTGTATATCAGTGCTGGACCAGAGACCTGCTAGCACACATTGCAAGGCTAGCCACTGGATTCGAAAGTGTGGGAGATTCCATCGTAGCTTCAAGGCTATTGTTTGGCAAGATACATGATAAAGCAATGAGGAATGATAGATGTTATCTTCACAGAACGTATAATAAGTAATTATTGTATCATGGATGATACGTGCACTCCGAGTGCATAGCTCCTGTATCGTTTGCCAGAGGGTTTGTGTGTATTGTGTATTGAACTGGGGAGCTAGAAACGATGGAGAGGCTTCGTTCCGCCGTAGCCTTCAGTGGTTCACAACCCCACAACAAGCCACAGCACTCCACCCACCCCACTGCCGCCCCACACTGAACCCAGGGTTATTGTGCGGTTCAGCCCTCAGTGGACACTCCGGGAACGTCTCACTCCAAATGTTTGCGTGGTAGAGTAATTGTGGTGTACACATACGTGGAGACAGTGTTTGCGCAGCAATTTCTGACAACTGTGGCGGAATAAGGAGAACCAGCCCGCATTCGCATAGGCAGATTGAAAACCACTTTAAAAACCATCCACAGGCTGGCCAGCACACTGGACCTCGACACGAAGCCGCCGGGAGGATTCGTGCCGGGGACAGGCACGGCTTCCCGCTCGGGAAGCAGCGCGTTAGACCCCGCGGCTAGCCGGGCGGGCTGCCAGAGGGTTTACTTTGCAGGTATACTTCTGGCAGAAGCTGCTTTGGTTTGGCTGGGGTCGCATGCGTGAACCACCAGGAAGTTGGAAGAGAGTCTGCAGAGGGAGTTAGTGGACAGCCAGATTGCGACCGACACAGGGCAATGCTTGCTGTCAGTGGAATGGCCGTGTGTGTGAAGGAGCAGTGAGCCTTGGCGGCGCGTCGCGGGGGAGGATGCGCTCAGGCGTGAGTGATGACTTTCGAACAGCCAGTGGCTGTTGCAACACCTCACAGGAGCTACACGTTGTATGGAAAAACTGGATTTCCGCGGGGCAGTGTGTGTCGTCTCATTGAGTTGCTTGCAGATCTAATTCTGTGCGAGTGCCCTGCTGGCCACTACTCTTCTTGCTGATCCACTTTATTTGACTGTTATTGTTTGGAAGTTGTTCTTCTGTCTTCACAATTAGTGGCTGCTGTTAAGTTCCCCTACCCACAGTACACTGTGATTCTACACCATGTCGGCGTAGTTGTTATTTGATTTGGCTTGGCTATGCCCAACTTCATAGCCTCCTCCAGCGTCTCACGTTCTACAGGAATTCCAGCTTGCTAATTGGTTGTTGGAATAGTAATTCTGGAACTCCTGTCCCTGACCTGAGGAGGCGATCTGGAAAATGAAATGCTCGCCGTTTCAGAGTGGGCCAGTGTAATCTTACTATTTGCGTAATGTGTGAAAAACTGTTGTCTCCCTTTAAAGACTGCTCTGTATAACCGCACTATTTTCATGTGTATCAATTTCTTAAAGAAGTAAGTCTGCCTTGAAAGTTGCGTAAGCTTAAGAAGTTGCATCTTTAGAGGTGCATTTTCTCTACTTTGATCCAGACTTTAAAGGTAGTTGAAAGCAATTTTCACCCTGATTTTGGAAAAGATTTTTATACCCCTTTTAAAAGGTGATCAGTCTGAATTGTGCCCTTTTTAATCATTAGTTTAAATCAAACTTTAATGTTCCTCTTGTGCTCTTGTTATTGGTTGTGTTAAGGTTAAGTATAATCTCGATCAGAAACTATCATGTAACTTGTTGATTAGTGGAATAGGCTGTATTAACAGCTGTTTAGTCTGTTTAGATCGACTCAATCTGTTTGCGTAATATTGCTGAAGTTACTCCATGCACAGCCCGGCGCCTACTTTACTTAAAGCGACCGGCAGATAGTCAAAGTATCATATATTGTCCTTAACATGATGAGGAAGTTGCATTTCAGAGTTCCATTTAAATTTTGTGTAAAGTTCAGAATCATATTTTTTTTCCTATTTTTATTACACTGAAAATTTTTTGTTACATATTGTTTAAGTTTAAGCTCTGTTTAAACTTTCCATTGTTATTCGAACTGCAGAGCATGCCTGGAAAATCATATTTTGCTTAAATCTTTTAAGTTAAATGCTGCTTTAATTAAGACTCTGTGTATTACACACTGGATCTGAACCGGTTTACTGTTTAAATTGCCGAAACTGCCTGTAAAATCAAATTTTGTTTCATTATTTTAAGTAAATTTCCTTTTAATTAACGTCTGTAGACATACTGGTTCAGATTGCTGAGTTTGTCTGTAAAACAACAAGTTGCTTAATTTTTCTGTGCGTATTACCGGTGTAAACTCCCTCAAGTGTCTCAATAAATGAAGAAAAAATTATACTTCTGGTGTATTCTCGACTTAGGCTTAGTCTTTCTACTCCAGCAGCCCACGTCCGACTGTCCTAGCATATCAGTGGCAAAAGAGTGATTTAGTAGATTAGAGAATCACGCTTTCTTATTTCTGATTCCAACGTTAATTTCGTTAAACAGCGTCTACTGGTTCGTGCAATAACTGAACTGAATTTCGGAACTGGGAACACCAGTACAATCCTCCTTTTTTTGTGCAGTCCTCAAAAGCATTCTTATTCGTGCAAGCTTGTACCGTGCTTGATGAAGCTGAACTTCAGCGTAAAAAGATATGTTTAGAAGTTAGCTTGATGTTTATTAATAAGACAGTGGAAGAGACTGCACCCCACTGCCTGTCGAGAAGGGGCTTCAGTCTAAAACCTCAGTGCCAACGAGCAGCCCTGTTAAGGTCTCGATCTACACCCATCTTCAGGTAAACAATATATTTAATGAACCTCTGTCTTGAAGTCTGCCCCGTCAGTGGGCCATTTGGCATGGATTGATGCCAGAGAGAGAGGAGACTAAATGAAAGGCAAAAGGTTGAAGAGTCGTGCTTCAAATCTGAAACATTGGGGTACTTCATCACCTTAGGTAGTAAAGAAACGATGACTTGCACTGAAGGTTAATGTTTTATTTTGTAGTAGTTTTAAATAATATTATCTACAACAGTACTCCTCCGAAAATTAAGTACTGTGTTGAAGCACGCTTTTATACGTAGGCCTAGTAACATTTGCGAGTTGATACTGACGGTTTTTGTATTGTGGCTTGAGCTCCACGAAACACTGGAAGCATTTCGGAGCAATACAGACCCATGTCTTATGAACCACACTCCCAAATCAAGGACACTGGATGGAGCCGTGTCCAGGGCTCACACATGTCATTTGACGGAGTCCGAGATGTGTTCAATACGGCAAAGGTGGGAGACGAAGGGGACTCAAGTACGTTTGTGACTGGAGCATTCCTCAAACCATTTTGGCGCACCTGGAACCGACAGGATGATGTAGTGTTCTACTAAAGGTACGTGTCGCCTGTATGATGCTGGAAGCCAACAGAAGAATGCACATGATACGACAGTAGTTTAATTTACGTTCACTGGTGAAAAACAACAAAAATTAGCCACTAAGTTTCAATTTAGTGCTAGTAGGCAGCATACAGTTTAAATTAGTCCATTCTAGTATGAATAATTATCTCATGCAGTAACTTTTTCGGTGAAAAGGGTTTCTAATAACAGGTATCTGTAAATACATCAACTTCAGTAGACAAATTTATTTCTGTTTAATAGCTTGCGATCTCAGAATATAGTGAGAAATCTGCACAGTAATTTTTAGTGTTATTTTATTCTCCTTTGGTATATTTTATGCACATTTAAGGCATAACATCTGTTTTATACACGGTACGATGGGCTAGGTACTGTGCTTGTTGTGTGGTGGTGGTGGTGTGTTGGGGCTTATGGGCGCTCAACATCGAGGTCATCAGCGCCCTGACACACATTAAAAGGAACGAATGTGGACAGACCTAAGAAAACTAAAGCACACACTCAAAGAAAGCAGGAAAAGAAGGAAAATGCTACATAAGAAAGTAAAACCTAAGGAAAGGGGAAACATAGCAACAAAAATGTCATAGGAAATTGTTATTGGCTGGCCACTTACATAAAATATGGGCGAGCTTGTCACACAGTGAGCAAATTAAAATCCTCTCCCTAAAATCTTTGTAAAAACATTTGACAGGGCACAGAACTTTAAAACTTTAACCACATTCGTCTGAGTGTTGACTAAAAGAGATGGCAGGTCCGCTGGCAAGTCAGCCGCGACCCGCTGGTCAGAAAATAAAACGCAATCCAATAAAACGTGGCGCACAGTGACCTGGACGCCACAAGCACCACACATTGGAGGGTCCTCTCGCCGGAGAAGGAAGCCATGCGTCATAGGGCTGTGGCCTATTCGAAGCCGAGTGAGGAGAACCTCGTCCCGTCGATGGGGCTGAAAGGAAGTACACCACACACGAGTTGTGGGCTTGACTATACGGAGCTTATTGTCAGTCACTTCCAGCCACTCATCCTCCCACCGACGCATGACCCGTGAGCTCAACAGCGAGGTGAGTGCGTGCAAGGGGATAGCACACTGAGATACTTGTGGATCGAGACACGCCTCCTTGGCTGCGAGATCTGCCCTTTCATTCCCAGCAATGCCGACGTGCCCCGGAACCCAGCAAAAAGCTACAACCTTGTTGTGAGCAGACACAACGAGAGTTGGCTGCTGTCCACAAAAATCTGGAAGCTGCGTTTGCTACCGTCGACAAGCCTCTAGCTAATGCTCAAAGTTGTGGTGACGTCGGAGCGCCAGTGACGAGACCTGCGACACCTTTGGTACCACTGGAATACTCTAATGACCCGGACGTCGCTGCGGCTTCTGATACGCAACATCTGACTGGTCCGTGCTCACTCCAGAGTGGGTGGTAAACAGTGGTGGATTCGCTTGTCACTGGGCGGAAGGCGAAAGAGGCTCCCTGCGTCTTAGCAACAAGTACGAGGTGCTACCCAGTGTTGATGATAACTCTGAGCCAGCACGTGAAGTCTCTCCTGTTGGGCCAGACGTCGATTTTCCTGCCAGTCCGGACAAGTACAGAGGCTCGGCATGCTTCTCATTGGGAGCTCCAATGTTAGGCAGGTGATGGAGCCCCTCAGGTAGACAGCAGACAAGGTAGGAAAGAATTCAGTGCGCATTCGTAATATTTGCCAGGAGGTCTCATCTGTGATGTGGAGGAGGCCCTGCCGGCGGCTGTCGAGCGCGCTAGGTGCAACCGGCTGCATGTAGTGCCACATATTGGCACTATAGACGCCTGTCGCTTGGGTTCTAAGGCCATCCTCGGCTCCTTTCGCAGGCTGGCTTATTTGGTGAAGGCAAGTAGTAACGCACGCGGGGTGCAGGCTAAGCTGCCTGTTTGTAGCATCGTACCCAGGGCTGATCACGTCCTCTGGTTTGGAACAGAGTGGAAGGTCTAAATCAGAGGCTCAGACGACTCTGCGACGGTATCGGATTCAAATTTCTTGACCTCCGCTATAGGGTGCAGAATTGTAGGGTTCCCTTTAATAGGTCAGGCGTGCAATACACGCAGGAAGTGGCTACTAGGGTAGCGGAGTATGTGTTGCGTACACATGAAGTTTTTTCTTTTTTTTAGGTTAGAAAACCCCTCTCTTGGGATCAAAGACGATTTACCTGTTAACTCTGAAACGTCCCCTTAGAACAATTATACAAGCCTGTGCTTAACCTGACACACAATATATGAAACGTCCCCTTAGAACAATTATACAAGCCTGTGCTTAACCTGACACACAATATTATTTAGCGCAACGCAATCTGACTTTCAATAACCCCTACAAAACAATGGCCCTGCCTAACTTTAACCTATACCTTTTACAAATCACTTACCTCACAAAAATCTTCGCTACTCAAGCTACTGCAAAACAGCGAGCGCCACTACTGCCAGCTAAATAAAAGATTCAAACTACTGAAGGTACTAACTACTGATAGGGATAGTTAGCAAATGAAAGATATTAATAGAGAACAAACAATGTATTTACCTTAATATTCATAATTGACATTCAGTCTTACAGATTATCAAAACTCCGCCATCTCTCTCCACACGTCCACCACTGCTGGCGGCTCACCTCCAACTGCCCAACGCTATCTGCTGTTCACATCCAGCTATAGCAGTTCATGACAACAATGGCAGGCAACAATGCAAACTAGCCACATACTGCACACAGCACAGCCAGTGATTTTCATACAGAGAGCGCTACGTAACGTTGCCAATAAGAAAACATAAACATCAAACTTACATAAAGAAAACATAAACAGCCTACTTACATAGCCCCCATGCTCCCCACAAAAATTTTTACAAATGGTGTTGGGCACTGGCCAATACAGATTTGACAAAAATTTTTCACAATTACAGTAACAAAGATATAAAATGCACACACTTATTTATACAATGTTGGTCAACAGCTAAAATTTTCTCACAGTCCATAAAGACAGTCCAGATTGTTCATCATAATAGTAATTACAGTTTTTGTTTTTCACAAAGTCTCATTAGTAAAAGAAATTGCACATAGAAGTAGTGGATTTCCATGCAGTCTTGAAGAAGTAGTGTTGTCCTTCCAACGGAAAGACAGTGCTGACTCTTGAAATGCTGACAGGTAATGGGCCACAATGGAGCAAACCCACAGCAGAGTCATTCTAAGTTCTGACGAATATTGGTAGGTAGGTCATCACTGAGCAGACCCACTGCAGTCCTGGTAGAGAGTATGGTATTGATGGGCCACCAGAGATGCAGACCCACTGTAGTCCTTGTAGAGATGGCCAGCAGCCATCTGTTGTGACTGTGCAGGTGCACAATCACCATTGAAGAGTCTTGCGGATAATAGAGCAAGTCCATAACCACCACTTGTGCATTCACAAAGTTTTTGGGAATTGTCCTTAGAACCAGCAATGCTGTTATCCAGTCCCTTGCTGAATTATTAACACACGTGCAAACACTAACAGTCCCTACTTCTCACATATTGTCCATATACTATGACCAACAGAAATGTGTGCAGTGAAATGAATGCTTACAAGTTACGTAATTTGAGTAACTGGTGTCAATTACAATTATATAACATAAGAATACAATTACAAAGATACAAAATACATCATTAAAAACATAACAATACAGATAATATTTGTAGTGCAGGCTTTACAAAACAATAGAAATAAACATATACATCAGTGTTACAGGAATGATGACATGAGTACATACATAAAAGATCAGAATCACTTTTAAAAATTCAACTTCACACATGCATTAAAACAAAACAGAATAAATAAAGTCTAAGCATCTTTACAAAGAAAATAACAGAGTATTAGAAAAAATTCTACAACATAGCTCTCATCAGCTAAACACATAAAGACAGGAAAAACACAAATACACACGGGTACCCAAACACATAGTGGGATAACACAAAAGGAAAGGACAGGGTTTGTTTTCAGTGTAACATTTGGTACTGCAGTCCACCCCACAACTTCATTCGATAGATCTTTCGTCTTATTTCAACATTTGTTTCCACCAAAAAAATCCTATCCAAGCATGCTTTCTGTATTTATATGTTCACATATTGCTTACCTCATCATTTATTTCCAAGAAAATCCTACCTATACCTCCTTCCTGTATTCTATTCATATTTCTTTCAAAATGATTATTTCTGATTGTACAACACTCATTTGGGCCCAAATCTTTTTTCATGTAACCTTGCAATGCATACTTTACCTATTCTCCATAGTCAGTTTCTTATATAGTCTACCCCCTCTTAAGCTAACTTAAATCTACTGAGCTCAGATATATATAACAAGGGACGAGGCAATGCAGCATCACAACAAATCAACACAAACAGAAATGACAAAAAATGCAAATTGGCAAAGCTAGCAGCATAAATTAGCAAAAGTCAAATTCAATAACACTATGCCTGGCAAACAGCAGCAACTTATACCTAAACATGACATAGCTCAAGCAGAAAAAATATTACAGTAAAAACAACAATGCAGACAAGGGAAATGCATATTCACATCTTAATGTCTATGTAATTAAAGTGGTCATCTTAATGTCTATGTAATTAAAGTGGTGCACCATAACAACTTATTGTAAAAAAAATATTACCATGTACTTGAAAAGAAAATTTTGTTTTACTGTTGCTAGTTCCTTCTTATTGTTCTTTCCTTTCCAAGTGCTCCTTTTTAAAGAATGTGGATCATAAAATAATTAATTAATAAATCTGTTGACAGAAAGAGTTCACATTAGCAAATGCATTTCATTTTATAAGAGCAATGCTGCAACACAGCTGGAAACCAGACATCAAATGAAATAAGCAACTACGAAAAGCAAAGCATAAAAATATCATTCAGTAGTCATGTGACATTTCATTTCATAAGTTAATTGCTCTCAACTCTCGTACAAAGACTCTTGTCATAATCAGGTGTGCAGATGTAAAAATATTTCTTGTCAATTCATAAGCATTTCAATAATTAGCACAAAGTGCGAGTAATCATATGTTTTTAAGTAACGAGGGTGTCGCATTAGCGATGAAAGGCACGCCCTAATGGCTTGTTCTCCAGGTGTTTGACACAGCTGTGTGCCCACAACGCATTACAAAAATCATATGTTTTCAAGTAGCGAGCGTGTCGCATTAGCGATGCCCTCTACAAGGAAATGTCATTAATACAGACAAAGTACAATTTCTTAAGTGTGAAGTAATCCAACTCTGTAATTGCGTAAACATGTGTCACTGACGTAGTAAAAGGATGTTTGTTTCTCTGTTAAATGATCAGATAGGTGTGTAATTTATGTGTTAGAGAAATATGGTACCGATGTGTAAAGTTGTATAAGCAAATACCATATTAGCTAGGGCTCCTTGTGCTTGCCAAACACATGGTACACAAAGTAGGCGTGTACCCCCCTGAGGTTTGTTGTAATTATACCCTCAGGTGTTACAGATTACAGCAATGGAATGAAATGTATCACGAAAAACTTTCTTTGTAATTCAAAAATCTTTAAAAATAAATGTTTTAAGTACAAAATTAATCACTCAAATACGTGTCCAGTAGCGCTAAATATGCGTCTTGCTGTAAGATAATCTCTGGGAAGTGTCGTAGTTATTGTCCTCCGAAAGCTAAGTTCTGCAGAAGTCAATGTACTTACCTTAATATTCATAATTGACATTCAGTCTTACAGATTATCAAAACTCCGCCATCTCTCTCCACACGTCCACCACTGCTGGCGGCTCACCTCCAACTGCCCAACGCTATCTGCTGTTCACATCCAGCTATAGCAGTTCATGACAACAATGGCAGGCAACAATGCAAACTAGCCACATACTGCACACAGCACAGCCAGTGATTTTCATACAGAGAGCGCTACGTAACGTTGCCAATAAGAAAACATAAACATCAAACTTACATAAAGAAAACATAAACAGCCTACTTACAACTCAGCCTCAGTGACCTCAGACCACCTGGGTTAGAATCTGTACTTGTAGAGCGCCTCACACAGAACTTTCAGAATATCATTAGTAATTTTCCTGATCATGCCGTTGTAATGGGGCAGGGGGGGGGAGGGGGGGTGACTTCAACTTGCCAGGTACGGATTGGGAGTGTTATGCTATCAAATCTGGTACCAGAGACAGGGATTCGTGTGTGTTGCATTGTTCTATATGTCTTGTCCGAAAATTTCCTTGAGCAGATAGTTATAGAACCAAATCGTGAGGGTAATGTCTCCTGGCAACAAACAGACCTGAACATATCGCATCAGTTAACGTAGAGGAAGTTATCAGTGATCATAACGCTGTGACAGCGTTTATGATAACGGGTCCTATAAAGAATGTTAAGAAAGGTAGGAAGAAATATTTGCTCAGCAAGGGTGACAGGATACAAATTTCAGATTATCTCAGCTGTCAGCTGAGATAAGACGAAGATGTGGAGAACAAATGGAAAAAAAACAGAAGCATCGTTCAACATGCCGTAAACAAATCGTTTAAATGGCTCTGAGCACTATGGGACTTAACATCTGAGGTCACCAGTCCCCTAGAACTTAGAAGTACTTAAACCTAACTAACCTAAGGACATCACACACATCCAAGCCCGAGGCAGGATTCGAACCTGCGACCCTACCAGTCGCGCGGTTCCAGACTGTAGCACCTAGAACCGCTCGGCCACTTCGGCCGGCTATGCCGTAAACAAGTAAGGTTTTAAGGGATGGAAAGATCCAGTATGGTTTAATAGCCAAGTTAGAAAAGCGCTACGTAAAGAAAGAACACTTCATCTCAGGTTCAAGAAAAGTAAAAACCTAGCTGACACACAAAAGCTGAACTAAGCGAAAATGAGCGTAAGGAGATCAATGAGAGACGCGTTCAATTAGTTTGAAAGTAAGATGTTTTCAACCGATTTGAGTAAAGACCATAAGAGATTTTGGTCGTATGTAAAATCAGTAAGTGGGTCAATATCATCTATTCATTCTCTCAGCGACCACACCGGCACCGAAACGGAAGATAACAGAAAGACGGCCGAACTACTGAATTCGGTCTTCCGAAATTGTTTCACCGCGGAAGATCGTGACACTGTTCCTCCTTTCAATCGTCGTGCGAACGTCGAAATGGCAGATATTGAGATAACCGATCGCGGAACTGAAAAGCAGCTACAATCGCTTAGTACTGGAAGCGCGTCAGGACCAGATGATATACCAATAAGATTCTATAAAGATTATGCGAAAGAACTTGCTCTCCTTCTAGCAGTAACTTATCGTAGATCGCTTGAGCAACTAAAGGTACTTAACGACTGGAAAAAAGGGTAGGTCATTCCCGTTTTTAAGAAAGGCCGCAAGATGGATTCACAAAATTATAGACCTATAGCGTTAACGTCAATCTGTTGTAGAATTATGGAACATGTTTTATGCTCAAGAATTATGATGTTTTTGGAAAATGAACATATCCTTTATAAAAATCGACATAGACTCCGCAAACAGAGTTTCTAGGAAACTCAGCTCGTTCTGTTCCTCCATGAGATCCACATCGCAGTGGACAACGGCACTCAGATTGATGCCGTGTTCCTTGATTTCAGTAAGGCATTTGACACCGTCCGCATTGCTGTTTAATTAAAAAAAAAACGAGCTTAAGGAGTATCGGAGCAGACTTGCGATTGGATTCAAGAGTCTCTTGCAAAAAGAACTCAACGCATCGCTTTTAACAGAACAATATCGACAGATGTGAAGGTAATATCCTGAGTATCACCGGAAAGTGTGATAGGACCGTTGCTGTTTACAATTATATATAAATGATCTACTAGAAAGCGTCGGATGCTCTTTAAGGCTATTCGCAGATGATACAGTTGTCTATACCGAAGTAGCAACGCCAGAAGATAGTAAGAATTTGCAGAACGACCTGCAGAGTATTGATGAATGGTGCAGGATCTGACAGTTGACGCTAAATGTAAATAAATGTAAGATATTGCGCATACATAGGAAAAGAAATCCACTACTGTACACTATTGATAACAAACAGCTGGAAGCAGCGTCTGCCGTAAAATATCTAGGCGTAACTATCGATAGAGTCCTTAAGTGGAAAGACCACACAAATCAGATGGTGAGAAAAGCAGATACCAGACTCAGATTCATCGGAATAATCTTAAAGAAATGTAACTAAATATGAGGCTCATAAGGCGCTTGTTCGCCCGATTCTTGAGTATTGTTCACCTGTCTGGAATCCCTGTCAGGTAGGACTGATAGAGGAGATAGAGAAGGTCCAACGAAGAGCAGCACGTTTCGTCTCGGGATCGTTTAGCTGGAGAGACAGCGTTACGGAGATGCTAAACAAACTCCACTGGCAGACGTTACAAGAGAGGCGTTGTGGATCACGGAGATATTTACTATTAAAATTTCGGGACAGCACTTTTCAAGAGGAGTCGAACAACATATCACTCCCCCTCCCCCCTCCCCCCCACAAACATCTCGCGTATTTACGACGAGGAGAAAATTCGAGAATTTAGAACCAATACAGAGGCTTATCGACAATCATTCTTGGGGTTGACAGTTTTCCCGAAAATACTATTATGTGGCTTGCGGAGTGTGATGAAGATGAATTTATCTTCCTCTCCTTTCTACTGGAATCGAAACCTGGTCCTTTCGCACCGAAAGCAGCGATGTTAACCATTGAGTTAGGGAGGTGGTACGCACTCAGATTTTTCTGAGTAGTGAGGTCTGCAATGGGGTCCACTTAGCCTCGGGAGGCCAAATGAGGAGCTGGTTTAATAAAGAAGCACCGGTGTGCCATTTCTCTGGCGCGTTGCGTATCCGGAACTATCGATAGCGCCTTGTATTTCTGGTTCCGTCTGGTTCGGCCTGCGCAGGCGCCATGGCGGCTGCTGCCCTCTGGAGCGTTTTTCGCGGGGGGGCCGCGCGCGCTCGGCTCGGCAGTTGGATTCGCACCGAGCTGGCGGTATTTTGCCTTCCGCCCCGGCCCGGAGGTGTGGTCTCGTTGTTGGCGGGCCTCGTTGATTTGGGCATTGGGCAGTGTGGCGTGTCGATGATGTGGTGTAGTGGGCAACTGATGGATTCCCGCACGAGATCGCTCGAGGTTCTCAGCCTCTGAAAAGGGTGCTACGATATCGCTTGGGTTTCCGCACTCAGGAGTTGTAAGGACTGCAGCGCAGGTTTTCTGTGTGTTTGCTCTGTCCGGTCTGCGTGGCGGGGTTCATTTCACCTTACTTCAGCTGTTGTTTATATTTTCTGCGTGATTCCGTTTTCCCCGGAGTCTGGGTGTCGAGTTTTCTGCTGGTGTGTACCCGGTCGTCGCCCCTGTTTTCCCGCCCGGAGGGCAGCCGTATCTGTTGGTGGGAATTATTTAGCAGTGTGTGTTTTGCGTGGACCCGGTGTGCTCACGCGCCCTGATTCTGAGTTGAAATTACTGTGGTCAGGCTGGCTCGGTTGCTGGAATGTGTGTTATTGGTTTTCTGGCTTGCTGGGGACTGCGCGCGCGCCTGTTCCGTTTGTGATGTGGCAGCAGTCTGATATTTTTATGTGTGCTTAAGTTGCTAGCAATTGCTTTTAGCCTTGTGCTTACTTATTTTATTTAAATTGCTGGGCATTGTCATTTGTCTCTTTTACCTTTATTTATTTGTAGTGTCAATTAAGCCTAAGACGATGTCCAAGGTGCTAGCAATTGATTTTAGCCCCGTGTGTTCTTAATCCTATTTAAATTCTTGGGCATTGGCATTTGCTTGTTCTTTTACTCTTATTTATTTGTTGTGCCAGTTAGCCCTAAGATGATGTCAGACCTTGGTATCTGTCAACTTATTTTGGCTACTAGCGCTCAGGTGTAATATTGCCGGGCCTATCCCGGATTTGTCATTAATTGAAAGCTTTTTATATTGTATTTTTAGTAGTAGGTTTGGCAAGTGCACTTGCGTATGGTATTTATTGTGTTTACCCCTCCCCCCCCTTCTTCCTCCTTCGTGTCAACTGATTTGGCAAGATTGCTAGGTGGCCTGTGTTATTACCTATGTAAGTTTGCCCGCTGCTGTAGTCGTAACATGTTTTGACCGGCAAGCGGCCCATGTTGGCGAAAGTTTGAATGCGCTGTCGATGTTGGGCCTTGCCGTACATATATTTAGTCATGTACGTGTTGTTGTGTTAAGGATTTTAGGGCATTTTTAACTGAGATACCTGTTGAAAATTTTATCACTCTTTTAAAGAAGGTATAGGAAGGAGTAACTTCAACTGAAAATTTAATTTTAAATTATACATTTGTGCTCCACATTTAAAAATTTAACTGTATTAGGTAAAAAGTATGTAGTTTAATGCACAACGATTATTTGTTAATGTATCAAATTGTTAACAGTTCTGATGTTTCTCTGGTTACCTGTGGTATATAACATGTTTATTACCTCATATTGTAAGCAGCTTGATTTGTTTGTGTCACTGTAATTTGTAAGCCACAATGTAATTTATTGCAATTAATTAATTGTTTTGGAGAAATAAACCTTGAATCGTATGTCCCCTTTTTATTAACCGAATCCCATCCAAATCGTCCGCTCAACCGGTATCATCGCAGTTCACCTACTGGCAATAACGGCTGGAGGAATTGGTGACATTTTGATCACATGTCCCACGATCATGGCTGCTCATATCGCCTTGTAGGGAGCACTAGGAACAGACCTACGGCCTAATCTGTGAGAGCTGTTTACATTTACGATTCCATCCTATGCTGCACAGATTTTCTGGACTCCTATACCTGTTACACCCAATGTCCTCAAGAAACTATCTTACAATTTGAACTTTTTCGTTTAATAAAAATATTTTAGTGTTCTCGTATCATAGTTCCATTTGCCTAGACATAAAAGTCTTAATAAATCTTAAGGACACTTGTTAGCACTGTTCTAAAATAACGATTTTTAAAATTTCCACATTAAGAATGATAAATGTGAAACAAATCAATATTACACCACAGACGGTAAATGGGTAATATACAGAAGATTAGGATTAAAGAAATGAACCAGACCTCTGATTTGGATAATTCAGTGCGGTGTAAAGCACCCTCTGATGAAATCAGAGCATTTAAACGTCGTGGCTGGAAATAAACGAGGGTCTGGTTAAGAGCCTGAGGAATCTTCATTCACACAATTTGTGTGAGCTTACTCGTTCATTTTGTCTTCGGAGGGTTCGAAATAAATAAATTTTGTCTGTCACCATACACTCTAATATCAGGTTAAAAGAACCTCACCTGATAATTTGCTGCTCTCCAAACCGTGATGAAGTCGGACTCTTCGAGAGCTGACTGAAATTAATTGGATGATGAAGAGAACTGGGGGAGATTACAGACCAGTAACAGACAGATAAAAGAAATGTCGATATATTCTAGTAAACACATTAAAATGCGAGGCATTCTTGATAAAAGTAGGTGGTACTAGCCAGTCCACAACTTCGGACTATGCTGGCAATCCGCAGGTTTGCTGTGGAACAAGCCACAATTACTTGGAAATGCAAAAAAATATGAAGGAAGACAACGAGAACCATTCCAGTAGCTAGAGAGAGTTTTGATGCAACTTAACAAAAATGAACTCCAGGACTCGAATTAGAATTTATGGTATTGAGCATTGACTGGAAACACGTTCCAAGCACATAGACGGGTGCAGCACGACAAACACTGCCGAATTAACGTTGATCAAATCTGAAGGCTGATCTCTGGCGTTTCAAACCGAATATTTACTTAAACACAGTCGGCTTTGTTATGATCATTCTACCATGAATGACCCAACCAAAACTGAACGTAATGGTACTTGGCTGTTCCCATGACGGTGCAAACGGACACATGCAGCTCAAAGTGGCTTCTACTGCTGGTCACGAAATAAAGCCTACATTTTACTGCCACGAACTGACCCTACCAAGGTCTGCCACAAACTGAGGGCGACGGGGTGTCTCTCAGCAGTTTTGTAATGTCGGGTCCTCGCACGATGTGTGCTTCCTCCGACAGAAATATGGGCGGGGACGGAAATTCCGACGATCGCTTAGGTTTTCAACCGAGGCGCTGTACTGCCCACCCACACACGGGTTGCCTTTGCTGGGGTGGCGCCTGGTGTCTGGCCTTCCGAGAAGCCCGTGTCCCGCAGCGCAACAGTCGCCTTGGCGCGGATTTTTTAAACCAACAGCAACTGGATGTTCTGTAGTTATACGCCACTTTGACAAATTTATGAATTAAGTGATTCGTGAACTCAGAAATTTCTCCGTCCTGTACTCAGGTTACCTATCTGGGCTTACAGATGGCTTGAGAAAATTACTTCTAATGCATAATTTAACGAATTAAATTCATCGTCTTTTTAATTAATGGGTGAGCGGCCCCGTGCCTGCTACCATTAAACTTGTCATTTTCCTTTGTATAGTGACTGGGCTGCACCGTTAGAGAGACTTCGACACGTGCTTCAAACGTCTCTGGAAAGTCTCTGGGTCACAAACGCATCAGAGATAGCTGTTGGAGATCTGTGATGAACTTGTTGCCGTCTATATATATTTTCTCAGATTTTTCGGTGGATTATTTGCAATGTGAACGTAGAGTATAAGGCAAGAGTGTCACACATCGGTCTTCTACGAAAAATTGCTGTATGCATTTCTTCGCACATGTATGCAAGCATTATCTTTATGCAGTAAGGAACATGCAGTATCCTCAGGAAGCGGAGCAGTCGTCATCTAAATTTCACTGATGTGACGATTGCTGTACATGTTTGCAGGTCTTGAGATCGAATTTTGTATTCAATGTAGGCCTAAATAATCCAGCCTAGTTCCTTACCGCTTCTTGGCTTTACAATGCAAATATCAAGATCGCAGTCGTTACGCCAGTGACTAACGTGTAAGTTGCCATCACTGTAAGAAACACCGAAGTTGAACTGAGGCATCTGTAGTTTTTTGACAATGGAAGCCGACAAAATCTATGTGCATCACCAACAGTGTGCAAGGACGTGTAGCACAGTTCCTTCCAGAAGGTCGTATGATTGTTTGACAGGCTCTAACGAACAGAGGGGATGACAACAGGTAAAATACTGATAGAGGTTACATCGAGAACCGTCGGAGACAGAATACAGGAAGTTCAGTTGAGATTTCGAGTTGCTGAGCGTTGTTTACCATTGACAGAGCGCCACAAGTATCAGAGACTTGCGTGGTGTAGAAACAGAGGCAATTGGAGCACTGAGTGGCATTCTGTGGTGTTCAGTGAAGAGTCTGTCACCCTCCATAGTTGAATAGTCAGCGCGCGTTGTTCTCCCACTGCCATGTGAGGCGCCCAGTTTTGAGTCTCGGTAGCGTCGGAGGTTTTCCCCGACGGGGGATTAGGTGTTATGCGGTCCTCATCATCATTTCATCGCCATCGACACTTAAGTCACCGAAGTGGCGTCAACTAAAAAGACTTGCATCGAGCAACCAGTCTATCCCATGAGAGGCCCTGTCTATACACATATTTAATTTCAGTGATGAGTCTCGTTTAACTTTGTGGCAGGGCAGATAGGCGCTACTTTGTCCATAGAAAACCTGGTGTAATATCAGGGGACGCAGCAATTCGCGAGACGCATAAAACTGTAAAACTTCTGGTGTGGGAGTCGCTGGATATGATACCACAACTGGTTTGGTAATGTGTGAAGCAATTGTAAGTAGGCTGTTTATATTTTCTTATTGGCAACGTTACGTAGCGCTCTGTATGAAAATCAATGGCTGTGCTGTGTGCAGTCTGTGGCTAGTTAGCATTGTTGTCTGCCATTGTAGTGTTGGGCAGCTGGATGTTAACAGCAGCGCGTAGCGTTGCGCAGTTGGTGGTGAGCCGCCAGCAGTGGTGGATGTGGGGAGAGAGATGGCGGAGTTTTGAAATTTGTAAGACTGGATGTCATGAACTGCTATATATATTATGACTTTTGAACACTAGTAAGGTAAATACATTGTTTTTTCTCTATTAACATCTTTCAATTGCTAACTATGCCTATCAGTAGTTAGTGCCTTCCGTAGTTTGAATCTTTTATTTAGCTGGCAGTAGTGGCGCTCGCTGTATTGCTGTAGCTTGAGTAACCAAGATTTTTGTGAGGTAAGCGATTTGTGAAACGCATAGGTTAATGTTAGTCAGGGCCATTCTTTTGTAGGGATTTCTGAATGTCAGATTGCGTTGCGCTAAAAATATTGTGTGTCAGTTTAAGCACAGTCATGTATAATTGTTCTAAGGGGACGTTTCATACAATGAGTAACACCGTGAGCTGGGTGTGTTTATTCTACGTTTAGTTGCCATAGGTCTCGTCATCACGCACCTAGACATAGAACATATCACATTAGCATCACTTATCTAAAAAGCACATCATAACGTCAATATAACATATTATGAAATAAAATTATATCAGCCAATTTTATATTTGAACCAAACGAAGTTACATCTGTTTGTGTTTTTAGCAACCTCTAAAACCAGTAAAGAACTATAATTACAATCAATTTACTGTTGAAAATCAGACGTAACATTAAATACCTTGTAATTATGGTTCTTTTCTGGTTTTAGAAGGTTGTTGATCACACAGACGGAAGTAACTTCGTCTGATTCGCTGTAATATTGGCTAACATAGGTTTAATTGGTAATAGGTACTACTGACATTATGATATTGCATTTTTGAATAAGTAATGCTAATGTGATATTTGTTAATCTAGGGGCCTTGGCGGTGGAGTGAACAACCGAAATTGTTCACAGTTACATAAGGAATAAATACGCACAGCTGGCGGTGTTACTCATTGCTTCGGTATATTCATCATCATCTGCTCTCCCACGATCCGTCTGATGGATGTACGAAAACTGATTTGGTATCTGGTGAAGCGAGGCTCATTGCTCATTAGCTTAAGATGCGAGATAAAGCCGCCCAGCAGGCCTCGATCACAGCGAAAATCATGAGCCGTTCTTATATCACTGCAGTAATGGATCGCTTAAGACCGACAGATCACCAATTTTTAAAAATTTTATTTAGCACATTTCGAATGTAACCTATCATCAGAGCATTATAAAACATGTATAGCGTCACATAACTACATTCTCAAGATCGGTGCTCAACTGATGGCGGCTGAAGAGCGTAAAACATTAGTGTTATCAACTGGTCTGTTGATTTTAAACTATTCATCACATCAGTGACAAAGGAAGTGCTTTGGATGTTCCCTAGTATGTGGCAAGACTCGAATACCCTGTAGCCATAATCTTCATGATCAGGGAAACTAAATGGCATACTCCAGCTGAATAATGCAAAACCGCACAGTGTTCAAATGGTTCAAATGGCTCTGAGCACTATGCGACTTAACTTCTGAGGTCATCAATCGCCTAGAGTTTAGAACTAATTAAACCTAACTAACCTAAGGACATCACACACATCCATGCCCGAGGCAGGATTCGAACCTGCGACCGTAGCGGTCGCTCAGTTCCAGACTGTAGCGCCTAGAACCGCACGGCCACTCCGGCCGACCTGCACAGTGTAGTTTACATTAAAGACGCATTGAAGAATGTACAAATCCTTGATTGGCCCACCTGGTCCCCTAATTTGCCAGTCATAGAGTATGTCTGGAATGGGATGTGAAGACACGTTTTCATTCCAGCCAGTAATCTTCATGAACTGACACTGAATGTGTTTCAGGCTTGTCAAGAAATTCCTCTCTATATTTGGAGGCTTTTTGCTTCCATTCCGAAACTAATACCTCCGGGTGGTCGTAGATTTGGGCTCAGATCTTACACTAATATTGATTTTGGACATCACTTCCGAAGGGAATAAAGGTTTAGTTTAATAGTCTTTATGTGATGAACATCCACGCAAAGTTCGATAAATCTAGGGCTGGTACTTCGTGCTCCAACACTTTCAAATGGTTCAAATGGCTCTGAGCACTATGGGACTTAACATCTGAGTTCATCAGTCGCCTAGAACTTAGAACTACTTAAACCTAACTAACCTAAGGACGTCACACACATCAATGACCGAGGCAGGATTCGAACCTGCGACCGTATCAGTCGCGCGGTTCTGGACTGAAGCGCCTAGAGCCGCTCGGCCACAGCGGCCGGCTAACGCTTTCGAATCTTTCGTTGTAATAACAGACGAAACCAAGTTTTTTAATGAATGGATTTTGTTTCACCCAAATTTAAGAACCATGCAGTGGCAAAAAAGTTATTAACTATTTTAAAAGGTTTGTTATATTTTACTTATAGGAATGTGTAGTTGCTGTTAACCTACAGCAACCTCCTATGAGAGGCATTGGCGTAGTGTCGGGTATGCTTCAACAGCCCGCAGGTGTGCGACGGTGGGATGCACAGGCGGCGGCGGCAGACAGAAAAAAGGCCAGCCTTTAACAGCCCACTGCTCCGCGTTAATTAGACATCCGCGGTGCCGGACAGCGGGGGATACCGCACATAAACGAGCGCCCCTTCTAATGGGACTCGCCTCGCAAACAAGAAGACGCGGGCCCTGATTCACCGGCCCAAGGCCGCAGGCGCTGCCGCAGCCGCCGCCGCTGCCGGCGTGGTTCCGCCGCGCGCTTTGTTCTATTATTACCCTACTTAATGCAACGGAACGTCGCCCGCCAGACAGCAAAAAACGACGCTGCAGCGCCGCGACGCCGACCTTTCCCTACTGCCGGCGCCCATTGTGCTGTCTGCCTAGTCTGCACCAGCCGACGTGTGTGTGTGTGTGTGTGTGTGTGTGTGTGTGTGTGTACTTGGTTGGGGAGGGGGGGGGGGGGCGGCTCCCGCTGACCCTGCCTTTGTTGCGACTGCTTCAGCTGCTGCCCGAACCGTTCGCCACGTTGCGTAAGGTCGCGAAGCGAATTCGCGAGCGAGCGAGGACAATAGAGCGACAATATTGTGACCGTCAGCTTACGGCTGCTGCTGCCGCTGCTGCCGTACTGTCAAGGCCCGCTTTGCAAAACCAGTGCAACAGGTGAGACGAAAGAAACTGGAACAGAATTATTTACATGTTGGGCCATGGACAGCGGGAACTTAATGGGGGAACTAGAAATATAAGCAAGTAGATAAAAGACGGAAGCAAGGTGCTGGATAAAGTAACAGATTATGACCCTATCTTGCTTACAATTTATTTCATATACGTCTGAAAATAAAAGGCCACGTAGTGCCTCGCATTACGATCAATAATACACTTCCATTTAAAAAATAATTTCGTTGGATAGCTTTTGAAAAACGGTGAATCATGTGTCCCACGAACCTAACTAGATCCATTTCAAAAAGAAAAGTCTTGGATGCGAAATAGTATAACTCAATAATGCGTTTCACCCTCTTGCGGCATCATCAGATTATGCAGTATTCGACAAATAAGCGTCCGTCAAAAAGCGTGCCAGATTGAGCATGGACCTTCAACAAGACAGCATCCGCAGACGTAGAACTACAGAAATAGGACCGCGCACAAATCTGCACAAAAGTTGCATCATAAATACACACAGCAGTAGTTTCCTCTCTTGAGGAAAGGGTTAAGAATAAACGGCTTCTCAGCAATTTCACCAACCTGATCACATAAGAACTGCCCAGTATATCAACACATTTTTGCATATGCTAGAATTTAATGACACTTAGTAAAAACGAGTACATAATTCACTTGTTGTAAACTATTAATTTAAAAGTAGTACAAAACATCGCTAGGCAACTGCAGTAGCTTTGTTTGTACAAAACATCAAAAGAATACCTATTTTACCTCACATGCAATCATGTGCTGACTATTTTGTGTGAAATGATATCGACACGTCATCGATGTCCCTTATTTTAAACCACAGCACTGTATATATGCATAACATAATAGTCAATTATACAATATGCTAAATATTATCGCTATCTATTTCGTATGTCACGTAGGTGGTAACTGGTTGAAGTTTCCCTGTCAGTGTTAGCACATTTGATTGCCAAAACCTTTTTATAATTGCAAGTGTTTGTATGATAGCCATCTTGTCTTCACATCGTTATCATTTGTGCAGTTATAACGTGCTAACTTCTCATAAGGAGCAAATATACATCGCTTTATTATTTATTGATACGTCATGCTGTATTAGCATCAACTTACAATATTGATGGGAAGTGGAACTGGAGTCAAAATACCGCACAAAAGTCCTACAAAAATGAGGACAGATGCTCGACCATCGCAGTAGTGGGCATATCTTCTGAACTTAACGAACTGCTCGGTATCATAACAAATTAGCGATAGTTTATTTAATAATGTGAGTGTCGTAAATAACATTTAAGGATTGGTATGTCATGACACTTGACACTTGATGGTGATTCAAAACGTGTCAGTATTAAAGTAGTGTCATAAGATTAATACACGTTGTACACTTGACAGGATTCGATACAAGTCCAAGTGAGTTCAAAATACAGTAATACACAGTAATATATATGCTGTGAATGAGTCCATGAGCAACGAGGCAGTCGGTGTTGCGAATACTGTACATATAGTTGTTGACAACAGGGAAACCACTACTACAAAGAACAAAATTAAGCTAAGTAAGTTCCAAACGCTTCCTCACATTCAAAAATTTTAAAATGTTCCTCACAAGAAATATGTTTACTCAACCAACAAGCAGGCACATTTTTTTTGCAACCACTCACAAAAACCAAGAAGACACATGAGGAACATAATTACTATAAGAGTGTTGACAGTTAAAGAAACAATTAAATGTCAGTAATTAGTTAAATAACAGTACAAAGTGAAAAAGATAACAAAAACATCAGTCATTTCATTTTAGAAATAGATTTTCACTTCATAAATGAAATCCTTGGTGGTTAAAGATAGAAAACTGTGTGAAAATGTCAGCTGTACTGTGAAAGATAGATCAAAACAAGAGATAAAACAAGAAACTGAATTTTGATCAAGGTGAAATCTTCAAAATACACCCATCAAGAAAGCTTTGCATCACCCCCGTTCCCAGAACTCCTAAAGATAGACGTTGACACTGGGTATTGTATCACAGACACAGTCCCTTTGATGTCATTAAGCCCGCCCAAAAATGTAAACAACCATACATGAGCAGCGTCTATTAGATGGAGGGAGTCCGACAGCAGATCATTTCCAATCATTCCACCAACAAGGAGGTACACGGCTCATGTTGTCTACAGTTCAACCATGCCTACATGGTCAATACCGCGGTTCGATTGCATCTGCATTGTTACTTCATGCCAGGAAGGGCTCTCAACAAGGGAAGTGTCCAGGTGTCTCGGAGTGAACCAAAGTGGTGATGTTCAGAAATGGAGGAGATACAGAGAGATAGGAACTGTCAATGACATGCCTCGATCAGACTTCCCAGACTTCTGTAGTGGATGACCGCTGCCTACGGATTATGGATCGGAGTAACCCCAACAGCAATGCCACCATGTTGAATAATGTTTTTCGGGCCGCCACAGGACGTCGTGTTACGACTCAAACTGTGCAATAGGTTGCATGATGTGCAACTTCACTCCCAACATCCATGGCGAGGGTCATCTTTGCAACCACGACACCATGCAGCACGGTACAGATGGGCCCAACAACATGCTGAATGCACTGCTCAGGATTAGCATCATGTGTCGCTTATCCCTTCAACTAGACAATCGTCAGATACATGTTTGGTGGCAACTCAGCCAGGCTGAACACCTTAGACACAATGTCCAGCGAGTGCAGCAAGGTGGAGGTTCCCTGATGTTTTGGGCTCGACTTATGTGGGGCTGACGTACGCTGCTGGTGGTCATGGAAGGCACCGTAATGGCTGTACGATACGTGAATGCCATCCTCTGACCGTAAGTGCAAGCATATTGGCAGTATATTAGCAAGGCATTCAGCATCATGGACGACAATTCACGCCCCCATCGTGCACATCTTGTGAATGACTTCCTTCAGGATAACAACATCACTCGACTAAGTGACAGCATGTTCTCGAGACATGAACCCCTCGAACATGCCTGGGATAGATTGAAAAGGGATGTTTATGGACGATGTAGCCCGCCAACCACTCTGAGGGATCTATGCCGAATCGCCGTTAAGCAGTGGTACAATCTGGACCAACAGTGCATTGATGAACTTGTGGATACTATGCTACGACGAATACAGGCATGCATCATTGCTTAAAGACGTGCTACTGGGTATTAGAGTATCGGTGTGTACAGCAATCTGAACGGCCACCTCTGAAGGTCTTGCTGTATGGTGGTACAACAAGCAATGTGTGGTTTTCATGAGCAATAAAGAGGGCAGAAATGATGTTTATGTTGATGGTTCAAATGGCTCTTAGGACTATGGGACTTAACATCTATGGTCATCAGTCCCCTAGAACTTAGAACTACTTAAACCTAACTAACCTAAGGACATCACACAACACCCAGTCATCACGAGGCAGAGAAAATCCCTGACCCTGCTGGGAATCGAACCTGGGAACCCAGGTGTGGGAAGTAAGAACGCTACCGCACGACCATGAGCTGCGGACAAACCATGATCTTTCCTGAAGAAAATCATCTCAAGATGAGCACTCAAAGTATATGAACGCATTTTCCCTATAAACGAGTTTTAGGCGACACACTAAGTTCAGTTTGAATGACGAACCAGCAATTGCATACATTCAGCTCAAAACGGACACATCCTAGTCTTTTTCAAAATTAGTGTAGTACAACATTAAAGTATCTGGATAGTGCTCTCAAAACTGAACAGTGTTTCTCAGTAATCGATCTTTGTCTGGAGTCATCTTCCTAGAAAAACTTGGCTTACAGCAATTGTGAAATTATGCAGAAGTACTTCACATTAATAAATGCACTTAAACGTTCTTTTTCACTTTATTTTTGGGATTTGTTTCAAAAGAACATGTTTCCCACTTTCTGCTATCCCTTACAAATCTTGGAAATTATTTACATCTTGTTCTACTCACATCTGTGTGCCATCTTCATACTGTAGAGGGTATGTTGGATAAGGATGGAAACTGACAGGATGCGCCATATTAAAACTCGTCCGAGTTTCCAAAGTGATTTATTATTTCCAGCTACAATTCCCCCATTCCTCTTGGTCTGCATCACCGGGTCCTGCAATGCTGAGGACACCACTTCGCTGTCTGCAAAACGGCCTGGCATGGAATCGCTGACTCACCGACCCATGCAACACACTGTTGTGTCTTGGCGACAACAAGCTGTGGCATGGCCCGCTGCTGGCTGGCTGCGGACCCCATGTTAGCCTCCAAGGGTCGAACCAGCGACCTGCTGTGGACTGGAATGCTGGCGCCCCATCTGCTGCTGTGTGTAGCCGGTGGTGAGACACGCCCCGTCGTCCAGGAGAGCTGTCACAATTCAATGCGTTGTTAGTGAAACAGCGCCGGTTTATACGTGGCTGTGCGCCTATCTTTTGCTAATGTGCCGCTCTGAGTCATGTACTCATAACACCTGAGTTGGGCAAATGGGCCCCTTCTGCCTGTAACTTGCACAATGCAAACCGCTACGTTTACTCTTTTCAGTGGGTCTATGACCCTGTGGCCTCCATTCTACTTTGTAACCGCTGGTAGCATTAACTTACTGTCACCAGGCCTGCATCTGGCTGTAACTTGTGCACTCCGAAATATTGCATCGAAGCTAACCTTTTCCCATCTTAAACAGTGGTGCCATTACAATACATTTAGAGCACCCAGAAACACCTCACAAACAACAATGACTGTGATGTTTCTTAAATTTGGTCTGTCATTTCATCAATGACTGTACAGCACAGTGCTTTGATGTGTCTCCACAAAAATTATCAAGAGATTTTAGGTCTGGTGAACTTTATCTAATCTATTTAAGTGGAATAATTTTCTTTAAAGTGTATCTAACCGTCATGAAAAAGGGCTAAATGTATTTATTTGAAATATTTTTTAAACAGAAAATTAGAAACAAACTTAGAAATTAATTTTTACAATTTAATTCATGGAAAATAGTTTATCTGAAATGAGTGATGTACCAAAAAGGTTTTTCTAAAGTTGTAAACAAAGAAATATTCATTACATACATCACTCCATAAAATTTTTGTTTACTGCCTTCAGCATTGTTCAACCCATATGTGGCAGGATGCTTACTTTTCTGACATCACCAATTTGCTCCAACCAGATGAAAGGAGAAAATATAAAAATGCAGTAAATGAAGCAGGCAAAAAGGAATACAAACGTCTCAAAAATGAGATCGACAGGAAGTGCAAAATGGCTTAGCAGGGATGGCTAGAGGACATATGTAAGGAGGCACAGACTTATCTCACTAGGGGTAAGATAGATACTGCCTACAGGAAAATTAAAGAGACCTTTGGAGAAAAGAGAACCACTTGTATGAATATCAAGAGCTCAGATGGAGACCCAGTTGTCTGCAAAGAAGGGAAAGCAGAAAGGTGGAAGGAGTATATAGAGGGTCTATACAAGGGCGATGTACTTGAGGACAATATTATGGAAATGGAAGAGGATGTAGATGATGATGAAATGGGAGATAAGATACTCCGTGAAGAGTTTGACAGAGCACTGAAAGACCTGAGTCGAAACAAGGCCGCGGGAGTAGACAACATTCCATTATAACTACTGACGGCCTTAGGAGAGCCAATCCTGACAAAACTCTACCATCTGGTGAGCAAGATGTATGAGTTTGCCTTTCCTTAATCTTCCAAAATGGCTCCGAGCACTATGGAACTTAACATCTATGGTCATCAGTCCCCTAGAACTTAGAACTACTTAAACTTAACTAATCTAAGGACATCACACGCATCCATACCCTCAGACTTCAAGAAGAATATAATAATTCCAATCCCAAAGAAAGCAGGTGTTGACAGATGTGAAAATTACCGAACTATCAGTTTAATAAGTCACAGATGCGAAATACTAACGCGAATTCTTTACTGACGAATGGAAAAACTGGTAGAAACCGACCTCGGAGAAAATCAGTTTGGATTCCGTAGGCAATACTGACTCTACAACTTATCTTAGGAGAAAGATTAAGGAACCGGCCGGTGTGGCCGTGTGGTTCTAGGCGCTTCAGTCTGGAACCGCGTGACCGCTACGGTCGCAGGTTCGAATCCTCCCTCGGGCATGAATGTGTGTGATATCCTTAGGTTAGTTAGGTTTAAGTAGTTCTAAGTTCTAGGGGACTGATGACCTCGGATGTTAAGTCCCATGATGCTCAGAGCCATTTGAATTTTTTTTAGAAGTTGCACGGTTGACAACAGCCAGGCCAAGCATTACTAGACGTCTACCGGCAAAAGCTCTGACTCATTGTTTATGCTGGTGTCTCGAACGACCTTTCAATGGAAGTTTAAGGGTCTCACATCAGGTGCTGCTGCAAAGTGTTCCACAACTGGACTACCTTTGTGTTTTGTTATCTTCCGGAATTCTGCAAATTTGCCGCTTTTTATGCTTAATTGTCTAGCCTTAAATGTATTTACCATCAGTTGAATTAGTTATTAGGAATTTCCATCGTTTTTCAGTAATGCTCATCCCTCTCATGCAAAAAAAAAATTGTTGTACAACATTTTTGCTTCCATAAAAATTCCATAATAGCGTTGTATTTGTTGATATATCTGAACAGAGATAGCGTTCTAAGTGCATCGCAATTTGGGTTCCAAAGTTGTACGGAATCATCCGTTACAGAATTTACACTAGCGGTTCTTGATGTTCTTTTTAAGGAAGAATGTGTCAAAGCTATAGTCTTAGTTCTGCGTAAGGTTTTTGATACTGCTAACCCTAAGATTCTACTAAATAAGTTAGAACCATTAGAAATAACAGGTGTAGCTAATGACTGCTTCCAGTTTCATGTAGCAAATAATATACACAGTCATGATAACACAAGCCTCGAATAAGGCTAAACTTGCGATGAAACATTTGTCATGACCAGACGCAGTCATATAGGTGGAAAAATACTGTTCTTAATATGTCACTGACTTCCACAACAGTGTCTTTCGTGGAGGAAAAATCCTCTTTGTTTAAAGTAGTAACATTATAGTTCCTGAGAAAACAAGAGCAACTTCGGTCCCAGTTGAGAGGTTGTTTTATAAGACTGGGCGCACCCTAACTGAAAAAAATATAGGCAGTGTGGCAAGATCTTACTGAAACTTCCATTCGGACATGCATGCATGCAGCCTGTTTTTAATGGTGTGTTTCTCAGTTTTTCACATTTATTTCTATCTTACCTATAAGTGACATATGCCAGATTTTAATTGTTGCCATTCCCTTATACATCTGATGGTTGTTCTTAGTCGAGGGTGCGAGTACTTTTTATGCATAGCTTGTAAGTGGTTCTATGAACACTCTGCCAAACAGAGCAGCGTTGTAGAGTTATCTGTAGAGTTTTTTTCATTTCTCAACGAATTTTAGTTATTTATGTATTTATTATTTCTGGTTTGTTGAATACGACTCATTCTTTCATCCACTGTTCCTCATGCATGTAAGGCTGCACACCTCGGCGGTATAGAGGTAAAGCAAAAATTTTTCTTTGTCATCGCGTATTGTTTCAGTCCCAGCGCTGAGCGGTGCTCGTGGTAGGCGTGGTAGGCGTGGTAGGCGTGCAGTGCGTAGCATGCAACAACGACGTCTCGCCGCCGTCGCTGGCTCACCGTTCTGCAAGTCACCGTGAGCACAGCCAGCTGGGCTTTTGGCAATGCGGAGCGGCAGGGCCATTTGGCGCCCAATGAAGACGGCAGATATGACAACGCGCAAGCAGCCCCGCCACCTCCCACTGTGATAATCGCCTGCGAGATTAGCATCGGCAAACACAATGCGCCTCGGAGCACACCACATCCTGCCGCCGCCACGGCCCTCCTCGCGTGGGTGGGCGCCATTCGCCGACTCCTGCAGCTCCGGCCGAGGCGAGAAAGCAGCTCCGGCAGTAAGTCCAGTCCGCCTACAAACACAGCTGCCGAAAGTACCGGAACCCCTTCTGCCTTACTCACGGTGCACCATCCCGTGTGGCCATCACACATGCAGCGTACTGAGTGCCACGCCTAGAGTCTGCTTTGCTGTTACATCAATTGAAGATGGCTTCTTACTTTTCCGTAAGACTTCTAGGAATTCAGTACGGCTGGTGAGCTCATTTATTTTATGAAAGGGGAACCACATCACTTTCGTATCAGAGAGACGTAAAGTAACTTCTGGCGTACCCCAAGGGAGTCTAATAGGACAAATACTGTTCACTATATACAAATATACAATACACATTAAAAAGTGATGCACATTTTCAGACAACAAATGATTACAATTACAGAAAAATGGGTAATATATTCAAGACAAAGAGCTTCACAACTGAGAAAGTCAATGACGCGTTGATCCACCTCTGGCCGCTATGCGTCCGCAGATCGTGGTCGTGCGGTAGCGTTCTCGCTTCCCACGCCCGCGTTCCCGGGTTCGATTCCAGGCAGGGTCAGGGATTTTCCCTGCCTTGTGATGACTGGGTGTTGTGTGATGTTCTTAGGTTAGTTAGGTTTAAGTAGTTCTAAGTTCTAGGGGACTGATGACCATAGAAGTTAGGTCCCATAGTGCTCAGAGCCATTTGAACCATTTGGCCCTTAGGCACGCAGTTATTCGGCTTGGCGTTGATTGATAGAGTTGGATTTTGTACTGAATTCTATCCAACTGATGCGTTAGCTCGTCCAAATCCCAAGCTGGTTGGGGGCCCTGCCCATAATGCTCCAAACGTCTTCGATTGAGAAGAGTTCCGGCAACCTTACTGGCCAAAGTAGGGTTTGGCAAGCACGAAGACAAGCAGTAGTAACTCCCGCCGTTTGGGGCGGGCATTATCTTGATGAAATGTAAGCCCAGGACGGTTTGCCATAAAGGGCAACAAAACAGGAGTAGAATATCGCCGACACACCGATGCCTGTAAGTGCCTCGGATGGCAACGAAAGGAGTCAAGCTATGAAATGGAATGACAATCCAGAACATCACTCCTGGATGTCAAGCCGTATGGCGGGCGAAAGTCAGTTTGGTATCCCATTGCTGTACAGGGCCTCTCCAGACACTACTTTGTTGGTTATCGGGGCGCAGTTCGAAGTGGAACTCATCACGGAACACAATTCTACTCCAGTTAATGCGATTCCAAGCCGAATGTGCCCGACACCCCACAAACGGGCTTGTTGGTTTGCAGAGGTCGGAGCAAGGCGCGCCGTGAGCTCAGCCCTTTTCTCTGAGCCCCCTCTTGATGGTCTCTGTGGTCACTGAAGCACAGTTACACGTCGGACCGACGATAATGATGCATCCGGAGTCCTGAGTGCCTCTCTGACGATTGGTCAGTCTTCATGTTCTGTCGTCTCTCTAGGTCGACCGCTTCCTTCTCGACGCTGTGTTCGGTCATGGTCCACCCACTCCTGCCAACATCGTCGAATAGCGGCATCGCTCCTATTCAAATGTCAGACGATTCCCCAATTACTCGAACCGGCCTCTTTTAGCCCAGCTACACTCTCACAAACGCTGACATCAGCGCATATTGTTCACGTGCTGCTCTGCAAGGGATAATTACTGTCCAACTGAGCGCACGGGAAGAAAGTGGGAAAGACCGTATGACCTAGTATTGACATACTTCTTTTCTACTGTCATTGCCAGCTGCGCAGTGAAACTCCGCTGCAGCGTCACACATTCATCCATCGTCCGCCAAGGTTTACAGTTTTGCATTTTCCGTTAATACTTCTACGAATATTAGTTTGTGACCAATTTGCATAACTCCGTTCTTTATCTTACAGTGTGCATAAACGACCTAGTTGCTAACTTCGGTCACTCCATGAGACTGTCTTGCAAATGCTGTTGTATGCAGAGGAGTCGCAACGCTACAGAATTGTAAGAAATGCTGAAAGACCTGCAGAGGATCGATGCTTGGAAATGGATTGGTAGAGGACTTTCATCAATATACAAATGTAACTAATTCTGCACAGATAGGTAAATGATCCGTTATTGTATGACTAACCGATTTCTGGACAACTACTGGAAGCAGTAGCATTCATTATATACTTACGCCGGCCGCGGTGGTCTAGCGGTTCTAGGCGCTCAGTCCGGAACCGCGCGACTGCTACGGTCACAGGTTCGAATCCTGCCTCGGGCATGGATGTGTGGGATGTCCTTAGGTTAGTTAGGTTTAAGTAGTTCTAAGTTCTAGGGGACTGACGACCACAGATGTTAAGTCCCATAGTGCTCAGAGCCATTTGATTCATATACTTACGAATACGCGAACGGAGCCATTTAAAGTTGAGTGAACATATAAAACTAATCGCAAGATAGGTAGACTGAGATTCACTGGAAGAATCTACCGTGTAGTCCACCGTCGAAGCAGGTAGCCTACAAAACCGTGGTTCGACCGACGCTTACTGTTAAAATTCCACGACCTTAATTTCCTAGAGAAATTAATCAATTTATTGTATCCATACGCCTTGCGATAAGACGAGTCCGGTAAAGTCGGACTTTTCTGCGATCACGCAGACAGTTACCAACAATTATTCCTCCTCTACACCATTCGTGGCTCGAACAGGAAGTGGAGCTAGTAACAGCGGTACATAAAGCACCCTGCGCCACGCACCATAAGATGGCTTTCGCAGTATAGATGAAAACTTGTGCTTGTCTTACATTATGTCAAGTGATACCTTAAGTTTTACTGTTGTGGAAGTTTGATAATGATGTTTGTATACATTATAGTGTCCGGAAGTATAGATATAATGGAGATGGCTTTATCGAAATCAACCTTGGAATCAGAGATTGAGCAATTTTTTGTCCGAGACAAAATAAAACATTGGTAACAAATGTGGCATTTACCTACGTAGCTTTGGTAAATAAATAAATCACTCTGTAAAATAATCGACTTACTTACTTCCATCACAGAATAAGTTTCATTGTAAATTATTTTGTAATTAATTAGAGCAAGATACAATACAAATAATTTTATTAAAAAGAAAAATATTTGGTATCTCTTTAACTGATAGTTCGGCGTAACAAACTGTAATAAGCCTGGTAACCCGAGATCTCTCACAATACTAAATGAATTATTCTGAAAAGTTTGTCGTGCGTGGGCGATATCTTTGGCGTTCAGTGATCTGTCGTAGCTCCCCTGTGTAACTCTCTGCCCTTTGCTGGGATACCGGAAGATGGCTGCCCGCAAGAGGACGTGTGAGCCGCGGCGGGCAGTGATATGGGGGCGTGCTCGGCAAGCGATGAGGAAGTGACTTGGTGGCAACGGTGTGGAGAAGTGTAGGTCCAGTTTTACCTAGGACCTGTGAGCACTCGGCTGGGCCGAACATAGCGGGAGGGCGGCTGTCTGACCTGTTTGTTGGGCGTTAACTGTCGCCAGCGCGCTGGTTGCAGTTTACCTGTCAGCTACTCTACCGTTGGCGGAAGTGAGCCTGCTCGGGGAAGGGTTCCGTTCGCAGTTTGTGGACTACATGGTGAGGCCTATTGCAACGGGCAGTAAAACTTTTCTTGTCTCGTGTGTGACCAACTGCATCCTGGTTCTTTTCGGGTCTAGCTGAATTTTGTGGTTGTTATTCAGATTTTCTGCTGTGAGCGAAGGTGTTCGTTTGTACTGGAATAGAAGGGAGAACCGATAGAGGTACTCAAGGTACCCTCCGCCACACACCGTCAGGTGGCTTGCGGAGTATGGATGTAGACGTAAATGTAGATGTACCTTTTTACCAGACTGTGTTAGTCGTTTCCTGGACACATATTCGTGATTTGTGGCGAAAGTCAGTTATAATTCGACTTTTTGTGTATTCCCGTGTTAGTGGTGTAGGGCTAGCGCCTTTGATTTCGGGTTCGAAACCCGCCACGGCTTAAATTTTGATTAATATCAGCAGTGGCGGCCGACAAATTCCTGTATAAGAAGTCACGCTCATTCCGCCAAGGCACTTCTCAAAGAGGACTTAGCAGCGGACATACAATCGCACCAAAAAGTATTGGCACAGTTACATTTCAGTGGTTGTAGGTTAAATGGAACATATATTTCAGAACAGACCCCAGACACGTGCCACCTTACATTACATAGGTTACAAATATGTCCAAATCACCTGTCCGTAAAGTAACATACAGTATTATGAAAATAAATATCGCTCTTCTACAGCCAAAAAAGTATTGGCACACGCGTATGAATCACACAGTGTGTTCTTTTTCTTCATTGATGTTCACCTTCTAATAGCTAGTGTGCATCCCTTTAGCATCTATAACAACACGTAAACGCCTAGCAATGCTTTGTATTAAATTCCGGGTGATATCAGGGGTAATTTTCGAACATTCCTCCAGGAGCACTTCCTCCGAGTCTTTTTTACTGGACGGACGCCTTTTTCTGACTTGTGTGTCAAGATGCAACCAACGCATCAATGGGGCTCAAATCAGGATTCTGAGGTGGTGTTAGAACCCTTCTGGGGGCATTGTACAGTAACCACTCCCGGGTTTTCATGGCGGTATGTTTTGGGTCGTTGTCTTGCTGGGAATGAAACACCCCCGTAAGGCCCAATGTCTGTGCACTAGTGTGTAAATTACCTCGCAACACGTCGATGTATCTCATATGATGCATTGTACCGTGGATTACAGCTAGATTTCCAACGCCGGACGCCGCCATACAGCCCCAGACCTTGATACCGCCCCCACCTTGTTTGACTGTGGGATGCATGTGTTTGATGTCGAATTACGTATTCGGCTTGCGCCAAATTTTCTTTCTTGCATCAAATCCGAACACATTGAACTTCGATTCGCCGCTAAATATCACAGTGCTCCAAAACTCCATCGGTTTGCTGATGCAGTCCTTGGCAAACTGCAGGCGTTTCTGCCGGTTAATTTCCGATATGTATGGCTTTTTCCTGGGAGAACGTCCATGCATATCAGCCTCATTCAACGCATTTCGTATAGTTTGAACACTAACCGTCTTGTCGGACGTTGTCTGTATAACCTCAGCAATAGTTGCTGCACTTGCAGCAGATTCCTTCCGACTAAGTGCGATGATACGACGACGCCCTCGAGTTGTAAGCACTTTTAGACGTCCAGGACGACACTTATTCACTGTTGTTCCAGTCTCTCTATATTTATGAATGATGGCTCTTACCGTGGTGTAGCTAACAGACACCTCTGGTCCGATTTGTCGATAGCTTCTCCCTTGTGAATGGAGCAATACCACTCTCTCACGCAACGCCACTGAACGTTCCTTCTTCGGCCCCATGCTGAGCACTATCGCGCAACACAGCAACATACCAGCAACTGAGCCGTCAACAACACGCAGTGTCTATTGCGTAAGCAGATGGCGTTGCGGTACCTGAAAACCCAGCAATATACTGAGAAGCCACGCTCTGTGCCAATACTTTTTGTGTGCAGAGGAGATACATGTTTGCCCTTAACACTGCATTTCTTTGTTAACTGTAGGCACTGTGGACAGAATTGTAATGTCTGGTATGTGAGGTAACACGTACATGTGATGTGTACCGGAAGGTGCGGCGTTTGTAACCAACAACGATAAATAGGCACGTGTGCCAATACTTTTTGGTGCTATTGTAGGTTCAGGGCACTCTCTTGTCCTTCGGGTGGGAAATTGCCCCTAAAGGCGGAAGAATCAGCAATGATCAACGGCATAAGAATGCATAAGGAAATGGAAACCACTGCATTAAAAATACACAGCGTCTATCCGCATGGCATGTGGCCTGCAATCGAAAAATCAGATACTGGACTGTAAGGTGTACCCAGTAGCAGATATTGACTCAGATCGCAATGTAGTAGTGATGAGGAAAGGGCTGAAGTTCAAGAGGCTAGGATCAGTACGCAAAGAAGAGGGATACGGAAGTACTAATAAATGACGAGACGCTTGAAGTTCTCTAAGCTTATAGATACTTCAATAAGGAATAGTTCAGTAGGCAGTAGAGTTGAAGAGGAATGGTCGTCTCTAAAAAGGGCAGCCACAGAAGTTGGAAAGAAAAACATAGGTACGAAGAAGGTAATTACGAAGAAACCACAGGTAACAAAAGAAATACTTCAGCTTTAAGCACTATGGGACTTAATATCTGAGTTCTAAGTTCTAGAGGGCTGATGACCTCAGATGTTAAGCCCCATAGTGATCAGAGCCTTTTGAACCGTTTTGAACGACATGGTCATTGCTACGACCAAATGGAAGGAACACGTCGATTTAATGAGGAGAGTGTTGCAACGTTTCAAGGAAGCAGGCATTACCGCAAATCTGCAGAATTCCCATTTTACTCGGGATAAAATTAAATTTTTAGATCATCTTATAAATGAAAAAGGAATATTACCAGACTCCGAGAAATTAAAGGCAATCAAAAACGTTGCAGTTCCAGCAACTAAAAAGCAATTAAAGGGATTCCTCGGAGTTGCTTCTTTTTTCATTTATGACCACTCTATTAATGCAGAACCGTTGTACAGCTTGTTGCGAAAAAATACTCCGTTGGTGTGGACGCAACAATGCCAGCATACATTTGAAGCAATAAAACATTCCTTCCTTAATTCACAGACATTACATCATCCAGATATGAGCCTAAAATTCGGTTTAATGGCGTATGCTTTGGAAATTGGAATTGACTCCTGCATCTTCCAAGTAAAAATAATAGGTGGAAAAACAACTTTTTGTCCCACAGCTTTCGCTACCCGACTTTTAACTGCTTGTGAACGAGCAATACAACTACCGAAAAGGAAGCATTGGCTGTAGTCTGGTCATTTCAAAAATTTCACTTTTACTTATACAGAGCAAAGACAACAGTATACTGTGACCACAAAGCCCTAAGATTTTTGTGAACGTGTAAGTTATTATATCCAAGATTAGAAAGATGGATTCTCTCACTCCGCGACTTTGAATTTAAAATTAAGCACACAATCAGACAGGATAATTTCATCGCCGATGTACTGTCAAGAATGCCAGACAGTGATGTGTCAACAATTAACATCACGGACAATCCGTCCAAGTTCAAAATTCTGATAATGACTAATAAAAAATATAGAAAACATATCTAAGAATGTGTAAACACATGGGAAAACTACAAAATGAAGATTCTCGTTGGCTTTCAATAAAAGAAGCTTTAGGAAAACCTGGAAACGAAGATCTGAAGCGACTGTACAAAGTTGAGGATGACGTCTTATTTTTCAGAGGGCACACTGATTCAGTGTGTATTCCCACGAAGAATGAGGATGACTTAATTTTGTACACGCACATCACTTGTGTATATTTTGGAGTATTAAAATGTGCTCAGAAGATTCTAGCATATTGCTACTTCCCAAATATTCGCAGGGAACTACACCGACAGTTAAGGAAATGTAAAATTTGTCAGCCAGCCAAACCAGCAAATTTTTGTATGATTGATTTCCTACATCCTGTTATCCCTACTAAACCACTGTCGATCTTTTTGGTCGACGTCTGTGGTCCTCTACCGTCATCAAGAGGAGGATGCAAGTATATAGTGGCTTTTCTCGATCTATTCACTAAATATGTCAAACTATATCTGTTAAAATCAGCTACTGGTTCATCCATAGCCAAGAAACTGGTCAAAGATTATATAGTCAATGTAAGCAAACCAGTGGCTATTTTCTCTGACAATGGGTCAGTGTTCACTGGACTTCATTGGAGGCAAACAATAAGTAACTGTGGTATAAAACAGATTCTAACATCAGTGTACCACCCTTCTGCAAATCCTGTGGAACGTATCTTTTGGGAATTAAACCTGTTCATGAGAACATATTGCCACAACCAGCAAACGAAATGAATCTATTATCTTGACGATTTTCAGGAAATTGTGAACAACATGACACATACTACTATAGAGTACACCCCATATGAACTGATGTTTGGAAAAAAGGAGCAGAATGAGTGAATTCGAACAATTCCTAAGACAGCAACTGACAGAATGTCACTAAAAAATAAAGTACACGATGTCTTACTCAACATAATGGACAAGGCAAAGAAAAGAAAAATCTATTTTGACAATCGACTAGGAAGAATAAAAACATATCAAGTGAAAGACCAAGTTTTAGTAAAAACTCATCCTAAGGCTTCACTTACACAGAGGAGGAACAAAAAATGGCGATTATTGTATCAAGGACCATTTGTGATTACAAAAATACCTCATCCAGGGACTTATGTCTTGAAGGATGTGAAGAAAGATAAGGTGAAAGGAATGTATTCTCATCATTTGTTGAAAGAATTTCACAATGAGTGAAGATTCTGAAGACTGAAGATACGATTCATCTCAATTAATATTGATTAGACAGTTCTACATTGAAACTATGAATCATATTTTCTTTCTTTTTGCAATTTAGTAGTAAGTTTTTTTTTCAGGCGTCATATTCGAGATGTATGCAGGCATTATGTATTTGTTTTTCAATTTAGGGATGAATTTTCTTTCCAGTATGCAGAGAAGATAGCTATAGTATGACTGATTTCTTTTAGTTTTTAGATTAATTAATCATAATAACTTCAGTCAGATCTCACAAAGCATAATGACCATGGGTTAAAGATTCAAATGAACCTGGTTTATGGCAAGTTTTTTTTTATGTCAATTTTGACGATGTCAGTGTATGTTTGTATCTTTTTAACCCGCTGAGCTGAAGTCATATTGTTCGGAAGGGGTAACCCGTTCTCGGCTACTACACCCAATTATGATTTATTTCAATCTTTTGTAATGGGCATTTGCTTTGTAATTGTATCAGTGTTGTAACATACCTCTGTATGTAAATTTCGCCATGTCAATTGTTACTCGCGAAGTTACCACCTACGCGAATGCTGAGCAGTTACAAGCACATCGACAAGTGTTAAGGTACATCTGAAAGATGACAAACATAAGTTGAGACGGCATCACCAGTTGGATTAGTGTATAGTGCATCCTATGGTTATTAATAAGAATTAAGAACATCTTACAACTTCCGCATATTTCGAATTCAGGACAGAGAATTAGAAAGGACTTTAGATTAGATTCTATTTCAGCTCAGCATTGATCAAACGCCGTTTTCACGGAACTTACACTGACTCCTATTTTCATGTAAACCATATGTCGGAAAAAATAACACCCAAGAGGATATAGTGAAATGGGAATAGTGTTCAAATCAGCTACCTGGAGATGGCAAATAAAAGGGAATCGTAGATGGAAGTAACCTAACGCGTCGGCGGTTGACCTCAAGACATAGGAGATTAACAGTGTTGTGTTTCTTGTGTGAAAAGTGTTTAAATTCATTTCAAAGGAAATCATTCTGTAAATATTTTTTTATTCAGTGTTATTCAATGAAATTTTTGTTTTGCAAATGAGAAGTACGAGGATGGTAAATCTACCCCGAGGTTTTCCTTTGTGGGGCTTGGCTGAATGACTAGATTACATGTTTGAGACGTCCCAAGGCGTGTGACAGAAGCTTTGAGTGATGATGAAAAAAGATTATGATCACATCTCATGCCATCCTCGACAAACTAACTAATGCAAGTTAAATGAGCTAGGCGAATAAGCTGCATCTCAATAATAATCAAGCAACACAGACTTGTTAGCACAATATTGTACCATATTATGTATATGCACCCAAATGTATAATTTAAGTTCAATTTACAATTGATGGTAACTGGAATAATACAAAAAAATATTACTACAGATATCGTGGACATTAACAGTACACAGCGTCATGAACAATCATCAAAATAGTGTTGTGTGAACGCTCGTGTTTATTTTCCCCAAAACCGTTCGTCCACAAGAGGGGCATATATGATGTATCATGTAATAAGATTGCTATGCATTAATGTGACAGTACCAGAGAGAGAGATACAAATATATTCTTTATTACTGCCGCACGGGATTAGCCGAGCGGTCTCAGGCGCTGCAGTCCCGGACTGGACCAGGAGGTTCGAGTCCTTCCTCGGGCATGGGTGTGTGTGTTTGTCCTTACGATAATTTAGGTTAATTAGTGTGTAAAGGGACTGATGACCTTAGCAGTTAAGTCCCATAAGATTTCACACACATTTAAACATTTTTTTCTTTATTACTCTGTGACGTAGTGCGCTTAGATAATTATTCTTAGATAATAAGCTTTCGTTTTTGTTAAGACGTATTTTTATGAGAGAGGAGTCTGTTCTTGATTGTGTAGTTTATATCGACGCCGCAGTGACAGTCAAAAGGAAATCATTTATACATCTGTATGTACCATGGAGAATCGTTAATTCATGTGCGAGAAGAATTTCATTGACACTAAGGTCAATAAAACTTCGTTCATTTCAAAAAGGTACGTGTTATTTCCACAAACGACGTATACTCAAGTGTGATCTATTAATGAATACCAGCTCGAGAACAATTCCGACGGGAGCGTACAGTTCTAATTAAATAGTTTGATGCTTTCTTCGGAAAAGAAGTGATTTCACGGATTTTTTTTTTTTTTTTTTTTTGCCAGCGATGTTTCTAAGAACTGAAGGCAAATATGATTGCTATGCAACAGAACACCGACGAATATTTCTCCGCCACTTTGATTAACACTTTCAGTTTCAGTACAGCATCTGCTGCAGCTGGAGCAGATCGCCATAACAACGGAAGCGTATAATGTGAAAGCAGTTTCACCCATCGCCCTGTGTCCCACCAACGGTGTATGTATTCACTACAAAAGAACACACACATAGACAATTACTCATACAGGGTGTCCAGAAAAGGACTCCCTGATTTCAAAATTAAATATCTCGGAAACAAAGATCGATAGAGGAATGCAGTAAACGGTATGTTTATTGTGAAAGCTGTAAGAAGTTTATACAGCAGTTTGAAATAACAGTTATAAAATCTGCTAACAGATGGCGCTGTACGCTGTACAGCTCATATCAGCATACATAAGTGAAATAATCGTATGAAAACAATCTTTGCAAACAATCACATCACAATGTTTTCAAAATGTTCCCCATTGGCACTACAGAGGTGGCGCAAACTAAGAATGAAATTCGCCATCACATTTCGTAGAGTCTCAACCGAAATGGATTCACATGCCACAGATATCGCCGATTGAAGTTCGTCCAGCGTGGCGGGATGCTTCGGGTAGACCATGTCTTTCACTGTGCCCCACAGAAAAAAGTCACAAGGAGTCAAATCCGGCGAATATGGAGGCCAATCCATGCCTGCACCAGTAAATTTGGGATTTTCCAAAGCAATCACTCGATTCGCGAAGTATTCCTCAAGAAAGCGAAACACTTGTTCGGTCCGATGTGGTCGGGCTCCATCTTGCATAAACCATTCAGTACCTGGTCGATCCTCTAACGCTTGCTGTGTGGCGACAAATTGTTCCAAAATTGCAACGTAACGTGCACCAATGACCGTTTCTCGAATGAAAGAAGGGCCAATAATGCCTCTGCTGCATACTGCAACCCACACAGTAACTTTAGGAGAATACAGGGGTTTCGCTTCACATCAATATGGCTTTTCGGAACCCCCAAAATCGCCAGTTCTGCTTATTCACGTATCCATTCAGGTGGAAGTGTGCTTCATCTGTAAACCAGATGCAGCCAACATCAAATCCTTCACTATCAATCATTGTGAGCATCTGATTAGCAAAGGAAACCCTTTGTTGCACAGCTCGTACGGGTATGGCCTGGTGCGTTTGAATTTTGAATGGAAACATGTGGAGGCTCTTTCTCAGTATTTTTTGCGTGCTGGAACGCTTCAAACCAGTCTCAAATGCAATTCTACGGACGGATGACGTTGGATTTCGCTGAATAGTTCCAGAAACTGTGGTGATATTTTCAGGCGTAACTGCGGTTTGCTTGCGGCCATCATGCCGCACTAGATCATCAGTTACGCTGCCTGTTTGTTGAAATTTTGCGAAGAGCGTATGAATGCTTTTCGCATCGGGTCCTTTTGGAACATTAAATCGTACTTGAAAACTTCGCCTTGTTGCCGTAGGACTCTCTTCTAACCTGTGGTACTCTAGGACCAGGAAAACGTGTTGTTCAATGGAGTACATGGTTTTAATCTCTTCCTTCGGTACGCTAACCTCCTTTCACGTTCCAATAGTGGAACTGATCCATCTGGGCTTCGGATCACTATTTATACTAGGCATTACGTATGGCGATTACAGCGCCATCTGTTAGCAGCTTTTGTAACTATTATTTCAAACTGCTGTATAAACTTCTTACAGCTTTCACAGTAAACATACCGTTAACTGCATTCCTCTATCGATCTTTGTTTTCGAGATATTTAATTTTGAAATCAGGGAGTCCTTTTCTGGACACCCTGTACATATAAAGCCACAACACAAGGTGGTGAGGGAAACATGTCAGTATAAAAAACTCAGTATAGGCAAAATACAAATAACAGTAAGTGAAGATAGCTGAATGATTTTATACAGGTATGCTTATTACTATATAGTCCATACGGGAGTCTGTCCGATGGTCAGATGACGGTATGTTTGTACGATTCACTTGTGTGAACGGTTTCTTGAACATGAAATTTAACACTTCGGTTTTCGGTTTGCTGCCACACCAGACGGGTCAACTGAATGGAAGCCTTAGACCCGCTTAGCGATTTTACGTACGACCAGACTTTACTCGGATTCTCTGCCAGATATTTCGCTAAGGTGATAGTTGTTGTATGCTTCGAGCATAGATCTTTTCACAGGCGTACGAATCTCTGCTAACCTTCGCTTGTCGTCATTTCTGTGCTCCCTTTTGAACCGAAAGAGCAGCAGCCTCTGCTCCCTCAGCATCCGCCGAATTTCGTTATTCAACTGTGGTGGATCTTTTGCATCCTTTATCCACTTAGTAGGCACGTAATTCTCCAGATTCGATTTTCAATCTGCTTAAACTTTGCCCGTCGTCCTTCTACATCCAGCTTACCAGAACTAAATGATACCAATCTACTATCTAAGTCAGATGATAACTGCTTATCTGCTCTTGCTAGCACAAACACGCTCCTAGCCTTCTTGACTGATTCATTAACTTTCGTAATCATAGTCGCTATGATGACAGCATGATCACTAATTCCCCTTTCAATACTGACATTGCCAATAAGGTCCGGCCTATTTGTACGTACAAGGTCTAAAATGTTTTCAGTGCGTGTGAGCTGCCGAGCTAGCTGCTCAAGATAATTTTCAAAGTTACTGTCTGTCTGTGACCCCCGCAGTGCATCCATAGACATCCCAGTCTATACTCGGCAGGTTAATGTCGCCTCCATTTACGCGCTAGTGACCGTAGACTCTCTTCGAATGACTCTTAGAACTGTCACAGCAGAATCGGGTGGTCGGTAAAAATATCTAACAATTAACTTAGTTTCACCTACACCTGTTACACGAGACCAGATGGCTTCATTGTCACACTCAACATCGAATTCAGTAGAGACAACTGCAGTGAACATCCCCCCCCCCCCCCCCCAACCCTAATGGCCACTCATCTGTCTTTCCGATATAGGTTCCACGACTCGCTAAATATCTCAGAGCTTTCCACTTCGGGCTTCAGTCAGCTCTCCGCCCCAAGAATAATTTTAGCGCGAGCACATTCCTGGAGGGCAGTAAATAACTTTATTGTTAATTCTTCGACACTTTACTGATAAAATTGTGACAGTCGAAGTTTCTTTATTCTGAAAGCCGTTTGACTTGACTTGCTGCATATCGGCTGGCGAGTGTTCATTAGAGCATCTCAAGATACAGTCTAGCCTAAAAAAACCACACGTGCTTCACAAGTACTCTGTTACCTGAGTAGCTGCTTCCTTTGTGTAGTGCACCCCTGACCTGTCTAGGGGAGTCTTACAAATCTCCGCACGATAACGCAGGTCTAGAAATCTGCAGCCAAGTCCTTCACAAAGTTGACGAAGCCCTGATCAAAGCTGGGAACAATACTGTAAATTGCGAGCTCTGCTTGCACCCCGTACCAGTAGCCTTCACCACTTCCGCCAGCCGCCCGTGCGAACTGAGGACGCCTCAGCACCCACGCGACAGGCGTCGTTAATGCCGACGTGAGCCACAGCGTGCAGACGACTGCACCCTGCACGGCCGCCTCTACATCTTGGATGAGGCCCTCTGGCAGATATTCCGAGTGCACATTGGCTTTCTTTCCAGCCCTGAACGCTATCTGACTAAGGCGCTGCATAACGTGCCTAACACTGGAGCTCCCAGCAACTAGTAAATCCCTTCTGCCGTGTGCTCGGCCCCTGCTGAAAGACCGGCCACCTGTCCACTCACAGGGTGAATGGGCGAGGTCAGGCGGCCAGTCTGCACATTTGCCCTCCGCCTCTAGCGACGCGAACGCGATACCACCCGCCAGTCACCCTGCTGTGAGGGCGGATCCACAGCGTCGGGTGCTCTAGAAGGTGCCTCGGAAGCAGAGCCCATGAGCACAGCACGTGACACGTGAGGTGCCCCACACGACGCGCCAGATTTTCCGCTACCGCTACAGCAACCTGAGGGTGGCTGATCGCAGCCAACAGCACATTCACCGTACCCTCGAGAAATTGTCGTACGCGCATTGTCGTCAGCTAAAATTAAGTCAGGGTCGAATGTACCTTTGAAAAAAAAACATGCATGCGGAATGAATGCAGTGTCACAATAACGTAGACTGCTGAGTGTACTGTTTTCAAAGACATGGAGGACAGTACGTCCATTGAACATTATGCCTCCCCACACCATATCACGTAGGACCATCAGAACGATTACATTCGACAGCTTTCCTGGATGCATTACGTGTTCCACCTCTCACCGTATGAGTTGACGTACTGCAGGTTTGCATCGAACAGAGCAGATGGAGGAGCTCTTGCAACGAGAGGATATTCGGCAAACGGCTGGCCTACCAGGTCACCCAACTTAAGCCCTCTCTTCTACGTGTAGGATGCGTTGGGGAGAATTAATGCGGCATGGCCACATCCACCAACGGGCGTCCAGCAGTTGTCAACCGCGCTGGCAAAAGTATGGATCGCTCTACAGGAATTCCTTACCACCCTTGTGGCCAGCTTGGGAAAACATTACAGAGCATGTGTTATCGCCCGTGGTGATAGCACACCCAACTAAGAACCATGTCCCACCTTTTATAATGTCCAGTGCACCATCATAACTCGCGGTGATGTCGGTGTAAGTATTGTCATCGAATAAATCGATTCTGTGCGTCTCATTGTGTATTTATTTTAGTTACGTCCTCTCAGTACCTTTCTATGTGAAGTCCAAGTTTCAGCCGGCCGGAGTGGCCGTGCGGTTCTAGGCGCTACAGTCTGGAACCGAGCGACCGCATACGGTCGCAGGTTCAAATCCTGCCTCGGGCATGGATGTGTATGATGCCCTTAGATTAGTTAGGTTTAATTAGTTCTAAGTTCTAGGCGACTGGTGACCTCAGAAGTTAAGTCGCATAGTGCTCAGAGCCATTTGAACCAATCCAAGTTTCATCGAGCTATGTTACTTGTCTGTGACAGATTATGCGGAAGTTACTTCCGTCCTTAAGTCCTACACACCGGTGTAAAATTCCCCGTTCCATGCAGGTATGGTGCACGAGAAGGACGAGAGCCGGCAAGGCTCCGTACAGGAGGTATTCTCAGATTTATCAGTCGTAGTCGTCCCTCTTGATGTATATGGGAGGCAGTAACTTGTTCGCTGACGCTTCTTGGAACGTGTGCTCGCAGAATGTTAACTGTAAACCCCTCCGTCATGCGCAGTGCCTCTCGCAGCGTCTGCCACTGAAGGTCGATGAGCATCTCCGTGGTGCCCCAGCGCTTACTGAGCGAAACCGAAATGTTTCCCATCTGCGGACGTCCAAAGAAGAGAGCTGCAAGATTTGCTTTTCTACTGAAGTACAACTGAATGTCGCTATGCAGCTGAGTGAAGAGATTTTCAGGACATTACTATTTCGGAAAACCACGTAAATATATGGTGCGATCAAAATGTTTCCTTTCTAAGACCGTACAGTCCAGAATCGGTATGCCAATCAGGCAAAAACGCCGTGAACAGTGAGGCAATAATCTCACCGACGCCCAAGGTTGACGATACCTGTTGGGTCAAATACCGTGCCATGCACTTGAGGAAGTCCGTAACGGCGTGCTGCACATTCTCGTCCGACAGAAATCATCAACCTTCCGAGGCATTTTGTAAGGAACAGATGTCGTGATAATCGCCTGGGAACTACAGGGCGGGTGTTCGAGTGTTCCCCACTTGAACTGGTGTAAATTCTGCGTTACATTTGCGATACGGTGACTGCTCGACACAAATTATCCATTCTCTGATGGAGTCGGATCTCATGAACTGCAGTCCAGTCCTAAATATTCTTTTCTTTTAAAACATGTGGGTAGCAAGAGAGATGTGCAGCCTTAATGTCGAATAATATGAAAACCAATTACACTTTGGATTTGTGTTTTAATAAGCTAAATTAAAAAGGCGTGAACAGGACTGTGCTACTGATCATTCTTGTTATGATGTGAACATCAAACATGAAGCTCTTCCATTCGATTCTTCCTACGTGTACAGTATGAGATAATGAAACAACAGTATCGTCATAGCCAAACAATGCGAGTTACTAAAATTTATAAACCAAAACTGAAAACGTTTCCTTAACGCGACATCTCACTATGTGATTACCTAGCGCACTCGACAAATAAGGCTTTTTAAAAAAAATGGCTCTGAGCACTATGGGACTCAACATCTTAGGTCATAAGTCCCCTAGAACTTAGAACTACTTAAACCTAACTAACCTAAGGACATCACACACATCCATGCCCGAGGCAGGATTCGAACCTGCGACCGTAGCAGTCCCGCGGTTCCGTACTGCAGCGCCAGAACCGCTAGACCACCGCGGCCGGCCAAGGCTTTTTAGTCTGACCCAAATACAGCAACAGCATTCCGAAATTAGAATTGTGCTTCCATCCACGCTCTACCACCAAGTCCCCCCCCCCCCCCTCTCTCCCTCTCTCTTTCTCTCTCTCTCTCTCTGTTTACCTCTCGCAGACTGACTACTTGACATCAGCATATATTTTGGAATCCAAGGAATCTCCCTCATACAGGTATTCAGGAAAAGTGGTCAATATAGCGTACAAAACTGCCACATCTCGTACTGTCACAATCATTAAAGGGAATGAGTAACTGTGTGCTCTCCGCCATGCAATGTACGGTGATTTGCGGAGTATGTATGTAGTGTCGTAAAGGGCCATCGTTCAAAGCATCACTTCAATCGATATTTAACTTTCAGTTCGAGAATCTTTAAAGGACATTACAATGGTGATAGGATGTCAGGAAATCTGGTCTGGCCATTGAACTGTTATTAAAGTTAGCTGATAGATGATGTGGAACTGGTACCATGTGGTCATGCGACTCTTTGTCGATGACGTAAGTCCTGACAGTGAAATGGTGTGTATGTTCAGAAATGGTTCCAATGGCTCTGAGCACTAAGGGGGTGGGTTCACTGAATGCAATGGAAGAGAGGCACAACAAGACGAAGCTAAGATGTCTCTGCAGCTGCGACAACCACTTCAGCTGTACACAGCTGCCAGTGAGAAAACAAATCCTGTGGCTCTAAGCACTATGGGACTTAACATCTGAGGTCATCAGTCCCCTAGAATTTAGAACTACTTAGAACTAACTAACCTAAGGACATCACACACATCCATGCCCGAGGCAGGATTCGAACCTGCGGCCGTAACAGTCGCGCGGTTCCGGACTGAAGCGCCTAGAACCGCTCGGCCACTGCGGCCGGCGATGTGTATGTGCCAGTCGATTGTATATACTGAGCATAGTAAGAAAGGTCAACGTGGAGACGTGACACAATGACAGAAACGATCTTTCGTGTTTGGGGGTCCCTACGATCACACCAGGTACGAAGTGACATGATTTGTTATTGTATCAGTGCGAACTGTCCAATGCAATTGCAAGGTTTGGTGTACTGCTTATACGGTCGTTACACGGCGTAAGAACAATGGACGCGAAAAGATCATACTTGATAACGACTGGAGATGAATGTCACTCCATGCAGATGACAATCGCTATCAAGCTCGACAAGGATTTTTGATCCTAGTGAATGCAGACCTATAAAGCAATTTCCGACCAAATGTTATGAAGTAAACTGCATGTAGTGTACGTTTTCAATCCAATACCTCAGCGCCGGCCGGTGTGGCCGAGCGGTTCTAGGCACTACAGTCTGGAACCACGCGACCGCTACGGTCGCAGGTTCGAATCCTGACTCGGGCATGGATGTGTGTGATGCCCTTAGGTTAGTTACGTTTAAGTAGTTCTAAGTTCTAGGGGACTGATGACCTCAGAAGTTAAGTCCCATAGTGCTCAGAACCATTTGAACCAATACCTCAGCGGTGTTCTTCAAGGCGACTTGACGCATTTGGTCTTCAAATGACACAAGAATTCGAGAGCGCCGACGGCCACATGACGTGTTTAACCCGCACAGTTCGGGCTTAAGTTGGTTCTATCATGTTCTGCGAGTAGCTTACCTACCATGTTTCGAGCCTAATCACTTAGATTACCAACACGTTTTTTCCAACATTCTCGGTATCGAGTGCTCTCCTTTCCTCTACATATTTAAGATGAGTTAACTGAGGACACTGCCGTCCTTTGTGGTGGCAACATTCGTGTTCATAGGGCTACACTCAAGCGTAAATCAACATCATCTTTGCATTTTTGTACCTCTACCGGATATAATCATCAGGGAGAAGTTTCAGCCGAATATTGTACAAGTGAAGAAACCTTTGGACTCTTCCTTGCAGAAATGATGTCATTATCTAGGATAGAGACCGTGTTTCACGGTATCAGCGTGATACAAGTTGATTATCTGTTTTTGTCCGGTGTGTACATGCTGTACACAAAGAGCACAAAAGGACAGCTGCCCTCATCAGGATGCAATTACTAACTATTGCTGACAGTATTCGCTGAATAACTGATTAGCTGCGACTGGAATGCGTCCACCACCAATGGTGTATTGCTTGTAGACTGACTTGTGGATAAACATATACTTTCTCGACCTAACTGAGAAGCTTCTCATTCTCATCCAGTCTATACTGATGTTTTACTGGTATTTTTGTGACTGAACTCTTTTCGCCGATGGCTGCAAACGCTTCATATGCGTTCGTACATACTGTTTTCGACTGTGTACAGCGAATGTAATAAGTGGCACAGGGCACGCCATGCAGTGCTTCTGATGTACGGGTATCTGACAATGGAAACTTCCCATAGAACCGCCACCCCCCCACCCCCCACCCCCGGCCACCCCTCCTCAGATTTAGTGGCAAAACGGCACAGTTGGCAGCCCGTCAAAACCTAAACACAGATCAAGCATGAAAATCGGAAGAAGATGTATTGAACGGTGAAGAAAGAAACAAAATAGAACCACTGAACGATCCAAGCAAAATATGTGCAACATCGAGATAATTGCAATAACCAAGGCGTCGTCGTTGTGTGGTCACGGTGCTGGGCAGAAGAGCGGGAGATCTGTGTTGACATCTCCCTCATGGCTACTTTTTGTCACAAAATCATGAACTTCCCGTCCGGTCATTGACTTGTCTGTCTTCCTTCTGTAGTCTTGGTACTTGTCATACTATACATGGTTATAGAATACGAGTCAGGTGGTAAGAATATACACACATAAAAAAAAGTTACACATCATCCCGGTTCCCGCCCAAAGATGTAAACAACCATGCATGACCAGCACCTATTAGACGGAGGGGCTCAGACAGCCGATCAGTTCCAGTCGTTCCGCCAGGAAGGAAGTACACGGCTCATGTTGTCTGTAGTTCAACCATGCCTAGTCGGTCAATAACGCGGTTCGATCACTTCCGCATAGTTACTTTTTGCCAGGAAGGGTTCTCAACAAGGGAAGTGTCCAGGTGACTCGGAGTGAACCAAAGCGATGTTTTTCGGAGATGGAGGAGACACAGAGAGACAGGAACTGTCGATAACATGCCTCGCCCAGGCCGCCCAAGAGCTACTACTGCAATGGATGACCGCTACCAATGGATTATGGCTCTGAGGAACCCTGACATCAACGCCACCATGTTAAATAATGCTTTTAGTTGAGCCTCAGGACGTCGTGTTACGACTAAAACTGTGCGCAGTAGGCTGCATGATGCGCAACTTCTCTCCCGACGTCCATGGTGAGGTCCGTCTGTGCAACCACGACAACACGCTGCGCGGTACAGATGGGCCCAGCAACATGCCGAATGGACCACTGAGGATTGGCTTCACGTTCTCTTCACCGATAAGTATCGCATATGCCTTCAACTGACAATCGTCGGAGACATGTCTGGAGGCAACCCGATCAGGCTGAACGCCTTAGACACACTGTCCAGCGAGTGCAGCAAGGTGGAGATTCCCTGCTGTTTTGGGGTGGCATTATGTAGGGCCGACGTACGCCGCTGGTGGTCATGGAAGGCCCCGTAATGGCTGTACGATACGTGAATGCCATCCTCCGACCGATAGTGCAACCATTTCGGCAGCATATTGGCGAGGCACTCTTCTTCATGTACGACAATTCGCGCCCCCGTCGTGCACATCTTGTGAATGACTTACTTCAGGATAACGACATCGCTCGACTAGAGTGGCCAGGATGTTCTAGAGACATGAACCACATCGAATATGCCTGGGATCGATTGAAAAGGGCTGTTTATGGACGACGTGATCCATCAACCACTCTGAGGGATGTACGCTGAATCGCTGTTGGGGAATGAGACATTCTGGAGCAGCAAAAAACCTTGATGAACTTGTGGATAGTATGCCACGACGATTACAGGCATGTGGCAATGCAAGAGGACGTGCTACTGGGTATTAGAGGTACCGGTGTGTACAGCAATCTGGACTGCCATCTCTGAAGGTCTCGCAGTATGGTGGTACAACGTGCAATGTGTGGTTTTCACGAGCAATAAAAAGGGCAGAAATGATGTTTATGTTGATCTCTATTCCAATTTTCTGTACAGGTTCCGGAACTCTCGGAACCAAGGTGATGCAAAACTTTTTTGATGTGTGTATTACAGACGCAAGTAAATGTGAATACTGAGAGCAGGCAAGATGTCGCATAGACCTCTCACAGAAATGAAAACAACAAATAAACGGGTGTAAAGTATATTACAAAAAACAAATACAAGAGTCAAAACATTCAAAACTGAATGCAAGTGTCGAGACATGTGGTACTTGTGAAGAACAAATTGGATGTTCGGCCTCTGGAATTCCCTTCCTTACAACTCGCTGTTGGAAACGGACGTCACATCACGACACAGACACAAATTTTAATACAACAGCCAGACACAATGACGGGACGGACAGCTCATAATTCTGTAAAACAAATGAGGCACCATGGAGATTTGAACATGGATTTCCCACTTCGCGTACCAACGCCGTGACCACGTATCCACGATGCGATAGGTAAATAATTATGTTAGCTCGATGTCGCACTCTTGAACGTGAACCGTTCACTGTTTCTATTTCTCTTCTTTTTTCACAGTTCAGTACCCCTTCTTCCTGTTTTGATGATTGATCTGTTTTCAGTTTTAGACGGTGTATCCACTGGGCCATCTTACTACTCTGAGGTGGCCGAGATGGTCAGTTTCCCTTGTGGCTCGCGCGGACCTCTGCCTTGACCAAGCCGGCCACCGTACATCTTACACAGGGAATGCGCAAACTATGTAGTTGGAGACACTGCACCAGCGAACCATGTCTGTGAACGATGTGCGGTTGACAAAATTCAGTGCGATCCTCCGATCAGCGAATTCGGAAAGCCGCTTCTATGGTACGGCCGTTGCTAGGCAATTGTCGCTATTGTCAAGGCAAGAATGAAATAATGGTGTTAATGGGAAAAACACCGTGGACTCTAAGAAGCTTCTGAGCTGTTTTAAATGATCTGAAATTAATAACGTGAGGAACAAGATGATGCTACATATTTTAGTTTTTAACCTGTAATTGATGTTAACCTACTCTGTGGAAACGGACTGACAACAGCAACTAGCTCTGCCATAGTCCAGTGTGTTTAAATGATACAAAATGATGAATAGACTCTTTCCACCAGAAGTACCGGAACACAAAATCTGGCGGTAATGCGGTTCCAGACTGAAGCGCCTAGAACCGCTCGGCCACCTCGGCCGGCCATAATCATGTGCCTTCACTTTCTTAAATGATACCTGTCTCTCATCTTCCTTTAATCGTTGTCCTGCTGTGTCTATTTGAGCCTGTTTTACAACCTCCTCTTTTGAGAATATGAGTGGGTTCATGTGCCTGGCCAGTTCGCTCCTAATTTGAAATTGACAATATTCATCCGTCATATCCAAAGTTTCCACTTTCACTGTATTCGCAACCGTGGACAGTTTCCAGGATTTGATTATCTCATGTAAGAGACAGCGTCCATTGGGACGCATCTTACACAGGTATCCAGCCAGTAGTACAGTTTGTCTCTCTCCCTCGACAACACTAAGAAAAGTGTTACATTACAATTCATTCTTTCAAGATACCATTGTGTTACCAGCAATACGGGAAACAGATCTGGTAAAATGCATACAGGTGGCAAATTATATGGCACAATTATAATTTGATGATAATATTTAAGGGATATAGGGTTAGAATCCTGATGCAACTCAATTCACAGTTGGTTCCACTGACTGCGTAACTTACATCAATCGCTACGTCATGCTCTATCTAAAGCGGCGGAATTTGAGGGACATGGAATAAGGACACAATAAGCACACCTATCTTCCGACAGTTTATGTGGACATACGAGTTAACAATTGTTTCTGCTTCTTAGTGTTTTACAGTTGTATAGAAATTAGTGGATCCATTACCAGACGTCCCGTCGAGCAAAAGCCTTGACAGCACTAGTGACTGAATTCATGTCCAGTGTTGTGCATCACATATGTTGAAGAATTGGATTATGGACTTTAAAGGGCATTGTTTTATTTTTCGCATACATTATAGTAGAAAAAATACATGGTTGAATTTGTAGCCGTGCTCACTCCCAACTATGCGTTTTCGTGAACTTGGCAGTCTATTTGTGTTTGGTTTCCCGTACTTGTTGCAGTTACGCAGTGGTTCATCTTCCTTCTACGTGTGGCAGCAGTGATGTGTATCGATATTTGCACCGTGTACCATCTTTGGGTTTGTGCATATAGTTTCTGGATAGGTGGTCAGCAGTCAGTCAGTCGGTTGTTGCGGATCAGGGAAGTTATCTCCGCGTGGTGCAGTCAGCTGGGTCCACTGGCGGTCCCTGCGCAGTGTTGGAGCGTGTGTGGAGCTGTCCGATCTCTACGAGCTTCGTGGTTCACCGACCCAGGACGTCGGAGTTGAGTAGTGGTTTCAAGTACCCAAGCCACGCCAATTCATGTTATGTGGTTTGTCTCGGTGGTTCGCTGTTAGGGAGGTTTTCCTCTGAGCAACACCAAGTGCTTGTATTGCTGAAATTTAGCCGTCATGTGGTGGAACTAACTATATTGGTTGACTACAATTCAAGTGCACCAGCGGAATTTTATGCCTTGTGGCCGTTAGTGTTCCGGTTGCCTGCCCTGGCCACTAACGCAATTTCAGGCAGTGTCCTTTTCCTCCCCTGTTGTTACCGTCCAACACGGTGTGTAGTTTTGACAGCTTAATACATATACATGTCTGATTGTGGATAATCACGCCCGTAACATTTGGTGTTTGAATTCTCATGTACCGATTGGTAGCGAGCAAGTCGTTTGTCGGTCGGTCCGTGGCTGTCTCTTGGATGGGTTCCGACGGATCAAGTGCAGTTGGGCTTACCAACAGTCTCATCTAAGTGAATGAGGGCAGACCGACCCCCTGGAGGCTTTTGAGTTCTGTTGTCTTTACTGTCTTTCTCACCGGTTTTTAACTGTCTGTTTATAATCTGTCATAGCCAATGATAAAAGAAAAATTCTTGGTTATACTGTGTTATGTAAGTAAGTTTGAATTCCAGCAAGTGGATATTTGCTAAAAGGTTATTGCTGTTGTGTTGTCTTTTCTTTTAGTCCGATTTCAGCTACTTAAAATTTAAGGCTTATGGTCATATTTTTTAAAATTTTGGAATATTACGTGTGGGCCTTCAGCATTGGAACCTTATTCTTAAAATTACCTTTCAAGCTTAAACATAGCGGCCTTCGGCCTTTAAAAGATAGTGGTAATATATTTTAGAATTTTGAAATTTAATCGTGGCCTTCAGCCGTTTGTATTGCACCTTGCATATGTTTGTTCTATCTACTTTTGCCTTGAGGATTTCCACCTAGCTGTGATATATATATTTTTAATTATTTTATTTGCTATTTTAACTGCATTTTTATCTTTTTGATTTTTAAGACTTCTTGTTTGGAGGCCTTCAGCCATGATAGGGTTGTATTTTGAAAATCGTAGTTGTAAAGGTTCGCCTATGTGCCGCTTTGGTTGTAAATGTGTCATTAAACTACAATTTTAAGGTGAAACTGACCCCAAGCTTAATTGGCCCTTTCCACAATCCTAATCACCTGTTCTGCCCAGCAGGTTTAGTGGGCGTATCATAGGTGACTTCGGGAGTAGTGGGAGTGAAATTTTCTACGTCGAGTTGACATCTCTACAAAAACAATAGTTCCAAGTCAGCTGGATATAGAGTAGAACCGAACTTGGACGAGAGATACGGGTACGTCATTCCACGCAACTTCATTTCTTCGCTCCGTCAACCGTAGAAATAGCGAGTGGTGACATTCCAGTCTCTTATTAACCCCTGACCAGATGTTTTGAGTGATTCAGAGATCTGGAGAACGAGCCACCCCGAGCAACAGTCGATCACGCTATGTGTCGACGTTCATGAGGACAGCATGAGTATTACGTGGTTTTAGGTTATCTAGTTGAAAGACAAAATTACGGAAACCTCGAAAATACGTCAAAATGGAACTACTACAGTTCAAATTACCAGCTATGCGAAAAAGGGTAACTGTAGTTGTATCCAGTGGCTCCTCTTACCAAAACACTAGGTGCTGGGCTCGTAAACCGACGGTGACCGCAACACGGCGCTGTTCGCTCTTTCCGGAGGCAGTCCACACAGATACGCCCACTGTGATGCTATACGTGGAAGCGGAATCCATCTGAAAGGACGATGTCGTGCCAGTCGTCGAATGTTGTCGGCTGGGCGCACCGCTGCCGGCGCATCTGTCACGTCAAAATAGGTGCATCTATGAAACTTCCTGGCAGATTAAAACTGTGTGCCGGACCGAGACTCTAACTCGGGACCTTTGCCTTTCGCGGACAAGTGCTCTACCAACTGAACTACCCAAGCACGACTTCAAGGTTTGCAGGAGAGCTTCTGTAAAGTTTGGAAGGTATAAGACAAGGTACTGGCAGAAGTAAGGTTCGCAGGAGAGCTTCTGTAAAGTTTGGAAGGTAGGAGACGAGTTACTGGCAGAAGTACAGTTGTAAAGACGGGGCGTGAGTTGTGCTTGGGTAACTCAGTTGGTAGAGCACTTGCCCGCGAAAGGCAAAGGTCCCGAGTTCGAGTCTCGGTCTGGCACACAGTTTTAATCAGCCAGGAATATTCATATCAGCGCACACTCCGCTGCAGAGTGAAAATCTCATTCTAGGTGCATATATGGTTGCCATGCAAACAGTCAGTGGTGCTCGAGACTTCATGCGTGGCGTTAGGATGACCCTCCTGATATATATATATATATATATATATATACCACCCAGGAATCGAACCCGGGCCCTTAGGCTTGACATTCTGTCGCGCTGACCGCTAGCTACCGAGGGCGGACCTCCTGAACTAATCGGTTCCATATCCGCATGACAGTCGTGGCATCACGACCAACGCGTGCAGTAATTTCGTGGAAAGGTGAACTGCAGGCACCACACATACTGGTAGTTGTTTCTCCTCCATAAGACGAAACTCGGTCTTTTCACAAACAACCGACATTCAACTGGGGTTTCTGAATGAGAAAACCTTTTTTTATATACAGAATGTAGAAGGCGTTACTCATTTGCCTAAGCAAACATTTCATGACAATTTTGCATTCGTTGCATGCACCTTCATAGTGCAGTGTATTTCGGTAGGTGAGCGCATCGTACGCCTGACAGATGTCGATCGATACAGCCAGAGTAATGCTTCCTAGAAGGCAAATTCTGGGGCGCCGAGCAGTTCGGAGTGAGTAACGGCGCCGCAGCACGCCCCCGGGCCAGCAGCGGAGGCGGGGGCTGGCCGGATGGCGGCCCGCCGCTTTACGAGGGTCGCACTGCAGCGGCGGCGGCCGCGCTCGCCGTCTAGACGCTAGGCCGGGCTGCGCCAGCGGCGGCGGCGGCGGCGGCGGCGGCCCCGCTCTGTCTGGGCCGCCGAGGTTCAAGGGCGCCGCCGCAGCCTGCGCCGACACGCCCCCGCAGCGGGGACGGCCGGCGTCTGCGCTGCACCGCATGCCTTCCTCTTCTAGCGACCCCGCATCTCTGAATACATGTATAAGAGATACGCCGACAACTGCATTCCACAAGCCACAGTGTGGTGTGCGCCGAAGGGTACTTTGTGTACCACTGTCACTTCCTCTCTTTTTGTCCCTGCCGCGAGCAGTGGACGGGAACAACAGTTGCTGGTAAAACTCTGCGCGAACTAACCTTACCTTCATGTTTTTATCATGAAGTATACATCATACACCGTCTGACTTGTCTATGAATTGACGCCCTCGGAATACGCAACGCCTTCCATCTACAGGGTGACCCAGAAGAAACTGCATTAAATACGAAATACTGTAGGTAGAGAACTAAAATTTGACACAGTTGCCTGAAATTGCAAAAGCCGTCAAGCTGATGGCTCTAAGCTCCAATACGTCACTGACGACGCGTGATAATTGTGTGTAATAATCAGCGTGATAGGTGCGAGGTACACCGATATGTTGTAGAATCGTATCATCCCAAGCCCTGCTGATAAAACACCCGTTGGAAGGTACGACTTTTATGCAGGATGGTGCTCCATCCCATATCGCTACACGTGAGAAAGATCTCTCGCGCACATCAGTCGGTGAGGTCGCGTTGCTGAGCAGTCATATCCGTGGTACTTGGCCTCCCAGGTCACCAGACCTCAAACCATCTGATTATTGGTTGTTAGGTTATCTGAAGTCTCAAGTCTACCGCGATCGTCAGACATCATTAGGGATGCTAAAGGACAATATCCGATGGCAGTTTCTCAGCATACCTGTTGACATGCTGTAAAGGGATGTTCACAGCATTGTCTCTCTGCTGCAGGTATCGTTGACGAATGACGACCGACATGTTGAGTATTCGTTAAAAATAATACTATCTTTGCTAAAAAAATCGATTGTTTTCATAATTATTGCTTCTGTTTCACAGGAAGCCCTATCTGTTTGTCGTTTTGGGAGCTTTCGTGGTTTCAGTAAAACCGTATGCCATTTCAGACATGTGTCTCAATATTTACCTCTCTACGTACATTATTCCACGAAGTAGTGAATTTTCAAATGTTAACAAACATTTAGGTTGTAACGCCGGAAATGCATATCGTCCTATTTCCATCTATTGTACTATAAATTTTTTCCTTATTTTGTTACCTGAAGATATGACGTTTCTGTGTCTTTGTATATTGTAATTGTTTTACTATTTGTATAAACATGCATTTATGTCGATGTATAATTGGTTTGTTTTGTAAATACTATTTGTATTTTTACGCTGGGTCTTGCCTAGGGAAAACTATGCTATCGAACGAATACATCGATAGGTCGTGTGGAGAACCAAAGTGTTTAGAATCTTTGGTAGTGTGAACTCGGCCGCGTGGAGCGCGGGCAGAGCAGAGTCTGGCTGGAGGAGGGCAGTGGAGGAGGTGTGTTGTGTGACCCTCCCGCGAGTTGCCGCGCTTTCGGGGTTTGGCAGCATGTAATTGCGCTCGACTTGCTATGATAGTTTCTGACACGGTGTCGCGGACGGGAAGCGTTAGCTGGCGCACATCAAGAGCCCGTTTCGCCTGGTGACCGTGTCGAGAAGAAGGCGCGCCCACATCCAGCTTCTGCAACAGCGACGGCCGAAAATGAGTGCCTGTCGCCACCTCCTCGACTGACGACTTCAAACCTTCAATCAACCATCAAGGAAGATGGAAGCACGTAAAGTTTTAGAGCTGTTTTAGAACAGCTTTTCAAACTGTTGCATCACAAAATTACAGCTACTTAGCATGAACCTTTGTTGCTCATTGTCCCAATTGCATTACCAAGCAGGGTCCCTTCCTTTTCCGGAATGAACCCGAGTGTCGTTGAAATTCAAACGCCAGCATCATTCCATTTCACTGCTTTAATTTCAAAGTTCAGTTAAGGTATTCATAGCTGGCTACAATATTTAGATTACACAAGCACAAATTAAGAGTGCGAGTTTTGTTACCGTATTTTAGCTTACCTGTGACTGCAGCTCAGCTTGGTACGTACTAAATTTTACTATTGTTAATTGTTCAGAATCATTTAATTCAAGTTCAAAGTTAAATCTCTTATTTCTAAATTGCGTAGATTCAAGTAGCTTTTGAAATGATTGTTGAGGTATCCCAAGACTAACCTTATTTTATTGAATTTCTTAGTGCTTCAGAAACAAAGTTCACAATTAATTTCAGTCACTAAATTAACCTTCAGTTTTCCGGTTTTATTAATTCTTTTGCTAAATTAAGTCAGAGTGTAGCGAAATTTACTACTTCTGACAAACTTTCAGTTTTCACACTACACGTGTCAACCTTCAGTTGCCACGCTTCTAGTGCTAATTATATGTGTAATAACCTTTCTTTTTCAGTTACTATAGTAATTGTCCCCCCCCCCCCCATGAACCATGGACCTTGCCGTTGGTGGGGAGGCTTGCGTGCCTCAGCGATACAGATGGCCGTACCGTAGGTGCAACCACAACGGAGGGGTATCTGTTGAGAGGCCAGACAAACATGTGGTTCCTGAAGAGGGGCAGCAGCCTTTTCAGTAGTTGCAGGGGCAACAGTCTGGATGATTGACTGATCTGGCCTTGTAACATTAACCAAAACGGCCTTGCTGTGCTGGTACTGCGAACGGCTGAAAGCAAGGGGAAACTACAGCCGTAATTTCTCCCGAGGACATGCAGCTCTACTGTATGATTAAATGATGATGGCGTCCTCTTGGGTAAAATATTCCGGAGGTAAAATAGTCCCCCATTCGGATCTCCGGGCGGGGACTACTCAAGAGGACGTCGTTATCAGGAGAAAGAAAACTGGCGTTCTACGGATCGGAGCGTGGAATGTCAGATCACTTAATCGGGCAGGTAGGTTAGAAAATTTAAAAAGGGAGATGGATAGGTTAAAGTTAGATATAGTGGGAATTAGTGAAGTTCGGTGGCAGGAGGAACAAGACTTTTGGTCAGGTGATTACAGGGTTATAAATACAAAATCAAATAGGGGTAATGCAGGAGTAGGTTTAATAATGAATAAAAAAATAGGAGTGCGGGTTAGCTACTACAAATAGTATAGTGAACGCATTATTGTGGCCAAGATAGACACAAAGCCCATGCCTACTACAGTAGTACAAGTTTATATGCCAACTAGCTCTGCAGATGATGAAGAAATAGATGAAATGTATGACGAGATAAAAGAAATTATTCAGGTAGTGAAGGGAGACGAAAATTTAATAGTGATGGGTGACTGGAATTCGTCAGTAGGAAAAGGGAGAGAAGGAAACATAGTAGGTGAATATGGATTGGGGGGAAGGAATGAAAGAGGAAGCCGCCTTGTAGAATTTTGCACAGAGCATAACTTAATCATAGCTAACACTTGGTTCAAGAATCATGAAAGGAGGCTGTATACATGGAAGAAGCCTGGAGATACTGACAGGTTTCAGATAGATTATATAATGGTAAGACAGAGATTTAGGAACCAGGTTTTAAATTGTAAGACATTTCCTGGGGCAGATGTAGATTCTGACCACAATCTATTGGTTATGAACTGCAGATTGAAACTGAAGAAACTGCAAAAAGGTGGGAATTTAAGGAGATGGGACCTGGATAAACTGAAAGAACCAGAGGTTGTAGAGAGTTTTAGGGAGAGCATTAGGGAACAATTGACAGGAATGGGGGAAAGAAATACAGTAGAAGAAGAATGGGTAGCTCTGAGGGATGAAGTGGTGAAGGCAGCAGACGATCAAGTAGGTAAAAAGACGCGGGCTAATAGAAATCCTTGGGTAACAGAAGAAATATTGAATTTAATTGATGAAAGGAGAAAATATAAAAATGCAGTAAATGAAGCAGGCAAAATGGAATACAAACGTCTCAAAAATGAAATCGACAGGAAGTGCAAAATGGCTAAGCAGGGATGGCTAGAGGACAAATGTAAGGATCTAGAGGCTTGTCTCACTAGGGGTAAGATAGATACTGCCTACAGGAAAATTAAAGAGACCTTTGGAGAGAAGAGAACCACTTGTATGAACATCAAGAGCTCAGATGGCAACCCAGTTCTAAGCAAAGAAGGGAAAGCAGAAAGGTGGAAGGAGTATATAGAGGGTTTATACAAGGGCGATGTACTTGAGGACAATATTATGGAAATGGAAGAGGATGTAGGTGAAGATGAAATGGGAGATAAGATACTGCGTGAAGAGTTTGACAGAGCACTGAAAGACCTGAGTCAAAACAAGGCCCCGGGAGTAGTCAACATTCCATCAGAACTACTGATGGCCTCAGGAGAGCCAGTCATGACAAAACTCTACCATCTGGTGAGCACGATGTATGAGACAGGCGAAATACCCTCAGACTTTAAGAAGAATATAATAATTCCAATCCCAAAGAAAGCAGGTGTTGACAGATGTGAAAGTTACCGAACTATCAGTTTAATAAGTCACAGCTGCAAAATACTAACGCGAATTCTTTACAGACGAATGGAAAAACTGGTAGAAACCGACCTCGGGGAAGATCAGTTTGGATTCCGTAGAAATGTTGGAACACGTGAGGCAATACTGACCTTACGACTTATCTTGGAAGAAAGATTAAGAAAAGGCAAACCGACGTTTCTAGCATTTGTAGACTTAGAGAAAGCTTTTGACAATGTTGACTGGAATACTCTTTTTCAAATTCTGAAGGTGGCAGGGGTAAAATACAGGGAGCGAAAGGCTATTTACAATTTGTACAGAAACCAGATGGCAGTTGTAAGAGTCGAGGGGCATGAAAGGGAAGCAGTGATTGGGAAAGGAGTGAGACAGGGTTGTAGCCTCTCCCCGATGTTATTCAATCTGTATATTGAGCAAGAAGTAAAGGAAACAAAAGAAAAATTCGGAGTAGGTATTAAAATTCATGGAGAAGAAGTAAAAACTTTGAGGTTCGCCGATGACATTGTAATTCTGTCAGAGACAGCAAAGGACTTGGAAGAGCAGTTGAACGGAATGGACAGTGTCTTGAAAGGAGGATATAAGATGAACATCAACAAAAGCAAAACGAGGATAATGGAATGTAGTCAAATTAAGTCGGGTGATGCTGAGGGAATTAGATTAGGAAATGAGACACTTAAAGTAGTAAAGGAGTTTTGCTATTTGGGGAGCAAAATAACCGATGATGGTCGAAGTAGAGAGGATATAAGATGTAGACTGGCAATGTGAAGGAAAGCGTTTCTGAGGAAGAGAAATTTGTTAACATCGAGTATAGATTTAAGTGTCAGGAAGTCGTTTCTGAAAGTATTTGTATGGAGTGTAGCCATGTATGGAAGTGAGACATGGACGATAACTAGTTTGGACAAGAAGAGAATAGAAGCTTTCGAAATGTGGTGCTACAGAAGAATGCTGAAGATAAGGTGGGTAGATCACGTAACTAATGAGGAGGTATTGAATAGGATTGGGGAGAAGAGAAGTTTGTGGCACAACTTGACTAGAAGAAGGGATCGGTTGGTAGGACATGTCCTGAGGCATCGAGGGATCACAAATTTAGCATTGGAGGGCAGCGTGGAGGGTAAAAATCGTAGAGGGAGACCAAGAGATCAATACACTAAGCAGATTCAGGAGGATGTAGGTTGCAGTAGGTACTGGGAGATGAAGAAGCTTGCACAGGATAGAGTAGCATGGAAAGCTGCATCAAACCAGTCTCAGGACTGAAGACCACAACAACAACAACAGTAATTGTCCATAGGACTGGCGACCGTAATTTCCCCCAAATCTGAAATATCTAATTACCCCTAGTTAACTGTTAACGTAACGGCCGCACATTTACTTTCTTTATTAACTTTAACCCTTTTCAAAATTAATTTCCACCAGTTTCATTTGCATTTTTCCTTTCATTTAGATGTAACCTATTCCTCCCTCTTTACCGACAGATTAACTTGGGTGACGATTGCTTTTCCCAAATTTCCATTAGGTACACGCGGTTTAATTTTTCACTGTCATTAAGGTCGATAAGTGAGGAGGATGTTACAAGGTCACCCTGTACATCTATAGTCCACAAGCTACCTGACGGCCTGTGGCAGAGAGTACTTCTGCTGCCACTATCAGAGCTCCCTTCCCTATTCAATTCACTAATGACGCGTGGGAAGAAAGATCATCCTATTAGATCTACACTCCTGGAAATTGAAATAAGAACACCGTGAATTCATTGTCCCAGGAAGGGGAAACTTTATTGACACATTCCTGGGGTCAGATACATCACATGATCACACTGACAGAACCACAGGCACATAGACACAGGCAACAGAGCATGCTCAATGTCGGCACTAGTACAGTGTATATCCACCTTTCGCAGCAATGCAGGCTGCTATTCTCCCATGGAGACGATCGTAGAGATGCTGGATGTAGTCCTGTGGAACGGCTTGCCATGCCATTTCCACCTGGCGCCTCAGTTGGACCAGCGTTCGTGCTGGACGTGCAGACCGCGTGAGACGACGCTTCATCCAGTCCCAAACATGCTCAATGGGGGACAGATCCGGAGATCTTGCTGGCCAGGATAGTTGACTTACACCTTCTAGAGCACGTTGGGTGGCACGGGATACATGCGGACGTGCATTGTCCTGTTGGAACAGCAAGTTCCCTTGCCGGTCTAGGAATGGTAGAACGATGGGTTCGATGGCGGTTTGGATGTACCGTGCACTATTCAGTGTCCCCTCGACGAACACCAGTGGTGTTCGGCCAGTGTAGGAGATCGCTCCCCACACCATGATGCCGGGTGTTGGCCCTGTGTGCCTCGGTCGTATGCAGTCCTGATTGTGGCGCTCACCTGCACGGCGCCAAACACGCATACGACCATCATTGGCACCAAGGCAGAAGCGACTCTCATCGCTGAAGACAACACGTCTCCATTCGTCCCTCCATTCACGCCTGTCGCGACACCACTGGAGGCGGGCTGCACGATGTTGGCGCGTGAGCGGAAGACGGCCTAACGGTGTGCGGGACCGTAGCCCAGCTTCATGGAGACGGTTGCGAATGGTCCTCGCCGATACCCCAGGAGCAACAGTGTCCCTAATTTGCTGGGAAGTGGCGGTGCGGTCCCCTACGGCACTGCGTAGGATCCTACGGTCTTGGCGTGCATCCGTGCGTCGCTGCGGTCCGGTCCCAGGTCGACGGGCACGTGCACCTTCCGCCGACCACTGGCGACAACATCGATGTACTGTGGAGACCTCACGCCCCACGTGTTGAGCAATTCGGCAGTACGTCCACCCGGCCTCCCGCATGCCCACTATACGCCCTCGCTCAAAGTCCGTCAACTGCACATACGGTTCACGTCCACGCTGTCGCGGCATGCTACCAGTGTTAAAGACTGCGATGGAGCTCCGTATGCCACGGCAAACTGGCTGACACTGACGGCGGCGGTGCACAAATGCTGCGCAGCTAGCGCCATTCGACGGCCAACACCGCGGTTCCTGGTGTGTCCGCTGTGCCGTGCGTGTGATCATTGCTTGTACAGCCCTCTCGCAGTGTCCGGAGCAAGTATGGTGGGTCTGACACACCGGTGTCAATGTGTTCTTTTTTCCATTTCCAGGAGTGTATTTCTTTCGAAATTTCTATTTGATCTTTTCGCGAAATGTCTATGGGAGGAAGTAACATGTTGTCTGTAACTTTCTGGGACATACGCTTTCAGAATTTCAGTACAAAACCTCTCCGTGATACACAATCCCTCTCTTGTAACGTCTGCTACTGGAGTTCGTTGAGCATCCCTGTAACGCTCTCGCGTCGATTAAACGACTTCGTGACGAAAGGCGCACCTCTCCGTTGGATTTTCTGTACCTCTTTTATCAGGCTCCCCGATGGGTGAACAATACTCGGTAACAGGTAGAACAAGCGCCCCATAAGCCGCTTCTTTCGTACATCAGCTACATTTCCTTAAGATCCTTCCTACCAATCTATCTGGTATCCACTTTACCTACTACCTGTTGTATGTCCTCACTCCACTTAATTTTACACCGGATGGTCACTCCCAGATATTTTACAGTAGTTACTGTCACATCAATTTGTCCTATGTGTGCACAGAATACATTTGTTTGCCTTAGTGTTAGATGGCAGTCCCTTCACCATTCATCAATCCTCTAGAGGTCTTCCTGCAGTTCGCTAGTACCCTCTGATGTTGCTAAGTGTTTGCAAACAACCGCATCATCTGCTAACAGCTTCAACGACCTTCCGACCTTTACCACTCCTGGAGTCAAGGAACACGGCATCCATCTGAGTGTCGATGTCTGCAGTTCTGTAGGTGTCATGGACGGAGAGACCGAGTTGCTTCGCAAGATCCCTGTTTGCGAAACCCATCTCAATGTCTATAGAAGACGTTTCCGGCCTGCTGGAGTGGCCGAGCTGTTCTAGGCGCTACAGTCTGGAACAGCGCGACCGCTACGGTCGCAGGTTCGAATCCTGCCTCGGGCATGGATGTGTATGATGTCCTTAGGTTAGTTAGGTTTAAGTAGTTCTAAGTTCTAGGGGACTGACGACCTCAGAAGCTAAATCTCATAGTGGAGCCATTTGAACCATTTGAAGACGTTTCCGTTCTCCAAAAACTTCACCGTACGTGAGCACAAAACGTGCTGCGTCGTTCTACAACGTCTAGTGTCTGCCATTGAAGTTAGGGGAGCATCTCTGTTACGATTTTTGTGGTTTATAACTGAATCTGTGAGAAAACAAGATGCTTTCAAAAAAAAAAAAAAAATGGTTCAAATGGCTCTGAGCACTATGGGACTCAACTGCTGTGGTCATAAGTCCCCTAGAACTTAGAACTACTTAAACCTAACTAACCTAAGGACAGCACACAACACCCAGCCATCATGAGGCAGAGAAAATCCCTGACCCCGCCGGGAATCGAACCCGGGAACCCGGGCGTGGGAAGCGAGAACGCTACCGCACGACCACGAGATGCGGGCAAAGATGCTTTCCTTTGCAGCTTCTTCATTTCCTCTATGAATCCTCACTGGCATAGATCCCAGGGAGAGGAGTAATATGCAAGTATAGGTCGAAAGAGGTTTTTGTAAGATACCTCCTTCGTGAGTGGACTTCACCTCCAGAAGATCCTCCCAGTGAATCTGAATCTAGCCTTTGCCTTTCCTATGATTAGTTTTATGCTTTAAATCTCTTACTGAGCTTATGGCAATCGTTTAGTTATACATTAACAGTTCTTTCTACCTATTTAGGTGCTAAGTTACATTTGTTCATGTTGAGGGTGAGGCTTGCTGGACCAGAGGTAAAGTGGGAGTCTGGAGACCGTAATGTCGCGGGATAGAATCCCTATCAGAGATCCCTAACGTCAGCATTCACCATTTAATGATGTGTAGATATTCCAGGAAAGACACGTGGTGCGGATTCCACGTTAGCTCTTGGTCCCCTGTCCCCCGTTCGATTACTGGGGTAGATCAAAGGCATGCAAGTTGCCCAAGTGGCGACCAGTTGAAAGAATTTGCTAACAGGCGGCTAAAAATGTCCCTTAATATACTCCCAACCACAACTGCTTGAAGGCTGCAGAGGCAAGTCCGGCGACAGACCCACAAACCGATAGGAAACTTGTTTAATTTCCGATCTGGCGTACTACTTCGTCCAACCAGTTAGTCACTGGTTGTAAGAGCCATTATGAAGGCACAGTGCAGGAAGCAAGTGTAACTCTTGAGCGACAACAGCTGATTCTCGGCAGCTGTTTACGAAACTAGCTGGGAGGAATGATAATAAAGCACGTTCTCGGAAGGCAGCTATCCTCTGGAGAGAAACTGTTGCCTGGGAAACAGTCGACATTGGATATCAGAAAAGTATGCAGATATGCCCTAGCAGATTTCTGGATCGTCTGCAAATGAAGCACAGAGGCGGAGGCGAGTCTACATTTACTGATAATTGAGAAATATTTCTGATAAAGAGAGAAAACTTACAGCTATTTCCATTAGGAGACACTATAAATCAAAACATTAGACTGCACACAACTGGTATGTTTGCAATTACTTAGTATCTTAACAGCTATGTGAGCAACACTGAATGCACTGATCGACCATACGGAGCAGAAATAAAGAATCTATGAAAGGCCGAGATTGCAGAAGAAATGCAATACCAGCAATTTTTATTGGAACGTGCTTTCAGTTGCGGAGTAAAAGATTAATTCTTGAAATAATCAGTAACAAAGACAATACACATATTCCTTTTTTAATTTTTGTTGTTATCGTGGTCTGAGGAAACCTTGTCTATGGTCCTGAAACGATGTCTCAGTGGTAAAAATCTAGAAATGACACTCAGCGACATTAATTTCTTCTAGTGCAAACACTCAACCTGATGAAACTTTCTATCCTCCACTCAGACTATTCATGTGCCAGATGCACAAGATACAAGGATCCAGGTTCGAATTTCCGGCCGGCGCTCTCCTTTATTTCACCAATAAGGAACAGTCTCCAATACGCTGAGAATGGGACAGCGAAAAACCGCGACTAGCGAGGCATATCCACGAGAGTACTCACTAAAGGACCAAATGGTCATCTTGAGTGATGACAGACAGTTACTGGCATATGTTTGTGGAACCAGCTAGTAGGAATGGTGCAGACGTAACTGTTTTTGGAGAGAGGTTTCACCCCTCAAAGTATTTTTCTTTTTTTCCCCTTTCCTTGACTCAATCTGTATACCGACTAGTGTGATGCACGACTGCGAGTGTGCGTAGCTCTTCAACTCTGCATGACACCTATACCCAACATCTTCATGAATGTGTTCCATTTATTCTAATGCAAGAGTTTACGACTCATTCCAATAGCATAACGACGGTACGTTGAACCCCAATCGTCCTTCCTTCTAATAGTATTGAGGTTACTCTCTAATTTCTCAACTCTGGTCCTATGGTCCTACCCATTGTTTTAGTTTATGTTTTACGTGTATTCCGTTCCTCGCCAATTCTGAAGAGAAACTTTTAATTTTTGCTTCTTTTATTCCAGTGTATTATCACAAAAATGGTCGTCAGACAGTCGGTTTCGGTCTGTCGTGACCATCTGCTTAAAGCATATCGTACGTCGCCGCCCAGGTCTCCTGAAAAGTGAAGGTGCGGCACCTTCACAGCATACCGGCACTGCAAACATTTCCGACACTGCGGAACGTCAGGGCCACTGAGGTGATGATGTCGCCCAACAACTATGCCTCGCGCCCTTGTTCCGCTGGAGGAAAAGTGCTGCCACTTCAGAAATAGTGGCGGACCGGCCTTACAAAAAAGCTTCTCACTTTAGACACTGACGGCAGCCACCTACGACGGGAAGCCCATGCTGGTCTACGTCGCTCGATAATTCCACCCTACTTGGGGGGTCCGCAACCTATGCCTCGGCTACTTAGCTGCTCAGCTGCTGTCATCTGTGTGGGCAAATTCTGCTGTTTCTCCGTGCCCTGTAGGAGCAACGCTTGTTGCCGTTTGCCACCCTGTGCGGGCGAAGCACGCTGCTACTCCCCGACCTGTGCGAGCACACATCACCGCTGTGAGCAGCTGCTGTCCGCAGTGCAGTCCACAGTCTGGCTGCACATGCTCCGGGGCCACACGCTTTCAACTGTATAAGAGTACAGGTCGGTGTCACTGCCTTCTCTGGCCATTGCATACAGACCAGCCTCAGGTCCTGATTCAGCACAACTTTATAGAAGTAATGACCACCTAGTCTCATCTCAGCTGCTGCTTGCTGCGTTGGGGCGACGCCACTCTATGAGCTGGCCTCTTGCTGATTAGAGAACACTTCACCAACCTAGACCAGCCTGCGTCCTGGTACCACTTCTACTAATGTATTCTCGTAGGAAACAAACGAATACATGAAATTTCTATTTCTCTAACTGGACGTTGGACATCCACCTGTTTGTTAACTACACAGATCTTCAACCACGCCCAGGGTGGAGAGATGATGGCTTTCCCTA